>NC_141365.1:7299243-8009243 GCF_057382095.1 Aulonocara sp. 'chitande type north' Nkhata Bay | reverse complement strand
ATATATATATATATATATATATATAGTTTTTTTTTAATTTATTTATTTAGATTTAAAGCAGTCTAATTTTGAGCCTCTGAAAAAAGGGCCTATTATTTATTAAAACAGTTAATGAAATACTTTTGTTAAATTCCTCAAATTAAAGCTGAAAGTCTGCTCATCATTAACAAATATCTGAGTATTGCACTTGCAGCAAAAACACAAAAGCTGTCTTTCCCCAACAAACTGCATTCTTTAAAAGCAGTAGCAACAATTTCCCTTCAGGGACAAGTAAAGTATCTCTCTACAAACTCATTTCAAACATGGTCAGGGTTTTAAAAATGTTTCTGTATGTAATAGTAACTCCAGAGCCAAAAATACAGGATGCAATCTGATCTACATGTTTGGTTTCAGACTATAAGGACTTCTGGCTTCATCTCAGCAAATTAGCATCAAATGATTATCCCAGACACCACGCTGGGTCTGTGCACAGGCAGCCAATTTGTTCACATCTTTTGTTTGCAAAAGCCAACCTTCAGGACAAAACTGGCCTAAAGGAGTGAAGAAATCAGGTTGTTTCAGAAAACTGAGGGGCTACACTAAGGTCCAGCGCAAGTCAAATGACTAGAGTAATAATGCAACACTAGCCTAGTAGGGCAAGGTGAAAAAACAGCTAGATATCATAACAGGTCCCCCTAATTGAACACAGTGGTAGCATACATTTAAAAAGTGATGCGGTCAAAAGGGAATTTAAAAGAAATGTACAGCAAAAGCGTAAAATAATAGTGCCTTTGTGCAGGCAGGACAAAAAAAAAGAAAAGACAATGCAAAAAAATTTATCGACCACCTTTATTTACCGACAGAGGTCTCCAATAGCAGGGCTAGAATTCACACATTTGTAGAGAACTTCTGTTGTTCCACACAATGGACAACTGTATTTCTTTCAGAGCAATTATGCAGTGGTGCCACTGTGGAAGCTACAGGGCAAGTCAACAGTGGAGGAAAATATCAGCACAGAACAGACTGCAGAAACAAACTGAAGCTGGGCTGAGTTTACATCTGTAAAAGGATACCAGAGTGGAGTGTGTAAACAGTTGGAGAGGGTCAAATCTCAACTGTGTAAAAACACTTCCTCCCCTTATCGCTCTAAAGTAAAAAGAAAGGCATTAATTGACTCGCACATGGCCAGTGATCAAAGATGAAATGGGCAAGGAGGAAGATGCATTAGACCAAGGATTGCACTTCAAATAACAAGTAACGAGAAAATGTGAAATATCTTTGAGCTAATAAATTCACCTGACCAAAGTTTCATGATCAGCGCAAATTTAAGAGTCATCACCAGCGTGCTCCTCCAAAATGACCTAATGTTACTCCTTCAAAACATCTTCAGTACAAAAAGAACCTTAAATTCAGATTTAGGCGCCATTTCATCAATGCATTCAAAGATAGGTAGCACCTTTTGACCAAAGATCAAGGTGCATCCTATTTGCACCATGTGAAATACAGTCTCTGAAAGAATCTATGAAAATAGTTACGATTTACAGGCTGAAGATCATACAAGAATAGACCTCCTGTACAAAATATAAAACAATATCCCAGTGGTAAAGAAAAAAAAATCCATAAATCTCAATGACTGAAGCTGTAACGTCATCTGAAATACCTGGTGTGTCAGAGCTTATGAGCTTGGGTTGGAGCTCCACAGTGCCTAGTTTAAAGCGAGAAAGCAATGGCACACACCACACTAAAGATACTCTTTCAAAATGCATATTTTCAAGCAGCAATTACAAAAATTTATCAATGGACAATGCATAACCTCTGAAAAAAATACTGTATGAAAACATCCCTGCTACTTTGTTTCCAAGTACAAAACCTCTACCAATAAGTTGCTCCAGAGTAGCAAGAAGTCCTTTTATTTTTTTGTTTTTTTTGTTAATTTCTGTTTTTTTTTTCCATCTTCGTTTTGTTTTTATTGGGTAAAACTCAGTCCTCACATTGAGTGTCATAGTAAATGACAGTCTTCTCCATTGGTTCACTCTGCTGAAGGATCCAGGAACATGCAAGCCTCGTAGTGGAGGTGCTCAGGAGGCTCCTGTAGGCCTGAGGATTAGCAACCATGGCTTAAGCCAGGGCTGGGAAGGCCTCTGGGTCGTCCACGTTTGGCACAGACGTAGATGACTGTTAGAAAAGGTGGACAACAAGTACAAGTTAGAAAAGATGACTGATTAATGGAAATGGTCCACTGCAATAATACAGAAATAAATTGACTGCCATCAGTCGTAAAATGATTTAACAGCAGAGGGCAATCTGTTCTTTAAATGAAGGGCTGTACCACTTCTATAAAAAAGGACGTTCTATATGACAAAAAGAGCAAATATCAGAATCACTGGTAATTTAAACATTTCGTGTTGTGCATCCCAACTTCCTGCGCATAAACCTGGTTGTTGCTGATATAACAGCAACTAAGCTGTGCTTAATGCCCCATACCTTGTCAGACCTTCCACCACGCATTGGCCTGGTGGCTTCGCCGCGGCCACGACCACCTCCACCTCCACCTCCACGGCCACCACGTGGTCCACCACGTCCACGGCCCGGACGGCCCAGGTCTCCAAAGTTGATCTCCAGCTGTGACGTAATGTCATTGGCTGGCTTCCTGCAATGGTGCTCATCATCTCCCTAAATTACAAAAACAAGGGTTAAAAATTAAGTTTTATTGTTTTGGTATATCTGCAACATAAATGTTCTGCTAGCATGCATGTCTGGATTTCATATACTCAGAGTACATGCAACTGTAGAAATTTTACCTTCGGCTCATCAACCTCAGGTTCAATCAGATCACCCTTCTTATCCTGCAGTGGACAGGTACAAAGACACAAGCCAACATTAACACACTGATCAAAATAATGTGCTTCCACCAACAAATTCAAATCTCTTAATAAGATAATACAGTTAATATAAAAACATCCTGTCGATTCCTGTTAAAAATTTATGACTCACACCTATAATGTGAAACCCAGTTTTAGTGACATGTTCTGCACATTGACTGAAAATCCTATGATGGAGTACTGCCTTAGAAAGTGAATACTGGCTAATACAATTTTGCACAACACTCCGATTCACTTTTTTTTTTTAAAGGCATATTGCAAAAATAAAACTTGCATCATTGTCTGATAAGTACAACTACTTCCTGTTCTATGTTGAAGTTCTGACTTTGAAGTGCAGCCATGAAAACCTTTTGCACCGGTGCAACACTATTAAAGTCAGTTTCATCTCACGGAGAAAGAATATTTAACATAACCTCCAACACATGGGAGTTTCCATAATCTTCCCTAATTCCTGGCTAAGCTGTTGTCTCACCTATTTTGGAAGTGTCAATATACTACATTGGAAGAATAATTCTTGAATACTGGATACCTGTTAAAATGTAGCAACAAATAATTTCTCCAACCGAGAGCAGACCTTTTGTTTTTACTCACTTCTGCCTTGGACTTGTGGAGCACAAATCCTTTGTTCCAATCAGCTCCCTCGTTGGGCTTGCGGATGTTGAATTCTACCTTGGCGCGGTCCTTGTCCTGCATGGCCTTCCATTCATCCAGAGTCATCTCCTTGGGGCCTTCTTCCTTCACTTCTTCAACCTCATTCTCCCTTCAACATGAACACACCCAGATAAGCGTTAGAATTAATAACACTGTCTTTCAGTGTAACTGATTTAGTATGGATGTGCATGTGTGGCTACAAAATGCACATCAAAAGTTGTGAATCTTTTCACAGTGAAAGTGAAGTCTCATTGAGGAACACAGCAAGGTGAAAAAAATTACTTGTTCTCAGAGTCGGCAGCTGGATGCTCCTCTCCTTCAGGGTTTTCTTCAGTGACGTTTGATTGGTCAAGCTCACTGCAAGGAGGGGCAGGGAAGCCATGAAAATGAGGATTGCTCTGCATGCATCAATTTTAGTAAGCTTTACCCAGAACAGCACATGTGTCACCTAAGAATGGCATACTAATAGATCATTTAATGTATCTCTTGCAGACGAGAGAGTTATCGCTATCAAAGCGTAAAGGTGTTATTTAACTATCACAGAAGTTTCTTCTGTTCCTAAAGTAAGAACTTACTTCAGTTCATCCTTAACGGTGCCCCAGTTGTGAGATCCACTTCCACCACGCTTCTCTTCTCCTTTCAAACTACTGAAACAACATCTGGATTAGCCAGGATCATAACATGATCACTGCATCACAACACACACAAAGGTCTTAAAACCAGATGCATTAAGGGTATTTCAATGAAGCGATATATAAGAACAGTGAGCGGAAAAAAAAAAAATATTACTTACGATTTGTCACTGCCGCTGTGCCGATCAAATTCACGTTTTCCTCGGGAATCAAAGCCATCGCTGCGACCCATGCCGCGACCCCTGCCTCCGCGGCCTCCCCTACCGCCACCACGTCCCCTCATTGGCCTGTCGCTGACGGGCCTAAAGAAATTAATGCAGAACAACTGTTACAATCACAGTCTGGCCAAGGTCCTTAGCCAATGGGGAAAACATTTTTATTGTCCAGTTGGGGGCAGTAAAAACAAGTTTTCACCATTACAACATAACACTCTTATCTCCGGTTTTGGTTTCTACAAACTCCTGAGGGAGTCCTGAACAGCTAACTGTGTCTACTGCTTGGTGCTAAGCTTTCTGTTTGCTTGGTTTTTTTGTTGTTTTTCCTTTTCCTGCTGCCTGCTGTAAACAAAAACTGAGAATATGAAAGTGAATCAATCAGCTGAGCAATGACCTAAAGCTCCCTGTAAGACTCCATACAACTGAGTGGGACTGCACATACAACTGATTTTTTTTAAAAGGTTCATAAAAATCCTGATAGTAGCTACTTAAAAGTTGATTTGCAGATGACTTTATTTTTTTCAGTTTCCTACACAGATTTTTGTGACAATAAAATATATGTGCCTGCCGCAGTTTGGGCAAGACTACAGTCTCTTATCATGGTAAAAAACGCCTAAACAGTTGTAGTCCCACCCAATAATGACAACTATTTTGTGAAAGCAGAAGACACCCTGTTGGAAATTAGTCTGCTCAGAAAATAAACTCACTTCTCCACTGAAAATTCACCACCCTCAGGCTTCTCGCCAGAGTCGCCAGCAGGCCTCTCGAAGCGGCGAGGTGGCCGCCTGTCCGCTGGCCGTCTGTCTGTTGCGGGGCGTCCTTCTCCCTGGCCGCCCTGGGGTCTGGACCCCTCACCCTCCGGCTTCCGGCCCATCCTCCTCATTCCAGCACCTAGGATTGACCACAACAGGAGGATCAGATGACCATTAGCAGTGAAAGTGACAGATTGGGACCAAATGCCGAGTGTGATAAAAGACAAAGAAGATGTGTTTGTTGTGTTTAAGTGGAGCAAATAATTCCAATTAACATGCAAAGGAAGTTGACCTACTTTTGTTTTCTAACCTGGAAAGCCATCTGATAACTTAATCACTTGTTACTCCTTCCTTTCACAGGCCAGCCATGTGAATTAACACCTACACAGTGTTTAACCCTGTATGGCCCATCTAACTGCCACTGACCCAGTGTGACACAACACCACCCACCCATTGCTTAACTCACCAGCTACCAAAATAGACATCCACCACTACACAGGAGCAGCTGGTTGCACCATAGTCAGCGCACCTGTCTCATCTTCTCTCTTGCAAACAGATATGAGCCTACTTGGCAGCCTGAAGTGAAGATAATGGCAAACTAACCTCCTGGAACTAGGTCAAATCCTGACGCTGGAAAATTTAAGACAAACAAGTTGTAAAACAAAAATATATTGAATGACTTGTTAACTATACATGATGTTATATATGACAATTAAATATCTGGGGGAAAATGGAAACCGGAGATACAAGCGCTGTGAATGTACGTCGACCGCGTGCATCGCGGCTGCATTATGTGCCAATGGGAAGTGGCGGGTTAAGAGCCTGTGCTTTAACACGCCCCACACTACAACCACGAGGTTCATCCGCGCGAGAGCAGTGCAGGCTCCGAGGTCCAATCCACCTGCAGATCCGCCACGAGCGTACACATGTACTCATATTACGTTACTTCAATCATTGCACGTGCTAAACTTCCTTCTCCTTAAAGCGCCTGCCATTAATATACAGAAAGATATTTTTCTTTTATTTTTAAAATAATTAACTGCTTCCCAAAAACTGCTTTCTGGGTCAGCTCAGCCACAAGTGGGGGTCTCTGGAAGCCCATCGTGGCAAGCATAAACGTATAAACCCGGAGATACACCCCCGGCCAGTCAGGCTTTCAGGTTCTACCCGCTCAACAAGGCCCACTGGAGGGGGGAGGGCAAGCCAAAACACGTCGGGCAGCAAATTTTTTAAGCCCAACGGATCCCACTGCAGAACACGTTTGTTTAAATGTCATTGTTCGGGTAAATGACAGCCAGCAGGGGCACACAACAGCCATGTGGACCGCATGTCACGGGGAGGGTGGCTTGTGAACCATTGCTAGCTAGTAATCAAGCAGCTTAGCCTGTTAGCTCAATGTTAAGCATCTGCTTTAACTGTGCGAGACATGAAACGTGAAAATTATATTTTACCATCTTTCTTGAGCGGGACGGCCTGGGTCTCCTCCTTCTTATCGGTCAAGGGGGTCTTTCTCTCTTTCTGAGACTCCTTTTTAGGCTGCTTGGCAGCCTGGGCTGCAGTCTTGGCGGCACCAGGGGCAGAAGCCTCCTTCTTCTTCTTTACTTCGGCTTGCTTCAGCAGCTCAAACGGATCCGACTCGTCGTCAAATAACTGGTCGAACCGATTGGTTATGGCACAGCCAAAACCTTCTTGCATTTGTCCGGGCATGATGGCGCCCCTTCAGCAGGATTTTCCTCCGATTCTACGAGGCTTGGTGCGAGCACTTCGCTAGGTGAAGCCACAAGATGGCTGGGAAAGGACCGTCTTCTCTTCCGGCGCGATAGACATCCGGGACCTCTGGGTTGGCGCGGGTGGGGTGTGTAGTTTCTTTGGACGATCAAATCACTAGACTGGGTTACTGATAGGCAATTGAAGAAACTCGTTTACCCACAATGCAAGAGGGGCTAGTGTTGCTATCCGGTGTAGTCTGTAAAATAAAGCATGAGTGCCCTCATTTACACTGCGTGCTCTTGTTTTGACTTTTCAGAAATGTCCCCAGTCCTCGAAACTGTCTTGAAAAGCACTGCAGACTGGTTTCCACACTAATGAGGGCCCAAATATTTGGTCAGGCTTATTATATATTGCCTCACATATCTCGAAGGGAAACAGCAGGTGCTCCTCTTAATAGAGGCACTATAGTTTTGTTGGAAAACAAAAGGAAGTGGTCAAAGATTTCACTTAAATTGTTAAAGTTTAAGTTTACGGTAGAGTTAATATACAGAGTATAGGTATGTTAGTACAGCTCAGAACAAGCATTCGCACAATATCGGGGCCTAGCCCCCATTTAAAGCTGGCAAGTAGCCTACTGCAAGTATAAACAGCACTTCACATTTGTATTTAGAGATAGCTTTATCAGCACTGCCTGATGTAGGTGAGGAAACCTGCAAACAGTGCTATACAAAAATGCATTGTGGTGGTTTAAGACTGTAACACAGGGCTACAATTAAAAATTATTTTTCTGCTTCCTGATCACTTATTTTTTTGCGTATCTGTCACACTTGCATGTTTCAGATCATCAAAAAAAAAATTTTACACAAACATAACACAAGTGAATATAAAAATCAGTTTAAAATGATGTTTTATTGTATTAGTCTAAGAAAGCTATGCAAATAAACCTGGTCCTGTGTGAAAAGGTAATTACCCCCTGGACCTAATAGCTGGTTGTGCCACCCTTTGCAGCAAGAACCAAAATCAAGCGCTTGTGATAACTGGCAATAAGTGTTTCAGAACGCTGTGGAGGACATGTGGCCCAACCCTCTTTGCAAAATTGTTTCGATTCAGTCACATCGGAGGGTTTTCAGGCATAAATGGCCTGACCTTATGTGTATGTTCTTTAAGGTCATGGCAAAACAAAATGCAATCAGATTTAAGTCCAGATTTTGACAAAACCTTCATTTTGTTCTTGTTTAGTTGAGCTATTCAAGTAGTATATTTGCTAATGGTTTTCAGATTGTTCTGCTGCATAACCCAAATGTTCTTGAGCTTCAGAACATAAACTGATGGTCAGACATTCTCCCTTAAGACTGTTTGGTAGAGAGCAGCATTTATGATTCCATCAGTTAGGACAAGTGATCCAGGTCCAGAAGCAGGAAAGTTGCTCCAGACCATCACACTACCACCACCATATTTGACTCTTGAAATCTTGGAGATCACTGAAATGTTTTTGACATTGAGAAGGAAAAGTGGGAAGGAAAAGCTCAATTTTAAAAGTAATCACTGTTCCAAGTTGTATCCATTTATGGAAAATGGGTCCCTTTGTGGTTTGTTGGAGTCTCAAAGACATAGAGATGGTTTTCCAAGACTTTCAAGACTGATAGATGTCAGTGACTTTGTTTCTCAGCTGCTCCTGAGTTTCTTTAATTTGTGGTATGTTGTGCTGTTTTTTGAAATCTTTTAGCCTACTTCGCTTTGTCAGACAGGTTCTGTTTAAGTGATTCAACAGGCCTGATAATCCCGCTTGGGTGTGGTTGGTGAAAATGAACTCAGCTTTACAAAAAATGTGGTTAAAGAAAGTTAGTTCATGATTTAACAAGGAGACTAATTAATTTTTCACATGGGCGCAGGAATGTTTGGATAACCCTTAATAAATGAAATGATCATTTAAAAACAGCATTTTGTATTCACTGAGATTATCTTTGTCTAATATTAAAATGCATTTGATGATCTGCAACATTTTTGTGACATTTTCTTTTAATCAGCAGCTGTTCCATAGCACAGAATGAGTTATTTTCACCACCATGTTTCTGGTTCTGATATATTGTATTTGTTTACTTGGAAATTGAGAAACGGACACATTAATAAGGAGACAGTGAGTAGTTGAGCATCATGCATCATCAAGAAAATGAAAACATTTAGAGTTTTAGTATGATGTAAGACTAAACACATGCACCAGTCTCAGTCTTATTTAATGTGTGGCTGGGATTAAATTAAAAATAACAACCTATACCTTAAAAAATATTCTCCAGTTTCAACATTTAATATGTTGTCTTGTCTGTAATATTTTCATTAAACAAACACGTTATAAATGATCTCTAAATTCCTGCACTTTTATGTGCATTTATATTTTGCAGTGCCACGTGGTAGTTGGAAACTTGGTTGTGCTTCATGTATGATTATATATATATATATATACCCTGTAGCCAATAAGCAAATATTAAATAGGCATATGTAATACTGTGAGTGGCTGAAAAGACAACCGAACACAAAGCAAGACCACACATTAAACAGAAGCTTGATGTTTTGTTGCTGGTTCTCCTCGGTAGTCTTAAAAAAACAAAAAAACAGTAACTGTTTATATCGAAATTTTGAGAATCTTAAAAACTCCCATAATAGTCGACTTTAAATCGTCCGGGAATTTTTTTTCTTCCTATATCTGTCTCGCGTTTCTGAGTGGTCCAGCTCGAACGGTGATGCCACTTTTGCTGACTTCCCCCTCGCGACCAGACTTTCGGTAGTCCGTTCAGTAACTCCTGCATATGCGCAAAATGACGTCCGCAGTCACCAAAGCTATGATAGAGTCCTACGCGCTCATGATTATGGTCATGGGCACGTTTTTCATCTATTTCTGCGGGATGGTTTGGGCTTTTTGCAATCCGAAACTGAGCGGAGCAGAGGAGTGCGAGACTGGAGACCAAACAATGGAACACGGAGATGGCTGCTGGGTTTCTGCCCCAGATCCTCCGGAGAGGTATTTCGAGAGCGCTTGTGCGCACCTGCCGGCACCTCCGTACACCGCCGAGAGGCTCACACGAAGTACCTATATCAACTTTTGGGAAGACACAGATAGTCTGCTGTCAGACTGCACTGCGTTTTGCCGTGAGGACCATGGGATTAACAACCAGATTGGAGAAAGTGGAGAAAATGCATAGTGGTGATCACATTTATTTCTGTGTATTTAGACTCCAAAACTGTGTTAGTAGCTGTGTTAGTAGGTTCTGATAATTTGTTAAGTCTCTGAATAAGAATTAGTGCAACAGGCAGTGCTTATTTGTATTGTTAGATGAAAATGTGTGCTGTCACAACATGCACCACACTCATCAGTTCCCACTTAAAATTCAGCCTTGCAGGTTGCTGTGTTATTTTTCTGACAGCCAGAGCACATAATCCTCCTAGGAGACCTGTGAGACGGGAATAAAATGTTTTCCATCCAGAACTGGGTGATCTGCATCAAGATGATCCTGCAGGATTTGGGGGATCACGGTGGGCTTTCCTTTTGTTCGTCCTTCAGTTTCTTCCTTACTTCTCTTTCTAGCTGCAGTAATTTCTCATACAAAGACTCCGATGTCTCCAAGTCAATGTCCATCTGTGAAGAGACACAGAAGACATATGTGGAACTACATTACAGACTGTTTTGACTCAACATTAGTTTTTAATGTAAATTTTTACCCGCCGTACCTTACGGGGCTGTGTGTAGTTGTTCCCTAGCCCAGATGTTAAGCTGTGATACTTTGCATATGGGTCCAGCGATTCAGGCTTTTGTTTAAATAACCAAAACTGAAAATAAGAACAGAATTGAGAACATGAATTTCACCTGAACTGTGTGTTGGAAGTGTGAATTTCTGTTTTACTTACCAGAACTTCAGCTCCATTATAAGGTGTCAATGTGAAAGTGTTTGTGAACATTCTTATCTGTGAGTTTGAAAGAAATACACATCTCAGATAGAGCCAAACACCCAACTATGCATTTGTAACAACTGTGTCACTCACAAGCCAGAAGATAGGCGTAAACAGTGTCCAGAGGAATGCTGGGAAGGAGGGCAGGATGTTGTAGGTCAGATTGGTCATCACAAAACCAGGACAAATCACAGATGAGTACAAACCCTAAAAAAATAATGAGCACCAGGGTCACTTTCATCAAAATATTAGGAGCTTAAAAAAAGAAATGCAATTTCTGGTGTGAGTCAGTCATGGCATGTGAGGTGCATGAGCTGACCTGTTTATTGTAGTGTGTGTTGAGTGTGAGGCTGAGCAGGTCAGAGGCATATTTGGAAGAGCTGTAAGGCTGAGTGCCTTTTTTATGTTGAATGTCTTCGAGACTAAAGGCCGAACGATGAGCATTACTAGAGGAGGTCCAGACCAGCTGGGAGGTCCGGCCTGCACGGCACAGCATTGGCTCCAGCTCCCTGACCTTTATCATTAAAAGCAGGACACAAAATCACAGAAAGATAAAATTAAAACTTGCACTGCAGTTTGTCCAAAAAAGAAGCTAAACCCAAGGTAACTGGGTGAACTGTGTGAGAACAGATGAGATTACTGCATGTACTTAAACACATCTGTATATTAAACTGGATGCTTATGCAGCAATCTGACATAACACTAAAACCAGCTGATATTATATAAGTAACCAAAATAACTTTAACAAAATAGTATGGGCAGTGGAACCTAGGGTCCAGTGGGCTGTAGGGTTGACTGGGCTTGTTCTAGTTATTGATCTTGAAGGCCTTGGACTCTGTTCTTTTAAGCATTCGAAAGCAGTTTTGGGGGTTTGACAATGTGCACAGTCCTACAGTTGAAGGCCAGTTCTGTTTTGGGTGTCATTACTGTCTCTGTTTGGTCTACAAAAACATTTCTATGGGAGGAATGTGCCAAACTAATCTCCACATAAATGCCAGTGCCGAATCAGCCTTATTCTCTTTGCCTGGCAGTGGTTTTAATGTTGTGGCTAATCTATGTAGATTTTAAAGAAACTGAATGAGCATTTTAAGAAGATTCCACCAAAACTGTTCACTCTCACTAAAAGTGAGAGTGAACAGTTTTCTTAAGCGCACTGAAGACTGTTTTATAATTGCTGAAAGTTTAAACAAGAACTTTGAAAAGGTTACTTTGATGGCAGCCCCAATTTAGCCGAAAATGCAAAGTGAGCAGAATATTACCTGCTGTGACCTTATGGCTAGAGCAGTACGTGCTGTTAATTTTTAATGAGCATAGTTGCTAAGTGACAAACAGATCCAGTATCACCTATATTTGTTTCATCAAGGACAACCGACCAGCAATTAGTCTTCCTTCAGAAAACTATGACAAAGCACATCTCAGTACAATATTTTATGAGCAGATCTGTCTAAAATATGAAGATTATTCAGACACCAAATTACAAAAGTGACTCACAAAAAGAAAGTGACCAAAGAGATTTGTCATAAAAACTTCCTGGAGGCCATCAGGGGTAACACCATCCTGCTGTGTCAGAATGCCCTCACCGGTGGCAAACATTGTGATGACATTTCTGCAATACAGGTTTATAGAAATTTGAGGCAAAAGAAATGCAGCATGGGACACAGTTGAAGATGATGAAATATAAAGAAACTGTGATGCACTGTAGATAAAATTGAGGATTCAGGCACATCTAGAGTTACTAGTTTACCTGGAAAAGAGGCCTTTGAAAAAGGCATTTACATCAAACCGTGGATTTGGCATGATTCCTGCATTCAGGTAAAGGTAGTCCAGCCGGTCGTACCTGCAGATAACAAACAATGGTTGTCTATAGCACATAAAGAACTATCAGCATAACTGGTGATCAGTGATGATTTATCAAGTACAGATTTGATTTCTGTGTTTCTGAGTTCATCTTCCCACCTCTTTTTGACCTCCTGTGCAGCACTAATGACGGAGGAGATGCTGCTGGTGTCCACCTGCAGCAGGGCCACCTGGGCTTTGGGGTGAGAGGTGAGGAGAGCTGAGTGAGCAGCTTCAGCCCTGCGCATGTTCCTGCAGGCCAGACAAAGCTGGAGACCCTCTGTGTCCACTGAAAGGAGACGCTCACACAGTGCCAGGCCAATGCCACTGCAGGGAAATCCATATTACTATTACTACTAGTATTTACTACTACTACTACTACTACTACTTACAACAATACTTTACTACAGTATTACTGTTTAATACTGTGGATTAAATTCACTGCAAAAATGACATTTAGTCAAACATTTTTGTAATATAACTAGTAGTAAGTTCACTGAACATATGAAGTTTCCTGATTTGAAGGTTATCATTTAAAAAACAAAAACAGTGATTACCTATTGGCTCCTGTTACCAAAATCACCTTATTCATCCTGTTAACTTCAAACTGCCAATATAGAAAACTACATTTGCTGCCAAATGTTCTTTTAAGTCAGTTGATCCGTGCAAAGTCCTAAGAATGATTTCCTGATCTGTGAAGTAACAGTTTTCGCCCCACCTCTGAGTTCTGATTGGATGCTGTAGCAGCACTCCGCCAATAAGATCCACATGGTTGTCAGCTGATCATCTTTAGGGACAGCCCACTCAGACACAGCATGAAATATTCAGCTCTGTTCATGAATAAGACAAAAGCTCTCAAACAGATTCAATTTCCAGTTTAATTTTTATTTAATGAACAACTTTTGCTTACAGAAATATATAAAATATTCTCACTTAAACATTTGAGTACAAAGATGAAATGAATCTCAACATATTAGGACTTCATCTGCCTGCACTGAGCTGATGGAGAATGCCATGAAATGCTTTCTTTGTCTTGTGAGAACATCTGCAAGCTTCACAAATGTATCTTTAAACCAAATATCAGATTTAATTTGTAGAATGTCTTTGCCCAGATAGGGATAAGTTGAAAGGGCAATGATCTGAGCTTTCTCTTGATTTACAAAGAGGGACAAAGACCTGCAAAAGCAAAGCCTGTAAACACAGTTAAACTATCTGAAAGTCAGCACAGACGTGGACAAACAAACAAATTGAAGAGGAAATAATACAGAAGAAAAAGCCAACTGCAGAAAGCTAAACCTGTAGATGACTCATCAGATATTTATTTTTCATTTGCTTGTATAAACTACAGTGAAAGCGTTCACTCATAGGCATCTTATGGTTCTTGTCAAACACACCATTTAGGATGAATACCTACATTTAATCTGCTTTCAAAAAAAGACTTATTTTCTCTGTCATTTGTTCAACATCCACAGCACTCTCAGTAACATCTTTCCAATGACACTGACTGTAAACACATACTGTTGAACCAACGCGGCCTGGATTGCTGATAAGCATCTTCCAATATCTCATCGATTATCAATCACAATGGTTTAGAGCTTAGTGTATGATCAACTCAACAGTTTGCAGCAGGATAAAAGATAACGTAGAAATCCAAAATGTAACCTAGAGAATTATTGCATTGCATCAAATACAATACTCCAAATAAAGAGCATATTAATGCACAAACAAAACCAACGGAACAAACACATATTAACATATAAATACTAATACAAAATATTGATATTTGAGATTTAGAATTATCTGTTTAAAATACAGAGTCATATACATTTAATGTTGAAACCACGTCAAGGAGATGTAAAAGATGGTATTTCCTTGTTATTCTCGTCAATCTAAATGTGTGGTGATTAGATACTTGAGATAAGATGAACTGTAACAGTGATGGTTTTTCTGGACTTTCCTCCTCTACATTCAAGCAGTCTTCCAAGAGAAAACACTAGAGAGTTCAGTTGCATTAGTTTTGTTGTCAATATGAAAATTGCTGTAACATAGGAAATTTAAACCAACATTAACAAATGCAATTAAAATATATTTTCAAAAGTGCCAAATGTCACTTGCTACATTAAATTAGGCTTCATCGACATGAGTCAGAGCCTTAGGTCATGTTCTTAAGCATGTTTGAAGAATAGCGTAGTATAAAACAGCACTGTTTTTTTGAGGAATATTTGTATGCATATAAAACATCTTAGCCAACTTGTTTTTGCTAATAACTGACACACACTCACTCTTTTGGGTAGTACATAGTGCCCCCAACCCTGTTACTCTACAGAGACAAGCTTAAACCTGGATAATGTCTGCTGTTATTGCCATATTTTCATTTACTTCCAGAGATGAGCAGACTGGAAATCACTGTCTTTAACACTGCACTGGCTTAAGATTGTATTTCCAAGATGGCCCTGTGTATCTCCTGGAAGGACGGCCGTTCTTTTGCATTCCTCCTCCAGCAGCTCAGCATAATCTTGTAGAGCGAGTCCGGGCACAACACAGGTTGAGGCAGGTAGATCTGCACAATATGGATGAGATATTAACTCAGGGAATCAAAAGAGTTTACTGTTTTAGCACTTTAGACTGTTTAGCTGTTTCCTTTAATTGAAAAATACAATTTATTAAATAACTTACACTTTGGGTTCAGAGCAAACACATTCACTTCAATGGCTGTAATAATGGAACTAATAGAAGTTTATGGCTAACAAGAAATACACTGTGGAGGTGTTGATTGACACTGGCAAATAAAAAAATGAAGTCAAATTTATGAAATTAGAAAGAATTGTATCAAACTAGATTTTCAGCTGTGATTTTTAGACTAGTGGCTCCATTAGCTCACGAGGAGACACAAATCCATAGAAGGATTGTGTCAGGAGGCATCTGGTGTAAAAAAATATGCTAAATCGAATATATAGATCGATTTGCTGTAGCTACCTTTTGTGAATAAGAGAGAACAACATTTTGTTAGAAGGCTCATTAAAACAATATGGAAATAAATATCTGAAAACAAACTAAATATATCTCATATCAAAACTAGTACATTTACATCATCATTCCCTAATATCTCCATAAATGACCTACTGTGTGAAGGTATGGGTATGTAGTACTTGGTGTTTGTTTGGTGAAATCCAGTGAGAAATTTATTTTCCTTTAGAATAGGATAAAGCTTCTGCTAACTCCTTTTCATTCATTCATTTGTGTTTTTCCCATTTTAATTGAATTCTTTGTCGTAAAACAGTTTGTTTAATTTCTTATTTTTTTGTTTTGTTCAAAACTGCTGATAATAACTACATTTTTCTTATTTAAAAAGAAACAATGACAAAATGCTTCTGGCAGCCCTCACCTGTCGTTTCTGGTCCCTGAAAAACTCTCCCGTGTTTTCTATCACCTGCTCATCAGTGAGCTGAGAGTAGGGCTGTTCCTTGCAGAAGTTTAGTATCTCCCACAGGGTCACCCCGAAGGCCCAAACATCGCTGGCTGTGGTGAACTTCCCCTGCAAAGCAGAAGATTGCAAACATGTTTTTTTTCTACTTTTTAATAATCACTGTACAAATAACAGCATTTAAACTGATAATGTTTACTAATCAGTAATTGACTTGAAAGCTATCTGCTATCTGTTTTACAAGTAGACAAATAAATAGAGCATTAGACAGATAAGTAGACAGATGAGGTGTTGGTGACGTAAATCACACAATTGTTGTTTCAGCTGAAATTGGCAACACTGATGAGTAACAATCACAATAACATGTATCAACAAATACTAAATTTTTGTTTCAGTGTCAGTAGAAAAAAATAATACAGTATATCATGTCTATAAAACATTTTATACATAATGTCATAAAAATAACCGACAATCTATGGTATATGAATTATCATATAATTGTTTTCTTTTATACTAAATTAAGTATTTACTAAAGTTTAATTAGATATCAATTTACAATTTATCAGTAACGGTTGAATAAAGTGATGTTTTTGCAGGAAGTCCTCACCAGCAGGATGCTTTCCCATGACATCCAGCGTATAGGCAGCACTGCCCGGCCCTGGATGCGATAGTAGTCCCCACTGTACAGGTTTCTGCTCATGCCAAAGTCAGCTATCTTTATTGTGTACTTTTTGCCCACCAGACAGTTTCGTGTGGCCAAGTCTCGATGAACAAAGTTAAGTGAGGATAGGTACTTCATCCCCGAGGCTATCTGAGTGGCCATGTAGCAGAGATTACTGAAGCTGGGGAGGAGAGAGAATAAATATTCATATAATTTGCTTGAAAATCATGTTTACATGTGTTTGCATATATTAGCCCCCTTCCTACCTCACAGTAGGTGCATTGCTAAGCAGAGCAAGATGTCCCTCTGGTTCGTGGCGGGACAAGAACTGGTTGAGATCTCCGTTCTCCATGTACTCTGTGATCATGCAGAAAGGGTCGCTGTGGATGCACACAGCTAAGAGGCGAATGATGTTGGGGTCCTTCAAACGTGACATGATCTTTATTTCTTTAAGGAAGTCATTCCTTCCAATGGAAAACAATTTGCAAGTTAAAGGTGAGAAAAATAAAAACTTCACATGTACGCTTGCAATTTCATTTCATTTAAAGGGTACAAGAAGCACCGGCACACCTGGCATTTTTATTGGCATCTGAACGGAGCATCTTCACAGCCACCAAGACGGGCTCATCTTCTGTGATGTCAAACAAAAACTCTTTATTCATAAACTCCTGCATTCCTTCTGCCTCACACAGGTGGACCTAGAAGAGAAACAGGGAGCGGGGAGAGTGAGATTCAAAACGTGACTTGTGTTTTATCTTATGCAAAGCTGTAACCAAAGCTGTAACCTGCACCTCTCCAAACTGGCCTTCTCCAAGCTTCTCTTTAAATGTGAGCAGTTTTCGTGGGAACTCCTCCACAGCAACATCCTTCCCTGACAACAGGTCCATAGTTACTGCAGGGATGGCATAGGTGTTGCTTCCAGTTACACCTTGTAGGTTTACAACATCTGCCTCTGCGTAGTGAGGGACGCCATCTTGGACTGCAAAAGAGGCAGTGGATTTAGAAGCAGAAGTGCTGGTCGAACCTGAAATGCAACATGGTAACTATAAATCAGTGCAAATGAATAAAAATACATTTGAATTTGTAAGTACCCGTGTTTGCCTGCTTACTGGGCTCTTCTGTTCTCTGTGAAAACTCCGGCAGCTTACTTATGAGGCGCGAAGGTTCCTGGTAGTCTGGACCGAGAGGAAAGATGTGCTCATAGGTGGAATTAGACTCCTGTGCATTGGTTGTATTCGACTGGTTGTGGGTGTGGTAGCCCAGTGTTTCACTCTGTATTGACAAACTAGTAGTTAGTTCGTCATCCAGCATCTGACGAGAGGCCTGAAATAAAAGATATAGAGGTGAAGAAACAGAACTGACCGCTTCTCAGAAGAAAGCTTCAGCTGAAATGCACAAACCGTGTGCTCACCTTCTCCAGCATCTTCTGCCACACCTGCCTCCACAGCATAATCACAATTATGGCTACAAGGATAAAGATAATGGCCACTAAACAGCCAATCAGAATGCGGGTGTTGCTGTCATCTACTTTGTGTGTGGGGTCATCTTCTGCAGTGAAACAGAGAGAGAGGCAAGAGTTGAAGATTTTGAAGTGGAGTGTGCTCTTGCAGACCAGCCCAGGCCTTTCACCCTATGACAGCTGGACGGACCTGCTTTTGAGGGTTAGTTAACATTAATTTTGTGAAAATATCCATTTACGGCACTGCATATCTAAAACCTGCTTAAATCAGTTTGTAAAATGCAAATGAAACATGGAAGTAAACAAATAATAATAAATCTCAATTGCTTTTCATTGATTGGAATAAGAAAACAGCAAAGAGACATCAGTAAGTTAAACCCTTGATAGTTTGCATGCTGTGTTGGTGCATTCATTATCACTGCCAAATGCTCAGACCAATGTCGTTGGGTGTTGCCACAGATTTTGTAACTGATAGGTGTATTATTAGTGTAAGTGAGGTGAGTATTGCACTAACCTGGTGGTGTGTTAGGTGTTTGCTCGGGTGGAGCCAGCGTTGTGTTGTACATGGCTGTGTCTGAAAGGGCAGATGGCACAGAGTTGATCGGAAATTAGCCGAGCTTGTCAACTTTTTATTAAAGCATAGTGAGAAAATAGTAGTATTTAGTATTTTTTCAGTAATTCCAGACTTGCAAAGAGAGGAAGTGGTGCCCTCAAGCACTTGGTGCTATTTGCAGAAGTCAAACGAGGGGCAGCCAATCAGAAGAAGGCAGGCTTATATGAGGCAGGAGTGAAAGCTACTTGTTTCAGACAGTGGATTGAAGAAAGGGCTGCACAAAGCCCACTATAAAATCCCAGTATGGCATAAGTATTTTTTTTAACCATATGAAAGTACTTTAATCAATAAAAACACAGAGCTTGAAATGAGCATGACAGCATACAAACCTATTCTAAATACATAACAGACTAGCAGAGAGCATCACACAGCTCTCAAATGTGTACCTGACTGGAAGGTGATCTCGCTGAACAGCATCCAGGCATCAGCAAAATAGAACTGGCACTTGATGGCACTGGCCATGTGATTAGCCAGGTTGACGATGACGAAGCGGGCAGTCGGATTCTTCTCATCCGCCGCTGGGCTGAAGGAGAGTGGCGTGGCCTCCCAGTCCGAGTCAGAGCGGAAGTAACAAACCACCTGACGGAAGGCTTTGACGTGTCTCGAGAACATGTTGTTGCAGTGGACCTGAGCGGGGAAAAAGCCACCCGGTGAGATGTGTGGAGCTGAACAGTCATGGAGAATTTCAGCTTTTCTGATCACGAACCTCACCTTCATCGTGGTAAAGTTTCGTATGCGGTCAAACTCAAACATTATTTCTACAAATCCACTCGGGAAGCTCTCATTGTTCCAGCCCACGTAGTCATATCCTGGCCATCCATTGCGTTCATGACTTACTGTAAAATCGTCCAGGCCACACACTCCATCAGTCAGCTGGCCCAAGCCCTCTGTCATACTGAGAAACAGAGAGGTAGAGCATGCTTAATGCTCCGATCTTAAATTCTATGGAGCCTCATACTGAAGAATAACTGTTACTACAACTGGTTACTAAAACAGAAGTTGAAGAAACGTCTTTTCAATGCATTTAGCCGAGAGATTAAAACATGAAGAGGTCAATGTGACATGTGGTGTGATTAACTCAGAAGAAATTCCACTTGATCCAAAGGTATTTGTGTTTGGCTTGTAACTAAGGACGTCACTATATTTAAATTAAATAAATAAAAAAACAATACAACAATGAATCTTGAGAGTAAAATATCATGTTTCAAATGCCAAAAAGCTACAGGCATTGTTTTGAAGAGAGAACTATTATGCACTGGATAATACAAATTATATCACAATATAAATCTGAAGGGCAAAAATAAATAATTTTTGGAAAGGTTAACTAGCCCTAGTAGGAACACTTTTCATATGTTGATCCAGCACTAGGTGGCAGCATTGCATAAATCATTTTTTAATCTTTGGCTTTTGGCTTTGATATTGTAATATGGTCCATTTTCTTTTCCCTCTGCCCTTTTTCCTTGACAGAGAAAAGAAGCTTTGTGTCATGGAGGAGATTATTCACCCTACCATAACCCAAACATGAATGTCAACAAAATACTCAGATTGGTTCAATCTGGTTTTGTAACTGTGTGAGCAGGCTTGACTCAATTATTCCCATGAGGTATTGCCTAACAGTAAACCACCATGGCCCACTCACCACTGTCTGTCTCTGCTGTCACCATAGAAACTGGACAACAACATGGCAAAGGGGAGGATTGTAAGAAGGTGGATGTAAAGTGAGAGGGTTGTGTGTGATGGAGGAAAATGACAAAAAAAAAAACCCAATACATTAAACAGTCACACACCTGTAGATGATCGCTCCATCATACACAGAGTCATTGAGATAAACAGGATAAGCGGGCAAATTCATCTGTTCTCCCACTGGAACGTTGTATGAAACAAGGCCGTCTGCAAAGCAAAGAAAAATTATTCTTTTCTCTTTTTTAAGTGAGAATCCCATGGACTTTTATGAGATCCATCATTCACGTCATGCAGAAAGCCTTTGTTGAAAACCACAAAGTTTGTTTTACATTGTAGTTCAGATTTTTACCAAAATGTCAAGCGTCACAAGAGACGGGTGGAATTTTCCACTTTGGTAGCAGTAATAGTCCTCGATGAAGAGGCAGAACGAGGAAACGAAGAATATAAATGTAATGTTTAGGAGCAGTATGGGAGAAACGGGACT
Organism: Aulonocara sp. 'chitande type north' Nkhata Bay; assembly: GCF_057382095.1. Taxonomy (NCBI): domain Eukaryota; kingdom Metazoa; phylum Chordata; class Actinopteri; order Cichliformes; family Cichlidae; genus Aulonocara; species Aulonocara sp. 'chitande type north' Nkhata Bay. The sequence continues at coordinate 7,988,320 of NC_141365.1, read as the reverse complement.
GTTTTGCCAGCGCTGAGAAAAGAAGGACTTTATGTAGCACAAGGAATGAACAAAACCGACTGAATAGCACTTTTACTTTAAGACACCCCCTTAAAGCTTCTAACAAGCTGGAGGTAAAGTGACTTTTAAAAAGCAGTTGCTTTCTTTTTTTCTTTGTCATCCTCATGCGAGCAAAACAATCTGCTAACATGACCAATAAAGTCTGCTTCACAAACATTTCACTACTTCATATTCAAAACCTATTCAGCCATGCAGTATTATTTCATGCACTAAAATCTGGAAATGTTTCAACAAAGGCACCTTTTTCATGGGACTGTGTAAAAAAATATGGCAAAATACGTCAAAGGTTTATTCAATGTTGTAGTTCAATGCATTTAATCAAAACTGAAAGTGCATTTGCAGGAGTAATGTCATTAATTAACCAGCTTTTTATTGATTCATTAGCTATACACGTGAATTTTAAACAAGGATGTGTTCACATGAGCATAAGAAGCATGCAGGGTTTCAAAATAATACATCATGGCATTTGTGCCAGTTTTAAAGCTGGTTTTGGGCATTGATTTTTGCATAATATTTAAGGGAGCAGAGACAGAGAAAAAGTGCTTTAAAAAGTACACGTTGGCTCTTTTTTCACTGATTAATAAAAAAAAGTTACCATGTAAAGGGACTAAAGTGCCTATAAAGTAGATGTTTAATATTTTTCTTGCCATATACTCATTAAGGGCACCAGTGTTTTTCAGACACTGCCCTGCCTGTCATTAAAAAGCAACAGATCCTCAGCTGATCCTCTCTATCTTTATGGGCTCAAAGATGAGGAGGATTTGTTGAATTGCCTTTACAGTTCTTTGCACATTATTCATTATATTTCCCACTTTTCCCTCTGCACGGTTTTCCCTTCCACCTGATCCACCACTTACCCAGCCATTCACAGCCATAGAGCTCCACTCTCATGCAGACATTCATGGAGTGGTCTGTGACTGGCATGAAGCGGACATAGCGAGCAATTATGGGCGGTTCGAGGTCCTTGAGGACAATGTCGTAGGCGTTTCTGTTTCCCTCAATCACCTGGAGGTCAAACAAATGCACTGTTATGGCAGACACTAATGACTGAGAGTCACAGAGTTTATAGATAGCAAAGCCATTGCATCACTTTAAACGCAGTCATAATAGGTCCAAGTAATGAGAGGCACTAAAAGGGTAAAATCAGTACAGCGTTATCATTTGCTGTAAAGGTCCAAATAGATATGACTGCCAAACCAGAAAAAGATGTAATTTCACCTGATTTACTGCAGAGGACAAACTCTATGGTGCATTTACCTGCTTGCCCTGTCTGTTTCTCCACGAGATCCAGCGACTGCCATCACGACTGTACTTGATCTTGTACATCTGGGCAAACTCATTACCCATGCCTCCTGCGTGACGACCTTGGGTGCCCACGAGCGTGATAAAGTGGAGGGAGCGCAGGTCAATCTGGAGGAATTCCTTCAGGTTGTCTGGCTCCACTGTTATCTCCGGACACCACGCGCCATCGCCCTCCTCAAAGTCCAACCTGGAGAAATAAATGGAGGGAGAGAGAAAGACAAATAATAGTAGATGTGCACATTAGAATTACAGCCGGAAAGGGAGCAATAGAGCAGAAACGTTAGGACTTGACAGAGAAGAAAAAGGTGAGAGGAAAGTAAAAGTGAGTTCAGTGTTGGATTTCAGTTCCTGCAGCCTGCTATGAAAACACTTTTGGTGAAAGGCTGCATCGTAAATTCATCTTAAAGTGTTAATTTCAGGCAGGGGCCTGGCACAGGAAAGACGGCGCTGGGCAAGACTGAAACTCCAGCCAGGATGGATGGGGAAAGTATATTACATCATTATCCTGATACTTACTGAGGGCCACCCAAGTTCTAGAGCAGACACACACAGAGACACACAATCATGCGGCTGTAGGTTAGAACTGATACCCCAGTCTGTGGTTAACTGCAAATAAACAGGCACAGGCACCTTGCAGGATAAACCACCCACACATATACACACACACTCACTCATTATCAGGGTACACATGCCATGAAACACGTATGTAAGAGTTTGTAGAGAGATACCTACCTGCCGTATCTTGCAGCTGTGGATTCAGACCACTGACTAGAAGCAGAAATGTCCTCATCCTGTATCTGTCCTCCTGACATCCCCAGAGGATACCGGCACACACCTGAAACACCACAACATCCATCAATTGAAATCACAAATATGCAAGCAGACAGACAAAGCAGCCTGATGTTTTCTCAGCCATAAACACCACCGAGCCAGTGGGGTGCATGTGGCGGGGGGATGGGGGTTGCTGATTACAAGTACTGCTGTCAATGAGAAGCTTTTTCTCTTTACTAGCACTTGTGAAAGCAGTAATTCTCTTTTAACTTGCTGTGAGTCCACTTTTGATTATGCAATTATGAAAAGGCCAGAGTTACACAGTAGCATTTTGGTAATGACGCAAGCAGGAAAATATGATTTTTCCACTGGTTTCCTTTTTTTCAGCCTATTAAAAATTCTGATGAGGGAAAAATGGAAACCAGATTGGTTAGTATTACACAGCTTGCAGAAAGTAACTTAGTACATATACTCAGCTACTTTAGTCAGGAAATGTTTGCAGTCTAACGTTTTTTGTAATTGTGTTTATCTACTCTGAAATTGTGTATTTTTAACAGCACTCAAGTTGCTCTGTGTCTTTAGCTACAGTTTCTTTTGTCATCGGTTTTGAGTTTTTGTGAGCTCATGTTTTCTTTTGTTTTGAGCATGATTCATATTTTGTTTGGGTTTTGTTCTTCATTTTTGTTTAAATTTAGCTTTCTGTTTTATTTATTATACCTTCCTGGTGGTCCTACTTTATATTTAGCCTGTCATTTGAGTCTTGCTTTTTAGTTTGTCTTTTTGATTGGGTTTGTGTGTGTGTGTCTAGTTTGCACTTAGCTTTCTATTCATTAAGGTATTTTTTTTTAATTATCTTGTGCTTAGAAGCCTTGTTTATTTTCTGATGCTTTGTATGGGCTCTTTATGGTCTATTTCCTACTTTTGCTGTTTAAGACTGAAGTCTGTTTGCGTTCCTTTATTTGTTGAGTCTTTGTTACTTTTGGTGGCATTTATTTTTAAATTAATTTCACCTCTATGCTCCTTCTCTGTCCCTCCATAACTCTGTGTTTGCCCTTTTACTTTCAGTGTTCCTGTTTTCCTTCTCATCTCCTGTGTCAAGTTAGTTTTTTTTTTCTCGTTTAGTCTTTATTTCCCATTTTATTTTGGTCAATGTTTAGCTTTCTGTATTTTGTCTAGTTTTACTACACCTGCCCATTGTCTTGATTGTTTTCAGCTTTGTTTAGTTCCCCAACTGTGTTCTCTTCCCTCATTACCTCTTCTGTATATATGTATGTATTGTCTCAGCCTTCCTTTGTCACATTGTATATTTAGCTGTATATTCTCTGAGCTTGGTTTTCTGTATATTTGAAGTCCCTGGATTTACTTTCTGAATAACTGGGTATGGACTATCAGCATTAAATGTCCTCTTTGTGTTTGCCTTCTGTGTTCCTGTGTCTTGCTGCCTATGTTGGAAATGAATCCATATTCCACATGTGTGTCTTGGCAGAATGACATTTTAAAGAATGACAACATCAGATATAAAGCATAATGATACATATATAAAGAAGCTGCCTACATATTGATGCATTAATGAAAGAAAATACTAAAACACTGACACAGACAATTATGTTTTCATAGTGGAGTAATATTTAACTATATTACTTGGCTAATCCTAACTCAGATGTGAGTGGTTTTCTCAGTGTGACGATGTCCCCATCCAGTGGATGCGAGGGTGTCACTGAACAGTTTGATATGTGCACAATGTAAATCACACTCTCTGGCCTTTCCAGTAATCAGACCCTAACCAAACTGAACACCCACAGGAGACTGTGGACCAGTGACAGTGCTTTCCACCACCAAAAGCACTGTCATGACAGAAAAATGGAAAAATGTTTTTCCAAGCTTCCAGTAGAGCCACCCACCACCTTGGTAAGACACTCTTTATTGGGTTGTTTTCTCTTTGTTTGTCACCCATTTTTATCAGCCCTTTGAAAAAAACAGTTAGCTTTAAAAACACTAATACATTTAGCTCAACCTCAATATATCCTCTTGTTTAAAAAATGAAAGGTTTTTCAGCCCAGCTATTTTTGAATTCTTGGAATTTAGTAGAGGTTCCTTGTAGTTAGAATAATCCTCATGATGGTCTTTGCTATAGCCGGTCAGTTCACCCACTGATTGGCCGCCCCTCACAAGCAGAAGGCTAGAAAAAAGCAGGTTTATGGCACTTCTGTGCTCACAGCCAGAGCTGTGTGTCTGAAATAATCATTTTTAGGACATCCACTCTCAATGAGCAGAAATCCGTTTAAAACCACTGATTAGGAGCTAAATTTTCTCAGTCTAGAGTATATGCTTTTGTACACAAGCTTACTAACAATATATATGATCAAAATAAGAGAAACTATAATAGGTCCACTTTAAGAAGACTCAAAGCTAAATATCTCTTGGCCATGTCTTTACAAACAGCAGTAAATATTGTATCAATCTTCTAGTCTAACTCGTTCCACCTCTGTTAAACCTGCAGTCGCACCAACATATCATCACGGTATTTTTTAACTTGATAAGAGGACCACTTCTACTTAAGTGTTTCTTTTTAAGCAGGAATTTCCTGGGAGACTGTCCACCTCCTGTACTTAAATCAGTTATCACACTGTTAAGCAAACGTCTCCCCTAACTCTCCCCAGACCCTCCGCAGTGCTCGACGGTGATGAAAATTCAAACTCGTACTCAAACATTCACCAGACAGAAATATTTCATTCCCAGCTTCTGTCAAGAAACCTGAAAAACTTGATGGATAGTGCTGGACGAAGGGGTGGGGTAGTGCTGTGGGAGGACTGCACACATATGCATGCGCATACACACACGACTACACACTCTGTGCCCTCAAATTGTGGTTCCTTATTGAAATAATAAGCTGTATCCATTCGGTGTTTCTGCCAGTGAAAACAGCACTGGTATCAAGCACATGAGGATTGAGTTATTCTATGCATGTGTGTGTGTGTGTGTGTGTGTGTGTGTGTGTGTGTGTGTGTGTGTGTGTGTGTGTGTGTGTGTGTGTGTGTGTGTGTGTGTGTGTGTGTCTATGGTCAGAGTGACTGGTGCCCCCACTGTGTGGTCAATAAAACCATTATGCCCATCGTTTCCTACATGGCCCTCCACCCCCTCAAGCTCCTTTCTTCCTCTCTCCCCTGTGTCCCATCCTGTGTGGTCCCTCCTTGCTCTCCTCTGACCATCTGAGTGGTTAAAAGAGATTAAAGTTAACAGCATGCTTTACAAAATCTTCATCTCATTAAGACTCAGTGAGCTAGAGGCTAACTGAGCGTGATCCAGCCAACATGGCATCTATTAACTTTTATACGCCTCTGAATGAATTAAGCGATTTATGGGTGTTTTCAGAGGCCAAAAAAGGGGCACTCTTGACAGGTTGGGAGAGATACTATGTTTGGCTCCTAGACTAATTCCACCTAATAGGATATGACCACCATGCAACCTGTTTTGAACCATGTATGAAAGAGTCTTTGAAAAATTTGATTTCTGCATGTGTGATAGCATCAGGTCGCAGCCTTTAGCTAGGTTGGAGGTGGAAGTTAAAGGGAGTCTGATCAAGTTCGCCTGGCCCCTTGTTTCACAAAAAAACCCTTTGAGAAGATGCCAGCAAGAGCTTGAGGTCCAAGGCCTCCTGTGTCCTCCTCTTGCTCTTTATGTCTCCCTGTTATTCTTTCTTCCTCTGATCCTAATCTCCTCCAAATATTTGCTTAATAGTCGAGATGGGGAGACGCCTTACGTTTTGGAAGTTGGAGCGCGCACAGATACACAAAAGAGCAAGAGTAGATGAAACCACAAACACGCATGAAAGCTTCGTTTTGGCAGTGACACGGTGAAGGAAGCACAAACAAAAACTCTTCCAGATGTCTACATTTACCTCCTCTGACCTCCTCTCATCTTGTCCTCACTAACCTTTGCTGCCCTCCTCACTCCATCCCGCATCATTTATCCCCTACTGTTTATATCCCTCCCCTCCTACAATTTCTCTCCATGCACCAGATCGCTGTGGCAATAAACAGACCACATCAACCAAAACCATCCTACTCGTCTCATGTTCCAAGTAAATTAGTGGTATCCTTAGATGCGTAATTACAAAACAATTTCAGGTGCTCGAACTGCACGAATGACAGCTGGAGTAAAGGGGAAAAAATAATCAAACCTCCTTCAAGATGAACTGCAGAGATGTGTAATACACGAATCCCAATCCAGTCAAAGAACTACACTGTTTGAAAACAAACGATGAATAGTAATCACTGGTTTCAGACTGACATGTAGCTGAAATCTGTCCTTTTGTGGCAGCTCAGTCCAGCTAGATTAGGGGGTTTGAGGTGGTTGGCGCTCCCGCACTTTTGAATGCCAGTAGAGTCTCGTTCGCACAGAGGTGAAGAGTGTAAACAGACACTGAGGTGGAGAGTGAGTGAGCAAAGCACAGCAGCTCTTGTTATTTACTTTAACTGTCTCTGCTATGAAACACACAGTCAAAAGTTAAGAGAATACTTTCAGTGACCATTTTGAGGTGAAATTGCCCAAGACGCAACGAATGAAACAGGAGCCATTATCAGACCCTTTAACCACATCCCAGAGAGAGTCAAAGCGAGAAAGAGGCGGGTTTCAGTACGCCCTGCCGGATGTGTGACCGCTCTTCCAAATGTTGGTTTTTGCTGTGTTTATTTATCTACCCGACCCACTCAGAGGTGACCCCCGGGGTGAGTTGTGGGGGCAGTCCAGTGTGTGCATTTGGATGTATGGACACATACCCCACTCCCCTTATGTGCACACCCACCACCACCATCACCACAACCCATCAGGCTTCACATTGAGCTGCGCTATCTAAAAATATCCCCCGTGAAAAAAGGTGGAAAAATACTTGCCTTGTGTGGTGGAGGAATAAAGAGAGAGAGCGATGAAGAAGCAATGGACCAAACCTCTCGCTCACCTCTTGATTTTTACCGCACCCTGCACTGAAAGGCAGACTTGTTCTTTAGCTTTTGCAGTTCAACCACTGACTGCACAGACACACACACACACACCACAGTCATGAAAGTTTATGTTCACATACCTGTCCCTTATGTGTCAGTCATGTTTTGGTTTCATTGCCTATAAATAAGCTGTCTGCTTTATTGTATCTCCGAGACCATGACCATGTAAACTTATAGCAGCCACTGTGGCCACAAATGGGAATTTACATGGTTATGGCTCAAGTCAGTCACCTAAGTCAGTTGCTTTAAAGCTGAATTAATCAATATTTCTATCAAAAAATTGCATGTGATATGAAAGGTTTGCTGTGCATACCATTTTAGCAGCTTCTGGGTCAATGGTGGGCAATTAATTTCCCCAAGGACACACATTAGAAACTGGGGCTTTAGTGGAAGTTTGCACCGGAAGGTTGCCGGTTCGAGCCCCGGCTTGGACAGTCTCGGTTGTTGTGTCCTTTGGCAAGTCACTTCACCCGTTGCCTACTGGTGGTGGTCAGAGGGCCCGGTGGCGTCAGTGTCCGGCAGCCTCTGTCAGTGCGCCCCAGGGTGGCTGTGGCTACAATCTGGCTTGCCATCACCAATATGTGTGTGAATGGGTGGATGACTGGATGTGTAAAGCACTTAGGGGTACTTAGGGACTAGTAAAGCGCTATACAAATACAGGCCATTTACCATTAGCATCCAGGCTGTAAATATAAACCATTAACCAAGTTATTTGACTATAAGCTTCTTGATATTTAGGTTGCAGCAGCAAATTTGCAAAGACTGGCATTTAATTAATTCCTCACCTCACATAATTTATATTCTTATTGTAGTGAAATTCACTTTTATAAGCTCTCAAATTCGACTGCATTCATTCATTCAAGACTTAAACATCCTCAAAAGAAGAAGCCCACACAATAATAGTACTGCCCAATATTTGGATGCTCTGCCCTGGCCTGTGCTCGTGTCCACACTTCCTCCCCGCCCTCCTCCTCTCTCCACAGTGAAATAAAGTTCGCCTACTCACGATTAAAATGGGAAAAACAGGGATGGTATAACTCCATTGCTTGGGAATTTTAAACAGGGGAAAGTTGGCATCACTCAGCATCTTAGCTCCACTAAATTCAGCAGTGAATATTTCCACACAGTGAAAAAACGACTCACTTCTCAATGCAGCACAAGTAAAGCATTAGACAGAATTATAGGTGGATATGTCCTGCTTCCGTTTATTACAGCAGGTTGAGATTTGAGTTTTTAGCGGAGGACAGTGACAGCGGATGTGAATGCTTTAAACAATGGTTTGGATCAGATTTTAAACGGGATCAAAGGTCTTAAATGGTGAACTTGTTGAACGCTGACAACGATCAGATACACAAACAGTCTTTTCCTTGACTTATAAGTGGTCAGATACTGGGAATTGCACACCCCACAGACACACACACACAAACACAGAAATGGTGGGGAGAAAGACAGAGCCTATTTCAATGGACTTTCCTGCTGTCAGAATGTCTGGTATGCATTAGCCACAGACTCCAGTGGGATAGCTGGATCACAGCATGCGTGTGCATGCGGGTATATGCATGCAAGCAGGCGCACAAACACGCACACATGCATTCACTCACTCACAAAAACAAGGAAAGAAGACAGACAAGAGGGAGAAGCTTTAACAGAGTCAAACACTCAACGTGTAATTGAGAAGATGTCTCATAAGACATGTTTGAAAGTTTTGGTACTGAATCCTGAAAAGGCTTTCACATATGGCTATATAGGTCAGAAATGCAGCTATTAATAACTACGTATGAGGAAATGCTTGAAAGTAACCACAGCATGCAGGCACTATTTTACTTATACTCCTTGACACCCTTTGATCTCAATTGCAACCAGGCTGAATTTATTCTGTTGTCTTTGGATTGATGAATAAATGAGTGCCAGAGTGAGTCAGGTTCAAATGTGCGTTTACCTGTGATGTGGTTGTGTAAGTATTTGTGTTTGCCTGTGCAGTTCAGTGGTGAGAATGAGAAAGAAACATGTAGAAAACAGCTGTTGTTTAAAAAAAGGAAAAAGAAAAGTTGTGTTTCTTAAAAAAATACTTTGGTTTGGTGGGTTTGAAAAATGTAATGTTTGTAGTTTTGTTTCAGCAGTGTCCATTTGAGAGAGCAGAAAACCCCCAGGCCTGTCATCATGACCTCATGTTTGCTTTTACTTTCATACTTTCTCAAAATAAAATTGGGTTTACGGTCTTAAAATGCTGCAGAACATCATGTAAGAAAGTTTTATTTTGAAAGTGGAAGTGGGGTGTAGAAAGGCTGGAGGATGTGGAAGTGATGGGGCACTTTTTTTTTCCACTGTTGTTTTTTTTTTTTTAACATTTCTTGGCAGAGCTGTCGGGATATAACCTGTAAACCCTGTTTTGAACTTTTCTGACAAAACCATTATTAATTACTGTTATTAGATCTGAAATACTGTGGCATATATGTCATTCATTATTCTTTCAACAATAAAGAAAACTGAACCTGATGACAGAAGCTTTGAAACTGAAATCATAAACAGTAGCCAGCTCGAGGTTTTTACTGGCAAATATCTGCTGCATTTCTACAATTTCAACAATAACTAGAAAGCTCTCTTTGGTTGCTTTTTGACTCAATCTTTGCCCATTAAATGTTGCTACCCCATTTCCTTGTAAAAAAAATTATTGGTCCCTTTTCATTGACATCACAAAAACCACACATACATTGAAGAGAGAGCTGGAGAAAGGCGTGCATGCTGGGATCAAAGAGGCCAAACCAGAAAGAGAGGACCACATGGCTCCCACAATGCAGCACTTATCCAGAATCTGAATCAGTTGCAGTCTGGACTGTTGGGCTGCAGCACTGAGTCCAAAAATCCCTACTCAAAACTCACAAAAGTGGTTTTATAGTATTCACAAACTCTTGAATATGACCTTATTACACCCTCAGACACCCAAGGACAGAAAAATGGGAGCTCAACACAGTACGTCATCTCATTTTGCACACACCTGGGTTGACCTGTGACGTGACGCCTCCTAACAAATAGACAAGGATGAGCAGGAGGAAGTGAATGTCCCACAGGTGCTTCATCCCAAACACGTGCAAAGAGACAGACTTCCAACCTGAAAGACAAGATGGAAACAGCGGGTTATGCAAACACCTGAAAGACAGTTTCATAAACTCGAGGATAAAACTGTGAACTCTTTGGTGCCTGCAGGATGACCAGATTACATTTTGTACTAACTCCTCCTGTATTCATGGGAACAAAAACATTTGTTTAGATATATAAGAGGAAAATGGCAGTTTAATTGGAAACATGTTTTTATTTCACTCAATAAAAAACACAATAACTGCCACCGAAAACTGGAATTTCCCTTTATTTAGAGCTTTATCGCTCTGTGAAAGAGCTATTAAAATCTAACTGTAGGGATGTTTAAATTTCAGCCAAAGAAGACAAAATAGTCTCAGTTAAAGTTGGGTTTTTTTATGATTTTACATAATGCACACTAATTATAGGAAGAAATGAGGAACGAATAAACGAAGGGACAAATTATGAAGCGAGGGGGAAAGAGACGTTGAGGCACTGAGTCACAGACATGACCTCAGCTGGAAGGCCGCACAGCCAACCAGCCGCCTCCAACTGACCAGTCCATCCAACAACAGAGAGAAACACCTAGTTTCAGCTAGTTTCTCACCAAATCCAATTCATAATCAGCCTTTATTTGTAGCACTTTTTAGATTACATTTACAAATGCTGTGACTGTGCAAATGTAAAAGTGCAAAAAGTGATGAAAGAGATCAGTGAAATGCCAGCGTGCTTGATCTTTTTAAAGGAGACTATTAAAACTCTGAACAGCTTCGCCAGCATTAGCAAAAGCTTCCACTTATGTTTCCGCACTAAATTTGCACATTCCTGATCACCGTGTGTCTGCTTGAAGAAATCAGAACTTAACACCTGAAGTCTAGTTTTGCTTTAACATTTTACAGCGTAGAATACTCTACACGCTGTTCAGCTGTTTGGTAGTAGAGGAAATCAATAAAGCAAGGTTATCTAAACTAAAACACACGTGATGCAAAGCAAAACTAAGAGAACATTGTGGGAATTTTCATAAAGAAACATCACAGTGAGTGTGTGTGTGTCTGTATCGAACATTTCCTGGTCTTCGTCTCGGGCCAAAAGCAACATATTCCTGACATTCTCCCACTGAAATAACAAAAGGAGCAGCAGTCTGGTCAATGAAACAGAGTTTCACCACAGTGCAGGCCTCTGTTCATTTTATTTCATGTTCAATCTGCTGTCATCTGTTTCAAGATTTGCTGAAACTTCAGTTTGTCCAAATCAAACATATATGCGGTACAGGATCTGTCCGCCTATAGATACGCCTGCACTGCAGCATGTGTTTCTAAACATTACCTGACTAAGACGCACACAGGAACAAGAAGTGCACTCAGATTGGACATTAAATGTGCAGGTAACGATAACAGGTAACGATAAGATAAATTCAAAGATAGTGAGCACTCCTCCTGTGTTTTTCATCCTTCATTCAGCTCTGTCACCTAAATCAAACAGTGTATTTTCAGTTTTGAGGATAAATGAGGAGTGTAAGGCAAGGCAAGTTTATTTATATAGCACAATTCAACAACAAGGTCATTCAAAGTGCTTTACAGAGACATTAAAAAACAAAAACAAATAAAAAGCATGATTTAAAATTGATTAAAAAAACAGTAGATAAAATCAGAACAGTTGATAAAATCAGTAGCTAAAATGTAAGTTTTGAAATTTAAGCTTAAAGTGTGGATTTGGTGTTTTATTCAAATGCTGCTGAGAACAGGTGAGTCTTCAACCTGGATTTAAATAAACTGAGTGTTTCAGCTGATGTGAGGCTTTCTGGGAGTTTGTTCCAGATATATGGAGCATAAAAGCTGAATGCAGCTTCTCCGTGTCTGGTTCTGACTCTGGGAACTGATAAAAAACCGGATCCAGATGACCTGAGGGATCTGGAAGGTTCATACTGGGTCAGGAGGTGTAATATAGCTTTGTAGCCCTGAGCTTACACTGTTTTTACAAGAAGTTTAGAATCGCGCCTTATGTTTAAGAACAAAATCCTATCAAAATGCTTGATTTAGCATTAGTTGTACATTAGTTATGAATTCTCTGATTGCTTGAGCACAGAGAACAGAGAGTCCACCCAGTGCATGTTGTGAAACTTATTACACCCTGACTTGCCTCTTTCATTGTACCTTCACAAATAATCTCATTGCTTTTTCTTACTGCTATTTCCTGCAGCTTCATGTTACGGCCATTTCCCACTGAGACGCTTTTGCTAAGCTTAATTCCTCTTGGCATTTCGTAGCTAATGAAACACAAACACCTGATGGCTTGCGTGTATGTGGCAGTCAAAAATGTGTTTACCATGTGCTGGAGAACATTTATGTAAAGACTGCCTGTATTGTATGTCCGGGAGGAGAACTGACTTTTGGTTATACATTTGGAGACTCTCAAAGGAGCATACCAGTGTGTTTGCGTGCAAACATACATTTCACATTACTGCTCACCAACTATCAGACAGTCTGGAGCGCTTTAGATCTAAACTTAAATATGTGGACTGACAAAACTGAGCACAGAGAGGCTGAATCCCCAGACCATGTCTCCTGTTGATAATTGGTGGTCCCCTGAGTTGTAATCAACAGATCAAAAGGCCAGCCTCTGAAACACCTCCAAAGCACTATCTCTAAAACTAATGATCAGATATACTTTCAGTAAGCGAGCAAAGCACGCTGTAATCACAGATGACTCCTGTGGATAAAGACAAACTTGAAAAACCTGCAGGTTTTACACAAATAAAGGCGGGGTACATTTGACAAACACAAAAAGTGAGTCTGAAATGTCTTTAAATGACAACAACACCAAGAAAAACATGTTTTAAATAATAGCTTTTTATTCTCTTGCCAAAAGTAAAATGTCTAGCTTTCATTTGTTTGTTGTATGGGGATGAGAGGCCCTTTAAGATGCTGGAATTTTGCATGTTCGCTCCATGTCTGCATGGGTTTTCTTCAAAAACATCCATGTTAGGTAAACTGATGATTCTAAATTGGCCCTGTGTGTGAATGTGAGCATGCATGGTTGTCTAGATCTCTGTGCTAACCTTTCAGAAGACTAATGACTGACACAGGGTGTACCTGTGCAAGTCATTTGTGTACCTAGGAGTACCTGATGTACCAAGGATAGACTCCAGTCCCACCACAACCCTGAATGGATAAGCAGAGGAAAATGTATGGCCTATTATTTATTAAAGTTTTTAACTTTTTCTCAGCTTTAAACATCATTTTTTAAGGTTTCCTCATATAAATATTCCAAAGTTTAATCAGTAACAGCTTCAAAACTGCAATTTGAAAATGAATACATTTGGACTCTGCTGCTCTGGAGAATTTAGGCAATAAATTTCCTTATCACTCAACTGAACTTCCCCTAAAACTCATTACATCTTTACTCTGCGAATGTGATACAACAAAAATGAAACACAAATAATCATATAACTGTTTAGTCAGTTATAAAAACCCCAGCTCTGTTTTTACAGCAGACGGATCCTAATTCCCGATTCACGGACCTTCAGAAAGTTAGAAAGTGTTGAACAACCACAGATCTCGACATAATTTACTTTAAGATTTAATTGCAGAGGTTTGGAAAGTGCTTAATATGGTAATAAAGACTACTGTGAAAGCTCAAATTGTAGTAAGAACACCGGGACTCGGCTCAGCAGCAGCCTGGATAAACTACGTATGTTGTGACAAAATCAAATCTAGAAGGCAAAAAAATGTAACTATAAAGTCTAATCTATAAAAATTAAACCCGTTTTTTAAGAGTTGTTTGCTTCCCCGGAATACAGCTACACAACTTCCAGGTGTGTTTTCCATACCTGTATTAATAAAACAGCTTTTATTCCCTGTTATAGTAACATCAGATCAGTCCACAGTGCTAAGAACCCAGCACAGGTCCACATTTCTGGAAAGTTCTCTCCGCTCTCCTCTTACAGGAACACGGCAGGAAAAACTTATTCATATCCTATCTCCGTTTCAAAAGGTATCCTTTCCAGGGATTTTTCCTTTGCACTTCCAAAGAAAAATTTCAGACTTTCATGTGAAAAAAATAAAGAAAAACAGAAAGTATCTCATTAAACTATTACTAAACCATGTAATATGATTAAAATATAATTGGTGAGTAATTTTAAAGTGTACTATTATTCATCATATTATGTATATTTAACATTTTCCATAAAGAGAAAATTAGCTGTCTCATTTCATGATGAAATACACAAGTAGCAATGGTGAAGTAAAAGACGGGGAAACTGGAGACCAGCTGCACAAACCCTTCAGAGGTGAATTTATTCTGATAGCTCCTGAGAGACACCACAGGAAAAAGTTAGGAGAGCTGGGTATACACAGACACCCCCACCTGTACATATGCAGAACAACCTCCAGGCCCTTTGTTATTCAGCCTGCTGGAGCACACACGGGATTCAAATTCTCTGAGGTGAAAATGGAAATAGTGTCCCCTTCCAGGTACGATATGTCTGCCATTTTCCTGCTAATTAAACAATCCTTCAACACTAGCAGGCAGAGTTTGGTTTGGATATCACTGGTCTGAGGTAAAGTCTGCTCTCTACTGTGACGATGGCGCCCAGGTAAACCGGGTCCAAATTTGGCCTGCATTTTTCACAACATGCAATCCAGTGTAAACAGCGAGACTGAGAACCACGGGAAGGGAGAAACGAGGTGAGGATGGAAGCACAAAAGAGGTGTTGGATGAAAAAGGGCTATGATTCCATAGAGGACATGTCAACTCATAAACGGAGCTCTGAGGAAGAAGGAAAGCAAGATGAATTATAACGAGCGTGTTTTACGGTTGTTGTCATGGTGTAGTTCTTAAAGTGATGTCCAGAGGCCTCGCTTTGGGATCGGTTATATGTAAAAGATGGATGTAGCCACCGTTACATCACCCATTAGTTAATGAAATCCTGTTATGAACTGTTAGGGTGATCATTTTTGCCAATTTGCTGCAATTTTGGTGTTGTAACCACACTGACGACTGAGAGGCGGGTCTGACTGGGAAACTGAGGGATAATGCACCTTGCCAAACACAAGGTGGACTCCACAAACAAAGGTGTGCTTTTGGATATACCCTTTTACCCTATTAGGGGCTGTTTTCTTAGGAAATTATTATTATGAAGTGTTAAACTTGTTAAAATGTTTTTAAGAAGGTCTAGGGCCATTTTTCTTAGATCTATAATCCAGTGTATTTTCTCAACATGGCCACAAAAAGGTAAGTTTAAGACACTTTCACACTTTTGGAAGGAACATACATCTTTGATATACAGTTTGTAGTCTGGTACTGTATTTCTGATCCTTCTTGCCTTATAACTTTCTCACTTTGAACATGACTTAGGCATATCCAAGTATCTGTGTGCCGCCTCACGTTTTAAATTCATAGACATGAGAGAGTCTACACCTCTGATCACCTATCTTTTAAGACAGCTAACCTTCAGGAAAGTCTATACCGGTGCAAGGCCCGCTCAAGGTTCACATTTCTGAAAATAAACTGCGGACACTTCCAAAAGCTTTCAGAAAAAGAACAAAAAATAAACCTGAGCAGAAAGTGTATAAAGCAATCAAAACAAAAGGCTTTAGAGTAGCAGGCATGACACATTTCAATGTGTCCGGGGAAACTTTCCTGTTACAAGTTATTCTGTAAAAGCATACAAATCTATAGTAAAAATATAGTCCAAAGAGGCCACAAAATTTAGGAAAAAAAGTCAAATATATGACTTCACCAGTTTATAATTGTCAAGAGTGACAAGATACATAACAGAGTGGTGAGTTTCACATCAGTTCCACCTTACCGAGCTGTATCTCCAGACTATAAGTTATAAATGCCGAGGCAATAGCTCAAAAGGAAAATTGGCCTCATTTACTGTATTCCAACTCCAAAAGTTTCCTTTTTCCCTGAGTGAAAATGTTTAGCCATCGGTGGGATGAAGAGTCCCTGAGGATGGCCTTTTTTCTGGTTTCATATGCTGCCATAGACATAACTATTTAGCATATAAAAAACAGAAAGCATGGAAATTTCTTCTTTTAAATACATCTGTGTGCCTCCCCTAGGACTGCAAACATCCATCCATCCATCCATTCGCTTCCGCTTATCCTTTTCAGGGGACTGTAAACATAATATGCTAAATGTCATAATGGAGTGCTCTATCTTCAGTCACAATATTAGGCAAGAACCCGATTTTCAGCTGAGGTTAAACTCATCTGTCATTATTAGTGTCATTTTGAAACTCTGATTGTTTATGAAGAAACTTGTTATAATTCCACATCATCAAGAGTTACATTTACATACATATTCCCCATGCAGGAAATCATGACCGCGAGGGGCCTCACCCTCAGGTCGGCTGAGACACAGGCTTACATGTTCAGCCCCTCATGGGTCGATAAGTTAGCCCTCCTGGTGAAAAGAATACTTTGACATGTTGGGAGACATGTTATTTTCCCTTCCTGCAAAGACTTAGATTAGACGATAAATACTTTTCTCCTATGTGTCTCTTTACAAAAAGCTGCTGTCAGCCACTGGTTATATTAGCTTAATCTAATCTAACTTGTTCTGTTTTTCTATTTGCATAGATGTCTTTATAAGTGTGAAAATTGGGTGCTAGCAGGCCAGAAAAAGGCTATTTGACTCCCCAGTCTTGAGTGTTTATCCTATGCTAAGCTAAGTAGATACTTGCAGTAAATTCCTACTGAGCTGTGCGTTCACATGTTCTCCAGGAGGATGAATTTCCAGAGTCAGAAGGTCATTCTTCTGACGTTGTGTTCAAGTGCTTTAAGTCAGAAAATGGAAATAACATGGATGCTACAATGAGAAACTGTTTCTTGCATATAATAAATAAAATAGTTTTACTTGAATTGTTTATGTATTCATTGATAATAAGCTTTCTAGCTAGTCTCAGACAGTGTAGATGGATGGCAAGTAATGTTACAATCTAATACAGTACTACAGATTAAATGATACTATAAAAGTGGTCTGCAATATGTGAATTTCCACGATTGACCAAAAGCTGCTATAGCCAACAAAACATTTCCTTTCATACTCCGCGTGTGCTTTTATGACGTCAAGAACTCGGCAAATCATGTGCAGAACTTGGAAAAGTTGTTGTTCCAACTTGAGGGGGTGTTTTGGTGAACTTTTTCCAGCCGGGAACCTTTTTTTTCCCGATTATTCCAACACCAAATGAATCCACAAAAGAGCTGGATGTCCTCAAAACAGATTCAAATGCAATACTTTAGCACCAATAATGAATTGTTATTTTCCTCTTGACTTACAATATAGTCCAGCATAACAGCTATTTATACATACTGTCTTACCAAGACTCAAATATGATAGAAAACGTGCTTTAAATGTTCCTGCTCGCACTGGGAGTTTTTGGGTTACTTTACATTTTACACAAAATCTTACATGCTAGAGGCTAGACCCCACTCAGGACAACATCTATGGCCAAAGCTATTCAGAGTTATTGCATGTTAGAACAGACATTATGTTTTTTAGAAATAATGACTTTCAGCCTCTGTGATAGGGCTCTAGCCTTTGATTGAAAACAGGTTGTTATAAACCAAGCGGTGATCAGCAGCAAGCAAAGTTTATTATCTAGCTGGAGCAGAACGTTCCTGAATGGAATAACTGTTTGCTCAAATTTCTGTTTCTGGGGTCGATATCAGGTCTCTCTTGGCTAGTTCAGGAAGTGGTGAAGGACAGATATTCCACTCAGAAACCCACAAGGCCGCAGAAAGAAACACACGCACAGCACACACATTTTTTAACCTGAAGGACGTCTTAAATACCTTTGAGGTAAACTGATGAGTCTGGACAATTCAGAAGAATAACTATTCAACCTAAATATTAAGGCAGTCTCACAGGCGCTCATGCACTGATTGCAAAGTCCTCCTGCAGAGCACTCACATTGCCAAAGAAAAAAAAATGCACAGGGATTTTATTTTGTTTTCCCAGGCTTTATATGTTTGTGTAAATAATTTAATTTGCTCGGGAGTAACGGGCAAAGCACACAGAGTAACACTGGTGCACCAGGGCCTGCAGCCTGGGAAAAACTGTAAAGTCAACACACAGGTTTACCTGGCTCTACTCCCTGCCTCTCTCACATACAAACACACAGCAGCATCAACATCTGAGGTTTTACAGGATCCCTCGCATGACAGGAAGCAGCCAGGCGAGGCTGGCACGGTTGAGAAAGACTGAGAATTTCACCATCCAGGCACCAAAAACTGTCCTGCCAATATCAGTGGCCAGACAGAAGAGGAGGGGGTGAAGGAAAGCACAAAGGCCTGAGGCTAGGGAGGCACTTAGAAAATTATATCTTCTGTTTTATAATCACAACGCTAAAACACAGGCCATAATTTCTGTCAAACTGTATGACTTCACGTTGATTAAAATATGAAATTTAACTACAGTGCTTTTAGAAAATAAAAATAACTGCATGACAGGTTAATTTCCAGGGTAAACACATTATAATGTCACTGCTCAATTCTCGCTTTTCCATTTGCTCATATTTTACTCTGCTTCCTAGATATCGCCCCTTGTCCCGACTGACTGCACAAAGGCTCTTGATTTAAGAAGCACAGGAAGGATGGAGCGTAATCTTATGCTAATACTAAGCCCACTAACATACGGCAAAGTGGCATGTCTTGATTTATGAGATGAATCGTTATCAGTTTGCCAAATCTGAACACATTTTAATGGCCACTAAATCATTTTGATCTTATGAATAAAACAATAAAACACATCTATTAGCTACCTTGTATTTTTAAACTGGGTTTTGTTGGAGACCTGGAATGTAATGGAGCCTGTCTTTAAAGCACTTCTATTGTTCAAATGGTATCAATAGTAGACTGAAGTCTGAAGCCCAAGATTTGGGCTCATAAGGATTACTTACACACATGCTGATCTCATTATCTATTATTAACTTTGGTCAGATTTAATATGAGTAAATACATAAGGCAGAAAATAAGAAAATGCTTAAAAGTCAACCATTATTTTTCTTATCTATTATTTTCCCCTCATTTTTGTTTTCTGTGTTAATGCCAGGAAACGTGGTAGAAAAATTATGAGCATGAGTACCAAATTGGTAATAAGATAATAAGAAGCACTTTTGCACCGAGAGCCACGCCCTGCATAGAGCACATGTACTAGTGTGAGTGTGTTTATGTGCACAGGTCTGATTGCTATTCAGTGCACCCGTATGCTATGCACCATAACCATCCACATGTGCTTTCTATTATATCCTCTTGTTTCTCCCTTAAGGCTGTAATATAGAATCACAGATATTTTATTTTTATGGAAAAGTATGGAATCCGAATTGTATTTCACAACCAGACCCAGGTGGAGCCATGTAAACACACAGCCGTAAAATCTTAGAATGAGGAGCAGGGACATGCATGGAAGAAGGCCCACACACACACACACACACACACACACACACACACAATTAAATTATTGTGACTGGAAAGGAAAAACGCCACGGAAAACAATCCTCTATTGTCCACATAAAATGTTGTGACATGTGGGGAGAAGTCCTTAGTTACATGCTTAAATGTGGGATATCTTACACCACATATGCAAATGTGACACGGCAGACTTTAAATGCTGCTCTGCGACACTGTGGATGAATACAAGATTCCGCTTCCTAAGCAATAGTTTTACAGTAACGTGAAACCCAAAGCTGAAAAGCAAAGGTCCTTCACTGCTTCACTGGTTGGAGACAACCTCTGCCGGATCTCTTCACATAAACAGTCTGTTTTTTGTTGCCTTCGTGTTGTTTATTTCCTTTAAAAAGCTGTGCAGGGGAAATATTATGTGTCACATCTTGTGTCGAGGCGTCTTTTTTGTTTTTTCTTTATTACTGAGTCACAAAGCTGCTTTATTTATTTATTTATTGTTATCCTGGAACAGCAGTCACAAAGCGCTGTAGAAGAAACACCATATCACACGCAGCTTTGTGACATGCTGTCATATTTCACTTTGTTTTAAGCTTCGCAGAAATTTCTCTATTTAAAAAAAGCCAGTAGTCAAACTCCACAGAGCTGGAGTAAGTGGTTCAAAGCATAAGGCAACCTGTCTTCGTACTGCTTGCTGACATGATGGCTTAAAGGCTGCGTAAGGCGGTTGTCCCACCAATACACTATGTAATAAAGCAAAGGGGTTTTTCTTTTACAGCATAACTGTGTACAACGCATTCAGCCAGGAGCACACCTGTTGGAGTACGCCAGCGATGGTGCCACTGGGGACTGAAACTTGCCTGAGGACACGAACTGTTCAAGCCAGTGTACAAGTGCTTGTAAAAAAAAGGCTGTAAAAATGGAGAAAGAATGTGAGAACCTGCAGGAGAGACTGAAGCGTCATTTTTAGCACCCTCAGGCTGACCGGGCACAGAGTTTTACCTGCAAACTCCACCAAAATATTTCGACAAAGGCACAAACTGTTCATTGTGAATATTGTGCAGCTACAGGCTGTGTTTGTTATGTAAGGAGAGTAGCCCAAAATCTATGAGTGGAGATCCAGTTTGATTGAATATGCAGGCCCTGAACTTTACAGCTACACTGTCAGATTGGAAAAACAGCATCTCACGCCAATTTCCATCTCCCCCGTTAAAGCAGAGCTCTATCCGCCACACGGCGCCCAGCTCAAGAGCACTTGTGCATTGAAGCCATTTGACTGTGGCAGTTGGGGCTGTCTTAAATTTAAACAGCACACTGACTCACAAATATCAGTGACTGCCACTGAAGTGAATAATATATAAAAAAAAAATACATTCACTGCCACCCACTTTCAAACTGAAAGCGCATTCTTGTCCAAAAGGTCACTAATTAAAACAGAATGATTTCAATAAATTCTTTTGTATTTTTTGTAACAGGATCAAATAAAAACAAGTCGACACAGCAGAGCAGATAGCAGTGGTTCCAGAAAAAAAGGCCGGCGTTGTCCATGCAGTGACAACTCAGCAGTGACAACTCATTCAAAGCCAAGACTGTCATTTGTACCCAGCAGCAGCAGGCTGCAGCGAGTCATGAGGTTTTTCTCATGTTGAGATATTGCCTCAGAGTGTCCCTGACACTCTGTAATTAGGGAAGGCATGAGAGAACTGAGGTGAAGAGATGGATGATGAGCATCAGACAAACAAACAAGAAAAGACTTCCACATGTAAACAGGAGAAAGAGGACAGCTGAGGACACGTGCAAACAGAAAGAGGAGGATTTCTGACTGCTTTGTGTTAATGAGCACCTCTAGCTTGGCTCCTTTATAATTACCTAGCTTTCATGATACACATCGAGAATAAGCTCTCTCTGGACAAAAGCAGCGAGCTTAATAATTATTCTACAGCGGAAATTAAATATATGTTTTCCATGACTGAAGACAAATCAACATATAGTTTTCAGAGAAACACCAATTAGACATACTCAGAAATAAGAAGGACAAAGGTAGACTTCTCTGGGTTACACGTTGCGTAATGCCCCTCAAAAGAAAGGTGATGATATGGGTGGTGGTTTGGGCAGGGTCGAAGTTCAAGCACATGTGGGATTACAAAGTCAACAGCGCAGTATTTTAGCCATGACGTTCCCTGAAATGGATCTATTTATGCCAAATTACAGCATGCACCTCAGCTAACGAGCGCACAGCTGGTTTTCTCCTGCCAGAGGCATTGATTTGAAAACACTTCCAATCAAACAAGGTCAGTGTCGGGTTACTGCTAAGCTAAGTAAGCACCGGGTGCCTCTAGTGCAGTGTTTTGAAAGTAGGGTTGAAATTACAACCTTTGCTGTGGTGGGTGATTTGGGTCTGTATGTGAGGATGTCAGTCAGCGTCAAAGCTCGAGACAGAAGGGTTGCTAATTGAAAGGGCGTGCAGGAGAAATGCATAATTCCTCCTGTTGCTTCTTTTATTCTCTCTATCTGGGTGTGCGCCTATATGCATCTGCACACAGCTGCTCATCAGATACTGACATATATGGAGAACAGAGTGATGGCATGTGCTTAAACCAACAGTCTGAGCAAGTAAAATATATGGGTCCACTCCCCTCTTGCATCAACCACAAGTGTTTCATATATTTCAACGTAATAGGAAATAACTTCTTTTAATTCTGCTTTGGCAAAGAACTCAATTATTATGATAAAGATGGTTTCCTATTAACACAATAACACGCCAAGCAGGGACACAACAAAGAGAGCTTAAAGGAAAAAGCCACACCCATATAGTCTTACACTGCAATAAATCCACAGTTTGTTGTAATCAGTACATTCCTGGACTTAATTTGCGGTGATGTTATGAAATCTGACTTATTGCTTTCTTTTGTCTGTTCCTACTCTATTACTTATTTGGTCCTCACAGAGAAAGTGTCTGATCTAATAGCAGAGATAGCATTTGCAATTACAGTCCTGCACAGAAGTCACAGCCTTGTGCCATCAACAGTGTCTCAGCAATCAGCTCTAATAAAATAGTGCATTTTTTTGTCAAATCACTTCAGATATTATGAAGCCACTGGGGTCAGCATCAGGTTTTTGCATTACTGGAATGAAAGTGCTTGTCCAGAAAAGAAATCCATCCCCATATTAGACCCAGACTACATACGCATACCTGAGTGTCAGCGTGACCTTCCTCTAACAATTATTCCATTGATCAGAGCCACCTCTCATGACTGTTCACCTCAGCTGGGCACCGTGGTTCAAATGTCAAAGCTCTGAGCTCATAGTCCATATCCTGCGCTCTTCAGCAAAGCACAAAAGCGACCTCTGTGTGAACATCTATTACCCACATACCGCAGGATGATACCTACATACCACCTACGTAACACCTACACCGAAGTACACACATCACCTCAGTGACACAAAGGCGTGTTTTTTTTTTTTAGAAAGCTGCAACTTCAAATTTCAACATTTCACCAGGTGACCACAGAGAGGATCTAAGCAGCATGAAATGAGTCAGTTGTTTTAGTTTTCCAAAACTTCCAGGCCACAAAAACACACACAAAATATGTGTGAGTTTGATGCACGGCAGCAGAAAAGAAGTCACATCATTTTTTCATTAGCTATGCCCGTAAAAATAATACGCACAGTCATTCCGCACAGAAGAGAGGGGTTTGTATGATGAAGTCAATACCGCAACATACTCCAAAATTATATTTAAGCCAGTCAACAGTAGACATGTGTGTTGTCTTAAAGTTACAGTAAGCACATAGAGAATAAAAAATACTCCACATCGGAAGATCTTAGCCTGCAAAGAGAAGTTTGCATTATATTCTTTCCTTCAATTTTAATTTCCATTAGAAATAAAAAGATTTTTAGGAGTGAAAAGAAGGAATTGGCCTCAATCACATTTGAAGTCAACCGCAGAAAAGCCAAACGGTAAGTAATAGCTTCTGTTGAAAACAGCTGCATCCACTGCAGAGCAGACAGGAGTCTGAATGCGGCACCGCATCGCTCTGTTCTGCTGTCCACTCTTCTCGTCTGCCATGCAAACAGAAGCTGCTTCAGTCACAAAAGTACACAGAAGTCTGGATCGCGTGTGCAAACGGGCCTCCCAAGAGGAAATAATTCAAGGAGAGAGCCAAGAAAGCTGATCAGTCTTAACAGTCCTAACATAGAGAATAAAAAGTTGTTGTTTTTTTAAAGTAAAAGAAATGAGTGACTTACTTCTAAGAAGGTTTTATTTTCATTTCAAACCATTTGTTCACTGATGGTTTTAGATTATTCCAGTGAGACGCAGGCGGCTGGATGTAACCCTCCAAACCTTGCTCTCTGTTGCTCGCTCACTCTCTGTCCGTCAGTTGCCTTCACCAGGACTCACTGGGCTGATGTAAGACACCCCTGCAAATAGGGGGGGGGGAAAAGAGGGAGAGAAGAGAAACAGAGTAAGAGAGAGAGAGAGCGAGAGAGGGAGGGAGGAAAAAAATCACATTCTGTGGATTCCTGGGAGTTTGCCAACGTCCCAGAATTCCACATGCCACACATAAGGTTTCAATTAAAGACACACACAAAAAATCCAAAGCTCAATCAAAAAGCTTTCTTCCTCCTGAAAGGAACCTTTCTTTTGACAGCTACAGGACGAAGCATAGAAGCAGCCATAACTGAAGGTAGTATTTGCGGTGGTGTTGCTGTCACTTGCTTTATGTCAAATTCATATAACTTATTGTTTCATCACTAACCTTAAAAACAAGCTTATTTAGGTTTAAAAACTGCAAAAGAAGCTACTCTTTTATTGAACTCAGTGGCACTAACGCAGCAGTTTGTCACAACCTCAATAGTCGAACCAGATCCATGAAAAGTGTGAGTCAGGTGTCAGAGAGAGGTCTACTTCTTATTACGTTGTACTCTGTGTGTTTTGCTGCTGATGTGGTCTGATCTACGACCTGATCTCTATAAAAACAATGAAGTTTTCATCTGTTAGACATGGTGACTAAGAGCTTTTCTTACTTAGTTACATGCAAAGCTGCTTGCTTTGCTGATGAGGAAGCCATATTGACCTGCAGGGAAGTGACACCAATGGCCAGTGGAAATTTATTGGAACCCTAGGATTTTACTTTTTACTTGCTTGGAGATGTTTTTTCTGCTGCTTTTGCAAGTGTTTTACCACAGCTCCCACTGTCCTACTCTGTATTCCCCAGTTTAATATTCTGTTTAGGCATTTGTCAAGTCTCTTAAAGCTTTCCAGTTCTTTCCGATGGCCTGTTGGGGCAACGACTGTAGTTACAAAGAGATTTCCAGTTGTGTAAAGGTGTATCTGATATCCCTGTGTTAGTGTTGTTTCTGAATCATCATAATTCATTTTGACCTTGGTTCAGTATCACAAGTGACCAATCACAGTGTTATGGTGTCATAGTTTTGCGATGTGGAAAAAAAACGTTGCCCATGTCCACTCAGGAAAACATCCAAGAAAAGGAGGGGTTTGGGTTGAGGGCTAACATGTGATCTTGGTTAGGGTTACGGGGCTATAGTTAGGATATCGTTGCAGTGTTAAACCTGGACAAACATTAGCTTTGATGATCCAGGAACAACACCAACATGGGGATATCAGATGGTGCGTTGGAAAACAGCCCTCATTAAATACCTCACTCATGAGTTTATGTACTCAGTCTCTTATTTTAAGTCATTAGGAAGAGAACATTAAATTCTTTTGTAAATTATTGTAAGTATTGGAGTCAGTTATTAGAGGATAAAGGAGGCTTTGGTCTTTGGCTCATGACTTTTACAGTCTGATATGCCAGCAAATAGGCCTTCGACAAGTTAACCCTAAAACGTTCTGTTTAAGTCACTTCTTTTTCTTCTTTCAGCTACTTCCTTTAGGGGTCCCCACAGAAGATCATCTGCCCCCATTTCACACTATCACTAACACTCTCCTGCCACACCAACACTCTGCATCTCCTCCTTCATTACATCATGAACACACTCTGTCTTCCATTTGCCAGGCAGCTCCAACTTCAACATCCTTTGTTCAGTATATCCACTATCCGTCCTCTGCACATGTCCAAACCATCTCAGTCTTGCCTCCAAACCGCTCAACCTGAGCTGTCCCTCTACTTCTAATCTTGTCCATCCTGGTCACTCCTAATGAAAGCTTTACATCAGGGGTGTCCACTCCAGTCCTCGAGAGCTACTATCCAGCAGCTTTTAGATGCATCCCTACTCCAACACAGCTGAATCAGATGGTTGGGTTACCTCTTCAGCATGCCATGAAGTTTGGCAAAGGCTTTGTAACAAGCCATTCATTTAATTCAGATGTGTCGGAACAAGGAACAAATCTTCGGCTCCTCACCTCCAGCTCTGCCTTGCATCTTTTTATCCGTTTTAAATATAAATATTAAATAAATAATTTTTTAAGTATTATTTATTTTTGTTTCATTTTAATAGCCATTAATGGTTCATTCATGATTTTTTAAAACTACTAAGTTTGACTGTGAATACTAATATTCATAGTTAAAATGTGATTTTTTTGAGCAAACTTTGAAGACTTGTAAATACTAGCATCATGAGCATGTTGTGCCCAGTAACAACGTCACATATCTGTTATCTGCTGAATATGGACTCTCAGTAGAACAGGTAAAGTGTATGAAATATGTTAAAGAATTAATGTACTGATTAAAATGCCATTAAAGAGTTTTTCAGCTTAGCTACAGGTCAGGCTGTCTTTCCATAGACGTTATAAGAGACCTTCTTTAGTCTTAACAGCGCCGTTATGGAGCGGGAGAGAAAGAAAGTGAGTCAGAAAGGAGCCACAAAGAAAAATGCCCTGAATAGCTGCAGCAGTGTTGCGTCCTCGGAGCCATCTTGAACATAAACCATCTGCTGGAAATGGTGATTCACAACACCAAAGAGCTATAATGCAAAAAACACACCTCGCAGACACCGGCGAGCAAAGATATGACAAAAAAACATGTTAACACCATTTGAATAATTAAACAGACACAAAGACATTGCTTTCCAAGTAGGAAAATGTATTTAATAAAGATGAGCCATAGCGTCTCTTAAAGCTGAATAACATCCAGTCTTCACTGATTACAAGCAGAGAAGAAGCAATTATTATAAATACCCCCCACATCCTGACCATGTACCGTATCTGATTGTAGGAAACATCTGTGTGATCATTTCGTCTGAATCAGCTGTTGCATAAAAAATCACCAGGTAAAACAAGTAGATGGCCATTTCCACCAATAGATAATCTATCAGTACATATAAAAATAAGTCTCATAAGCAAAATAAATAGATGCACCTGCAGACAGCTTCAACCTGTCAGTATGACAGGATTTTCATACTTCAATTCTTGCTGTGTTCAAGTCTTCAAGGAAAAAAAAGAAGAAGAAGAAGAAGAAAAGCAAAACGAGTTACAAAGCAAAGGAAAGCCTGGTGCTAAAAAGTAAACTTCATGTTGTTCATTCATTCATTTTGGACAGGACAACTTCTTTCTTGAACACATGTGTGTGATATTTGTTATTGCACAGCGATGACATCACAGTTTCTCTTCCCATACAATGAGAGATAAAGGGAAGTTGGGCCGTTTCCTTCCCCGCATTCTCCCGTTCAGTCATTACACCCCATTCTTCACCAGCTGGTGGACTCCCTCCTTATCGATCGTCAGAGTTGGTTGAAACTCTTTTCCCTTCACCAGCTCCTCAAGACCCTTGAAGTACAGACACCATCAGGACAATGTTAGTATTTTACTGAGTATTCATGGATAAGAATAACATCTGGAGTTTTATTTAGTACAACGTGTTCTTACCTCTCCCCCGTACGACACCAGTGGGGAGATCTCGCATTTGATCGGCAGGTCCGTTCCATCCTTCAGGCTGCGGTGGAAAGACAAATTCAGAGAGGATCACAGGAGAAAAACAGAAAGCGAATGAGTGACGGTCTCGTGGAAGAAGAGAAGCAATTGTAGCTGAAAAGACAGCTGCTAGGACTCCTTGACACAGCTGTTCTTCTACTGCGGCTTGTGATTAGAGGACAAAGAGAATCAGCGCTTCATCGCAACAAGTGATTAGTCCTTTGACTTGTGATAGAAGTCCGCTAGAAGAAAACAGACGAATGAAAGGAACGTTGTGCGAGACTGCCGTCACTCAACGTGTTAATTTCTAGATGATGATTACAGAGAGAAAAAATCACTAATCAGACATCAGGTGTTTCAGGTGTTTTGCTGAGCAGCTGCCTGATGGAAAAGCTGAATGACTGAGAAAGAAGCACGCCCTTTAAGAGTGTTGGAAACATTCGTGGTGCCGAAAGAGTTTGTGAAGCACATGCTCATTTAATTCTGTCTGGAAAAACAAGCGGGTGGATTTAAACTTAAAGGCAAAATAGCAAGCGATGAAGCTGACCACATAACTATTTGGTACAGAAACCAACAGGTGTGTGCTCATCTGCAGTCTAGTAACTGTCTCCCTTTACCCAGCATGCAATATATCACAGGTTGACATGATAGTAGATCATTTAACCAAGGTGCGGAAGAAGACCATGTTTTCAGGTGACTTCACTGATCCTCGATGTCATTTCCTGCATCCCGACTGACCGTAAAAAGACTGAAAGAAGGCCGCCGACTGGCAGGGCCTCTACAGACTCTTTTCCTCTCAGTGGAAATGAAGGAAAGGGATGTCAAGGATCAGAAGTAATATTACACGGTGTTAACACGTCTGAGCGAGAGGGTAAGAAAGCCAAAACCCCATCACCATGCACTCAGTACTGCAGAGGGATAATTACTTTCTCTTGCCATCATCTGTGACACTGCCTGCTGCTCCGTCTCTGGAAACATTGCACGGGACACACAGGAGCAAGACCAAGCATGAGAGAAGGGGGAGTGAGAGTGTGAAGCTAAAAGAATACGATGTCTACAAAACAAACAAAAAGTCCAGCGCATACAGTCTGTACACCATGTGGAAAGTGTCGAGGAGAAGGGAATAACCACAAAGATCTCATTATTATGTATGTTTTTTGTAAAGTGACATGACATGCTGTAGTCACCTGGGTATGGCGGGTACACGTCTGCCGTTCTCGTCAATGAAATGTCCCCCAGCGTTGAGCACCCAGCGGTGGTGGAGGGACATCAGAGCGTGTCGGGCTGTGGTGGGTGTGTCCTTTCCGTCCTGAGTGTCTGCGTTCTTCAGCGGGGAGAACTCGTCCTCTCGGAGCACCTCATACACAACAAACGTCCTGTTACAAACACAGAGCATCCCATCAGCACACAGGCAAACCGAAGACTTGCATCACAACCGAGCAGCTCCCAGGGATTGAAAAATTAGCAGGTTAATTAGTTACTCAACAGGAAATTAAACCGCAACAAATAAAAACAAAAATGTCATTTTTCTTTCTATGCTTGGAGTGGTTTCACTGTGCTTTCAGATTGTGCGTGACTTCCATGGAGCGATATAAAAATAGCAGCCACACTAAAGATAGACCAGAGGAACACATAAAAATGCTTCTGCAGAGGACTGAAATCAGTTAAGTTTTGTTTATTTTTATGGACCAAATGGCTCTAAGACAGGTCATAAGACAACAGAGCAGGCCACATTAAAAACTGAAGACTTGAGTCAAATCCATGTCTTCAGCAGCATCAAAAATAGATTTTTCTTTACTTTAAAAATACATCTTCAAAAACTTTGAAGTAAGCTTGATATGGTGTCCTTGATTTTCCATCAGTTAACTGTTACAGGAATACTTTCATTAAATATAAAGTTCTATTAGTAGTGACGTGACTCAGAGCTGATGTCATGTAACACTAAAGGATGTGGAACCGCTCATAAACTTCCATCCCCCTGTGGAGAATTTGGCAAGCTTAGTCTGCTGGACCAGACCTTGCAGAAATGGCACGACTGGAGGGCAGAAATTAGGGCTGGAAAAAAAAAGACAGTCCTTGCACGGAAGAAAAAAATCAAGGACCAGTAGAACCAGGGCCCCAAATATATGCAAACTGGTCACCTCTCAAAAGGAGGTGGGGTTAGTATGAGGCAAGATATAGCTAACTGGTACTGGCATGCACACGCACATTCATATTTTCTATGCCATATATGAAAAAAATGCACCGTCACTCACTTGGCAAACTGGAAAATGTCAAAGACAAACTTTTCCATTTTGATGCCGTTTGGTTTCTCTGGTTTGATTAGTTGACCCTGAGCATCCACATATGGGATCTTCTTCTGGGCCACGTGGTGCTGCAGCTGGGGCTCGTATTTCCTAATGTGAAAACGGGGAAAAAATGTCTCATTACGATGATGTAAAGCTGAAAGAATCTGAAACGTAATGATAACTGTGTTTATAGCTTTGCCTTACTGCACTATGTCTCTGAGGAAGGAGAAGCTGAAGAAATGATTGGCCACGTTTGCTGCGTTGAACATCAGACGACCATCGGCGCTCCGCTTCTCAGCAGTTGCTAGGGTGATCTCGCTGTACTCCACCACCTGGTAACGACCATCCACCTTGCAGACAACGCCTACTGCTTCTGTGGGGTTTGTTTTCTCCACCACCTGGGAAACAATGTCACAAAATGACCTTACTAAAAACCTCAGATTACTACAAAGTCAACTTAAAGTGGACTGTGCTTTTCCTTTTACTGTCACATATGTAACTGTTACTGCTGGATGCTCACATCAAAAATAAGCAAAGATTCAAATCAAAAGTTCAGCACATGTCCAAGTAATTGCTGTAACTCCAAAGCTCAGGCTTCAGACTGCTCTGAATGCTCAGCTTCAGTCAATTTTTTCTACTCTTGGTTCTGTATCATATTGATAAAAGCAGATATCCCAAACATAATATGGTCAGACACACACAATTGTTCTGTTCAAATATTTTGTCCACAAGAGACAGCCAATCATACATTTTTGGTTTAAAGCGAGGAGGAAGGGAACTAAAAAAGCTTGTTTCAGACAGAGGATGAACCGATCAACTGTATCAAAAAAAGTTATGATATTAAAAAAGGATTATTTTAACATGAATCATGCAAAGCTACTCTAGTTAAGTCAAAGAATAAAAATAAGCAACTGTAAAATGCTAATAACTCTCTACTTTAACTATTTATACAATAAAATCCCCAGATCGGTACACTTTAATTGTGCTAAATTTAGTTTTCCATATAAAAACTACAAAATATTTTCACTGTTGTCTCTTTATGAGTCAAATTATCTGTAAATTATTTAAAGTCAGAAATAGTCTAAAACTGAAATAAAATAGTAAATAAAAGTGCTATGAAGCAATCGGTGCACTCCATTTTACAGCCAGTAAGTTACGAGTCTGCACTGAATGAAAAATCCTTCCCCCCTTCCTATCTGTCGGTTACTAATGACAGGGTCCTGAGGGGGGGATGGTAAACTGGTAGGGGTTTGGCAGGGGGGGTTGGTGAAGCCACATGAACTGTTAACGGAGCTTAGTAATTTACGATGAGAGGGTGGTACCCCGCTCTGATCTGATTCTTCCATCGCTGCTCCACCCCACATCTCATAATTTCAAACAGAAGCAGGGTCTGGGTGATCTTATTACAATAATTAGTTCACTCTGCTCTATGTTAGCTGGAAAATATACATAGTGCTTCTACTTCTTAGAGGAAATCAAAAAGTAGCAGGATCCTTCAGGCACTTTTCAGCTATCCAACACACACTGAAGCACGTAATTTGTGCAAAAACAGTTAAAAAAGTGAAATCTTGACTTCATACTTTGATGTATTTGAAGTAGTATGTGGTTTGTTTAGAAATTAATTAGTAAGATCTGCCAGCAAAGCTTAGTCACACATATATCAGTCATATTTTACTGTTAAAGCTAAAAACAGAGGTCTCCTGATGGTTACACTCTTTCTGGTGTACTGGACTCTTATCGCTTAGCTCGTCAGTAGGTGTTATTTTAGAAAAATGTCCCTCTAACTATCTCTGCACCAAGGTCAGCAGGATCTTCACAGAATGAATAATGGTGAAGAATAAATGTAAAACTTTTTATCTCGAACATAGCCTCCTCAGCAGCAGATCTTGGCCAGTGAGTACTGAATTTTCACATCACCACAAACTAGATTCTGCTCAAATTCTTTTGCGAGTCTATACGTGAAAATATTATTTTATAAATCAGAACTCCTTTATGTCTTTAGTTCTGCAACATTAAGCTTCTTTGGGATTATCCTTTTATAGTAAATCACATTACTAATTAATTACTTAAACTTGTGGCACAGTGGAACAGTGGAACAGTGGTTATCACTAACACTTCACAGGACAAGAAGGCTCCAAAATATGTGGGAAAAGTGGCATCTTCACATCACACTATCAACTAAGACCATAATAGTAGGCAAAAGAAGATTCTGGGCTCATTCCTAAATTTCCTAGAAAGCTAAGTGTAGTGCAAAAGAAGATTGCAGAAGTGGATTACAACTCCACCCAGTGGTAAGTTGTGGAAGGTGCAGCTATCTGGAACCTGCCAAGTTAAACTGACCCCACCTTTCGATATATGACATCCCACACTTGTCACCCTTCGGACCTTCTAGAACAGGGTTTTCAAACATAAGGTCCAAGGGCCAGAATCGGCCTGGCTAAGACTCCAATTAGACCCCTGGGCAGCTGTGAAGAAGGGCATAAAGTTTGGACTTGGGATCATATTTTCACGAGCCCTCAGTTTTTCCTGCTGATGAAGACCTCCTCAGTGCCTGCTCACAGGGTAACACATGATTAAGTGACAGCAAATTTCCTCTGTTTCACTTTGTACTATATAGGTTTCTGTCTTTTACAGCAGGTCCACTGTATAAAAAAAGAGGTTTCTGTGAATTAACAGAAACTTTTGTTTCATAAAAAAGAAGAGTCTACACAATGAGCTACCAAAACCTTTTCGGTAATTTTACACATTTGTTTCTTACAATTTAAGCCCACAGGGTCATGTGGGCAGATTTCTTTCATTTATTTTTTTTATCATGTATGAAACTGTCATACATGATAAATGGTTGCTCAAGAAGAACGAGACTAACTGCTCAGACTGGATAAAACACTACAAACATGACTCGACTATTGGCATACATATTACCTAACTCAAATACATGCTTTAGTATTTGCATGACTCATCTGTATGTGCCATTCCTATTTAATGACTTTTAATCTTTGTGTGTGCAATCACTGATACTAAAAGGTCTGATAAAGGTCAACTTTAGATTTATGAATTCAATTCAGTGTTACTTTTATAGTGCTTCGAGGTGACTTATCAGTGTTCAGGCAACTTTAGGAGGGGAATAAAATATCTTTACTGCTTCCTCGGTTCTTTATCTTTTGTTTTGTCGTGCCTTTTTATGTGGCCTGATTTGGGTACTGATTAACATAAATGCAAAAAGAAGTCAGTTGTTTTGGTTTTGGGGGGGTAAAGTCTCAAAAACTAAAAAAAACTCGTGTATCAAATATGACTTACTCGGCTTCAAGGGGATAAGTACTACTCATGTCCAGTCTAGACCCAGTTCCACACATTCCCACAGAAAAAATATTAGTGTCACTCCCCAAATGATGGCATCAGCACCACACCACACCTTTGTTGAACCCAAAGTTTGGAATTACCGCCCTTGTCAGTAACTTTGGAAGGTGCTACCACAAGAAATTCACCAAAGATGGAGGCAGATGAGCTGCTGTGGCGACCCCTAGAGCGGGCAGCTGAAAGAAGAAGAAGAAAAAAGGAAAAAAATAGGTGGTATGACCAACCTTAGCGCCACAGTCCGCTCCCTTCTGCACACAGAAACCAACAAAGGCAGGGTCAGCCACTTTGACCAAAATGTTATCAACACAATAAACATGGATGGACTCAATCCCCCTCCTCTCCATGTCATCCAGGATACCCTGGTTCCCGAGAGCTCTGTAAAGACCCCCATTACCGTCTAGAACACAAACACAGACACATTTCTCACACACTGAGCAACACTGTGAATGAAGCATACATACACTTCTGTATATGTGTGGACATACCCGGAGCCATGGAGGGCTTTCCTTTGCTCTCCAGGATGATCTTGCAGTTGTAGTCCATGGCCGGCAGCATGCCCTGCTGAAAGAAGACCACGCTGTTCTTGTCCAAACCAAAGTAGTTATGTTTGGAGAAAAAATCCTTTGTGGATTTCATTGTCCTGCCGCTCGTCATGATGTACCTGAAGGCAACACGGAAAGAACGCAGCACTTATGCATTTTAAACAATTTAACAATTGTGCAGTGCTGCAGAAAACATCTCCATCATCTCTTACAAAAACTTAACAGCAAAGGTGATGTTAGCTTGAACCAACAGTATAATACTTAAGTTTATAGCAGACAATAAAAAGTAACAACTTGATGAAGATGTTTCTAACATATCCTTCAACTACGTTAAATCTGACACGCACAACTCTATTTCCTGCTTTTTTATCTCGATCATTCATATTTTAAAACTATAAACTGCTGGATCTCCCCTGCAGGGACTTAAAGCTTTTCCGGCAACACAGCTTCCTTGACTGAGTTTCCTTTGATTCACACAGTGACTTGACCCAGTTAATCATCATGCTAACATAATTGGGACAAACAGCTGAAGTTCACTTTACAAATAGGATAGCCCTATTTGGTTGCTCGAGCTTGTTTATTTTTCCTCAAATCAAGCTGTAGATTTAGTCGACTAAAACGCCTTAGTCATGGAAACCTCGTGTCTCACCAGGGGATACAGCACTTGGTTTTGTGCGACTGCTCAACCAGCTGTTGCAGCTTCAAGATGCGCTCAGCCTGGATCTGAAAGAGGGTTTTGTGGGACGGCAGCCCAATGTCGTACATGCCTTTGGGGTACGAGACCCCCAGCCTGGTTCCTTGGCCTCCTGCCAGCAGTAAGACTGCCACTTTATTCTTAGAGATGCACTGAAGACCTAAAGGGCAACACAGCACAACGGTCATAAATAGTAGCAGAAATGTGTCCTGTAGTTTATTTAAAACAGGGCCATGCATTTAGTGTTGTACACTGATATGATGGCACACAATGCACAGTATCTAATCTCTGCAGACCTCTTATTGCCTGGTTAGTAGATGAATAATAATAAACTTAACAAAACAGTTCTGATAACATTAATCCAAACAGTTTAGCAACATTTTATGACTGGTTCTGGAGTACTTGTGGACGTGACACATTATATGAGCTAAAATCTTACAACCCCACTCAAGATTTTACTATGGTTCAATGTACCAATAGTTTATAATGGTTCCAGTTTGTCTTACATAAACTGCAGCAACGTGACACGATATGAAACTCTCTTCCTACTGGTTGGTGCCAGGAAGCAAGTTTTATGTAGTGGGTTAATCCATAAACTTTGACACATGCCCCACACCCAGCAACACAGATTTTGTCCCAACAGATCACAATGAGCTCATGATTGAGGGTCAAGAGGGAACTCCAGTTACGTCAAGTACAAATCAACACCAGATGTTTCTGCTGCCCACCGAGATAGTCATACAGCCCCGGGAAGAATGAAGCATGAGGGATTGCGCAAAACATAATGAATAATTCCAGCAACTTACTCAAATGTCAACCCTTGCGCAGAAACGCACAATGGATAAACATGGAGCTTCTGACGCAGCATGACTGGAACTTTGTAATAAGCTTTTGCAAAAGTTTTGATCTAATGGGCTGTTTTTCTGTGAGCTAACATCTGGATGTGGATACTTAAAAATATTGCCATGAGAACAACTATTCATCCAGCTGGGTTACCCATGTGATGTTTTAATCCACTTAAGCTTCCCAGTCTGATACCGGTTAAGCTTTCTTCTCTTACCTGCAGGTCATCACTGTCAAGATTTCATTGTGTTAAACGTGCTTGCGGTAACTAGGCGAATCTTGTTTAACAAGTGATAATAGCTTACATATTCTCATTAAAATAAAATACTCCCAATTCTAATGCTTTATGTTTCCTTAAAACACTCAGTATACCGAGTAAGTACAGTTTAAAGGTCAAAAGCAGTAAATAGGTGAGAATATACTTCACCTGTCAGCTCCCAGTCTTTGACGCTCTCCCTGTCTCTCGTCACACTTCCCAGCACCTCCCTGGGCACGGGCTCCATGCGGCAGTCCATCTTCCCTTGTTTGCTGCTGTTAGATGTCTGCATGGCATTCTTGAAGAATCCGTTGATCTCCTGAAAGTCCATACCCTCCAATTCTTGGGTCAACTCGGCCTGCTCTTCAGGGCTCAGCTCGTTCCAGAACTGCAGGAGGTGAGACTGGCCGGCGTCAGCCAGTTTCTGCCTGAGTGTGCTGATGTTTGGGTCCATGATCACCTGTGCTTTTAATTAACTGTGGGAAAAAAGATTATTTTATTTAAAAAGAACTGAAAAACATGCCCCAGGTCTTGTGTTGTTTTTGTATAAGCCGGTGGCCTTTATGTAAATATAAAAAAATAGATGATAAGAGAAAGGTCGCACTACAATATCCAAACATTTGCAGGGTTTTTCCCACATATAGATATGGCCTTCTGCAAGGACCTTTTAAAAAATACTTGTAGCTTTTTTTAACAGTGTGGTTTAATTTACTCACCTTTAAATAATTTTTTTAAGTAAAATGGGTAAAAAAAAATTACAGAAAAAATCTGTTATATAAGGTAACATAGACTCTTTCCTATAGTTTCATGTGGACCAATCATATTTCTTAGTACAGTCACTACTAAAAGCTCATTTTGAGCACCCAAGAAACTGCATGTGTATATAAAAACAAATTTTAGGAGTAAAAAAATAATTGATGACATAGCCAATGTCCTTAAAGTGACTGAAGATCTTCTGATGGAAGGTGGAAACATGATAAGAGTATTTAATAGCCCTGTGCTAGTTGTAGTGTAGGTAAAACAAGCACTGCTGGAATGTTTATCCTATTTGTTTAAATCCACACCCACTGTTACCAGGAAGTCGTCACAACACTATAGGATAAGGTCGAGGATAGTTTCATTTATACCACAGTGTGAATACTGACTCTTTCATACCCATTATGTTTGCTTATTATGATTGATAATTACAACAGTACAATAATAGCTGTGTAACAACGCGATATTATGATGTTTTCTAAGAGGGTTTACACCAAAGAAATCTCCTCTGTAAGTGAGCTTTTCAATGGGATGCTGACGACTAACACCACAGCCACACAACCTGAATTATCTACAGCTGTAATACACAATACTCATATATCACTTTTAGTTAAAGTGTTTATAAAACTTTTAAACTTCACATCTCCAACATGACTGTGACGGTGAGCCTGTAAAGAGGTAGCAGGGACTGCTGTGTTGACTCGGAGCACAGATAAATCCAGTGTTAGCACAATGTAATAACACGGACTGTTGCTAAGAAGCGCATAGAGTTAGTGAACCTCATTTTCAGTCACTGTATAAGATAGTTAGCCGCGGTCTGCGCATCAGTCAAGCTACAGCCGGGCACATGTTAGCAAATATCCGCCCGACTGAGGAGCGGGAAACCGCTCAGGTTGCTGCACACACAGCAGATAGAAGTAAATCAAATATTTAACTCTTACCTCTCACAAAGACTCCTCTCCGGTGTAAGATCATTAATGCCAATCGATGACTATTCGCTCGCACTGGTCACTATTCGCCTCCCTCCCGGAATACACCTCCTGCTACGTCACATTTGACGTGGCAGGAGGTGTGCATGTGTAATCAAGTCAGTGATGCGTTCAAGCGCCACCTGTAAATGTAATCACTCTATGCTAGGAGTGTGTGTGTCTGATTTTGTGCCAAAAACTGTTTTCTATCTGTGTAATATATTTGCTTATATGGTTAAATAGACTGCAGTCAATAGGATTTCTGAAAAGGTTATATATAAAGTAAAGACATGGTCTGTTTTGCAAGAACCTTTCTTGATTCTACCTATTTGATAATCACAGCAGTCTGTTCTGGCCACTTAAAATATCTTGAGATAACCATTTTCTGCCATTTGTGCTGCCCCCTTGGGCACATCTTTCTTAAAAATACATTTTTGACGTCAATTTCCCTTTTTACCGGGATAAATGAAGGATATATATACAAGTCCCCTTGCCAAAAACTGATCACAGCTTTTATTTTGTCTTGAAATCATGTTTGAGAAACATGTCTGAAATTTTCTTGTCAGATTGTATTGCAACAAGTCATGAACAGCTAATAGTTGTTGTTTTTTTGCACCACACCATCAAAAACTCTTAACACCTCTGGACAGCTTTGGAAAATGTGAAGGAAAAATGAACGACTAACTGTATTTTTGGAAATTCTATTTATATAAATTTTATGGCTTCGCCTACTGAGCCCAAAGAGATATTTTGACAGTTTCTTTGATTACTTTAATAAAGAGATGAAAATGCACTTCTTTTTCTGATATATCTGTATTTGCCGACATGCCGAATCATGCAAGCTTTATGTTATACTATTTGTCATCACTTTTTCGTATTTGTACTTGTTCTTAACAGTCTTTGATAGTCTAAAGCAGCTTTATGAATGTAATCAAAGGTAAATCATCAGACAGGTAGAGACAGAGCAGTCAGCTTCAATGAACCAGCTAATGTACATATCTCCACTTAAACTAAAAAGAATAAAAACACAAATTATTGTTTTTCATTTGTGTGTTGTAAACTCGTTTACTAATCTCTTTTAATTTGTTTTTCCTTTTGTTCTTTCATTACTGTTCACACTGATATTAGTCTAACATTGATACAGCTCATTATGTTTGCCATAGTAGTAACTGGTTTACAGTTTTACCTAATAAGTAAAAGATCACTGGTTCGAGCTCAGGAAGAGACACAAAACATTTTTTGCATTGCATTGGGCCAACCACTTTGTGAATTAGGGAACAGCTAAAATTAGCTTTTAGTAACTTAATGTGATGTGTTTCCAGAATGTGATAGCATAATATGTTTGTGTGTGTGTGTGTGTGTGTGTGTGTGTGTGTGTGTGTGTGTGTGTGTGTGTGTGTGTGTGTGTGTGTGTGTGTGTGTGTGAGCCAGTCAATACTCGGGTAATTTCAGCAAACATGTAAGTACATGTAATCAAACAAACAAACAAACAAAAAGGTCAAATAATAAAAAATAAAGTTGTCTTATAAAACACGAACAACTGATCTGGTTGGACTTTCAGTTCTGAGTTCAACCACGAGGGGGCGACCGTCTCTCGTGATGAGGCGGAAGCAGTTTGTTCTCATTTGAAACAATTTTGTTGTGGTCCTCCTCTTCCTCGCTAAAACCAGGCTGGGTGCTGCCCATCTGTTTGTTTTTTTTCCTGGTAGTCAGATTTTTGTGCAGCTACAGAAAATGAAGAAGTTTTTCGATGACTTTAAGAAAGACATCAAATTTAAATCCGCGGGACCCGGGAAGAAACTAACGGAAGACACCAGGCAAATAACAAACTTTTCTTTTCTCAGCTGCTACAGCGCTAAGCAGAGCTAGCCGCACAGATAGCTATTTAACATTGGCTAAACGGGCTTATCTCATAGCTGACAGCTGATCAGTAATGACTACCGCTTTTCCGTCTCCCCATGTATTGAAGCTAACCACAACAGTGCTAATTTGTGTGTGTTTTTCTCACGGGTGTTTGTCAAACGGCTAACTGTTATATATTCTTGAGCACGGCGGGGGGCGACTGTATAATTTCATGGTGACCTGACTAACAGTTAATCCCTGCACAAGCTTGTTTAGTTAAAGAACTAAGCAAACCTGCTTCTCAACAGGAAGCAGAGCTGTTGTGATTCTGACGTGTTTGTACTGTTGTCGTTGCTACTTAGCTTAGCACTGTCTTTTCTTCTTCCTACTGTGAAGCCACAACACGTCTCCTCTTATAGTCCTGTTTCTCTCCTAATAACCCTACAGTGCCAAGCCTGAGGTGGTGCAGGGCAGATCCAGTGTCAAGCACGATCGCCATGCCCCCAGTGAAGGAGCCCAGAGGGCTGGAGCTGCAGCCTTGGCCAGGATTGAACAGCATCAGAAGCCGAAGGTTCACACCTCCCAGGACGCCATTAGGACCCAGGGTGAGACATGCAACCCTGTTATTACACCAGGTGGTGTCTATCAAACACAGATGAACGTCAGCCTCCTCGTTTCAGTTGTGGGTATTAGGATAATTCAGTTGTGGGTATTAAAACATGTTTTGGACTGTGAAGCACTCTACAGATTATTATAGTTGATCTGTTTAAAAAAAAACATATCTTCTAAATTTGTTGTCTGCTACTGTACACTATATCCAGTGTATGAAAGATCAGCCACCAAAAACATTTATTACCTCTGAAAAACCACATAATCATAGAAGTCACCCACCCATTCATTTTCTGCTGTTTAACTGAGGCCAGTTAGTGAGGGCTGCAGCCTAAGCAGAGAAGCCCAGACCTTTCTCCCCCCTCAGATATTTCAATTCCTCCACTTGAGGTAGCAACTCGTCCCTGAACCAAAAAAGTATTTATTTAAAAAAAAAAATCATTGTTTTTGTATTCATGGGAAGATTTGCATCAAGTATATAATCTTTATGTTTATATTAAGATGCTGATATGATTAGATACTGTTTTAAACTGATAAAGCAAACGGCAAAGATTTTTATTTTGAGGTAATATTTTTGGTTAAAAAAATTATTTATTAACTGTTAAAAAATATTCTGGTTATAACAGTTGTTTTCTACACGTGCTTGCAGTAAAAAGAGAACTTGAGGCCGAGGCAGCTGCACTTGCTGAAAAAGAAAAGGCAGCTGCAGCAGAGGTAAGTGTTGCATAAACCAGAATTGTGACACAATTTTCATGCTAATTTTGGTTCACATCGACTGTGGTTAACTTCTTAAAATATTTCAATTTTTTCTTTCACTTTGAAGAAGACAGTACTCCTGATAAGCTGTTTTCATGACTGATTAAAGTAAATATTCCTGTTTATACACAGCCTATCATACAGTGTCCAGTGTTGAAAAGGGCAGCATAGGTGCAGACAGCTGTTCATCTCAATGTCAGTTTCATAAAAGTAGGTGTCCTTCTCCAGCCAGACAGTGGGCTTTTGTTTTAATCTTCCCTTATTTACCTTAAATCTGTTCAGTACTAAAATTCTTTTATCACAATCCTAGTGGTTTTCTTTAGTTGAAAAGCCAGAACTTTCTTTTTTTATATGGAAAAAAAACCCCCTATATGCTTGTTGAAACCTGAATTATACATGTCCTTACTGGAAAATACGTCAGTGGTTGTGAGGCCTAATTCAGAATATCAGAAAAGGAGCCGCCTAGTTATGTGAGCTGTATTAAATTCAGAGTAATAGCGGTGGCCTGTTAGTGTGGATGAAAATTTCATCACTGAATCTAACAACACTGATTGACATTTTCCTCCCAGGGCTCCAAAGTGCCAGTGAAAGATCCCACCCTTCTCTCAGTATCAGGCGTCTATTTCATCTGTCCACTAACTGGAGCCACATTAACCAAGAGTGAGAGGGAAATACACATTAAAGAGGCCATTTTAATGGTATGTCTGAGGATGTTGGTTCAGTTATAACGTGTGTGCAGTCAGACTGAATGCTTATCTAATCGGTGCTTTTGATAAACATGCAATTTTTCCCTGCAGCGGTTTGAGGAAGATGCAGTCGAGGCGTCTGTTATGATGATGCACACATTTAACAAAGACAGAGAGAAAGTGAAGGCTGCTGTGGACATCATAAGCAAGTAAGACGCTGATGGTGATGTTAATTACATATGTAAATGTTTTATGCTGTTGTCACAGATTTTGAATATCTGTTCTAGACATCAAAGGTTTTTTTTTTTGTTGTCATTGTTTTGTTTCCAGATATGTTGAAAATATATGCAAGAACCCCACAGAAGAGAAATACAGGAAAATTAAACTCAGCAACAAAGTGTTCCAGGTGTGTAACGTTCCTGGATCAAGACTAACTATTTGTAGCAGACTTTATGGGATTTCTATAAGAAAACAAGATAATTTTGCATGTCTTATAAGATTCCTTGTGTTATTTCAGGAGAAAGTAAAGTCTGTGGAGGGCAGCAGGGAGTTCCTGCAGGCTCTGGGCTTTACAAGTGTGATGCTTCCCATAGAGGGCCAAGGTAAATGAATAGTGATATTTATGAGCAGTATGTGTCTGCTCACCTGCCAGTGATTTTCATTTATGCATCATTCAGTCTTTACATTGTTTTAACGCGTGCCCACCTTTCACGGAGATCAGAGGAGGAAGAGGAGTTCCTGGTTTTGCCAGAGCAGAGCCCCGATGCGCTGGAGCTGATGAAGGAGAGGAGGGATCGTCTTCAGAGAGGCGAGCCGGTCAGAGCGCAGCTGGACAGGCAGCCTCAAGCTTTCAGGCAGTCTCCTAACGCTCAACGCTTTGAGCTGCCGCCAGAGTTCTACAACCTGACAGCGGAGGAGCTCAAAAGGGAGCAACAGCAGAGGTATAGACTCACTTTCAATCCAAAAAATGGATCTAATTCAAGTCAGCTATAAATTCTAGTTAGGTGGTAGTGAAATGTTGTCTCTCTTTTCTTTAATGAATTGTCTGTGCAGTCAGATCAGTTACTTGATTTCACTCGCTGTGGTAGCAGTTCCAGTGAAATGGAGTAAAGATCAATATTTGGCTCATAGGATTTGCAATTTGTCTGTGACAGTGTGGTTAGAGAAACTTCATCCCTGTTTGAATTTATCCTACAAGACTGCTGTAAAAGAACCACAAGTAACAGTTTGCCCCTAAATATGCTGGTGATCAAACTAGGTTTTGGTTATATTTGTTCCACATGGTTTCCAAGTTTGAGTAACCAAGTAAAGAAGATTCAGAGGAGACAGTGACAGTCTCCTGGATGTGTGCAGTAGACAGTGACCCCTCGATGGATCATTAGTTCTCATAACTTTGCAACATGATGTAAAGCAACAGATCCTTTAGGTCTTGTAAATTCTGAGGTGGGTCCTCTTTGGATCGGACTTATTTGTCCAGCACATTCCACAGATGCTCGATTAGACTGAGACATGGGGGCAAGAGGGCGCAGCCATCAGGGAATACTGTTTCCATGAAAGGGTGTACAACTAACACCTCTTTTTTTTTTTGTTGTTGTTTTAAACGACTGCAGCATTGAAATTATGATTTATTTATTTTTTAACTCTTAGTTGTCCTGGGTTGTATGGCAGTATTTGACTCTAGGTTTCCACTATTAACAGCACACCCAAGAATAATGGATTATTTAATGCTGATGTTCTTTTTATAGCCTCTGGGTGTGTCATGTGCCTCTAGCCAGAAAAGTTTCCCTGGTTTACTAGTCTATCAGCGAATGAGTCCCTTGTGTGTTTCACAGGAGTGAGTTAGTAGAGAAGAGTGCCATGCTGCGCACTAAAGCCATGAGGGAGAAAGAGGAACAGAGGGAGAGGAGGAAATACAACTACACCCTGCTCAGGGTGAGACTACCTGATGGGAACCTGCTACAAGGTGAAGCCACAATTTAAAATGTACTTCAAGATTAAATCAATTGAGTAAACCAAAAGCATTTTACTCTGAAAAATCCTACACATTGTAGTTTTGTGGGCATTGTTGACACAACTGCTCATGATTTGTGACCCTCTCAGGAACATTTTATGCCTGGGACCGGATGCCTGTGCTGTTTTCCTTCATGCGGGAGTCTCTGGTGGACGGTTGGCAGCCCTTTGAACTGATTGCTCCTGGAGGTCAAAAACTACAAGAATCTGAAGACATTGCTCTCGCAGAGTGCAACTTGGTGGGTTGAAATCAGAATCTACTTGGCAAACTGGCCTGTGGATTAATTTTTTTGTCAGTCCCATTGTTGCCCTAACATGTAACACTGTATTTAGTATTTCTTTCTGATGAATGTGGGCACTGGGAGAATGAAAACAAACTTCAATGTTAAAACCCACAGCACAGAGCAGGGGTTTTAATTCAGGTTTTAGTTTGTGGCAAATTTTTAGAACAGAGAGTGAATGTTTGAGGTCGTTTTTAGTCAGGTAATATTGATGTTGAGGTAAAGTGTCACATTTACATTTGAAC
This sequence comes from Aulonocara sp. 'chitande type north' Nkhata Bay, assembly GCF_057382095.1. NCBI lineage: Eukaryota > Metazoa > Chordata > Actinopteri > Cichliformes > Cichlidae > Aulonocara > Aulonocara sp. 'chitande type north' Nkhata Bay. The sequence continues at coordinate 7,944,696 of NC_141365.1, read as the reverse complement.
TACTAATTTTCTCCCTTTTAAACGAGAAATAATCTGTATTGTACTGACTTCCCTTATATTTTAGGTCCCTGCTGCGCTGCTCACGTTTGCCTGGGATGCAGCTGTGCAGGCTGATATTGCAGCTGCAGGTGGAAAGAGCCCCACTCTCCTCAAACCGGAACTGCTGGAAAACATTCGGAGCCTGAGCTGAGCAAGAGTACTCTCTCCCGAACCCTCCCCTCTACCTTCCTCTTTCCTCTCACACTACTGGGGTGAATTCGGCCCTTTACTAGTGACACATTTATTTTTGCAAACTCTAACCTAAGTCGGTAGCAGTGATAGATTAGGGGCAATGTTACCCTAATATATTTGTTGGGCTGAGCATAATCTCCCCATGGGGATGAGGTCACAACACAGCCTGCTTCAGCAGGACATGTTGAAGGAAGCACTGCTGACAGATGGAAGGAGAAAGCAAGAGCACATGCTTGTTTTGGGGGGTTTTGCATCCTGATTGTACATGCTGTGTAGTAAACAGACTCTGCAGCTGCAGTCTTTCCTGTTCTACCCAAGTCAGTCAGGTAGAGTTTTCAAAGCATGTTGAGACCCTGTTTTAACTGTGTCACCACTCCCTCCCCTTTAGAAAAAAATAAATGGCAAAGACCGTTCAAGATACAGTTGTTGAATCACGTTAAGTATCTCAGCTCCTTCAGCGGCTCCTGTGATTTTTTTTTTTTTTTTTTTTTTTTGTAAGGCTGCTGGGTGTCAATGCACTGGCTTTACTTCAGACTTGAAATGCTCTGTGCTTTGTTTGGCGGTGTTCGAGATTAGCTCAGTGTAGTCTGTTAACTGATTTGATGTGATACGAGTCTGGCTTTATTGCTGAAAACATACATAAGCTTCTGTTGCCCTTTTGTCCTCTGCTCCGGAGCGGCCTTGGGCTCCTTGGTGTTACAACACAGACTGTCTTTTGTTGTTGCTTCAGTATGAGCATGAGCCTAAATCAGAATTCATAAATCAAAATTTTTATTTTGGATAATTTTGAAATTTATGTTGAGACAAAACAGAGGGGTAACTTAAAAATAATTAAAAGATGAGGCCCATATATATATAGTTTTATAATTGTGTCAGCCATGTGGTGACAATGTGAAGGCAATTCTAGTACTGGAATCAACTATTTTGTAAGTTTGTAACAATGAAGGATATTTTGGGGAGTAGGGAGGGGCCTAAACACCTCTACTATTACATTGTTCACACTTAAATGATTAATGTTTGAATTTTATGTTGAAGCTTTGTGTAACCAACTCCACCCTGGCATGGAGATAGCCAAATTTCTGGCAGCATGGATTTCTGTTGTATTGAAAATGGTGGTTAATTATTTTTTGTATTTGTTTGCATCAAACACTTATTTTTCTCCACATAAAAAGGGTCCGAGTACATGAAAACGCCTCAAAACACCAACTGTCCGAACTGAATCCAGTGACAACTCAAGTTGCAAAAGAGACTGAAGTTTCAAAGTTTATTCAAGCTGCATACGTTTATTTTGTTTGTGGTTTTGCTGTACATGAGCATTTACCAAGTAGAACTTTAAAACCTAATTACTTTCTCCTTGTAGTGGTTGGTTAAATGACAACAGCCTACCTCTTACCATTTCCATGCATCACAAGGGAAATGTACACAATTATGTAACATCAGTCTAAGGTTAGGGGTTACTGTCTTTTCCCCTCTTATGTTGCTAATAATGGTCAGTTGCACACTGAACACACAAATTAGAACTGGGTGATGGGGAAACAAACTGATGTCCACTATTTCATTCACAGCCCAGGTTGAATCAGCCAAAAGAAACCTTTCTGCAGTCTAACGCTTGTCCACAGGTATTGCATAAAAGGGATGTAGATCTTTCATTAGCACCATAACAGTATGAAATAATTAAGTGAGCAGTTGTGATCTGTCCAGATGTTTCCTTCCGAGTGGTGTTCTGTTGCTTTTTAAGCTGCCTGTAATAACGATCGCTTGCAAAGCCTCTTAACTTTTAACAAACAGAAGTCTGTTTAAAAAAATAAAAAATAAAAGTTGTCTTTGGAATAAGAAATGTTTTCTATTCCTGTGTTGGACATGTATTTATTTGCAAAGCCTTCATAATATGTGCAACATCTTGATGTGCTGATACCTTAAATGTGAAATTAGTTTAGCAGCCAGCCATTTACTGCTCTCAGATTTGGACCCTTTAAAGTCAAGTGTATGATATTTAATGCATTATTGCAGATTATTTTCCCTATGAAAAAAATAAATTGCAAAAAGAAAAGAACTGGTTATAACAAATATGATACAACTTAAAATTCATATATGCAGACAGTTCAATAATCACTCCATTTTCATAAAATTATAATTTTCTGGCAATTATTTTATGGTTCTGGCTTTAAAGGGTTAATTGGATGAAATACAAAGTGTCTTTAACCAGACTACATCATCTTTTAATGGATGTGTTGGTGGGAGTTTCCCTCTTCTCAACTGGTAAACCATGTTAGTGCCCCAGTTTTTTTTTAACTAAATAACAGCAAAATAAGTCAAAAACAGGTTACCATCTTTAAACCAAATTAGAGCTGCTAATACTCCTCAGCCCCCCTAGCCAGCTGTAACCAGGTAGATGGTTTCCTCTCCCTGAGCCTGCTTTTGGGGTCTCTTCCAGTTAAAACTGAGTTTTTCCCTCCCACTGTCACCAAGTGCTGTCTGTGTGGCTTAGTCTGATTGGTGTTCTATCCCTTATCATATACATTCAAATTGGCTAAGGTGAACTGCAGTATCAGTATTCAGATGTTGCTCTAAGTAGTTTAGAAACAGCTGCTTTACGTGATTTTTCAGCACAAACATCTGTACCATGTACCAAGAATGATCTGAAAAAGAAAATATCCAGTGCGCAGCAAATGTGTTGATGTGATGTCAGAGAATGGCCTGATTGTTCAAATAGGGACTCGTTACAACCAAGATATGCGCAAGAGCATTTCTGAATACACGTCTAACCTTGAAGCAGATGGCTCTCTGGGTATAACTCAAGTCAGCTAACAACAGAACTGATGCTACAGTTCGCACACCAAAATGATCAGAAGATTGGAAAAAACTGTTGCCTGGTCTGATGAGTGAATTTCTGGTGCAACATTCAGAGGGTAGAGTCAGAATTTGGCGTAAACATCAATATTACTCCTGACTATGTTTATTCCTTTGTGACAACAGTGTATAACAGTGATGACTGTTTCCAGCAGGATAAAGCCACGTGAGCCTAAATCACCTGGCATTGGTTTCTTAAACATGACAGTTTACTGATGTTGTGTAACAAAAGATTTAGGTAACACATGTGCATCATTAATATATTACTTATCAACTGTCAAACTTAATTGCCCATTGTGGGACAAATATTTTCTGAATTTAGTTCCATGTAACAACTCAGCTGCCAGTTTTTTTTTACAGAACTCTACTAATAGAATAACAAAACATCCCAAAGAGACAAGAAATAAACTGTATATAAAAGTGCAGTACTTTTATTCATGTTTAATGGATTTATCCTGTTCAAGTATTCTTGAAAAATAAAGAAAATACATATTTATAAAACACTGTGGCACTGAACCTAACTGTACAAGTACAGATCTAGCAACTACTCCAGTGAGTTTGTCAGGTTTAGAAGTTGCAGAATAAATGAACCCATGGAAATCAGAAGAAAATGTACAGATGGACTTTAAGCTTCTCATTTTGGTAACCTATATACATTAGAAAATATCACATCCACAACTTGATGAATTGAACATTTCAAAAACCGTAAATAATGTTCTCGATGTCTTGGATGCTTCTTGTGGAGGGGAAGAAAAAAAAGAAAAAAAAAAAAGGCCATTTGTGTTCTGCTTTTCTCCCTGTTTAACCCAAATCTGCAGCAGCAGCTAAAGCAGTGCCGGAGAAATTCACCTTCCCCTCTATAGGCCCACGTTAAACACAAATATCAGATATAATCAATGAATACTGGAATACTGGTCAAGCCTGTCCTTATTCAAACCAGTCACCAATATTAGGGATAGCTGCTATCGGCCCGATGGCTGCTGACTGAACTGAATTAGTTGAGAGGGAACTCAATCCTGAGCAGAGTTTACCTGCTACGAGTTACCCGTATCTTAGGTGCTTCATCTTACTTGAAGACTTGATTCTGTCTGGCACACCGTGGAGTTCAGATCCAGCAAGCAGGAATTTCTAGGCAGAAAAGGGGTAGTCTGACTGGGTGAAGACTGCCTGTCCTGCACTCAGACAGTGTCGAGGGCAGACGCAGAGCTTGCAGTGGGGAGAGCAGCAGTGTCAGAGGGGGTTGTTTCCATTGTACCATCTCCCTCACTGGATGTCTGTTTTGTAGGGCCTGAAGAAAAAAAAAAAAGTACAAATGTAATAAGATTTAATTTAGGTGTCTAAAATGTATACATACACTTTAAAACTGAATAATATATATAGGAAACTGTAATAAACAGCTTAGGTTAAATGCTTGGCTCAAAGTGGCTCTATTGTGCTATTATTTTCTAGCTCCATAATTTTATTCTTTGACTCCACAGTAAGTTTCCATACTTGATAATTGAAAACAATCCCCATTTATGTTATACTGGGTCTTGGTGGTACCCCTCAGTTCACTCACTTTCAAACCTTTTCTGACATGCCCTACTTCAGAAGCTGAAATAAAAGTTCACTACCATCAAAATCCAACTACAGACTACTGGAAAACTTCTTCTGATTGACTGCTACTCCAAAAAAGGTATGAACAGTAGATGACTATGTTAGGAGCCATTCTCATTGGCATTATACAGAATTAAGAGTAAAATGAGCATTTGCAGCAGTCTGAACTCTGAGCTTTTGCATCACAGGAATTACTCGTATATATGCTGGCCTCACTTGATTGTAGCCATGTTTAAAATGAACACTTTCACATCCATTTATTCACTATTATTTTCTTGTGATGTCGTTGAATCTTGGTTTAAACCTTAAAGTTGAAAATTACAGTTAAAAGGTAAAGTTTTACAAAAAAATAATCTTCCTATGCAGCTTACCACTTTGGGTAGAAATAATTACACAGTCATCTTCATCATCATCCTCAGTGTCAGCTTGAAAACCGTCAGCCTCCATTGCTTCCGTCTGGTAAACAGTAAAAAGCTGCAGTCAGTTTAAGAAAATCCTTTCACGTGTTTGGTAACATGATATTTAAAAGTGGTAATGTGAAGTGGATATTTCATTGTAGACCAGTCCTGCAAACAGGGCTTTAAAAAAAAAAAAAAAAAAAAAAAACTCTCATAATCCACCTTTACCTACCTGCTCAGGATCATTACATCTCTTCATAAACTTGGTGATTGACATGCTGCCTGTGCTCTTCCTTTTGTTAGAGGATGAAGGGGTGGTGGAGCAGCTCTGGGGAGTTGTGGGAGAGTTTCCCTGAGAGCCTGTGGCTGCCTGGGGTTCTTCACGGGGTTCTTCTCGAGCTCCCGTGGTGAGGTAGGTCCATTGGCAGGGCACTGGAAGAGCCTCCTGACCAAAACGGGACAGAACCTCTTGGTGCACATACCAGCAGCATCGCCTGTGGGCTGAACGCTTTTCATAAATAGCATTGTTCTTGATGAGGCGTCGCAGCTGCATCCTGATCAAAGCAGGAGGGAAAGGAAAAATCTCAAGACAATACAACTACACCATACAAACATAAACGTCCACACTGAATATTACATTTACTGTTCCCTAACCATTGCTTTACCTGCTGGGAATATTTTCTGCTGGGTTCTGAGGGCTGGACAGAACAGGAGGAGATGAGGAGGTGATCTCCTGGCGACAAAACTCCCGAAACTCATTGATGATCACTTTGCTACTGTTGAGATTGCCATGCAGAAGAGGCAGGAGCTTACCGAGTACTGTCCAAGACAAGAATATTAGGGAGTTATTCATTGTTATGTCATAAATACATACATTTATTAGAATTTAAATACATTTCACATAAAAATCAAAAGATTTATTTCCTTGAAGCCAACAGTGCTGTGCAATATTAGGCTAGCGTCGAACCATGACCCATTCCGCTGCCAAAATAAGTTGATCCAGAGTTTGCAAGACTTTATATAGACACTTTACACCTGTTTTACCATCCATCCATGAGAAGATAATTGATAACAGACGATTTTTCCTGCTTTTATTTTGAAGGCTTACTCTAGAAACTCTATTCTAAAAATTTTATTTCGTAAACATGCTGGTTACTGTATGGTCAGAATTTGAGATCTCAATTACAGAGGTGGGTAGTAATAAGTTACATTTACTCCGTTACATTAACTTGAATACGTTTTGGGGGAAAAAGTACTTTTAAAAGTACCTTTGTTACACCATACTTTTTACTTGAGTACATTTGTGAAGAAGAACTGCTACTTTTACTCCACTATATTTGGCAATACTTGACTTGTTACTTTTTTAAAAATAATTAATTTCTAGTCTAATAACATTATATCTAATAACATTAGATAATACTACTACTAATAATGGATCATGCCACCTGTAACTCTTTCACCAATCAGATGTAGCCATGCAGTCACATGACCAGATATAAAACACATTTTTAAAAAATGGCAGAGGTAGCTAGAACTGAAGAGGATGAACACCCTTGCCCTCATGTGCAAAGCATGTTTTGCGTAAAAGCAGTACAAAATAACAGCTGTATAACGCGGTGTCTTCAGTGTGAGCCAAAACAAACCGACATTTCAGCATAACAAGAACTCAACATCTAACCCGAGGAAGCATGCTAAATTTCGTTTTTTTTTTTTTTTTTTAGCTGTGGTTAGGTGGATGTCATCCTTATGTTACAGCAGCTGTGTTGAGCTCAATTCCTCGGTGGTCAGTGTACTGCAACTTTTTGATGTGTCCATACTCCAACACACATGAATTAAACGGCTGAATTGCCACCTCAGCATGGAGTCAAGTACTATAGAGTCTTGCAAATGACATTTTATTCTGGTGTGTAGCGGCAAGGAGACGTTTAATAGTTTCAGGACACTGACCCTCGAGGACTGGAGCTTAACACCTGTGGGTTATAGGATCACAGTCTTGAGCCACATTAAAAATTAAATGATTTAAAAAATATATAAATAAATGATGCGCATTTCCAGAATCACTCCCTTTCTCTGCTAGAAACTACATTGGTAATTAAGCTGTTTTAATATTTTTCTTTTCTCATTAAGTGACTTTTTGTCCTGACTCCTTCAATGAACTTCAATTATGAGGTGTAGAAGTTTATAACTAAGAGGAAGGCTAAACATTTTTTTGAAGGAGACTATTTGCCAGCACTGCTTAGCCTTGCATAAGTTCTGATTTTGAATGTAATCTGGAATTCATCGCAAATTATTTGTTGGCTATGAATGACAAGATTTTGTTTTAGTAGTTGGTAAAAAACATCTCCAGTGTGATCAAATTTTCAAGGCAAACATCCTATACAGCCCAGACCTAATTCTTTTGAAAACCATACATCTTTCCACAGGTCTCAACTTCATCAGACATCACCTAGACACAGAGTTGGATGAGGCCAGTACAAACAGTAGCCTATCCGATGAAGATGACTTCTTTGGATCCATGGGGTCAGGAACCCAGAAGCAGGGAAGCTGGAGATGTACCTTTCATGTATATTCATTAGAAATATGGATCTACTGCATAGCTTTCCTCACATCAAACTGTCATTCAAAGTCAATACAGCTCTTCCTGCATCTGGAGCCTGTGAGGGACTTTTTAGTCAGACAGGACTTCTGTTCACTGCTAAACAGTTAGTTTCACAGCAAGAACCTTGAGAACTGCTGCTGAAGCTTAACGATCACTTCACTGAATGAAGAAATGGCACATTTCTTGCTAAATATGCAGATAGATACACACCCACACAATTTATGGTAAAGTGAGCCGCCTTTACTTGCTCCATAATTAATCACAAGAGGAGCAGGCAGCTCAGGCAGCTCTTCAATCGATCGTGGCTCAAGAGTTGGGCGTTCGCCTTGTAATCGGAAGGTTGCCGGTTTGAGCCCCGGCTTGGACAATGTGTAGGTCGTTGTGTCCTTGGGCAAGACACTTCACCCATTGCCTACTGGTGGTGGCCAGAGGGCCCGGTGGCGCCAGTGTCCGGCAGCCTCGCCCCTGGTAGTGCGCCCCAGGGTGGCTGTGGCTACAATGTAGCTTGCCATCACCAGTGTGTGAATGGGTGGATGACTGATTGTGTAAAGCCCTTTGGGGTCCATAGGGACTAGTAAAGCGCTATACAAATACAGGCCATTTACCATTCAAACTTTGCATGCAAGCAAAACATCTGACAGACACTTACATTTTTCTTCTCTCTGAGACTTCAGTGACATCTCCTCTGGGCTGGGACTGTTGTCTGCTTTGGGTAAAGGCTCCACCAAGCACACAACATATGACTGTAAAAGTTCAAAGCCAGGTGCTTCTCCCTCCCAGATGCAGCCCCTCACCATCGGCTCCAGGACCTTCATCTTCTTCTTGCTGGACATAAGCTCATCCCACTCCCTTGCTTTCAGTTTCTGACGGAGTTTCTGCTTTTCCAGGTCACCACCATCCTGGGAGGTTTATTGGGCATTATCAGTTGTGCGAACCGCCAAAAGAAACTTTGCCAAAGTATTTTGAAACTAGAAGAGTCAAACAATTCTTTCAGTAAGGTGACAGAGGGCACTAATACTGTAGTTCGACTCATACCTCTTCTTCCAGTGCCCCTTCATCTTCTGAAAGGTAGCCATGAGGAACAAAGAATCCATCATCGTCATCGTCATCATCTTCTCCTCCCTCTTCCTCATCTTCCTAAAAGTGATCAAGAGTTCACAGCTTTCTAACGAGTAAAATAATCACTGTCACAGTTATTACCAGCCACAAAGCATAACCGGTATTGTTTTCACCTTGTAAAAAGAAACGTGCATAGCTGTCATTTCATATAATCATGGCATGGCTGAAGATGCATACTGTAACGTCAACTATAATTTAAGATGGATTTGAATACTTTGCCATACTCATCAACCCCTACCAATGGATAAACAAACATTAAAAAGCATATGACTGAGTTTAAAATCATTAGGTGTGGTCCAAGTGCTCACAGTCAACATTTTATTGTGTCATGGTTGAACAATCACATCACAAGATGGTCTTTTTTTTAGTTCACTTCACACACACACACACACACACACCTCAATGGTCGTTTTCACACCAGGACTTTGGGACAACAATCTGTGATTTCTATATAAATCATGAGTGATTGAAACGGGTTTCAATGATTTCAAAGAGAATAAAAAAAAACAAATGTGGGTGTGTTGTTTGATGAACAGTAATACCTATATGTTTATATGTCTGCATGTGTCTAAATCAGTTATTAAATGGGGGGCAAAAAAAAGACTTACCCCTTCACTATGAGACAGGGACTCTCCTGGCTCTTCTTCCTCCCATTCTTCATCACTGTCCACCTCATAGTCAAGTAAACCCTATGGTCGTAGAGAACAGTTGCTATCACTACAGCTACACATAAACTGGCAACCCACATAAGCACATTCACCGCTAGGGTGGTGCATGAACAGAAGACATTAATAAAATTACAAATAAAGGTTTCACCTTGTCTTGTCTAAAGGGGCGGCGAGGTGAGATGTGTGAACTGTTCTTGCTCCATGTGCCCCAGTAGGCTGGACGGTAATTCTCACGAAACTGCAGAAGCTTCATGGGCCCATAACGTTTACGGTCCGGCACACTATCTGGTTTTGGCCCTTCCACTGCTATACAATCCCTGAGAGAGGAAGAAAACAAACAAAAGCTTGAAGGACTATTTTAATTATCTTTTTTTTTTTCAGTTTATAAAAATGATACATGAGAACCAATTTAAAACAATTTTATTGTTCTACAGGCATTAATATATAATCCATTTGTACTTTAGACTTTGGTCATTCATTTGAATTATGTTTGTTTTTATACTTTATTGTCAGACCATTGGACATGACCAGTGATGCAGAATAGAAACTGTAACCGTCCTAGGGCCAGTTAGGAAAATACTAATTTAATAGTTGATTAAATTCATCTGTGTATTATAGAGAAGTGGCACTGACACTGTGTGAAAGAAGAAACTTGCATAGTTATCATTTCACCTTTCCCCTGACTTTTTACAGTCCAATTTAGCTGACTTTGATATAGTAGATCTTGTTCAGACTAACTGACCAAAATGCCTTCAAAATACTTTTCCTGACAACAAATACACTTGTACTGCTCAGAAGCAGCTGTGTTGCTTCCAGCCTGTGTTATGCATTTTACTTTTCTATATTTTTCTAATATTACAGTTTTAACTTCTTTTTAAAAATTAGATGTTCTGCCTGTTCATGTTTGCAACTGGGCCACCTCTTTCAAATAAACATGCTCGCAATTAAACAGACAAACCCTGGGTTAACTTAAGCAGTTAATAACCAAGATCATGTGACCGCCTCTGCCCAAGGAGTCTGAGCAAGGGATTACTGCTGCTGTATATAGATTTACAAAACAAAAGTTAAATTGGGATTACCACCAATTCCAGTCTCACCTGAGTGAGTTGGTCTGTCTGGGTTTTGTGGGTCCTGACTGTCTGGGTTTTTGCCCAATCCAATCTTTCAGTCCATTCAGGTTATCAGCAGGATTCAACAAACATCGGTCCAGTTCCTCCAGAGCAGACTCTTCACACTGAACCCGGCACAGTGGTGCCAGAGCCATGTTTTCTTTGATCTCAAATGGAGCAAATTTCCCGCACGCAGCTGCAAGTGTCTGAAATGACAAGGGAAGAAATCACATGGCAATTATTATACTGGAGGTTCATGAAGTCAATATAAACGAGAAGCACTAAGAATGCAAACCTCCGCCAAGGTAGCTCACTCTCTGAGCAGCATTCACCTTTAGTATTGTATTTTTAACAATACATACATTAAGTTTGCAGTGCAGTGAAAATCGGGTAGCAGCTGTATGAAAGAGGTTTGCTTTGATTACACAAACCTTATGTAGGAGTAGATAATGGGCACAGATTTTTAAATAACTGAACGTGAATACACTGAGCTTGTTATACAATGTAACAGTAGTTAGTTAAAAATACACTGTAGACTGCTCTCTTTTTGTCTTAACAATACTTGCTGTAAATATTTAATGTGGGTGTAGTTTTAAAGAAAAGACATTTTATGAAACTGTACGGATTTTGAAGGAGAGATCAGAGTTCAAATGTGACATCCATCAATTTTCATGTCAGGTTAGTAAATCTACTTACCTTTGGAGCCTGCTGGATCTTCGATTTTTGTAGAAACCGCGTAATTTCTGCTTTCTCAGCTTTGAGGCGCTGTAACAAAACAGAACAGTCAAATGGTTAATTTTGAATGTAGAACAAGATGCTGAGCACATAACTGTCAAAAAAAAGAAAGAAAAAAGAAAAATAACTTACATCCTTTTCTTCTTTCAACCGTTTCTCCTCCTCTTTCATTCGCTTCTCTTCCTCTTTCTTTCGTTTTTCTTCCAGCTTGGCCCTATGGCAGATGTTAACAAAAATATTTTACCAAATCTAAACTTAAAAACAAAACTTAATTCAGATTGAATGAATAGACTATATGGATTCCTCTATCAGCTGCCCTATATGTCGCTTAAATGACTGCAAGTGTGGAGGGAAATATAAATAATATATGGATAACCCAAACCACATTTCATTTCAGCTCCACTGCCACAACGGACACAAATCTTTACAACCATATGAAACAATGAAAGTGTTTTCACTGTTCAGATTCCTCCATCAGCTGACCTGCAAGTCTCTCAAATGACTGCAGGTGTGGCGAAAAGTATGGACAACTACAATGTAAAACAATAATCCATTACTTACTCCATTTTGGATTTCCGCAGCTCCTCTTTTGCTTTTAGCCTCTCTGCCTTTTCCCTCTCCTCCTTCTCTTTTTTCTCCCGTTTTTCTCGTTCATCCTTCTCCTTTTTCTCCCGTTTTTCCCTTTCTCGTTCCTCCTTTAGTTTCCGAGCTTCTTCCTTCTTTTTCTCTTTTGCAGCTTTGGCCTCTTCCTTCTGCCGTTCCTTCTCCTGTCGCAGCCGGAGTCTCTCGTCTTGTTCCTGTAAACTCTAAATGTCAAATATTTATCACTTTTTCTACAAACTGATAAAGTGGGTGAAGAAATATGACACACAAAAGGCTCACAAAATAAATAAATAAATGAAAGTGAACCGAATGCAACAATTTGGGTTTGTTTGTTTTTTTACCTTCAATGAGCGTCTTTTGACCTTTTTTTGATCTGCTGGTATCTTGGGGGTGGTCTTTGACTCCTGTTAGTGAGAGAAAAGAAATATGGCTCAAGATCATTGCCTGTCTTTCACAAATGCTCCTATGTTTAAATTTTAACAATGTTAAATGTTAACAATGGTATAATTACTTCAATTAACAATGACATTTTTCTGAACAGCCAAGATTACACCCCCCCCCCCAAAAAAAAAAAAAAAAAAAAAAAAACACACTGTTAATTATTAATGATTTAGTACTTTAGTGTTATGCATTACATGAGTAAATATCAAATTAAAGCAATCTATTGATGATAGGAAGCAAACACTCAATAGAAATCTTGTTTTTTGTGTGATATGTGCAGATTTATATATATATAATTTATATTTAAAAAACAAACTCTTTGAACACTGATTATGTCACGTTTGTAGTAATATACTGCCCAATGTGGGCTGCAACAAAAAGCAGGGTCACAGAGTGCTGTACATACTGTAGGTGTAGTAGCGGGTGTAGGGTCATCCGTCTTGGACTTTTCTGGCGAGCTTTCAGACGGAGAGGTGACTGATGAAACTGACTGCATGGACCGGTTTCCCAAACTAGAAACATTTCCTGACTCATTCAGCTCCTCTGCTTCAGTGTCAGAATCCTGTGTTGTGTCAAGCTGAGAGATGGATGCGGTGTTGTTCTTTTCCTCCTCCTCCTCCTCCTCTTCTTCTTCTTCTTCTTCCTCCTCCTCCTCTTTATCATCATCATTGTTGATTACAACAGAGTCTAATGTTTGCATTTTAGGAGCGCCATTAGCACTGCAGGACTTCTGAGGCGAAGCCGTTGTGTCTTTGCAGTGATGCTTATCTTTTGCTGGGACGCAGGGAGAGGCTGAAACAGATGAGGCAAGGGGCTTTAAAGGAGATGATGTGTTGTCCTCAGTCAGATCTATAATCATGTTCTCATCTGAAGTTGTGGCGCGTCTACGGCTTATGAAGCCATCAAGTGGCCCACGACCATTAACCAAAGGTGGGCCACTGCGCACAGAAAGAGGAGAGGATGCATTCTCATTCTCCCTGTCTGAGACTTCAGGTTCAGGGCAGGAATGGGCACAGGGGCGCTTAGGTGGCTGGTTCTCTTTAGGTTCAGGGTTCAGGCGCTTGAAAGGAAGACGGGCTAGAGACAGAAGAAAATACGGATCATTTGGAGCTGCACCACTGTGTATGATGAAAGACACAATTTTGATTCAATATATTGATGAGGGGAAAAGTAATACAGAAAGTCTAGAAGTAAGTAACAGGCACTGTTAGTGCAAGGTATAATTTTACAGTAGACAGCACAGAAATTATGAAACATTTAATCTGCATTGTCTCATTTCTCATTGTCAAGAGTAATATGTTTCACAAAATGTAGAAGTAAAAATTAAACATTGCATTTACCTTGTACAAGTTTCTTGCTGGCATTGTTACTTGACTTACAATCCATGCCTGAAAAATGAAAACAGACACATTAAAAGATAATGAAAGTAAAATTTCACATCATGATATTCATTTGTTTTAAATTACCTGCCAGTAAAAGTGCTCAAGAAGAAGAAGAAAAAAAAGACTATATAATATTATATAATATAATAAGATTTTATAAATATTTATCAATTCCTTATTTATTTCTGATAAATCTTTAAGTAGAGAAAGGGAATTTCTGTGGAAACATTAGTTTAGGAGCACTGTTTTGTGACGTAAAAACATTTCACCAATGGCAAAAGCTTCGAGACAAGTGATTGTAATTAGTTGGAATATTTGAAACATCTGTGCCTTTTAGAGCAAATAAACTGCTTTCTGAGCCCCAATTCAAATCAGTTGTACTGATACAGTGCCAATTCACAACAGTCACATCAAGGCACTTGAAATGGTTTTGATGGACTGAAGGAAAAAAAAAAAAAAAAAGAAAAAAAAAACTGAACAGGTTTTAAACTTCCAAGTATCATTATCCATCTTGGAGCCTGTCCCAGCTGTCTTTGTAAAATGACTGCTATTGCAAGTAATACTTAAAACATAGCGTTTAACGTTTTTTCGTATGTACACACAATAAAACAGTTACACTCATGCTGGTAACCTGTTAAGGCCTACTTCCCCCTCCCCACTCCCAGCAGAGTGATCAGACTTTAGGAGAAGTGGAACCGTTATCAGAACAGATATTGGCATTCATCAATAAAATATTTATCAATAGCCATACCCCCACAAAAAATTATATTTATCCATTTAAAAAGCAAAACAAAACACTGGCAACACCACTTTTTAGTGTTAAGACTGCTTGTAGTAAAATAGCATTTACTGACTAGTGTCATAACAACAGTCCGAGAACCAATACTAATCGATTGGCATTAAATGCATTTATCTGACAGTAAAGGTAGCTCTTGAATGTGCTGTATTAACGGCACAATACGCTGCAACAACAACATTACACCGAGTATAGTAGCTATGTTTGGCTGGCTCTCCCGCCAACCGGCGTATGCATCGGTGCAACAAGGCCCGGTAGAGTCCACCGGGCAAGCGCCTCAGTTTGGGTCTGTCAGGATACGTTTTGCCTGCCAAGTGCTGAGCTGAAACCTCCCTCGAAACAACAACTGAGGATGGTCGTAACAACACGACACAGTTACAACAGCTTCAAAACGTCAATGTGTGTAAAGCTAAAGGGAAGGGAGCAGCTTTGACGCGTTAACTGTGACCCGGCTTTCATGTTTGCTGCTAAGCATCTAGCCTAGCAGCTTTAGCCAAGCACCTGAGGCAGAGCTTTGAGTTGCAAAGTAGAGCAAAAAAATACAACTGTCATTCGGTTAAAGGCCTTTAATTTACAGTTAGATTTGGATAGATATAAATACCGACCAACGGAAGCCTAACTTAACTAATTTAAACGTTATCCGACGCTAAGAATTTCCGGATTGGCGTTAAGTGACATTATAACAGCAAAGTAGTAGGTTAGCTGCACACTGCAGACTTTAATGACTCAAGACAATGGCGCATTTTTTTTTAAAAACAATCCGTGTGTGTCTCGTCCCATTGGCATTAAATAGCCTCGCGATATAAAACAGTTTTTAGCGTTGGATAACTTTATAGTACGCAAATGACAGTTTTGTCAGTTTGTCAACTCTGTACGTAGTTAAGACAAAACTGTACTTTGTCTATGATATACATGTAAACATATGTGTGCTTTAATGGCATTCAGGGCCGTAGCATTACCTCTTCTATGAGGAGTCGATGCTGCCAAATGTCCTTCCACCGATGGGTTTTCAGCCGCCAACATCCCCAACCACTAACCCGGTGCTTCTGTCGTTAGCTGTGTTCTCCGACAAAGTGACTTCAAAATACCCTCAAGGTTCACGTTAACACCCGAAAATACACCGTGGTAGCAAACCAATATTGTGCTGCTATTCGAACGACATGTATAGCTAATTTATTTCACATAAAACATAACACATACTCCTTCCTACAGCACCTACATGCTCCCCTGGTTTACCCTGCTGCCTGCCTCGCGCTCCCGAGTCGGAATTGGCGGGAGCCTGTCACTACCATCAATGCTCCTCACTGATTGGCCCAAAAGAAGTTACCGGCTGCCAAGGGGCTGTTTGATTAGTACTGCTGCGCTGCACGTTTATGCTACTGTTCACGTTTTATAAAGCTACGTGACTTATTCTTGGTAGAAAGAGAGTTCTAGGCACTGTCTGATAGTATTTAAGATGTGAAATGTAACAATAAAAGCTTATTCTCTCATGTCATTCAGTGGTCTAAAACCAATTTAACTTTATTATGTCGACACTAGCCACTCCATAGGGGACACCCGAGGCTGTGAACCAAAGAACGCCCAGTGTAGCTGATGATTCGGGCTCTGTGATTGGCAGAAGAGTTTGACTTTCTGAAGTCATGGTTGCCATGTTGTGTGAAATAAAGGAATGGGCCGGCCGGTATAAACTCCCGACTATTCCAGTGTCCCGGACCAACAGTTTTTTTTGTGTCAGTAAAGCGGCTAAATGTTTATGAATGTGTTAATGAGGTTTTCATTTCTCTACTTTATGATTAAAAAGGCCTCTCTCAGCCTCTGAACCATCCAACACCACTTCCACCTCTGAACCATCCACCACCACATCCACCTCTGAAACATCCACCACCACGTCCACCTCTGAAACATCCACCACCACGTCCAGTTCTGAACCATCCACCACCACATCCACCTCTGAAACATCCACCACCACGTCCACCTCTGAAACATCCACCACCACATCTACCTCTGAACCATCCATCACCACCTCAGCCTCTGAACCATCCAACACCACCTCAGCCTCTGAACCATCCAACACCACTTCCACCTCTCTGTTTACAGAGAGGGGACTGGGTGGAAACGATGTCATGTTGAAGTCACGCGTTTTCCGTTTACCGCTCGAATGGCTGCTGGGACGTGTAGTTCTACTGGTCCCCTGTACTTGCCGAATATAAACAGTTTTGAACTACATGTGGTGAACGGGGTAGCGCAGTCGCAGATGATGGGTCGAAAAAGCGCATGCGATTCCTAAACGATTCCAGGACCCCACCGTTGTCGTCGACTGAACCGCGAGGATATTCTGTTACCCCGGTAAAGCCGACATGTCTTTGCTGTCCTTTTGCTGTACAGACCATTGCTATTCAAATGAAGCAGCAGCGTGAGATAAAGTCACTGAGCTCATATCTGCTACTGTACGACAACTAACTGCTTAGGAACACGCCTTAGCTGCTATCAACTCTAAAATGTCTCACGTAAAGCAAAGAGTTAATAACTTCACGTTGGCATTGGTAAAACATGAAAGTGTTCCTGTTGGCGTATTGAAATCGGTATACAATTTGAGCAAAGTTGAAATCTGCAGTTAGAACTAATTAGAGGGTTTACTGTTCCTGCAAGTGGTCGAAGGTTAGCTTGAATTTGTATAAATCAAGGTTAGCACTGGCAGAAAATTAATGGCAGTTATATATATATATATATATATAATTTAAAAATGTGTGGAGATTTACGTCTCTTTTTTTGTATATTCTTCTTTTTCAGGGAAGACGTGGAATTTCAAAATGGCAGGTTAGTTGCTATCTCTCTATTAAAGAAGGGGTGGGCTGCAAAGTACTTGGAATGCAATTTTTACTCCCTGCAAAAATTGGGCCCCTTTAGCAGGCCAGTTTTGGCCTCCAAGCCTCATGTTTGAAATCTTATTTAAAGTACAACTCCACTATACCTCGTTTTCTCTCTCTCCCTCCCTGCACTGTATTCAGATATATTCAAATAAAAACTATTACTATGGCAGTACTTTTATGATGTAATCTTGCTTCTTGTTTCAGAGCGGGCCAATAACTTTCCACCCCTGCCCGAGTTTGTAAAAATAAAGCCATGTTTTTACCAGAACATTGAAGAGGAAATACCTGCACCCCACCAGCTGCTGGTACGCAGAGTCTACATTCTCTGGATGAGTAAGTGTCTTCAGTTTCTTCAGAACAGGAAGCATATGGATTCCTACCATTTTTGCTGAGAAAGTACTTATTTCCCTTTGTTTTTTTTAACGCACGCTTATTTCTCCTCTTTGCAGTGTATTCGGGAACACTGTGTGTAAATTTAATCGGATGTATTGCTTGGTGGGCCGGGGGTGGAGGTGCCACAAACTTTGGCTTTTCCCTGCTCTGGCTCATCCTCTTCTGCCCCTGTAGTTACACCTGCTGGTTTAGACCACTCTACAAAGCTTTCAGGTCAGTTATCATTTAGTAATTCCCACAAATTTATGAGCAGCTTCTGATTACACGCATGCATACATTACAACTTTAGCATAACATCAGGCGTACATTAAAAAGTTCTTATAAATGCAAAACAAACTCAGATGACACATTATCAAAGTCAAATGTTTACCCAGGGAGTAAAACTGGCAGAGAGAAAAACTAATGGCTTTCAAGCATGTTCCAAAGAAGAAGACTATAACAAGCAAAGGCTCTACGGTAAAAGCTGTTTTGTTTTGTTTTCCAGTCTGGAATGCTTAAAAGGCAGCAATAAACATAATATAGATCAAGGGAAAATGAAAATTCATCTGTATCTAGCTGCATTATTCCAGAGCTATGCCAAAAGGTGCAGATCAACTGAAGGTTTTTCAGGGTGCTTTTAGAACAACCCGATAATAATGAATTACAATACTCGAGCCTACAAGTAAAGATGCATGAACTACTATTTCACCATGACTCTTAGACATGACTATTCTAATTTTAGACATATTGCGCAAATGCAAGAAAGCAGTGCGCCATATTTGGTAAATATGCGCATTGAAGCACATATCCTGGTCAAAAATGACTCCAGGATTCCTTTGCCAAGGTAATGCCATTCAGAGTAAGTATCTGGTTAAACACAGTGTTTCTAAGCTTTTTAAAGTAAAATAAACTCGGTTTTATCTTAATTTAGAAGCTTTAAATTAGAAGACTTTTTATGTCTCTTAAAAAAGTCATAGCTTTGAATCAGTTAGATGTTGAGTGAGCTTAAGAGAGCTGCTTGCACCATGTGTCAAGAAAAGTGGTCTAAAAGTATTTCCTGAAGATTATATATCTGATTCAAAGTGTGTCAGTTTCAAGGGTTTACGTACTACTATCTGCATGTGTAATTTTGTGTCAGTATGTTCAGGAAAGATGAGGAAGATTATGATCGCCTCCACCAGGGACATGTATGTTTTTGTTAGCATTTGATTGCATGCATGTATGTCTCACTCTCTGTAAACATGATGGCTTCAAAAGTTTATCATAAATTATGGTAAAACTTTCTAAGCGTGTGGAGTGGCGTCATGTTAATAATCCATTAAAATTTTACTTCCATCCACCGATGTCTTCAAGATCATCTTAAGGATTTATTGGTTGAAAATTGACCAAAAGCCTTTTAACTTACAAGCTAGTTAATAGTTAATAAAAGCGGAAAAGGTGAGCTTTTTTGGTATTTAAAAGTGAAATAAAACAAATCTAACTGAAAGAAAAAGATTATTCATAATTTTGAGAATAAAGTCAAAACCTTGAGATTAAGGTCACAATTCTGTTTTGAGGAAAAAGTCGAAACGTGGAGATTACAGTTGTCGTTACAAGACAAAACTGCCACGGTTGCAATACCCTCTGAGTTAGTAAAATCGTTCTTGGTAACTAGGAAGAATATGATTTCTCTTTTAACACATAATCATATTGTGGCGATAAGGACATTAAAAAGATGGTCAGATTGAAAAACTTTGAAGTAGATTTTGAATTTTTTTCTCAAAATAGTTTTTCGGTTTAATCTTGAAATTTCAACTTTCTTCTCAAAAGTATCGACAATATTTCTTTTCTTATGCAGCCCTAATACTCATAGAATGAACTCTTTAGAACGGACAGAAATCAACCCAACCGGTCGCGGCAGATGGCCCCGCCCCTCCCTGAGCCTGGTTCTGCTGGAGGTTTCTTCCTGTATGATTGTTGGGGTTTTCTCTGTATGTATTATTGTAGGGTCTACCTTACAGTATAAAGCGCCTTGAGGCGACTGTTGTTGTGATTTGGTGCTATATAAATAAAATTCATTGAATTGAATACAAGCCCCCAAAAAGTTTGATCAGCTCTGACTGTGCTGCTTGTTTTCTGATTTGAATTTGCACCCATCTTTTGAGTTTACTGAGAACATTTCCAGCTTTTCTGTGACTTGTTCATGTTTCTCTGCAAGTATGTGTGGTAGTTTGACTCAAATCTTGCCAACAAGAAGGAAGAAGCAACTTTGCAACAGAAATGGAAAACCTTCGGGCTTTTTTTCTACTGTATCATCTTTGTATTTTCTTTTCTTATTTTCTTCATAGGGCTGACAGCTCGTTCAACTTCATGGCCTTCTTCTTCATCTTCTTCTTTCAGTGTGTCTTGGCCCTCATCCAGGCTATCGGCATCCCTGGTTGGGGAACATGGTAAGTTGAACCAAACCTGCTTTGAACACCACACATATTGGCTGCTAGTTTATTTATTTATTTAGTTATTTTATGTTTTTTGGGGGGTTTTTTTTATCGGATTGGGTCATGAAGGTTTCTCTCTGATGATCAAGGCAGCTGGAAAATGTGCTTTTCACCACACATGGCTGTTTCTCATCTGTTCAATAAAAAAAATCATGAAGTTAACATATAAGGAGGTGAAACATTTCAAACTGTTTTAAAATTGAAAATAATTGCCATTTTTAGCCTGTTATCTACCCAGTTGTATGTAAATACAGAATGAAAGTGCATTTTTTTTTTTTTTGTATATGTTTGAGCTGCAGAATAACAATGTGGTTTAAATTTTGTGGATTACTATTTTATTATTTTTTAAATTTCGCAAAGTTTTTATGAAGTGGTGTTTCTAAACCGGTTTCATGTAGTACTGACATCGATCTGTTTTTAGAGACATTGTACTCTCATTGGCCGCATTGTTAGGTACACCTGTCCAACTGTTTTTTAAGCACTTATCTAATCAGCCAATCACATGCCAGCCATTCAATTAATTTAAACATGGTCAAGATGACCTGCTGATTTTGGCGGGTGGGGGGGTCATTCGTGATATCGTTATAGCAACACTGTGCCTTTATGTTCCTCATGCACAACAAAGTGACATATCTGACAGTGAGAAGTGTATTTCTGCTGCTGAAGATTTGGTAAAAAGGGAGCTGCTCTAACACCCCCAACATAGCGCAATACTTTTGGAAAATATGCTAGAAACCTGTTCCAGCTGAATGGAACAAACTTCTTTTCAACACTCGAGGCAAAAACACTGTGGAGTACAACTGGGCTAGGGTGACAGGCAAATAGGAGAGATGCTGGCAGCTGTGTACAGTCCAAAAGTAAACAAATGGTTCAACCAAACGTCACTGGTGCATAGCTAGTTAAACTGCGTATAGACTGGAAGAGCAGAAAATGGATGCAAATCATTGACGTGGTTATATATTGTTTGGCAAAGTACATGAGACCAGTTTAAACGGTGGGAAAGGAAGCTGTTATGCAAATGGTTAAAGAGACCAAGCCACATTACAACATCCCAGATAGAAAATCTTTTACCATTTTTAGTGTTCAGTGTCTTTTTTTTTCTGCTTCAGAAGTATTGTGGCACATTTTCTTAAAAAATATAGTGATTTAATTTTGAGGCTATATTGCCCCCAAATTTAAATGTTGCATGGTTGTTGGTGCCATACAAACCGGTCGGAGTATTTTAGAAACCGTTGGATTTTCCCACACAACAAACTCTAGAATCACAGAGACTGGTCCCAAAAAGATATCCAGTGAGCAGCAGTTCTTTGAATCAAAATACCTTGTTGCTGACAGAGGAGAATGACCACACTGATTTGAGCTGATAGAAAGGAAAAGTAACCACTCGTTAAAAATGAAGGGATGTAGCAAGACCACTGTAGGGAAAACTCCTGCCAGCTAAGAACAGGAAACCTGAGGCCATAATTCACACAAGCTTCTCAAAATTGGACAACTGAAGATTGAAAAAATGTTGCCTTGTCTGATGAGTCTTAATTTTTACTGCAACATTTGGATCGTGGAGTCAGAATTTGGCATGACAGCATGTAAGAAAATGACAGTGAATTCACTGAGCTCAAATGGCCTCCACAGTCACCAGATTTCAATCCAATAGAGCAACTTTGAGATGTCGTGGAATGAGTCTCATCATGGTTGGTCAGCAGAGAAATCTACAGCAACTGTGTGATGATATCATGCGATTATGAACTGAAAAGTTTCCAGGACGTTGTTGTATCTGTCACCTAGAATTAAGGCAGTTATGATAGCAAAACAGGATCTAACCTGGTACTGATAAGGTGTACCTAATGACCATGAAGGTGGCCAGTAAGTGTAGGTCAAGTAGTATCTTGTTTTCTTTCTTTTTTTTCTTTTTTTGTTAACATAAAACATGAAAACAGGGGTGGCTAAACCTCAGCAAGTCTTCTCCTATTTGGAGGATTGGTGTTTGATCGCTGGTTGCTCCAATCTGTATGCCAAAGTATCCTTGGGCAAAATACTGACCCCCATGTTGCTCTCTGATGCGTTCTTCAGAGTGTGAATGTTAGATAGAAAACACTTGCGTGTAGAAAAATGTCTGTATGAATGGGTGAATGAGGCAAGCTGTGTAAAGCGCCTTGAATGCGTCAGTAAAAAGAAACACTCCATATAAGAACCAGGCCAGAAAATCTTTAAAAATGTAGGAAGTAATAATAAAAAGTAATGATAATAAGACTTTTGGTCGATGTGTTAGCTGATCATTGCTGCGCTGTTTGTTGCTATGCCTCAGTTCTCACTGCTTCGTGGCTCTTTTTTTTTTTTTTTTTTTTTTTTTTTAATAAAACTTTAAATTGCATTTGTATTAAATCCACTTTGCTAAGTGCATACTGTCTGATACACTAACCCATAAAACTCCATCTCACCCTCACCAACACAACAAAGCGGCTGGATTGCAACAGTGACGTTTTTCAGCCAAAATGTGGGCTCTGCTGTAGTGATGCTTATCACAACTCTGCTCTTCACTCTGGTGACTGCTTTAATGGCACTGGTTCTCATTAAGGTGAGTGAACGCCTATGCTGAAAATGCACACGCACTTACCTTTACCTTTGTGTGGGTCAACGTGCACACAGTTCCTTGCAGACACCAAAGCACACCAACAACTACCTAACACACCCACTTTCTCCAGGTGCACAGAATGTACCGTGGTGGTGGCGGTAGTATGCAGCGAGCTCAGGAAGAGTGGAGCACCGGGGTGTGGAAGAGTGCCACGGTGAGGGAAGCGGGGCTTAACGCCGTCGCTCAGACTGCCCAAGGCCCAAGTTTGCCACAGTACCCTACGGCGGTGCCCAGCTATCCCGACAACAGTCACTGGTGATGGCTAAGAATCGCCTCTAGGGGGAGACAGATAACTGGCAGTTTAACCAATGTTCAAGAAAGCACTTCAAAAACGCCATTTATTTAACCCTTACTTTTCAAAGTATACAGGTGTGTTTTATGAGAGGACAGAGTTTTATCAGAAAGCCTCTACACATGTGGTAGAGGACTATCCTTAGATTATACCATTCCATTTCAGCTTTGTTTACATCTAGTCCTTAAAATGAATGACTCAATTGGAAAAAGAGTGAACACTTTCAAGAGTGTGTGAGAGATGTGTGCCTTATAGACCTCTATAATAGGATTGTTTTTGTATATTGCCAGAATTGCATGCTCGAAATAATGGTATGCTGAAGAGCAGGGTTTTTTTTTTTTTCTTTTTTGCAAGAAGACGGTGTACAAACTGGTGATTTTTTTTTTTTTTTAATTTTAGGTTTTTGAGCATAAATTGAGCTTATTTTTGATGGTCTGCTTGATATGTCCACGCTTGCCTGTGATGTATTGAAATGCGCCTTACTGTTGTGTTCAGATTTTTGCATGTTTAAAAAAAAAAAAAAAGCCTGAACACCTGATTTTTGCCTTAAAAAAAACACTCTAATTGTTCTTTTTTGTTGTTTTTTTTTGTTTTTGTTTTTTTTGTAAAACTGGATGCTTCAGTGAAGCAACTCTTCTGTGCAACTTATCATTGAGCCAAAACACTTTCTACTCTTACGACGGAGGGGGCTGGGTGTCTCCACCTCAGTATTTCACAATTCCTGTTGTTTTAAAGCTACACTGTTTGCTTCTAGTGGTCAGTGCCCTGCAGTGACAGCACCTTATCAGCTGTTGCAAACCTCCAGCAACTTTCAATTTTCTCCCAGATAGACTGAGTTATTGCATCTGGGGTCTACACTGTATTGCATGCAGCCTGCTGTGAGATTCTGAATGAAGGCGATTCTCTTATTACAAATGAACGGATGTGATGTAAACAGTAAAGACGGGTACAAACCGCTGGCTGAGTGAACTAATGCATGCAGATGTGGTAACAAATTGTTTAAACATAGTCTAATATCAGACATGACTGAGGAATTATTGGATTTTTTTTTTTTTTTTTTTAAAGAAATATGCATATATGCTGGTAATGCAACACCGTTGATCCAGATAAAGCTTGTTTGAAGTAAAAGCGCTGTCATAAAGAAAGGTTGCTCCCTCATAGATACACAACTATTTTTTTTTTCTTTTCAACATACTGAAGTGCCCTTTATGGCCAACTGCCAAATTTAATACTTTGATTTTTCTGATATTTGATAAGTGACTGATAAAATGGATATGTTAAACTAACACTGTTGCAGCATTTCAATAAATCTTCTTTTTCACATTGTGTTTGCCTGTCCCTGCTTATCATAAAAATACATGTAATTGTTGGATTTATGTTGAAAGTCTTAAAAATGAGTCAGTTCTGCCACAGCTACTTTAATATAGAGTGAATTTGATTGATTGATTGATTGAATCTTTATTTTGAACATGTTGAAAAAGTATAAAAAAAAAATAGAATTAAAAGAGACAAATGAACAAAGCAAACAAAAGGAAAACGAGCAACCACAACTCCAAATAACGTCCATGTTCAAAAAGGAGCAGGAAGAAGCATAAGCTTATTTAATCCCACCCCTTTTCCACTATCTAGTATCAATAGACTACAGAAATACCTCCTTGTAATTACATTATATGTTATGTGTAATTTTTTTTTTTTTTTTTTTTTAATATATACACATATATGTTTCTATCTATCCATACCTACGTATATACACACATACGCACATATACACATTTTCAATAACCCCATTAACACCTGAAGGATACACAACCTACAATTTTATATATATTTAATATATATATATATATATATATATATACACACACATACATACACACACATACACATATATATATATACATATATATATACATATACACACATACATACACACACATACACATATATATATATATATACACATACATATACACATACATATATACCCATACCAACAAACCCGTGCATGCGCACACACATGAAAATATTAGACAAGAACACCCTATCAAATCTCTACCTTTTCCCTGTACCCTGTAAAAACCATATCCTTAAACCGCTTTTTAAACTGCGCCATGCTTGGACATTGCTTCATATCTTTACTTAATTTAAATCTTTTTACTTGAGTTTTATATATACTTTTTATGCTGTCTTTAAACTGCAAGCAAACTCATGTATATCAGTTCAGTTTTGATAGTCTGAACACCAAAAATCATAGAGAATGAGCTTTTCAGCTGTGATTTGAACCAGATGCCAGTCTGATTTATTTTTATTTTTTTTGCAAGCAGTCCTGTCAGTTTGTGGAGCTTGTACATTTCTTGCCTGACTTCACTCTCTTGCTGTGAGACACTAGTGAAATGCTTCGGGGTATGAATAAAAGTATCTCTTGACATCCTAAAATTCTGGATGAAATCTGCTCCAGTAAAGCTCATCATGTTGCAATCCTACTATTCTTAAATTCAACTAATCTGAATTTCGTCATACAGAAGTAGCAGCTATTGCTTCACAAGAAGACCCTGAAAATTGATAATATTTCACCCTACAGTTTTACTGCTGATGAATTCATTTCAGCAACACTATTATCCTTTAGCTCAGGGGTCCCCAATCCCAGTCCACGAGGGACGGTGTCCTGCAGGTTTTAGATGTGTCCTTGATCCATCACAGCTGATTTAAATGGCTAAACGACCTCCTCAACATGTCTTGCAGTTCTCCAGAGGCCTGGTAATGAACTAATCATGTGATTCAGGTGTGTTGACCCAGGGTGAGATCTAAAACCAGCAAGGACACCGGCCCTCGTGGACTGGGGTTGGGGACCCTGGCTTTAGCTTTTCAAATAGAGCCCAATACAGGATGTTTAAAACTAATACCAATATTTGGATACATTAGCTGATTTCCTTTTTCTTTCAGATGCATAAAAAAAGAGATTTTGCCATCATTTGTTACATGAATTTACTAGTTTACACTCCCACTACTTAGTTCAAATTGTTGTATTTGTAAATTCTGAAGACATTGGTTGCCAACAGGAAGTTGCACTTTACATAGTTTGCCCACCAGGGGGCAATGTCAACACTCATAACAACTCCCGTGTCTTCTTTTTTTAACTTTCATGTTTTGGGCCATCATTAATAGATACTAACCGATTAGCAAATATCTATCAGCAAATAATGTCAATTTTCCAATAAATAGGTCGGGGTCTAATTTTAATAACTTAAACACCTCCTAGAAAGTCAGTAGTCTGTTGCTTGACTAACAAAGAGAGACAATTATTTGCACCTATGACCAACTTAGAATTGATAATTAACCTAGTGGACTGTGGGAGGGAACCCACACAAGCACCTTTAGGAAATTCTTGCTGTGAAGTAATGGCGCTAACCACTGCACCACTGTGACCAAAGAACAGTATTACAATGCATTTCACAAAGGCAAATAAATATTTGCCATAAGGATCACACAATAACTCAAAGCCAGATGTAAGAGAAGAAGCCTCATTTAAATGTTGGGAGGAAAATTGGGCCTGAGAGAGGTCAGCTAAAAGCCATTTCTGAATGATGTAAACAATTCCGTTTAAGTCTTGTAGCTTTATTGTTATAAAATGTATAACAGTAGTTGGCAGTGTTATAGCTGGGATGATTTTTTTAGTGCTTTTTTAAAAAAAAACCACACACACACAAATTGTACCCTTTTTTAAAAATAAAAAAAATATTCAAATGCACAGGTAACGTTTGAATGATTACTTTGTACTACTGATATTGTACATCCATATACAATTCTGCTGTTTAATAATTCAGCAGAGACCCATTTCAACTCTCATACAGACAGTTGTACAGAACTTGATGAAACATAAAAGTCTCTGCGCAATGGCGCTAATGACCAAAACTGAAAACCACAGAGAAGATTCGGGGGGCTTCACTGCAATTGACTTTTTGTCCAAAACAAACTGTAATAATTACGAACTGAGCATGTGGTGTTAATGATGATGTTTTCCTCCCCTACAAACCATATGAAACCTTTGGAAACATTAATATTGGAAGCAGTGGCTTTGTGCGTTGCCTTCAAATACATTTCCCGACTGTGTGAGACATTACTGACTTACTGATTCATAAGTGCATGACAAGACTCTCAAAGTTCCTTTCATGAGCAAGGCAGCATGTTTCAAAGTTTGACACCGAAACTCTTGGATACGCTGCACCTCTGAGTTGTTTCACTGACAGAAATGTACACCCCCACCCTTGACATTACAATGACATTTTTGTCTGTTTCTTATTAAGTGTACAGTATGCTTGGAATCAGAAATGTAGCTACACACCCAAAAAAAGAAAAGAATTACCCCAGTTCACCCTAAATATAAAAATTCTTTTTTTTTTCTTATTGAAGACAGAGGTCCAACTGTTATATTAGTGGGGGTTATGCTTAAAAATAGAGGTATGTATGTAGAAGATGTTTTTTATGGCCACCAGGAAATAAAATAGTGATACAGACAACTGATCAATCATTAAAAATCATTGAAAATATGATCAAAATGCTACATGTCCAGTGTTTTTTATACTATATTTACAAATAAATAGTCCAAAAAGAAAAGGTGTTGGCTGTACACAATCTATTGCACAAAGCTTATTCACAATTTATCATTATACAAAAAAAAAATACATATAAAAACATTAACCACCAGTTAAATATCTTTTTAGAGGACATGAGCTGCCTGGTAAGAATATGGAAATGATAGTCAGTGTAGGAAACAGGACACCAATCAAAAGAATTTATAATGCGAAAACCTTTATAGGAACCGAATCTCAGTGGGAGTACACCTATAGGAAGATAATTAGTGCACGAGTCCTGCCTCAGACTGAATTCTACACCTCAGCAGAGTCAAATCTCTGACTCATCATTTATGTATCCCAGACCGTCCAGACTTGAAATGTTGGCCATAGGTGGGAAGTGATGCTCCCCATTCCCTTTGAAGTCAACAGCAGGGTGATTATTATTGGCACTGCAAGGTCTCCCGGATTCAGGCCCCAGGAGCTTTACCTCTGAAGTTCTGTTCAGGATCTGCCTGTACTCGGTTGACTGCCTTCTCGTCTCGCTTTCACTGGGCCGCTGTACAAACTTTAAGCACTCCCAGTGCCCACGGCTCCAGATCATAAATATGGCTCCCATCAGAGAGAGGCAAATCAGGGACAGCATGGCCACAGCCACCTGTAGATGAGTTATCCTGCCACTGTCGTTTTGACTCTCAGGAGACGACGGTTTGTCAATGTTATGGCTTGGCACTGGATCTGGTGTCAAATGTATTGTTTTGTGAATAGCTTCTGTGGTACTTGGCACCTCTGTGCCAAAGGTGGGGATGATCCCCGTTGTCGGGTCAGAGTAGAGCTGTAAATGATAAACCGCCACAGTCTGGTTGTATTTTTGTCCGTTTATCTCCTCTACTGAGTCGCAGATATACTGGCCAGCGTCTGTTTCAGAAGCACTCAGGATGAGGAGACCGCCACTGTAGATGTAGTATTTGTTGTTGGAGTGAAGTGTGTGGTTACCGAATCGCCAGTGGGCCACAGCCAAGTTAGAGTGAAGTTGGCACGACAGCTGGATATTGTTCTCTGGAATGAGGACTAATTCGACAGCTGTCACTGGATCTAAAAACACACAAACGCAAGGTTAATTCATGCTCATAAAACTGCTGCCATGTCAGCACACGCTTGATCAAAGGGTGTCAGTGGGTTTCTCTCTATAATATTGTTATTTCTACAATCGAACAACCCTTGTGCTTTCTTGGGTTCTGATTTAACACTAAATAAAAACAACTGAATTTAAAGTACCTAGTGGAGGACACTGTGACACATCTCCCTTCTTGAGACTCTGTATTGTATGTGGGGAGGGGGACAAAGTGTTGACGGAGGAGCACTGCTTGGTGGATAAATCCCAGGCGCAGTACGGATCTCTTGCAAGGATGCAGTCCACACAAGTCTCATAGCGGCTGCAGTTACTGACCGGCATCTGGACTGCACCAGAAGTTGAACCAGCATACACTTGACCCTATAAGTGCACAACCATAAAGACTCATAAATATCAAAAGACTAAAAGTGTTTCACCTTTAGCACAACTGAAGCCTCTTTATTGCCTGTAAGTGCCAAATAGGTGATGACATATTCAAACTAAGATATTAAACAGTATCTCCCAACCAAAACCCCAGCAAACAACCGTAAACTGTGATGATGACAAAACATGTATAATGGACTTGTTATTATATATTACCTCAGTGGATGAGAGGCGCAAGATAGAGATGGGCTCATGGTTTTCATACAGCTGAACCTCCTCGATGATGAACATCTCTCCGTCATAGTTCACAGCCTTCTGAACATAACCGTTTCCTATTACAAAGACAAAAAGCAGAGCCCGTAACTTACACAAGTGTATTTACCCATATCATTTGATGACTCTGCTGCTTAGAACAAATCATAAAAAGCTAATGATTAACCAAGTTATATTTATTGCTTTAAAAGCCTTTACTTTGGTCTCTGCATTTGCAACAGTTTTAGATTTGCTTTGGGCATTTTTTTAGCCAAGATATTACAAAAAAATAGGGACTATAGAAAAGACACACAGGAAATGGTGTGAGGTGGACTCAAACTCAGGCACCTGCAGCCACCTTCAGCAAATGGGTCACCTGCCCAACCAGGTGTTGTGCAGGTGATGCCTTTATAAAGGGGAAAAACTGTGCCATCAGTTTTTTAATGGTAAGCTTATAACTAGAAAACACTTATATGACAATATGACAAATGTCATATTGTTAAAATCTATTGCTAAATTAATGGAAACTAATATGTTCACCTCCTTTAGTTACATTATAACGACAATATAGTTGCGTTAAAGTTGCATAATTCAGTCTTTCTGATAAGTTCTGATCAGATTTAGTGAGAAACATAATCACTGAGGACATTTGTAATTCTGTGTCAGGGAGCCACTTGCAGTGCTCAAACTCTTTCCCAAGTACAATAAACGAATCTCTTTTTAATCAGCATAATTAGGAAAATTAAGTCCTCAAACAAAATTTATGTGGATCACTATGTTTTTTCAGCTGCTAAGCTTCACCCAGAAACAAAAGCCAGTTTCTAAATTTGCTGTTCTGATATCTGATTTTGTTACTTTTCTCCTTCTGTCAAGTTTTAAAGCCATTTAAAAGGTTATGAATTCATTTAAAACTGCAGTATTGAATATTAAACTTTAACTATTTTAAGAATTTTATGTGAGTGACTGTTTAACATTAAAAATAAAACTCAAGTAACACCGGCAGTACTCCAAAGGGGCCTTTCTGAAAAACACAGCTCTTTTTTTACCTGTGCCAATAAACATGACGTTATATTTCTCTCCGTCCAGGCCCTGCACGCTGTCCACTACAATCCGAGTCAGCAGAGCTCCCTTCGTGATCAGCAGCGGGCCTCCTGTCAGTGGCCGAATTGCTTCATCCATTAGAGGACGATCCCTGATGAACTGGAGCGTTTTGTCTGGAAGGTCCAGAGAGCGATTCATCCCCATTTTACGCACCATGTTATTGATGCACTGAAACACAAAAACTGCAATTTAGATTTTTTTTCTTCCACATCTATTTGCGTTTATCTGGTTTTTCAATTGAATTTCTGCATGCAACAAAAGTCTGTAAACGCACCGCTCCTGGTCTGGGGACCGGCACCTCACCGGTGTACATCACCCATTTAATATGAGACGTCTCCACAGCAACAGGGGTTTTAAATTTTCCCTCATTGAAAATATCTCTAATAGCAGATACGCTGTATGCACAAACAGCCGACTTCTGGGATAAGCTCCTGGAAACGCAAAATAACAAGTTTAGGTGAAACACACTGAGACAAGTTCTTATCAGCTGAGTCTCAACAAAATACTAGTTGCAACAGACTTGGTAGTTTTTTTTGTGTGTGTTAACTAAAAGCTCAGGATACTCCTAACATTCCTCAAAGCCAACACCCGCCATGAGCAATAAGAGCCACTGGATTTGTCAGCAAACACTTACGACTGTGGAGTGAAGACAGCATAGAAGACACTCTTCCTCCAGTCCTTGTGTCTGAGAAGGAAGACATCCTGGACAATGGAGGGCAGGCTGGGTTCAGACAGGGAACAATCCAGGCGAGCTTTCAGGAACGACGTCCATTTCCTCTGCAGTGTCCGCTGGCCGCCCATATCCCCCTTTAACACAGATATGGAGCACTCTGTGATGTGTGTGCGTATTGCCTTTAACAACAACCAGACCTGTGTCAGACAGGCCAAGGCTTTTGAACAGACTGTGTTCATTACCTTGCAGACACGGGCCACTCGTGACACTGAAACCTTTCTGTAGAAGTCGTACTCTATGGCATTTTCACTGAAGAACAAGTACACCTTGTCGTCGTCACCATCGGGACTATCAAAGCTCTCATCCACAAAATCCATGTAGACAAAGTTTGGCTCTGAAAACACAAATTGAATTGAATTGAACAAATTGAATTGAACACAGGCAAACGAAAATAGAAGTCAACAGCACCACAAACGCTAAAATGTTCATGGGGTGCTATAAAATTTTAAAAAGAAGGGAGAGGAAGTCACCATTGAGCCAGGAGCTTTTAAACTCGGTACGAAGAGCCAAGTTTGAGCTGCGCAGAACAACAGGCTCAGAGCCCAAGAAGTTGATGGATGTGGCAGAATACAAATCGTTTCCTGTGAGACAGGAAAAAGAGGTGAGTGAAAATTCCTGGAAATCCATTATTCACTTTAAATTGTAACAACATCACATTTATATACAGAAAAATTTGGCATTTCGACAAATCGTACAGAGAATGCTGAATGAGCAGGTAGCTCTAGCAAATATACTCCGAGCGGTATTTTTCTTATTTATTTAGTGTGTGAAGTGAAATCTGCACACAACTATCAAATCTTCATTCTGTGTCTGCCTCAGACACTCACCAACCATGAGGGAGGAGTATCTCTGAAAGGGATCGAAAGGACACTTGCCCTTCCCCTCCTCCGGCTTTCCCTGCAGCGTCAGCTGTCCTTTAGCAAACGTCTGTCAGAAACAAAGAAAGAGATCAAGCAAAGAGAGAGAAGTTGAGAAAGCTGTGTTTTATTGAGATTGAGGACTGGAACTGGAAGCTTACCGTTTGTTCACATGTTTAAGCAGTTAACTAAACTTGCATACATTTGCATAATAACTCGCTAAAGTGTCCAAACGAAACAAAGGGTTTTACATGGGTTTTCAAAACTCATATCCGGAATCACTTTAATTGTTTCTCTTAAAATCTTCTTCCAGAGTCTGGGGATACATAATGAGCATATTGTCTGCCTTTATTTATTTCGTTTGTTATTATCATAGTGCTGCAGGTTCACATAGCAACAGTTTAACACCCCATTGTGATGCAGCCAAGGCTGCTCAGTCCTCTGAAATTTCAGCATCTTGCCAAAATAAACAGTTTTCCAAGACACCAACAACAGGGGAAGGAAATTTAACTGACGATGACAGGAGAGAAATGTCTCAAAGCGTGCCCATTTACAACACTTCAGCATAAAGCTTAACAAAATTCAATCCCAGTTATTACTGCTTGAATTAAAGCAGACCCTGCACTGCCTTCTGCTCTGTTATGTCTAGAATCTTTCAGCGGTGGATGCAAGTTCAGCATATCTACAGGTAGGCTACTGGCTGCTCAACAACCCTACATTTCAAACAGTGAGAGCAGATTTTCTGAATATGGTCATCTAAGACACACCACCCTAGCTGTGTACCATATACCAGCTGTTCACATTGTTTGTTTGTGAGGGGCAGCCAATGAAATAAAAGCTGGTTAAAGGGAGAGGAGCTTGTTTAAGAGTGTAAGATAAGGTCATCCAGAGCTGCACTAGTACAGGCCAAGAATAAAATATGAAGTTGGAAATGAGTATTACAGGTTCCCTTTAAAGTAAGACGAGTGATATCATTTTCATTGCAAACAAATCAACATGGGAAAGGATAAAAACAAAACTGTGCATCCAAACACACGTACATTAAACACGTACTCTTAAAGCCACACTTACCAGATAATCACAGGTCGGGCTAAACGCATTTGTACCACACACATAAATTGTAGAGTCATTCACTCTGTGCAGGGTTCGAATGTAGTTGCGGCATTCCACCTGCAACAAGATCCAGCAGAGAGAATGCCAAGGTCAGAGCTTTGTTAGTTCAGCCGCAAAAACACAAACATACCGCATACATATAGTGACTGCACATGCTGTCCGCAGCTCGCGGTGACCAAAAGGTCAGGGCTGTGCACATGCGTTTTCTTCCTGTGCCTTTATTTGGACTCTCAGCACAAAGATATGAACCAAGTACTTCAAAGAGAATTCCATGTAAAGACATGAAAAGGGGGAAAAAAATCATTCTCATATAAATGATTTACACATGTGCTAAGATAAAATGTGAGGGGGGAGTAAACAACTTTCAATCAGTGGTCATCTTTTACAGCTGCAGCAATGCCCCCGAAGTAAAAGTTGTCTAGTGCAAAGCTTTTGTTTTGAACGACTTTACACAAACCTCTGCATTTTTTCCCTTGTACGTGCAGTCCCTCTGCTTATCCTCAGTCACCCGCCAATACACCTGCACCAACAAAACGAAAGAGTCTTGTCAAAGCATTCAGGAATG
The DNA here is from genome assembly GCF_057382095.1 of Aulonocara sp. 'chitande type north' Nkhata Bay. NCBI lineage: Eukaryota > Metazoa > Chordata > Actinopteri > Cichliformes > Cichlidae > Aulonocara > Aulonocara sp. 'chitande type north' Nkhata Bay. The sequence goes on along the minus strand of NC_141365.1, from coordinate 7,910,842 downwards.
GTGTTGCAACCACACAGTAGTAGTCCAGTTACAGCTTTCACAATTTATTGTTTTTCGAGACCTGTCAGCGTGCTCTAAAAGCATGAACCGGTTAGCTGGCAAAGCACTCCTCGCCTCTGACTGTTAGACATGTATCTACAACTATGAACAAACAACAGAGTCCAACAGAACCATTATTATTGAAATATCTCATGCAAATGTGCAGTGGTCATGTAGAATGAAATGATGTGTGAGAAAACACTGTACGTAATGTGACCTAACATTTGCCCATAATTCACAGCATCTGAAAGATGTGCAAATATGAAATGTTTCTTCTCTTTATACGACAAACCTGACACAGTGGATTTTAGGGAAGATATTTAATATGCTGTGAATGATATTTGAGACTTTCAGAAAAAAAAAATAGAGCAGCCCATCTGACACCAACAACCGTGCCACCTTCCAAGTCACTTAAATCTCCTTTCTTCCCCATTCTGATGCTCGGTTTGAACTTGTCTACATGCCTGAATGCACTGAACTGCTGCCATGTGATTGGCTGATCAGATATTGCCGTTGCACTTAAACAGATACACCTAACAGAACTGCCAGTAAGTGCATGCAATAAATCAGTACTGTATACCAGCCTAGCTGTTGATTAACTATTGATTAACAACCTCTATTATTAGCTATTATCAGCTATTGCTATACTGCAAACCAGCGAGAAACAAAATGCTGTTTACTTTTTTTTTTTTCTTTGTAAAGTACTGAAATATTTCACTGTGTTAAGCCAGTGCTATCACAGCATAACCTAAAAGAAAGTTAAGAACCATGAATACAAATCACATCTAAGCATGATAAGTCCATCTTTGGCAGGGCTACTGATTATTTGAGGAAATGGCTTCAGTGCTGTGGTAAAACATCATAAATGTTTAATGAATCTTCCATTTTTAATCCACAGTGATAAAAAAGTTAACTAATTACTATTTCATCAAACAAAATAAGCAACATGGCAGCTCCAGCGTGTGTATTTTATATGTACATTATCTGACAGCTCTGTTCAGAGTGTACAGACTCCTCATGTTCTTACCGTAGCATTTTTAACTGAGATGTCGCTCATATTCAAAGCATAGATGGCCTCTCTTGCCCCCAGCAGCATCACACCCAGGTCTTCTCTCATCAGCATCGTGGAGTAATTGTAGATCCCCTCTTCCCTGAACAACTTCAGTTCATCTGCACGGAGAAATCTGCATCATACACTGTTTTTTGCTTTATTTACCTCCCACATGTTAGCTACTGTGACTCCATGCAGTAGGAAAAATGCCCCCACAGCAAAAAGCAAAATGCTAATTTACTGAAAACTAATAAACTTGTCCCAGCCAGCAAAAAAAGAGATGTTAAAGTTGCACTACTGGGTCATAAATCACAGTAAAAATATTCAAAACTGCTCTAGCTTCTACTTCTGATTCAGCCCACAAGAAGAAAGAATATGCTAAGAATAATTCTACGACATATTACTGGAGAAGGTGAGAGAATCTCTGACTCACTCTGGTAGGGCACGGTCTTTCGTGGCACACAATAGTCAGTATTGACGGCACTAAAACAAACATGGAGCATCAATCCACAGATGATGCTCAGAGCTAAAAGAAGAGACATGGCTCAGAGTCCGGGTTTGTCTAAGTGTGGAAGAGCTGCAAGATCCAGCTCCGCCACCAAAGCACGAAATCAGAGAAAGATCATGGTCCACAGTGTCAGTCCAGATGTTGTTAAACTGTGGTGATGTCACGGTCCTGGACATGTGCCACTCTGGCATAAGTCATCATATTTGCTTACAGAGACCCTCTAAAGGTGAATCGTTCAGATGTTTAACCGGGAACGTCGAGCGCAGCTACTTGCTGGAAATCTATGTCGGTGTTAGCCTCCAGCGCAGTGCTAACGAGCTGCTGGTGTCCTCTCTGGAAGGAGGAGCAGAAGCCATACTGCTCAGCTAGTGGTGAGGGATGCTGGAGGAGATCATTTTCACGGCAGCCCACTTCTGGAAGAGATATGAAAACATCTATGAAATAATCAAAGAGACCCATGAAATAGAAAACCTGACTTTAATACCAAACCGGGAAATATTACATACCGGTACATTAAAAGATGGCTACATTCCCTTGAAAATTTTCAATGCAAGCTGGTTTTCCTCCAACACTTTATTTCTTTTCATTTTATCTCTGTTATGCTTGATGATTTTTATGCAGGGCAATATAAATTTAAAATACCCCTACTATTATGCCCTTGCTACCTATTCTTCTCATTTATATGGACTTATGGCCTCTACAAGAGTCACTCTGCATGGCTCACAATTCAAAATAATCCTTTTTATTTTACATTATACTGGGTCCTCATGTAGCCCCCCAGTTCATCTACTGCCTGAAACAAGCACTTTAGCTCCCTTTGTATATCTAAGTTTATCTAAGTGACAGCAAGCAAGACTGGGAAAAAGAGGACCACTTAAGATGAACACTTTGTTCGTTTCCTGGAGAACTTCCGTCTTTCTTTCCTTCTTTTTTTTTTATTAATTTGGGTTGCTCAAAAGAGCCAGATTAAAAATAAGCAACACCTTTCAAGTTAAAGATAGTAGTGAAAATACTAAGGTGGGGAAAAGTGTCATAAATGAACATGTTCTGTTTGCTGACCGTTAAATCCTGAAGACCCAGACAGTATGCTAAACAGAGACAAATATAACCATGTTTTTCTACCAGAGATGTCTGGCACCACTTACAGCTAAAGCTATGACAACTCATAACAGTAAACTTCACAAAGGAAGCTGATGTTAAGTGAAATTCTGCAGAGTGCCATATACTGCCCACCCACCCACCCCCACTCTCTCTCTTCCTCCTGCACTCTCTGTATCTTCCTGTCCTCCTCCCTGATAAGAACCTGCTTCCTCTGGACTCAGCAGGGTTCAAGCAGCAGCGGGGATCAGTTCAGGTTTGGGCATGCATGCAGATCACGGTAATTCACAGCTCACGAACTCCATCCCTACCCTGGGATTCATGTGGAATCGAGACTTACCACTTCTTTGGCGAGATTCACTCTCTGTGTTTTGACAAACTGAGCGATGCAGCCTCATTCAAAATTCATCAAGGCACTTTAACTCAGAATAACACACAGAGCATATTCGAGACCAGATTTGCAAGGTAAAAAAAAGAAGAAGAAGAAATAAATAAAATGGGGTGTGCAGTACACAGCTGCTTTGCATGTGCTATTCAGATTTAAGTAAAAGTAAAAAGTAAAGATGCATCTTTTGAAACACCGTACAGTCCTCGCCTGTTGACAGAAATGAAAATATGACAGTATCTATATTTCCTTGAGAGACAGCTAAGCGTTAACTCCCCTGGGTCTTTGAGCAGTCTGGGTTGTGCATTTTGCAGCTAACCTGCTGTGCTCCCACCCTGTTGTTAGTTGACACAGTGGGACGAGCTGCTGCATGTACAGGACTGCCCCTGTGTTGTCAAAGAGGTGACATGTTGCATGCTTTTTACCACAGCCTGTTGGGGGCTGAGGGTACTGTGGGTTAAGCGCCACAGCTGAACGGAATAACTGAAGGTTGTTTTTCAGAGGTTTTGGCAGATAGGTCACGATGGCGCAGACAGGTAGGCATGGCCACAATAACAATACAACACGCAACAGTCGTCCTTTCCTCTGGCTCTCCCACACTTAACATAGCGTAAGGGGTGACAGTGCACTGCTGAGGGATTTACAACACATATGATGCAGATTTCCATTCGCAATGGGGCCCTTAGGTTATGTTTAGTCTGGAAGTCGCTTAATGAATTGACAAAAAATTATATAAATCCTAAAAGTCTGAGAATTTGAAAGTAAAAAGGCCCCACTGCTTTATCAGTGGATTGTACGTTATTAATCTAAACGCATTAATTAGTTATTTATCGCATTAATTTGCCTCCTAAGGCAGGAGAACAAGCTGAAATTGCATCTTCATTAGCTAGTCACTAAGATAATGTTGTCTGTATCCATTTAGTGATCCCCGAGAAGCACACGCAGTTTATTTATTAAACGTGTACCTCCACAAAAAAACAAAAAAGCCCTATACCTTGCTACAGATAAAATCAGTGTTTGACTGCAGGCTAACAAAACAAAGAGTGTAGAAAAATGAAAATTTGTTGTCATTCTTTGTTTATTTATAACTAGAAACAACACCTCTTACATTAGAGGTAGATAGCCCGTTAGAAGTGCAGCTTTTAATATTTTGATATAAAAATGTGTTTTGTTCATGTCTTTGGTCATTGCTTCTCTTGCATGTGAGCGCACGCTGATGCATGTTCAGACTTTGACATTAGTAAATGTGCTGAAAGCTTCTCTGATCTTACCAAAAAGAAAAATCAGATTTTGTTCACTGCGTACGAGCAGGGTTTGTGACACCGCGAGTAGCTTGGAAAAAACAATCGCAGTCAAACGGGAGATACGAGTTGTATTGAAATCAAATAAATAAGGGAAGAAGGAAGTAAAGATTTCATTTATTTTAAGAGGTGCCGCACCTTTCAGGATTTATTTTTCCTTGGAAACGAACATTAATTTTACATTTCAGATTCGTGTCAAGGATTTCTTTAGAATGCTTTTTTATTTTTAATCAGGAAAGACACACCAATGGACTGTTTGACCTTTTTTGTCATGCACACGGTTGCATAACACCTCTGCTTACTAGCAATACAGCCCCTAAGACTTTATGGCTTATTACACAGTGGCCTTTTATCAGTAGCACACCTTTATTAGTTCTGGTAAGTAAAACTGGACCTAAGATGTTTTAACACTACATTTTAAATGGTGAGCCATTTATTAACATTAAAGGATTTGACCTTTTGTACAGTGAACCCCAGCTTTTTTGATTTCCTCTTGTTTATTTGACACCTTAGTGACAAAAACAAAATTAAACCGCCATCAGCGTGGGTGTGCTCTTCACTGAGGCAAAAGCTATGTCATGGAAGACTAGTGTACTATTATTTTTCATAAGGGCACGATGAAAATTCCAGTACGGCCAGCAAAACCTGCTCACGGACCCGTCACTGAGCACGCAACTTCATTATGCAGCTCTGAAAAACTTGATATTCCCTTTGTGTCAGACTATAGAGCAAATCTATGGTATTCACTCACTGACTAATACTGCTCACACAGACAGTATACAGAACCTGCATGCAATGAACAACACTTTCTAATCTCTATACTTCTTTTGCTTCTGTTTAAAATCACTGACATTTAAAGTCTGATCTGAGGTCAAACAGTACTCACAGAATTAACAAGATTGTGACTAAAACTGTTCCCTTGCATCTCCATACATCTAGATGTAAATGTCAGCATGTACCTTCCTACCAAGCAACATTCTAAAAGGGTTAGCACAGGGACTCCAAGTGGGTTTTTACTCATCAATCGGTACAACACGAACAACTGTGGGTTCAAAAGCTGCACATGAACGAGTTCAATGCGCCGAAGAAGCCTGGCAGCAGTATCTCAAGACACTGGAACCACTTGAAGCATGGGGATATTTATAGCCTCTTTAGGAGCCTCCACGCCATCTCCAAAAACCTCTACAATGGATTCTCAACACAACTGCGTGCTGATAACAAAGTAAAAACCTCATGCAGCAGCAGCGTCTGAGACGTGCTCAGACTTGCATGCTGTTGTCATCCCTGTGAGTCATAATACATCCAAAAAGCAGTCAGTCAAACAGCTGGAGTGAGCCATGACTGCTTTGGTGTACGCTTTAAATGACGGCACTACGCTGAGCTCTATGGGTGAGGTCCCCTTCGGCAGTAACTGATTTACCTCTGGCCTGACAAACTGTTATTCAGGTTTGATTCTGTTTGAGTCACTGTGGCCGACTGGTTGGTCGTCTACTGCCTCTTTCTACGTCTTGTTGCCATTTGGGCGTAAGCTGAGCTGTCCACTGGCAGGCCAGCTGGTGAGCTGGCTGTGATACAGTATTTCAACAGCACACCGGCCTAAACAGGAAAGTGCCAGTGGGAGGGTTTTCACCCCTGACACCCTGTGTGTCACAGACTGTTGTTATTCACTGGAAAACACACCCCAGTTCAGCACCGGGTTATATTTTTGCAAGCTCACATTTGCTTAAAAAAGAAAAAGCCCCCCTTCTTTTATCACAATGACAGTAGCTTCCCACCTTTTGTTTTGATATGCAGGAGGATTGTAATTAGCTGAGAGCAATACTTCAAAAACATGCAGCGTGTACAGTTTTTAAGCTACGGCCCAAATCAGTGGAACTGCGCCAGAGCACAACTGACAATATCATTAACTGGAATGAAAGTGACAACTGAGCAACACAATAACAAAAGCAAAAGCCTGTTTAATAAGATACTGACTTTTGTTTTGACATATCAATTGTTATTGAGTCAAAATGCACGCATGAACGCATGCACGCACGGAGAAAAACACACACACACCCAGGCAAGTCTGTGCAGGTCGTAAAGTGTGGGGCGCTCCTCTCTTTAGATTTAAAAATCTTACATTGTTTTTTAGAAAAAGGGTGTGTGTTTTTTAAACCAGTGCTATCAGCTCAGTGTTTTCACTTTGGCCAAACAGCCACCAAAAACCAGAAGATAATTTAGATTATAATACCATAAAACATTACAGAGGACAAAAAGGAGCAAAATACAAAGAATTCATGTCTCACTTTATTTTAATTATCACTGAATTAGTTCTTTCAGCTTTCTTAGAAACACTAAGGTGTATTCTTACTGGGATGGCAAGAGAATCTTGATGTTTTTGTAAACCTTCACTTACTGCCATTACGATGTTATTATTCATTTCATTTTAAATCCAAGAACTGTCGTGTTGATAAACTGCTATGTGCAATATGCCTTCTGCTTTCTGAGCTTAGACCTTAAAAACCTGGTGCCAGCCAGTTACGATGTGACAACCATAAAGATGTTTTTCCTGTTGTGGTTTCCAAGACTTATCTAATCTCTGAAAGCCACTTTGCTGACTGTCTGAGTCGAAAGCAGTGGTTTTCAAACTGGGGGCACAGACTTAAAAGAAGACGGGTGGGGGTAATCTGATGATCAATATGCAAAGAAAGAGCATGTTGGGAAAACAAGGGTTTGCTGACGCTGTCCTGCTGACCTTCACTAAAAAATTAACTAGCTTTCTTTTTTGTCCTTGTTATTGTTAATGATTGATAACAAATCTGAGTCACCTACTGATTGGGGGTGGGGTGGGGGGGGTCATGCTTGGATAGGCTTGAGAACCGCAGTTTATGAGAATCTGATTGCGAACTATAAGAAGTTATCTGTCAAATAAACTCCAAAGTTCTTTTGGAGATGAATCATATACATGCAATCACAGTGAAACAGACACAATCTGCATCATCTCCAGCTTAGAGCAATGTAAGTGCTATTATCAGCCATGAACCCACTTAATGTAGCTGCAGTATGACAGCTACAATCGGGCAAACCCCAGAGCAAGTGAACTGAAAGCCTTTCACTTCGTCTATCGTCTGCTCACTGAGCCACACACACTCACACTGATACAATTCTCCCCATCACTAAACCTCCACCACAAATGCCCTCGAATATCCGCTTCACCCCCATTTAACATCAAGTTCGGTTCAGTGATAATGTGCATACAATGAAAATTTGCTGCTTTTTAATAAATTATTTGAGAATGTGTGAATTATTGATGCAGCAGTATTGATTTTTCTTTTTTTTTTTGTAGCTGTGTGTGCGCAGAGAAACGTTTCCAAAAGATTAAACATGCTGATGCTTCCTTCTGCGCACTATATTTAAGAACTGATTCATGTCTCTGAAGTCTGTGAATTATATGCTTGGTTTCCAGCGGAGGAAAAAATAAATAAAAATCTGTGTGCTTAAGCTTTATAAAACAGCTTGGCTCGCGATTCAAAGCGTTTTCTCCTCCGGATCCAACCACACACTCGCTCCCGTAGCGCTGCTATATCTAATCCTGAGGGCTGCAGGGAACGCGCGACCCCTCCAAGTTTGATGAGCGCGTCTCTCTCAGTGTAACACTATCCGTGCATCTACTGGTGCAAGAGTTTGTAAGTATATCCTACTACTGCTTACTCTAACGCCCCGCTGCTATTATTAGATTAGGATATCCTATAATCTTAAGGTAAGTCAGAGAATTTGCAGTGCGCTGTCTCTGCAACCTCTCCACCTAGGTTGGCAATCCAATTCCCACAACAAGCCCGAGCGCAGTGGAAAAATAACACGCCCAATGGGAAAAACCTGCACCAATAACAAAAAAGGAAAGAAAAAAACGAGTCAGCGGGCTAACTCGCACTTACCAGTAGTTAGTTTTAATATTAAACCGCTCAGAGTGCCGATGTCTTTCCCGTCTTGAATCCAGCTCCGCTCTTTCTTTCCCTGCTCCACCTGTAACGTCCACTCCACGTCTAATTCCTGCAGGGAGTGATTATCCGACAGGCAGCTCTCAGCGGTAGGCAGCGCCTGATCACGTCACGTGTTTGATCGCACCTTTACTTATATAGGAGCCGCTGGGCTTCGCGACCGAGCAGATAGCAACGACATAGTCCTGTTAATGTTCCCAAGTGCGGACTTTTGGTTTGTTTGGAAATGTTAAGTCGACTTAATAAGTATTTTATCAGAGGACGTATTAAAGTGTTAGCCTAAGCACGACAGAAAGCCACGTTTATTTTGAAAATAAAAAGAAGGACACAGTCCATATATAAGAAATTAACGTTTTAGTCTCCTTTAAAAAAAATAATACAAAAATATACATATGTGTGTATAAATCTTCTCCATACTCCATTCAAAAGCTATTGGAAACATTTCCAAATATTCAGTATTCATCATATTCAATATTAAGTAATACAATACAAAAATTAAGGGAACAAAACCATGAATTTACACATTCAAACCGCATTCATCATCTGCCATCTAGTGGCTCATAAAAGCTACTTCACCTGCGCATTTTAAAAAACGTACAGTTTGAATGAAAAAACCCTAAACCAGTAATCCAGATGAACAAAATGTAGATCCGACAATAATGAAAGGGGAAAGTTTCTTTCAGTGTCCCGGTGAAATTAGCTGTGAGGACCTTTGCTGGCATTAGTTTGTGAGATCCGTGACTTGTTCAGTGTCTATATCTCCGTTTGCCTTCGTCGTATCTGCTGGCAGGACTCGGGGTCCGCGGGTCTTGAAAGGAAGAAGCTGCCTTCAGGCTGACCGCCGCTGCGCTCATGGACGGCCGAGGTGAAGGCTGTTTGTTGGGGGTGTTTGCATAGATGGGCTCTTCTGGTGGACGAAAGGCAAATACAGAATCAATGGCATATCATTTAATTAATGTATATCTGCATTTGAGCTGTAGGACAATCTGTAGAACAAAAGCTCAGAGGGATTTTTTATTTTTTTTTGCTTATCATTTGGCTGATTAGACTTTAACGTAGTAATCAAACATCACTGAGACCAAAATGCAGGAAAAAAAATACAGTTTTACCCTAAAAATGTCCTTATTTAGTTTTATTAGTTGAATTAGCTAATTTTGGTTATTGTGCAGTTGACTAATTGTTACACACTGCAAAAGAAGCTATTTAGATCCCCAACCACAATGAAAACAGTGATGAAATACAGTGTAAACACATAACACTATTTATTTACGTCTTTATTTCCTTTTTTCCAGATTTGTATATTTGTAGATTTATATATATATATATATATATATATATATTTTTTTTTTTTTTTTTTTTTCTAAATACTTTTCATATGTATGCAGTGCTGCAGAAACTGTGCACCCCACCCCTCCTTTCTTCTCAAATATGTTTGCACTGAGTAGGAGATGCTCTGTATGTCATTGTACATCTGTATAGTGACAATAAAGGAATTCTGTTCTAGTCTATTCAGTGATGAAATACAGTGATCTACAATAAAGACTGATTTCTGTGCAAGTAACTAAATAACATGACCTTATTTTTCATATGTAGTATGTCAGCATCAATTATCTGATCATTTGATTTTTAGAGAAAGACTGCAAGTCACGTCAGATGTTGTCCGTCCAAATCTTTATATATTTGAATATACATAGTATTAAGAGTCAATATACATCTTGTTACTACAAATGCTTTACATATTTTATTATCAACTTAATACTAAAGTGGTTTTGCAATTTAAAAATTGATCAGGAGATGTAAACTTGAAAGTTTCCTAACAAAAGAAAAAAAATAGTTTAAGATGGGAATTATTCAAATGTCAAATATTTATTTTTAATTGTAATTCATTTCTATTTTAACAGAATATCCTTTCTGCCCCGAAAACTGTACATTTGGAACCACGTGTAAGTTTTTCTCACGCTTTTCAAAAAAAAATGCTGTCACTGTAAATTTAATCTTGACATTTTTTACTGAAAGGCAAAACATTTTGCAGTGCAAACATTCATTTGTACTGCAAAAACACAAGTGTTGACTCAGTGAAATCACTTGACTATGATTCAAAAGTAAAAAGATTCATCAAATTAATACATCAAAGCCTTTCAAGTTAAAGTTCACTTACAGTCAAGATAGTTAAATGTCAAAGAAACAGAGTCAGTACCAAAGTCCCCTGGAATTTCTGTATTTAATTTCTCACTGCGACACAGATGTGCTAGTCATAACTATAAAATAACTAAGATTATACATTTTTAGGTTTTGTTTTATTTATTTTTATATTTATTTTTACTTTTGTGTTTTCAGTTCAGTTTAGTTTCAAAAGTCAGTTTGGTTGTTAGTTTTTGTTGTTTTAAAATTTCAACTTTCATCTCATTTTTATTCATTTCAACATTAATATTAGCTCTTATTGTTATGTTGCAGGTGCTGTTTGACATATTAAAAGATTGAAGTTCAGAATGGTACAGCGATACCCGAGAGGTGCCCGAGTCTCAATAGGCATAAGCACTCGCGTCCCCTTGTGCTGGTTATATTGACAAATGTGGCCAAACTTACAAAATACTTAACTAAAATTAATTTCCTTTATATTTTTATTGTATATGATATCGTTTCAATACCTTTTTCTAAAGCAGAGGTTTGCTTTTTATTGCCGGTAACTCTCTTTTTTCCCTCATTCTCCTCAGTAGTATACTTTAATACATTTTCTCAGTAACACAATACTCCAAACAACAATTTGTGTCAATCAGAAACCACCTTGCCTGGGTCATACGTGTGATTTTACAGCTGTTTGGCAGTACTTTCAAAGCTTCACTCTACATCTGTTTTTTCTCCTTCCTCTGTGGCCATCAATGGTGGCCAAACAACCACATGTACTTGCACAAGCTGCTGGTTGCCTACATAAAGAACTGCTTTGTCCTCTGTGGTTTAAAGTTAGTTTAAAAAATGTGTCAATGACTTAAATCTGTGAGCTAAATACAATCTTATGATGACGAGTGGGACTGAAGTCAGAAGTTTTAAACTTAATTTTTTGTCAGTTAATGGACAGAAAAAATGAGTTTTGGAAAAAACATAGTTTTCCAATCATAATAATACCAGTTTTATAGTCAAACCACTTGTAAGGGCTTCAATAATCATGAAACAGCTCAGTTTATTTTGCCTGTCAAATATGGACACTACAGAAATCTATCTGTAAGTAGTAAAAGTGCTGGTTGATGCAGATGTGGATGGGCTTTTTCAGCTTTGCCTGTGTTTTATTTCTGCAGATATCTGATATTAATAACAGTGCTGATCACTTGTCTACAACCAGATCTCAAAGTGTTTACCTTGAGCTCTGCTTCACAAAATAAACTGCGGTCCTTGTCTCTGATGTCTGCTAGAAATTAAAATCTTTTTCTTAAGTGAAACCGCACAGGAGGAGAAGACATCTATTAGTGACAGCAGAGTTTGTCTCACGGTGTGCTGTCAAACCACACTAACCACTTTCTTGCTTAGTTTGTGTCCATCAGCCACTACTTGGGAAGGTTTCTGCAATCATAAAAACGTCTTCTCTCATATAAAAAAATGAGAGGTTTTCTTCTTTTAAATGCAAATATTTGCAAGGAAATGAATCAGCCTGTACTGTATGCAGTGTAGATTTGAAGTGACTGTAGATCTTGTGAAGTTATCTTGTGTGATAATTTGCTTTTTTGTTGCTTGACCTCTTTTTCTTATAGAGCAACTTTTATCTCAGGCTAGCAGCTTCTGTTGCATACAGCTGAAGCACAGCTTATCTGCAATCTGTATAGACTGTCGATGATTATCTAAACCTTCACAATGAAAAGAAATAGCACTACCTCTATTCTCTTGTCTTCTTGAGAGCAGGACACATGTGACCGTCAGGATGAACAGGATGAAAGAGGATGCTCCCAACACCACCCATATCCACCAGTTGTCACTCAGGGCAGGAGGGTCTGCGGGAGGAAAAGTTTGCCCTGAAATGTGAACGCATTTAACTTACAAGTAACTCTCAACTTACACCATGGATACAATAAAATGAATTGCTGCGTTATGTGATCACTTTAAAAGATATGTAGTCGTTAAGTCAGCCCTTTTTATGTAAAGGTCCACGCACTTCCTGTGAGCAGTACGCATCTGACAGGACGAATGTGAGCACTTTGAAACAGTTTTGACTCATCAGCTAGAGCACTTACACATTTGTCCACTGTGTAAGTGGACAAATGACACCCACGCAGAGTGACACTGAATGGAAAATCTACGCAGCTCAGTATCTCCTGGGTCCTGAAAATGTCCTATGCCTTTTGAGAACTGCATACACGCGCTCTCTCTCACATGCACACGCACATACATGCACACACCTTTAATATTCGTCACATTTGACGGGTACGTTGTAACTTCACTGTCCGCTGTCGTGGAGGAAACAAAATTATATGAGAAACATTCATTGCAAGCCAGGACATTTAAATTAGTTATGCATTCATTCACGACAAAAAAGCAGGTGTTAAGGTGTTTGTAAGCGGCATATAAACATGTAATGGTTTATAACACATTAATGTTAAAGGTGGGTTGAAGTGGATGCTGTTGTATTTATTAACATAAAAATGATGTATCCATACTAACAGAGGAAGTTGTTGACAAATATAGATTACCTGATAAAAAGTAAAGTGCTTTTTATCTGTGTACTACTGTACTGCTACATTTTAGTGTATTATACAGCATTTATTAAATGTTTGTATACTGCTCAAAAAAGTTATGCAAGAGACTTAAAGTAAAAAATTAACAGTTTTAAAAGCTAGAAGTGATACTTACAAACATTTACTTCTGTTCCATTGCTGCGAATTTCTGTTAAACTGGGAATCTCTGTTGTGACTTTGCAAAAGTACCATCCACTGTGGTTTGTATTAACATTTGACAAAATGCATTTTGAATCTTCATTTTCAGTCTTGTTTGCAGGTTTGTTAATGATTTTGTGACATATTGACTCGTTGGAAGAAGATTCAGATTTCTCAGATTTGTTGGAATACCAGAAGATTCGATATCGATCATATTTCTCAGTGTCCAAAAAGCAGTACAAAGCCAGGTCTGATCCAGATGGAACTCTCACTGTTCTTGTTTCATTCAGAAATACAGCAGTTTGACCTGATATCACCATGGCTGTTGCTGCCACTGTAAATAGAAAAAAGAAGATATTTTACTTTTTGAATTACAAAATAGTTCATGTAGACAAAAACTACAGACAGGAAGACGAGTTTCATTCTTCAGGAAATGTGCACATGTTGCATTTAGCATGACACTGTGTCTTTTTTTAATCTGTTAAATATAAAATTGGGAGTCTTACCTGTAAGTAGCATCAGAATCAACTGCTTCAGCGACATTTCCATCTTATCTTGTGAGCAGTGGTCTTCTAATCGTCAGTGTCATCCTGTCTTAGCAGCCTGCCTTTCTGCACATCTGACAAAGCCAGACGTAGAACTGGTGTGTGGGCGGTTGGGTTGGTGGGAGGGAGGAGTAGGGTTTCTTTCTTTTTTTCTAATACTGCTCAGTGTCAGTCAGTTACTTTTACTATTGGAGATTTAGGCAGACACGGCAAATGAAGATGGAAACTGACGTAGGCTTTCTAAAGAAAGACAGAATTATTGACCAGACACACCAACTCATTTTTTATACCTAACAGTTTTAGTCACTAGAAATCAAACCTGACTACTACTCTTAGGCCTTTCTATAAAAAAATATGTATATATATACCCTGCATTGCTCTGCACCTTGTGAATTCCTCAGTGATATAAATGTACATTTGCTGACTTTCTTGCTGTCACCAAATATAAAAAACATGAGGATGATGTGAAGGGGTTGTGAAACCCCTGTGGGTTTTAAGTGCAAGGGTGCTAAAACTCTACTCGCCTCGTCTCCACACCGTCTTACTAGAAAAGTAACATCTGGCTTCCTGTGACAAGACACAACTAAGCAAAATGTCTTGATGAACTTTCTGATCCAGTCTCCAACCACAATCTTGACAAAAAGAAAGAGATTCAACTCATATATATTACATATATAAATTTTCTTGCATTGTTGTTTTATAAAGTGAACACAACAAAAGGCTTAAAGAACACAACAGTGTGGGTGGCATTTTGCATTCAGGTGTTTAAAGTGTAAAGCCGCGCTGCATTGATTTGCTCTGAAAACTAATCTTTAATTCACTAACATTATAGCAGGTGTCAGTGTATTATTTGTTCCTGACAGTGAAAGAAAGAAAAAAGGCCACAAGACGAGACATCTGAAGGTTGCAGGGGGTGTATAGCTTCTGAAACCTCAACCCTATGATCTTTTTTTTGTCTCTGAAAGTAGGTCCTGTTTGTAATGCAAGAAAAGAAAGAATCTTAAAATCATTTATTTAGTAGGACTCTGTGAACACAATACACTTCATCTTTTATGCTGTTATATATGAAATGATAATAAAATTCGGACCATTTTCTAATTACTGGTGTGGTTTTTCATAAGAAACGCATGTCGATGCATAAAAGCAAAAGAAAAAGACAAAAATTACTGTAAAAAATGTTGCGCTTTGAAACAGCTGCGGGGTTGTTGTTTTATTAATCAAACATAATGCAAAATTTACTTAGTATACTGATCAGAATCAAGAAATGTTACCAACATTTAGGTTTTAGGGGAGCGATACTTAAAAGGGTTTTTTTTTCTTTCTATTCAGAGAACCAGTGCAGCTAAGTCAGAGTGGGTCTTTTGTTTGCTGCTGAGCAGACAGGAAGCTGCATCTCTTAAGTTAGGAGTCTCTGTTGGTTATTTTAATTCCTTTGTTTTGAGTTACACTTATTGGCCAATGGTCGTTTCATTGTTGTTTTCCTTCATCAAAAGTATGCAAGTTTGCGGTCACTGTGATGTGACCCATTCTGAGGACATAGAAATAGAAAAGAAAGTTGTCCAAACGTGTCCAAACTAAAATTGTGAGTACAAAGGTCACGTATGCTTTTATACTTTGTTTAAAAATCACGTTGTCATCACTTTTAACAGTTTTAAAGGTTATGAATGGTCTCCGTGACACAATACACATGCACAACACATAGTTATTTTCTTTATTTTTCTCATAAGGCAAGAGGCTGTTAAGATTCATTATTGAGGAAGGGTACAAGAGGTGATCGAAGAATAACCACACCGATCCGGCCGGGTGAAGTCAAACGATGATTTTAATGAACACACGTGTGGGAAGACAACTCTGTACGCAGACAGGAAGTAGTCTTCGACTTAATCAAAGCATGAACAGATATTTTATAGCATCAGGGTTTGTTTACTGACGCCCCTTCATGCGTCACCGGTACATTTTATACATAGATCAGATCAACATCATCATGACTTTTCACCTAGAAAATCATCTTCTATTTTCATGGCTTGGTACTTTCCGTTCTTATCTTAAAATGAATTGTTCCTCTTTCTTGCCGAGACAACAAGAAACGGTTCCTCTTTTACCAAGACAATTTTGCAGTTACAGCCAAACATAACTAACCTCTTCCTCTAAATAAATCTAATTTAAAGTGTGTGTGTGTGTGTGTGTTGACCTCACATGCTCTTTGTGTCACCTCTTCACCTACTGTCTGTGTCTCGTCCTCAAATGCTCTTTCTCAATTCACCTGTTGCACTTCTGACCTTTTACCAGACCAGAAGCTCACTGAGACTATGTGTATGTCTTCTACTAAATAAATGTTTTAACCAAGAACCTCTACTAAAACCTTAATATAAAATGACCTGATATAAGTGTTTTGTAAGCATGTATTGCGATTCCTTCTATGGCTCCAAGTCACTTGCACAATAGATTGTCCGAACATCGCGCCGAACAAAGCTTCCGACCCCCAATTAATTGACCGAGCTCCAACTCTTTAATAAGCACAGATATGCATTGTGTATAAAATAGTCATAACTGCTTAAGGCCTTCTTAAAGCTATCTGTTACATTGTTAAAGCCTCGTCTTAGCCTGCGGCTCAAAATAACTTCCTGCTTTCACTTCTGCATACAACTTCCTGTCAGCCTGCAACTCAGTCTTTCTGAAAGAGACACTGTTTAAACCTTGGAATGCAATATCCATGCTGCAGATTATATTATTAATGCAATGACAATTATTTAACAATAGCAGTAAAATAATTTCCCTCCTCGACAAGGCCAAGAGAGAGGAAGAGTTGTGGTAGGCCCTGGTCAAATAGACATACTCAAATACGTGCTCACATTTACACTTCTGGGCAATTTATAATCACTAGCTGACCTAACATGCATGTGTTTGAGAGGACGGTGGGGGAGCGAGAAAGTCAAAGCACCTGTAAGAACAAATGCAGACACAAAGAGAAAATGCAAACTTACATGAGCCGACAGTTAAATTCAAAGTCGGTGCTTTCTTACTGTGAGCTGATAGTGTTATCCACACAGCACTTTTAACAGAGGGGAGCCCAGTGGTGTGGAGGGTGGCATCTTGCATCTCTCATATCAAATTTTCAGTCTGAATTTAAATGAATAGAAAAAAGGCCAACATCAAGCTCTGATATGAAGTAGTGACATATATGATACAGTTACATCAAAACAAGCACAATACTTGAGTAAAAGTTTTATTTATTTCCATATTTCTAACCACACCTTAATGGGCAGATTATTCATTCATTTAATCTTTATTTCAGTTGCAAAACACCATCCAACAAAGAGAGGATACCAGTGTCTCTAGAATTAATACTGGTAATGTCTAGTGTTAAACATCATTTGCATTTAGCCCGTAGTGATTTCATATTAAGCCTGCAAATATACTTACACCCAGTAGTTTTAAATATGCTGGCTCCAGTAGTTACAAACATCTTACATGCACTGAGCCATCGTCACCCTCATGACGTCATTGAAAGCTACATTTAGTTTCGGTAAACTCATTTTCCTGTGCACATATATGCTAGAGCTGTACAATATGCACAAACTAAAGGAAAGAAAAGCACCTTGCTCTACATAATGATCTAAATGAAGACCCTCCCTCCGTCTGTGCATGCATTAAATATGCTGGTATATACATTATCGCACGTTGCCTACAAATATCATCATCACGTGTTTTTGTTGTTGTTTTTATTTTTTGCTCTGTCCAAGACATCTGACCCTATTACATACACAGTAACGTTATTGTATGACAATATGAAGTCTATAAAATCTTAAATGTTTGTTTTCCTTGGTTCTATAAATAATAACATCGCTCTTACAGACACTGTATATGATTTTTTTTTTTTTTTTAAATCCACAACATATGTGAAGAAGCTAATAGAGACCAGCACTACCACGGCTAGAGACCACAAGATCATCCAAATTCATAATATGGTTCACCATACTATTACCAACCATGCGCTCAGTTTTACATCTCAGATTAGAGATGCTGAATAAATAAATCAGTATTTAGGGAGATATAGGCTCCAGCACTGCTGTGGCGACTTATCTGGTAATATAGATGTAGATTTCAGGTGGAGCCTTCTCCTGCATTATTTAGAAGACATTCATTTGTGTCCTCTACAAAGAAAAAAGAAAGAAGGAAGCAGACACAGAGTTTTGTCTTTTTAGTAGCTAAAGTAGATACAGAGATTTTATAAATAACAGGAAAACCTAAAACCATATCCAAGAAGATTTTTATTGGGACCCTAAATGGCTCTGTATTGTGTTATATAGGCTATTTAAAATCTATCTATCTATCTATCTATCTATCTATCTATCTATCTATCTATCTATCTATCTATCTATCTATCTATCTAGTTGTCCTTTCTCTGACTGCACCTGAAAGCAGCATCCCTCACCCGCGCCACCAGAACATCACTACCCAGAATCCCCCCGTGCCGCATGCGCCCCGCTTACTACGGCCCAAAGGCGTTGGTGGTTGGTGTCCGTCCGAAGATGCGTTGCTCTCCGGCAGCATCAGTACCAGCTCCGCCGTGCTAATACACCAAACACCGGGGGACGGAGGAGACATACCGGCGGTGTGTGGAGCTGCGACCGCGCCGGTGCACCTGACTGCAAGATGGGAGACCAGAAGGTGAGCCGGAGCCGGGGGAACAGGTGTCTCTGATGGGGGAAGCCGTTTCAGGGCGTAGTGTACAAAGGAAGGAGGGGGAGACGCGGCGATATGAGGGAGTTTGTGGATGCAGCATGGGCTTGAATTCCTCAGTCGTCTTGTTTTTGTACTCGGTGTTTGTTCGGGTGGATGTGGGGTCGTTTCTGTGCTCGCTATCGACCGCTTTCTTATCGACAAGTATCGGTGTAGCAGTCGGGGACGTGGGGAAGGGGGCCTTGGCGTAGCTCCTCTTCCATCAACAAACATTGCACAGTTCTTCTGTATGAATGGGCTTTTTCACTGTGGCGTCGGAGCAGTGCAGCAGGAGTGGCAGCAAATCAAAAGTGTGGGTTTTTCTGTGTAATATTGTGTGTCCGGTCTTTGAAGTCGCCTGCGTAACGATTGCGGAGCTGCATTATTAAATTATAAATGCGCATCCTTCCGCCCTCCCTGTGCACCGAGGGTAGGTCCCTCTCTGATCTCATCTGTTTAAAAGGGAGCTCAAAGCCTAAAGCTTTATGTGTCCACTCATCAGACAAGGGCTGATTAACACATCTTATCCACAGAGGAGGCTCTCCTGTGCGCTAATACAGGGATCCTGAGCCTGCCTGGAAGGGTCAGATTGTGTGTGAGTTCAAAGCAGAAATGTTAAGAAAAATCTGAATTGACTAAAGGAAAATTTTGTCTTTTTCTTCAGGAATCTCTGCGGAAGATCACCCACACACTGGCCATGAAGAATGAGGAGATTTCCAACTTCATCTGCACTCTCAAGCAGAGTCTGGACAACTTGGAGGTACAGTAACGCGAAGGGCTCAAGTTAAATTTGATCTCAAATGATACCCTGAACTTTTTTTTTTCTGCTGCGACACCAGGCAAATTCCAACCGGGTGCAGGAGGACCTGGAGTCTGAATGCAGCTCCCTCCATGCTGTTCTGGACGAAATGAAAGAAAATATGCTGACCCGTATCAAACAGGAGCGAGCAAGCCGTACCTATGAGCTGCAGGTAGCCGTTATTGTTTCTTGATTTGAAAAGTCTAGATCTTTTTAATCGGGGGGGCATCATTGCATGGCTTAGACTTATTACCTGTCTGCATACGAAAGCAGGTGTTGCATCAGTGCTTGTGGGGACGTTGTTTCATTCTTTGTTGTTGTACATCCCATGCTCATCTCTTGATCACTGATTGAGTAAGGCGGTTCACAGGATAAAACCGGAGCCTCCTGACCTTTAAGTCAGACTAAAATCTAAACTTTTCTAAGTGAACAGCAAGCAGAATGCAACGTACTTTAACCCGATCTGTTAAAAAATACTGTAACTGTACAGAATACAAACCACAAAATTACAGATAACAGGTTTAAGTGGAGCATCATCGTGTTTGTCTTAACGTTTATGTTTTTTAATGCCACTGTAATTTATAATATTGGTGAGAAGCGTTTATCCTTCAAGCTGAATTCTAAAATGCTTCACATGTTCGGTTGTACTTCTCTTGAAAGTGTGTTGACTTCATGTGTCATTTGTTGGTTTGGAAATGCCTCTGAGGCATTAGGAAGACAGTAACAATAGCTAGTAATATGTTTTGAAGTGCGTTGCCAAGCTTAGAAAGATTTATAGGGGACTATGGAGCAAGACAAATAATATTGCCACTTCCTTTAAACTGCTACCATCTGTACGGTGCTGTTGTTCCCCTTTGTTTGGAAAAAAAAAAAGGTCCAAACTGTCATTTATTCCTCGAACCATGAACCTCCTGAACATGAATGGTTTGGCCAAAATCGCCCCAAAGATGCAAGGAGACTGAAAGTGTCCGTATGTGATTGTTTTTAAGTGGTGTGTACAGAATCAGGTGACTTCTGCTCCAATCAGCTTTCAATGATTTCCACCATAGCAACACTGTTTTTTACTTTTTTTCCTTTACATTGCTTTAGCTTGTTAAAGTGCTTTAAAAAATGAAGTAAGAAAGAAGACCATAGAGAGAGAGAGAGAAGAGAAATATACGCTATATGCCTCAAAACTACTGAGCCATCTCCACATTACACCTGCAGGAGCTGTTCAAGCATGGAAACCCATGCAGTGAAGCTCCCGGCACACAGTGTTTGTGCTGGTGTTAATGCCAGAGGAAGTTTGGAACTCTGCAGTTACTGAATCAGCAGAGCGTCGGCGAGTTTTATGCACTCGGCGACCCCGCTCTGTAACTTTATGTCATCGATATAATTCATGGCTGAGCTAGCATGGTTCCTAAACACTTCCATGTTGCAACAAGCCTCTTACAAGAGATCTCAACAGAGGCATCCTATTACAGCACCATCGAATTCAGTGAGCCATGCAGTCTGTAAAGGCCGATTGCATGCTTGATTTTCATACACCTGAATTCAAAGATTACGAGGCGTGGTCCGATACTTTTGTTCATATTGTGTAACAATAAACAAGGTAAGGCCAGGAACTTGCAGCTGTGGAGCCAGAGGTACCTGCTGCAGAGAGGAGGTGAAAATGACTCATCTCAAGTTTGCATTTTTTGCTTTTTTTTACTCTCTTTCTTTGCAACATTTATTCCAAACTAGCTGCATGAATGAAAGCTGATCTTTGTTTTCATTCATCTCAGGTCAAAATACCAATAATTCAAAAACGTCTGTAGCCTCAGGACTGAGCGATGACTCTCAAATGATGCAGCTAGCTCCATGGCTTCTGCTGGCAACACAATCAACTTATTATACAGACGAATAACCTGTGGGAGTTTGCAGATGCGCTCCATTTGACTGTAAGTTGGTCTTTTCTCAGAGTCAGCTGAGCGCCTGCTCCAAAGCCCTGGAGAGTTCAGAGGAGCTTCTGGAGATGGCCAATCAGACGCTCTGCTCCTCTGAGACGGACGGTTTTACTCAGGTAACTGACAGTCATGCTGCTGCGCCGTTTGATGTGAATTTCAGTGTCCACATACGATTTAATCTGTCCTCCTTGTGCTGTCATACTAGCAGTGATTTTAACATGGCCACCGGCAGCTTTTTGTGTTGAATGACAACATGATGGGCTCCTACTCAGTTCTCTCTTCGCTCCGTGTCTCTCCTCTTTTTTTCCTTTCCCTCTCTGTGCTTCTCCTCTCCAGGCGGCCAAAGACATTAAGGATAGGTATAGTACTCAGCAATCCATTACTTTCCTTTTGTCATAGCCTCCTGTAACCAGCGAGCCATCTAATGAATGTAGCGTGCATGCATTCAAACCTGTAGCCACCGCACCCATTTCATAGACAGTAAGCACGATGGAAGCTTTCCACTCTTTTGTCTCTGAGTTTCCCCACTCTCATCTCGAGTCTGTGCCATCCTGTGTCAGCCCCTCCCTGGATGAATGCTGCTCCCTCTCTAGCTCCGCTTTTTGAATTAGGGTGATGAGTTCAGCGCTAGTATGTCAGAAATGTAGTTAGTGGTCTTTTCTTAGTGAGCAGTACTAGAATCACCTGTTTCTTCTTTGTCGCCCTCTGGTTCAGTTCAATAATAGACCCGCACTTGTTTCCACCCCACGTCTTTGTGTGTTTTTTGTGTGTCTTTCTCCACAGCGTCACAATGGCTCCAGCCTTTCGCCTCTCCCTGAAGGCTAAAGCCAGTGACAACATGAGTCACTTGATGGTGGATTTCAGCCAGGAGAGGGAGATGTTGCAAGGACTCAAATTTCTCCCAGGTCTGAAACGAAGGAGTTGCTGACTTGCACAACATTAAAGCAGCACTCTGCTTCTCTACTTCTGTTTAATTTTACACACCCGGTTGATTGTTTAAAGCTTCTGTTTAAAAGGGATAACCAATGATAAGAATGTTACACATGCACACTTAGTTAAATTAAATACTCGACTCTTGTAATGCACTGCATAGATTAGTAGGTCAGTTACTTGTTGATTATTTACAGGTAGTGTGCACTACAGAATCCAATATAAAGGAAAACTGTTTGTGTTTAAAGCCTTAAATGGTCTTGCACCTGGATATGTGGTAGATAGTCTGCCTCCATACACTCAATATCATTAAAGTGTGCCACTCCTGATCATTCCTCTGATTGATGCTTTCTGAAAAGGGGGATGTTTGCCTCGGCTGTTTTTGCAATCAGATGAACATCGCCTGTGACGGTTGTTAAATCTAAACTGAAAATGTACCTCTTCTTTTTTTTTTTTTTTTGTCAGGCTTTTGGAAATAGTTCATCTCTGGAGGATAGGTTCCTGCTGTAAATGTTGTGTAGCATCAATATTCAGGAACATGTTTAATTTATTTAGTTTTAGTGGTTTTTAATGTGTTTATATAAATAAAGTTAAAGAGAGAAGGGCTGAAGGTCAGATAAAATTAGGGGCTGCAGTACAGCTGAGCATAAGATTAGTAAGGATTATTTTGAACTCTACAAGAGTAGCTTAGCATGATTCAGAGTCCAAGAATTTAAATATGGAGCTGAAATTGAGGTTCTCCTTAACAGCTCTAGTTACTAATAATTACTTTGAGTAATTATTAATTACAGCTGTAGTATTTTACTATAATTAGTAACTAATTACTTTACAGTTTTTGTCTGAAAAATTACTTTTTTTGGTATAAAATCTGCATCTAGTCATGTCATTGTCGGCTCTTGTCGAGTGCCAACCAATTTAATGGGTTTCAGTTGTTTCTCTGATCAGCAGAGCTGCACGTGAGGGCACAACTGTCTCAATCGCATCGGAAGTTAAACAACCTGTAACCTGCCTGCTCCCTCGTACAAAGTCCAGGTAGTTTTTCACTAGGTCATATAGTAGAGCAGATAAAATATGAGGAGAGTTTACAGCAGCTAGGCGGGATGTGCGTCTGTTCAGCGGGATCTCCTAAACTAAACAGTGTTTTTGAAGCAGGCTGCGTGATCCGGTGTGCTGCATGTGGGAAAAGGGGGGAAATCTGGTTAACGTTCCCACCTGAGGTCATGTGTGAAAACTCTTTTAAGATTTGAGCTTTTGTATTGTTACACCTTGAACTGCTACACAGTACATGTAGTCTAACTTCACCTCAATGAATTTCAAAAGTAAGACGATGCAATCTAGATAAAACAACCCGAAATGAGTCACTGCACATTACACTTAATTTCACAACACAATGAAGTTAAGAGTTCAAAAAAATACTTAAGAGATTCTGGTCAGGCTGTGTTTGGTAGATAAAGTATAAGCTGCCACCCTGGAGGTGTTGTTAAGTGCAGTGTAGGCATTTTTGTGTTTTTTCAACCAGAACAAAAGAAAGGGTCGATGCTTGCTGTGTGTTAAACTTCCTGCAGTATGTTCCACTTACCAGCATTTTTTTATATTAATGAGTCAAATGAATACATGTGATGTGACGGGGAGTTACATACAGCAATAAAACCACAGAGAAGTATCACTCCACAGCTGTGCGAGACCTCCTAACCTCGTTATTGCACCGTTGCGGTTTGACAGCCTACATATGTAGTGTGGGTCTCAATCTGATCTGAATCGCCTGCTTTTAGCTGTAAAGCTAAGACACACAGAGCTAAGACACACTGCTGGTTAAACAGGATACAGTAAATGGAAAAGGTGAAAGTTTATCAGATGAATGTGAGTGAAGAGTTGGGCACAGAGAAGGGCGACTTTTTTTTATCAAGTGCATGTAAAAAAAAATAAAAATAAAATAAATATTTATATTTTGCCACAAGGTCATGTCAGACTTCTTTTAGGAAAATACTGCCCCCTTGTGGTATTAAATGCAGCTTTAATATCGAACTGTTACACTTCTTGACTATTTTAGTAAAGAGTAGTGAAAGTTGATGTTGGACACAATCTGTAACAGGTAAAAACTCTTTTTGTCTTCAGTTCCTGCTACTCCTGAGATCCAGGTGTCAGAGTGCCAGGTGTGCGACAATACGGTGACTGTAGTTTGGAGTTTACCAGAGCCTGATAGCAAGATAGACCACTACATACTAGAACACCGGCGCACAAATCACGAGGGTCCACCTCGCATCCGAGAGGACTACCCCTGGATGGTGGTGGAGGGGATACGAGAGATGGAGCACACTCTCACGGGTAGGAAGAGGACTGTGAGGTGATGTTTGGCATTTATAGTTAAACTTTGAGTAGATTTTCTAACCTAGAAAACTTCCCTAATTCCAAGGTCTGCGCTTTGACACCCGGTACTTGACGTTCAGAGTGAGAGCGTGTAACAAGGCTGTGGCGGGAGAGTTCTCTGAGCCGGTTACACTAGAAACCCACGGTGAGAATACTTGGATCTGGCTGCTGTTATTTTACTCTGACTGACAAAAGATGTGGGGCTTTTCAGTTTCCTGTACACTAAAAGAAAAACGTTGCTTCTTTCCCAATATCCAGCTTTCACTTTCAAGCTGGATGCTGCTTCAGCTCATCAGAACCTGAAGGTGGAGGACTTGAGCGTTGAGTGGGACAGCAGCGGAGGAAAAATACAGGACATCCGAAAAGACAAGAACCGAACCAACTCACCAATGCACTCCCCAGCCAGGTTTGTAAGCTGCTGATTTCATGTGCTAACTCTCATTATGAATAAAGCTCAGAAATATTGAATCTTTCTAGCTCGTGTCTTTTCTGTAATCAGGTCAGCCCTGATGTCTCCTAAGAGAGCACCGACCGCCCGGCCCGGCAGAGACAGGTTTACAGCAGAGTCGTACACAGTGCTGGGTAAGAATACGTGCAGCAAAAAAAGAGGGAAGGACAGACACAAACTTGTTTTTGCATTACCAAACCGCCCCAGATTGTAGATTGTAAGATACAATGTTAGAAAGTTACACAATAAAGTAATCTGATCTTCCTTACCGCCCAAGGTGAACTAATTAGTTGGTGTAATGAAGGCTTTACACGAGAAGAAATGATCCAGATTTAAACCAAAGGGTTTTTTTGTTGTTTCTTTTAATTACTGCACTTTTTACAGCTTTGGATATTTTAAACAGAAATCATTTCCACATAACTAACTTTTCAAATCAGATTTCCATCTCTTAGCAAGGCAGTTGTTACATAACCACAGCTGTCAGCATGCGTAAAGACAGTGGCGATTGTTTTGACACTGGCCTTATGTGTCGTGACAGCTGACACTGTGATTGATGCTGGCCAGCAGTACTGGGAGGTGCGTTTCGACAAGGAGAGCAAGGCCTTTGCCGTGGGCGTAGCCCTGCGGAGCCTCGGCCGATTCGACCAGTTGGGGAAAAGCAGCGCTTCCTGGTGCATCCACCTGAACAACTGGTTGCAGCAGAGCCTCACAGCCAAGCACAACAACAAGGCTCGAACCCTCGACTGTCCCATCCCAAATAGCATCGGAGTCTACATCAACTACGATGAAGGTAGGATCCAAACAGATCAATGGGTGAACTCAAAGATTTAGTTTGCCTCAGCCACAATTTGGTAACTGGAACAAAATGAAATAAAAGAAAAAGACTGTTTAGCGTTATTTGTGGATTAAAGTGAAGCAAGAATAAGGCTACTTTAACTTCCACACATTTTAAAAAGAAAATCTTTATAAAATAAACCGTTAAGTATGTTTGCCTTTGTGTTTCTCTCCAGGTATTCTGTCTTTTTACAACGCCAAAACTAAGCAGCTGATGCACACTTTTAAAACTAAGTTTCAGCAGCCAGTTATCCCAGCGTTCATGGTGAGGAAATTCAAGCCTATTTTTGTCTGAAAACTTTGCACCACCTGCTGATTTATTTATTTATTTTAATAAACTGCCTGTCATGTGCTGCCCCCTGCAGGTGTGGAACGGGAGTTTCTCTGTAGTGACGGGCCTGCAGGTTCCTAGCGTGGTGCAGAGCGGCCAGAGGAAGAACAGCGGCACCAGCAGCTCCAACGCCAGTCTCAACTAGACACATCCATCCACCTAGCCAAGTGGACTCCTCCCACCTCCACCCAGCCTTGGTCAGCGCCGCAGATCATCTCCTCTGCCCTGACGGCGGTCGAAGCCATATCGCAGAAGAGTTAAATCACTGGAGTATGACAGTTTATCCTGTTCCACGTGCAGTGTCTGTGTTGCATAGAGACAAACTTTAGGTGGGAAGAGGTGGGTCTGCTGCTCCCTCAGTGACAGAACTCTTCAGATGTATGACTCTGGATGTTGTGAATGCTGGGGATACAGTAGGTGTAGGCTTGCTAGGTTTCCTGTCTCTGCACATCCATTTAGCACCACTGCTGCTAGAGCACTGATTTAGCGCTGGCCGCTGTCCATCCTTCTGTCAGCCGAACTGTTGTGCAGCCAGCTGCCGGTTCAGGGTTACGCTCTGTCCTGTCTGCTCTCTCTCCCTGTGCCTTCCTGCTCATTTCCAAAAAGATGAAATCGGGTACGCTAATAAGCTTTCTGTTCCAATTTAAAACTATGTCAGAAAAATTTGGATTAGCGGTTATTACCTATCCAGCCAGCAACCAACATACGGTCTATAACCCAAATAACAACCTGCACCTACACACAGTTACTGAAGTCCCTGAATCGCTGCCAGCAGCTTTTAGATACAAGAAATTAACATATTTAGGATGCTGAATTTGTTTTGTTGCCAAGGCATGTGCATTTAACAGTGTCTATTGTATTTCATATAATAGCCAGGACCCACACTTTGGGCTCTTTTGGCTCCTGCTGAGGTTTTGTTAGTTTAAAATCAGAGATGGTGTTATCTGTGGAGGAGTCTGTCGTACAGACTAAAAGTCAGAGGCAACTTCCTTCATTTTAACTCCTTGTAGTGAAGTCAGAGCGCTCATGTGGCTTCAGGATTTTTGAAATGATTGTACTGTATACTCACATAACTGCACTCTAATGCTTGTCCCTGTATATGCACCATTTCTTTTGCAGCAAAGAGTTCCCATTATGAGTAGTGGACTGCGTTTAGTCCTAAATATAACAAATAGCTAGGCAGTAGCTGGAGCTAATAAATCATATAATACAGATTAGCCATTTATGGAGCCACCCAGGCGAGAAACTAAAACGATAAACCCTGAAAACTTAGTCTGAAGTCTGTTTTTGTGCACCGCCTGACCTCTGAGAAGCATCCACCTCATGCTGTATGTAACACACGGTAACAGTGTTGCTTTGCCACATTTCTCCCTCTACGTGTGTTCTGAGTAATGTAGCCTGCGATGCTTTAAAGAAGCGAGAGTTCTGTTGACTTTGTTTCACATGCTGACAGATGTCAGAGTTTATTGTAAATAGTTTAATTTTTTCCACTATAATGTATCAGTCATTGAGGTAATAAAGGAGTGAGAGCACTGTGTTTGTCCGTGGATGTCTGTCTCAAAACAGAAATCAACAAAGGAGGACAAAAAGGTTTGGCTGTATGAATAATACATAAAGCGGAAATAGACCTGGCACAGACCGTCATAAAACCTATCCTGTTGCTGCATGGCACCTACTAGAATTTGCTTGATCACATGACCTGATGCGAAAGAGCAAGTTTTACTTCAGTAAAAAAATAAAAATTTTATACGATACATTTACAGAAACCAAAAGTTCGTCTGGCAGTTCTGTTTTTCTTCATAGGGCTGCATCACTAAAAAGGTGGGCAGTAATACACTACAGTTCAAATATGAACATCCTGCCTGTAAGGCAGAATATAACCATTGTAGCTATGGAAATCTTAAAAAAACAAATCTAAAAACACTGATAAATGTGATTCAATAGAACAAAGAAAAAAAGTGCCACTTTCATTGGCAAATGTGCAAAATGTACAAGAGAAAGGTATAGATAATGTGACATGTGCACTGCTCTTTACAGTTGATTAATTTGCTAACGAGTGTCCAAGAGAAGCAAAAATCAATAGCACGTTAATCCTCTGAGAGGCTTTGCTGCTTCTGTGCTGCCGACAGAGCCGAGCTACACTGCGGAGCAGGGGGAGGTTATCAGCGGCCCGTTTCTGCTCCCATGTGTCGGTTCATCTTGCAGGGACGGTCTGACACAGCAGCTTTGCCATATTGTCACAGATGGAGATTGCTCTCAGGGGCTCCCGTCACGAGAGGTCACTGGCACTTGCCCTTGTTTTTTTCCAGCCGAAGTTTCAGCTCAGATATTGTTGCGCGAGCAACTAAAAGCAACATGAGAAAAAAGTAAAAATAACTATTTAGAAAAATTTAGAAAAATATTAAATGTGTTTCAGATTTCACTGAGGTAGGAAAAAGCCTTAAAGTGAACCTACGCTGATTATCGGGGTCTGTAACGGCTTTCACCTTCACATCTTGTTTTGTGGTTGAAACGGAGGAGGGAAAAAATTTGCGAGGTGCAGGAGTTGGAGGCATGAGTGGAATTTTCTGGGTTTTCCCTTCTGGTTCTGTAGTGAAGACAGACACATACAAGGGGGGAAATTAACCATGCAGCGTCAAAGTGAATATTTTCCAATAGTTTCTTAAATTAGAAAGCGAGATAGAGATCGAGAGCCACTTACGTGGCAACGGATTGACTGAGGAATCTTCTGTCTCTTCTGCTTCCTCATTCCCTGTTTGAACACAGACATTGCTTAGAAACAGTAACTGGAAAAAATGAAGTCACACCTGTTTACACTTGTGAAACATAACAAAAAACTCATGATGGATGAGCTGATTGATGGCACATGTGACAATGGTGATACTCACAGTTCTCATTCAAATACAAGCACTCTTCCACTGGCAATTCCTCTGGTTCAGGAGATGGTGTTTTTCTACAGACTGGAAAATAGAAGACACGATTTTGATTATTGGAGCACCTAATAAAAAATAAAGAAAGAAAATGACCAGATTTTAAACAAACAAACAAAAAAACAGGTACTATTTCAACCAGCAACCTTGGGAAAACACAAATATGCAGACAATAAACACGGCATATTATGTTCAGGTAAATAAAGGTTAACGTAATATGTTTTAGTCACAGGAGTCTGGAATGAATTCAATATCATTTCAAACGATTGTTTACTGTGATATTTTGTGCAGATTTTCTTAAATTACAGTTTAATTAATTAAAGTTTAATGGTAATTAGCATTTAATTTCAAAGTCCAGAGCCAAAAGAAGAAACTAAAGTTAAATCTCAAGGAGGAATCTCCCAACTGCACCAAAACAAAGAGGCTTACAAAGCAGAGTAAACAGACTGATGTATGAGTTTGTGTTAATGGGAAATACCTGGTTTGGGAGGCTTGGAAGGAAGGCTTGGTGGAGGACCTTTTTGCAAGGGCTGCTGAACACTCTTTTCTCCATTTTCATTATCAGAAGAAATATAAGCTGTTAAAAAAAGTCCATAGCTTATATTAGTCATGGAATAATTATTACAGAAGAACAAATAGAGACTGGACTATATCAGGTTCTGTACATACATAATTTCTTTTCATATGGTTCTTCAATAATGAGGGGAATCAAAACTCTGTCAGTTGATGTCACTAAATAGCTGATCATATCGTGCAGAGTGTCACAGGTGACCTGCACAGAGAGAATAATCAAATACACAAAGTTAACAAGGGTGTGTGTGTGCGTGTGTTGACTTGGTCATTTATGGACCTGCAACGATAAAATGTCTTGCAGGAACTGCAGTGAGCACTGCTGCTGAAATTCACTTTACAGACTGAGGTGTGTCATGAGAGCACAGAAGGAAATGTATGCAACTTTCAAGCACAAACCTAGCGTTGTACCCGCAAACTAATGCAAAAAACCACACACACCAGGCTGAGTCGTGAAAACAGCAGCCAGATTAAAACAATCATCTGCTGCCATGACAATTTTATTCCCACCACAGCCTTTACTGTTAAATACCTTATTGTTTTCCAGGAGGTCATAACACTTTATCTCTATCGCCAATAAAACCATGAAAAAAAAAAGTTCTATCAAGGGCAGCAGTGTGTGTGTGTTGCACTGTTTGTCACTGCCATGTGGGTGTAAGCCACACACAGAAGATTTCATAAAGCAATAAAAAAAAAAGGCAAAACCTGTATAGAGAATAAAAGATTCCACTTAAGTTACTCAGTTGCTCCTTTCTTTGAGGCACACATGTACAACTGAACCCAGAATTGGGCTTTGGTGTTAATACTCACTTTAGGCTCCACATCAATGATGAAGCCGCCGTCGTGTTTTCGGATCACGCGGTAGTGTTTGACTAAAGGGCTGCAAGAAAAAAAATGAATAAACTTTAAACCTGAATAAAATACCAGCATAGTTATTGCTATCAGCCACGTTGGGACACTGTGCAAAGCGTAACGTAAAAACAGAATAAATAAATCCATATTTCAGTTCTACTGTGAATAAACAATATGATGGGTTTATGAGGTTTTCAGATCACTCTATTCTGTTTTAATTAGCATTTTACGCAGCATCACAACTTTTTGGGAATTAAGTTTGTATATTATTTGTGTTATGTATGAATGAGTGAGTACATGTTTATATCTGTGTCCGATGTGTGTGCGTACCTGTCCAAGTCCTGCCTGGTGCTGACAGCGAAGGAGCTCCCATCGCTTCCAGGTCTCAGCAGCAGGTTTCCTCTTTTGACTTCTCTGTCAAGAAGCAGCTCGGCCTCCAGGCGGGAGACATTGTGGTAACAGCTATAGGAATGACACAAATGTGTCACTCATCAGCAGCTGAGCTCGGTATATAATTAAATTCTAATGGAATGCATATGCAAAGAATGTTTCTGGCATTAGAGTCAATCTTGACTTCTTTCCAAAGAAAACAAAATTCCAACATGTCTGGCTTCTTTTCTTTTTTTTTTCCGAGAATGAAAATGCAGATAATTCAGTTAAATACCAGTTAACGCATTTACAGTTATAGCAACACCTCTTCGCCATAAACATAGTCAGCAATAGTGCAAAAGTCACGAGTGTCTTTGATACTGACGCTGGCATGTCTGCTTGTAGGGTGACATAAGAAGGGCAGCTGGTCTCAGCAGATGGAGGGCTGTTCTGTTTTCTCTCAGTTTCCTTTTGTACTGCCTCTTTCAGCATGTGGATCTGACCTGGCAGCAGATTCAGAGAGGTGGGCACAGCCAGCTGCAGGAATACATAATAATAATTTTAAATACTCTGTGTTACATCTACAGCTTGTTATTTTTCTATAAAGTGAGATAAAGGTTTGTACCACAGACCTCAGCCACAGCTTGGATATAGCCCTTCCAAAACTCACGAACTTCTGCATTTGGGACCTAAAGAAGTGACAGAGGAGGAGGAAAAGGTCAAAAACAGAGCATCCTCCTTTGATAGAAATCAGACCAGTTGCATGTATTCCACATATTCCCTTACGGTGAATTTGATATTTCCGCCTTTCAGTCGGAGATTGAATCTGGCTGCATCCAAGTTACGGTCCTGTCTGGTCTCATCTGTTACTGAGATAAATCCACTGAGATCCAGTTTCTCTATGTACTGATAAAACACACACAGTCAAAGAGGGTTAATCAAGAAAAGTTTGGGGGGTTTTTGTTTGTTGTTTTTTAAAAAGAATAATTCAAATTTGTGAATTTCATTAAGTCAACTTACATCGCAGTCCTTTTTGTCATTGAAGAAAAAAAGGGTGTTTCCACAAAGGGCGGTCCACAGTTTCTGAGATGTCTGCACACAAAAGAAAAACAGCTCAAGAAAAGTGACGAATCCAGACACGTGGATAGATATTTTAAAAATAAAATCATCCATTTTCTTTTATCCATTTCATTTATTTCCTTCCAAGTAAAGAAGAAAGCAAAGTTACACAACAAAGGAAAAAACAACAACATCAACAAAAACCAGGCTGATGACATTTCTGGGAAAGACCTGATGAGTCAACTGATTCCTTTACCGCAAAGGAAACCGAGAAACCTCAACAGATACAGGTGTATGATATTAATAACTCTGCTCTACATGCTTGTACAATGCCTCCCCAGACTTGTTTTGCCTAGACTGAGAAAACCAGAGACATTTCATGTATAATTTCATCTTATTTTGGTCTACAGACAAAGCAAAGACCCGAATGAAGCTCTCTTTTTCCATTTTCCAACACTGTGACCTGCTGGCAAATATTAAGGCTGATGGCAAAATCTCTAAGGCATTCGATGCCAAGCTCAAACAAATTGTGTTGAATTTATAAAGTGAGATAAAGGCTTGCCTTTCAGTCTCATGTGCACAGTCTTATCAGTAACACCTTGTAAGAACAGCCCTCAGGATTTATGATCTCTAAAGCTTGATGTTCTAGTTTATATCTTGTGTTAGTTCCTGGTTTTCTCAAATGATTACGACAAAAGCAATAAAGAAGTCAAACCAGTCTGACAGGCAGAAAAAAAATGTGAAAATGACAAGGAGCTTCTCTACCACAGTAAACAACTTTGTTTACCTGGTTTTTTCTATCTAGGTCTTTTACCTACATCTGTTTTAAAGGGTAACTGAGCAGTAACCATGCCAATGCAGTGCTGTTTTATCATTTCAAGCATAACGTTGTAAAGACTAAGTACAAATATTACATTGGAGTACAGTTTATATAAAGCACGGGCTTGTGCAGGAAAAAAAAAACTACAGAACTACAAACAAAATGAAAGCATAGAAGTCCTCTTTGAAGTCACTAAATGGCCCTGACATTAAAATGAATAAGTAAATAAAAATATTTAACAGTTGGCAGTTGTTAGGAACATTAATGGCATGTTCTGCACATGGTTGGCAGGTCAATCATTCATGTTCCTCTGTTGTTACCACACACACACACACACACACACACACACACACACACACACACAACAAACAGAAAACATATTTCAGACTAATTGATTGCTTTACAATAAGGAAACGAATTTGACAACATTTCAAGCAAAAGTGGTCACATTTTTGCACTTTTCAGTTGTAAGGATTTGCTCTTTTTCTCTCTCTTATATATAAGAGTAAATTCTTTTGGACAGTATCAATCAATAGAAAGACTTTGCTTCATCAGGTCTTGATCGTTTATGAGAAATTCATGGACATTTAAACTCAAAAACTGACTAAACTGTTTGAAAGTTAAAAACCTGAAGCCTCGATGGAAAATAATGACATGTTTGCTGTAAGCGTGAGTACACAACGGTCACATATCTGCACAAACAACCAAGCAAAAATCTTATTTACCTCATCATTGAATGATCTCTTCTCCATGTATCCTTCATAGTAACAGTTTGGCAGCTGGTCCCTCGGTCGCCTTGTTCGCTTTGCCATCACAGCAAGTGTCGTTGTTCAGAATAAGTCAGATTATACTGTGAATACGAACTCAATTCTCCTACAAATGTATGAAAAGTGCCCCAGCTGCCTGACTATAAAACAACTCAGTCCTTGGGCCACGCCCTCGACCAATGATTGGTCAAAGAGCGAAGTGGGTGGGTGTTTCTTGAGGACGGAAACTACCTTTTCTTGCAACTTGGAACAAACTCCAGCGCCTGGTATTTACACCTTAATGAACTTCAAAAGAACTAAAGCACAATGCTCATCAGAGCGTGTATGTTCTTCAGTCATTATTTACAGTAAATAATTCACAGGTCATTAAATGGAAACAACGCAAACCATAAAGCTGTTGAGCTGGAGCGTTAGCTTTTTAGACCTGCCATCATCAATGGCCACTAGTAACTAGTACATGTGTTTACCACTTCATTTTTATTTTTTATTTTTTTTTACATTTTCATTAACTTTGAATAGTCAGCTACTCATTCACAAGTCTGCTCCAGAACCATTTCACCTGTTTACCTGTTTCTCAGGTATACAGTTTCCAGATTTCTGTCCAGAGACCTGCTTTTAGAAAATCTCTGACCTGAATTCATCGCTTATTTCAAACCTCTGCATACAGTTTGTTTGTAGATTATTCACTGCTTTGAAGCGCAGTTGTTTTAGAATTTCTTATCGTGACTATTTTTATTTGGTTTTAAATGGGCTCAGTCCAGAGTGTGTTTGCTAATTTCAATTTAGTCTTCATTGTTTGAGGATTAGGCCTTTTTTAAATGGTTATAATGTGAAGGTTAGTCATCTGGGGCACTCTGATTAAACATTTGCACCAAAACTTGCTTGGCAGGTTGTGTTGACATAATCTGACGAAACTGGCAAAGACTAAAACCAAACTTATTTTTCTTACTCTATATTTTTATTTTAGTTTAGATTTCTAAGTACACTATGTGTTTTCCGCTTGTTTTCTGTTTAGTTGGCCTTAGCTTAGGTTTAGTATTAGTATTAGTATTAGTATTAGTATTAGTAATAGTAATCTTTGTTTTGCACGTGCTGCAGGTCCCATAGCTCCACACAGTATGGAACTATGAGGAAACAATATACTCCATATAAAGATTTTTGATTCATTTTGAATTATTCTAAAGTTTATAACTTGGGCATGCTTAAAATACTTATAGCGTGCAGGGTCTTTACAACATAATTCAAATTCAATTCAAATGTTTATGATTTGTTGCTCCTTTCCTATAAAATACACAGAAGTTAGGCTACTCTATATAATACAGCCTGCACCTTTAAAAAAGTATAGTGTACTAACGCTGTAAGATGGGAAATGGTGTTTGTTTTTTATAACCAAGAAATTGCACATTGCTTAAATTTGCGTGGGCTCTCTCCAGGTATTCCACAGGACAAAGGCATGCGCTTAAGGGCGTCAGGTTAAATGGTGAATTTAAATTGCCCAAATGTAAATGAAGTTTTTGACTGAATTTTGACTGTCTGTCTCTCTTTAGCCCTCGTTAGCCCTGCCTAGAACTGGCGACCCGTTAAGGGTGCACCACTACCAAGGTACAGGCAGTGAAACAATGGCGGGACACGTCAAGGTGTGATCTTGACGTATCACGCCTAATCTTTCGGTTAATCAGGAGCCATAACTTGATATCATCACGGTTTTTAGTAAAAATAGCACAGGCTTCTTTCAGATAGCATGAAACAGGTCCTGAGATTAGCCATCAACTTGTACTTTATTCTCAATCTTGTCAAAGTTTTTTGGTAATCTGATTCCATGAGAACGTTGCTGAGCTCAGTGTTGCATGAAAGATGACGTAGTAATAATCGTGTATTTTTTTTTCTGTTGCTACAAAATGAACTGAGGACACGAAGTCACATTTTCAGATGCCAGCGCCACCAACAAAAACATGTTTTTGTCGATTTTAGGGCTGTTCCTCGTGTTGAAATAACTGTGCAAACACACAACACAAAGCAATGCAGGAAAAAAATAAGATTAAATAGCAGTTCCCGAATTTACGTTAAGGTTGGGCCTTGGCGTTACCTTAGCAGTGTTTACTCTGTGAATGTGTGATCTTTGATCTTTACAAAGTAACTCACTCTTAGCCATTATAGTTTAACATCAACAATCCAGCCTAAGGTTCATTTACGCAGGGCTCATACCTATACACTGTAAAAAAAAAAAGAAATATCCGTGAACATTACAGTGAAAAACAAAATTCAACATTACTGTTAAAAATAGTACAGAGTTACTGTAAATCAAGAAACATTAAGCTATGTAAAAATAATTTTTACTGCTAATATATGTTTTTATGTGAAAATATATTATTGATTTGTAAAAAGAAAAAAAGAAAGGAAAAAAAAGAAAACTTTTGCTCTACTTTTAACGCTACATATAAAGCCAGCCTCCATTCTGAAATCTGAAATCATAAGCTCTCAATTTCTACAGAAACAAGATGTTAAATATTATTTCTTTTAGTTCTTTTCAGAGAACAAAATGCAACTGTTTCCGTTTAAATATGGGTTCACCACCAACAATCCAACTTTTAGGCTTTGAACAGAGAGCAACAGCGAAATATGTCGCTGTGCCATCTTGATTCAGGCGAACTGAAGCACGCGGATAACATCCACGGCACTCAAGTCCCGAGGTCTGCCTCGACCTGACGCATAGTTACGTTTCTTTGAAGGTGCGTCATGTTACCTGGAAGGTTACGGTGTAGTTTCCGGTTTCTTAGTGAAGACTATTATCCGCAATGATGCATACAAATGTTTCCAAGTTTGAATCATCATTTACAGCCCATCTGTCACGAAAGCACACTTTTCAGAGCGCAGTATTGGTGAAGTCATCTGTCCCAGTCTGTTGACGTTGGCCCTAAAGTGTGAGAGGCAGTTAGAAAGACAGACACAGATATTATAGTTATTACCTGAATATCCACCACCCAATGGATCTGTGGGGTATATGTAAAAAAAAAAAAAAGCGAGTAAAACAATCATCATTGCGTATCTACCGCAGCACCGACCTGTCAAAATAACCACAATGAGAACAAATCATAAGGTCCGGGTGGAGTGCCCAGACAGTGATGTAACACAAGTGTCAAATATCATGCAGGACCAAAATGATGTAAATTGACATGTTGATCAAAGTAAGACATGAATAAACACAACTAATGGGAAATTGTTAAGGAAAAGATTCGGACACAGTTGGGGAATAACATACAGTGTAAGATGGGGATTGAATAAATCTGAAAATGTATTCAATTTATTTATTAAAATAAACAAAAGGTGGAGGTGTCGTCAATAAAAAGGGCCCCGAAGTGCGTTATTTTTTGTCTCTGCTGGCTCTTGACCTGCATGTGTTTATAGCGAACACCCCGGGAGCTTTTTTGGTTTCTTCTTGGTATTTGTTGAACTTGCAAGTTCAATACACCAGCTGGCAGCCTGAATCCACATCCTATCAACATGAATAAATTTTGCAATGTCTTTAAAATTTGCAAATCCACAGCTCTCCACTTGAGTTCCTTTAGAAGTGAGTATTGTACTTAAGTTGTGTGTGTTTTTTTTAAACCACATTTAGCGTGAATCACTGTTTATAGTGGTTGATTATGAATTCTTGTGTTCACAAAGGTGTTTAGATGATGGACACAAAAGTTGAAACCAAAAAAAAAAAAAAAGAAGCAACAGCGAGTGCATCCAAGAGTCCTCGCCCTCACTGCAAATCTCTCTGATTTCTGGTAAGTGGCTGCACAGTTTATTGTACATTCATTTGACAAGAGAAGGGTGTAGAGGTTTTTTGTAGGTGTGCCATCTTAAGT
Source organism: Aulonocara sp. 'chitande type north' Nkhata Bay (assembly GCF_057382095.1). Lineage (NCBI taxonomy): Eukaryota > Metazoa > Chordata > Actinopteri > Cichliformes > Cichlidae > Aulonocara > Aulonocara sp. 'chitande type north' Nkhata Bay. The sequence goes on along the minus strand of NC_141365.1, from coordinate 7,873,502 downwards.
TTATTAGTTTATACATTTGTTGAAGTTAAGCACTGCATAAATATCACCATTTCAAGAGCTGATGAGATTCAAATATCTTGCCAGTGTTGGCCACACAGGTTCCTTTCTTTAGCTGTTTTGGGCCTTTTCTACATTTGACCACTGTTCAAAAGTTTTGGATGGACTTGGATGATATAGATTTGTCAGATTAGTTGTAAGTAGAGAGTTGGTTCAGACCAAAGCATTGCTGTCCCCTGGTGTTGCTTTTTTGTCCTACACTTGTCAAAAGTTTTGGCAGTTACACAAAGATGTTTCTATGATACAGTGAAGAACAATCACAAAGGCTTCATAAGTTTCAAAGATTTAATTTAACAAATATATATAAGTTTAGTTTTGGTAGTGCCAAAACATTTGGCCACTATTGTACTACAGCTTGATTGGCCTGACGTCCACAGACTGTAACATGGGCAGCAGTTTATCACGTTTGTTGGGCCAATTTCTTTAATTGTTGGATCTTTAAAATAAATACACAACACATTTTTTAATATACAAAACTGTTTAACCATTTCTCAGCACAGTGCAGCTGGAGAAATCAGTACTGCCAACTTTGTAAGAGTGTGGGATGGCTAGCACTCAGTTTCATCATCAGTATTATGTGTTTTTCCATTTTTCTTTTTCCTTGTTTGGATGGAAAACTAAAGCAATGCAAATAAAATACTTGTATGTGACTTTTTTAAAGTCTTCAAGGGACTCTCTGCAGTCCTGTGAAAAACTGAGCACATCCCATAATCAGTAACTTGCTAAATGTGGAATCACCTTTAGCAGCAATAACTTGTTTTCTGTGTGACTTTATCAGTCACTCAAATTATTTTGGAAGAATTCTGGCCCACTCTTATTCATTTGCATTGCACAGCTGTCCTAAGGCTTTTGAGACAAACTTCAGTCGGGTTCAGGTCTGGACTTTGGACCATTACAACACCTTGATTGTTTTCTTATTGCATGAGCCAACATCTAGCTGTCAGACAAATGGCCTCCAAAATACTTTGGTATGCAGAGGAGTACATGGTCGACTCATTTTCTGTAGTGTGTCCAGGTCCCAGTGGCTGCAAAACAAACCTAAACCATCACCCCTCTACCACCATGTTTGACAGTTATGGTATGAGGCGTTTTTCCTGATATGCTGTGATTTGTTTTCATTGTGCATGGTGAAATATCTCCACTTTGTTCCAGAAGTCTTGTGGTTTGTTCAGGTGCAGATAAGCCGTGCTGGCAGTTATTTCTGGTAAGAGGAGGGTTTCTCCTTCCTTTCCAAACAAGTCATTCTTGCTGTTTTCTATTTGTACAATCATGAACTTGAACATGTAACTTAAGGGTGAATTTGCTGGCAGCTGTCTTGAATGTTTTCAATTTGTGAATAATCTCTCTGTACAATGAAGGACTTGTTGCATTTGATTACCGGCACCTGCCTGTTACTTACCCTCTTTATTCCTATGGAAGCGGTAAGGATGTACTTGGTTTTTCATTTTCATATGTCTGTAAATTAAACGTCAGAAACCTCAAAAACTATGACATAATTTATAACCTTAAAAACACAACATATTAAAAGTCGAATTATAATAAGAAGGTAAATGAATGTAAAGTATCCACAGGGAGACTTTTCCCAGTACTAACCGCATCGCCTCCTCTCGGTACGCGCAACTGCGTAGCGGGCAGTCACGTGACCGTGTCAGCGGCTCCGCTCCGTGCACATTGTCTCTCGTCATCTTGGCGCACCACCCTGGTTTGGGCAGGGAAACCTACCTACTCTCATCACCGCAATCTCAAAAAGGAGGGCGATAGTATCAAACGATGGGGAACAGGGACGATGAATACGACTTCTTGTTTAAAGGTAAGCGGAACCGCTGCCGCTTCTGGACGGGTTCAGCGTCAGTTAGCATGCTAGCTGCGGTACCGCCGGGTAGAAAATCAGCTGGTGGTGGCTGCTAACTGTAGCTAACCCGAGATCCCCCCCCCCCTTTTTTTTTTTTTTTACATTTTATTTTATTATTATTATTTTATTTTACAATTGAAGCGTCGCTTCCTCTAATTAAACCCATATTTACCGTTACTTTAGGTGCGGTGCTGTTTCTTTTGTACCGAGGTTTACAGCTAGCAGTTTGGGCTTTTCTAGAAAGTAGGGCGTGTGGCGCTGCAAGCTAGTGGCTAGTCAGACGGATGGTGCCATTACTTCTGCATTAATTAAACTTTACTGGCATGGAAGAGAAGTTTTCCTTTGCGGTGGCCACACGTAGCCGTCTGCTATTTAAGCAGGGGCTCCAGCAATGGTCTGCTTTCTTTAGACTGCCTCCTAAACTCAGATGAAATGATTAAGAAAACAGGATTCCTCTTTGTGCCCCCCCCCCCAAAAAAACCAAACAAACAAAAAAACAAAACAAAACTGGAGCCTGAGGGAGGAAACTCGCTCCCAGTGAAAGCAAAGAGGAGGAAACTCCAGTAGAGCCCTGTTTTGCTCCCAGGTGTTTTCCAAACATCAAAAGCCAGCATATTTTCATACCAAACAAATACCAAGCCCTGATCATATGATCCATTTACTCCTAGGATTACAGTTATGTTGATTAGGTTTCATTGTCAGAATGGGACCACAATAGGTGGCATCCTTATTTCCTCCCTTGTGATACTAACCTGAGATGAAACACTATGAATGGCCAAGTAGCTATCTCTTAAAAATATCAAATCAAAGTAAGGCGGTCTAGAGAAGCCATTGGATACTGATTGTAAGATACTGATGACTCGTTACGACACAGCAATAAGAGGCGTTGAGAAACTGATGAGTCAGATTTCCTATAGAGCAGGATATTGGCAACTTCTAATAGCCTCATTCCCAAAAGGGCAAAGTCTGATAGCTAGAGATAGAAAGCAACAGTTCAGCACTTTCAGCATGGCTGTAAATTCTGTAGTAAAATCTGTAATCCTGCAGCTAAAAATGAGTCTGTTTAAATTAAGTGTAAAAACAAAGTAGAAATCCAGTCACTGGTCACAGACCCGCCTATGGGACACTATTAAAAGTACAATTTCCTTGAGTGCTTTTCATTTAAAGTCTAAATATAATTTTTGTATTGTTTCTAGTTGTACTAATCGGAGACTCTGGAGTAGGGAAAAGTAACCTGCTGTCCCGTTTCACAAGAAATGAGTTCAACCTGGAGAGCAAGAGCACCATCGGGGTGGAGTTCGCCACCCGAAGCATTCAGGTGGACGGCAAAACGATAAAGGCTCAGATCTGGGACACAGCTGGCCAGGAGCGCTACAGAGCCATCACCTCAGCGTGAGTATTTTCAGTTTGTCTGAACTAGCTTACACGATCGTGCTGTATTGACAGTATTTTAATCGTTCCGTTTATGCTGGTTCACTTAGGTATTATCGCGGTGCGGTAGGAGCTCTCCTAGTCTACGATATCGCAAAGCACCTGACATATGAGAACGTTGAACGTTGGTTGAAGGAGCTGAGGGACCACGCTGATAACAACATTGTCATAATGCTGGTTGGAAACAAGAGCGACCTCCGACACCTCAGGGCCGTGCCCACTGATGAGGCCCGAGCATTCGCAGGTAAATCGCACTGAGACACAATTATGCCAAACAGTCTGCGCTCAGTGTGATTTTGTGCATATCTCAAGTGTCGAACGTCTCTTCTCGTATTAGAAAAGAACACACTCTCATTTATTGAGACGTCAGCATTGGACTCCACGAATGTAGAGGAGGCATTCAAGAACATTTTAACAGGTAGGAATGCACACAGAATTTTTATTTTGAAATCTGATAAAAGGCATCTACCAAAATCATAATACTGGTAGTGACCAGTTCATGTAATTTCATCAAATGTTTCAGTATAGATTTTGTCACTGTGAAATGATTTTTGATGTCCCCAACAGTCGTTATTAGTTGAATATGTTGATGATAAACAAGTATGGGTAACTACATTAACTATTGTTAAAATAAGTCATGTTATGCTCAATATTTTGACCACGATTTTTAAGGTTAGTAAGTTCGTTTCATTCTTAGTGAAGGACTTTTTTACAACTTGAATGTTGCAGTCATTGTATGTGCAGTATTATACATGTTAACATCTGTATGATGACATGTAGATGCACTTTATATTATAGCTTCCCAGTGTGCTTTTTTTCTGAAAAATTGATTATTTGACTGCTGTAAATGCAGTGAATTAATGTTAATGTTAAGCCAACTGAAGCATAAAAAAGCCACCCAACTCAAGCCAATGGTAGTGTTTTGCATCAACAAGGTGATTCTCAATGAGCTTTATCTGAAAACTTGGCGTAGCTTAGCACGCTGTGCAGCATATCCTTAAAACAACAGGGGAAACTGGACAAATGAAGGACAAAATAAGACGTGGCACGTCTATCAGTATCTTAAAGTCATGGCGATCAAGAAGCCATTCGTAAGGGGGAATAAATAGAGAGAAAAGGCTGGTGTTTGCCAAGTTACACAAGAATGGGACTGAAAAATAATGCCAAGAGGCCTGATGGAGTGATTAATCCAAATTTGAAATCCAAAGTTTATATTGCCATCATTTTGTCTGGAGGAACTCGGGAGAGAGGTACAACAGAGAGTGTCTACAACCATCTATAAAACATGGTGGACGCTCTGTCATGGTTTGGAGCTGCATTTCAGCTAGTGGTGTTGGAGATCTTGTCAAAATTAATGAATACAGAAAAGAACGGTTAGATTTTGAATAAGCCAAATCTGAGCAACGGCTTCATTTGTCAGTGATCCCAAACACACTGTCAATCCAGTAAAGGCATACCTGAGAAGAAAAATGCACAACAGAACACTGTAAGGTAAGGACTGTCCTCCTAAGAGCCCAGACTTGAACATTATTGAAGGAGTGTGGGATCATCTTGTCAGGGAATGGGAAAAAAAGACATCCATTATCTAAAGAAAAGCTTTTAATGTTCTCCAGGAAGCCTGGAGAACTATTCCTGAAGACTGTGCTGTCAGTTTCCTTGTAAAATGTAAAGAAATGATGGCGAATCAAGACTTTTTTCTGACAGTAATGTATGTTAGTTGCATGCCAGATAGAAGCAGGAAAAAAGACATTACATTTATATAACTACTGTACATACTTTAACATGTATTAATTCTGGGGATTTAGGCATGGGTTGTAATTAATATTTACTTAAATTTGGTACATTTTAAATGCACTCATATTTCGATTAGTTTGATCAGTAAGTGTAACTTACATGCTACTGTTAAATATTTATTTATTTAATAACACATTTAGCGTTCTTTACACCCACTGGTTAAAAATAGAGGACTGAGAGAGAAACAAACCCCACCTCAGGGTGACAAACTAGTGTATTCCTTGGGCTGATCCCTGGATAAATGGGAGGGTTACATCAGGAAGGGCATCTGGCATAAAAATCTGTGCCAGATCAAAACATGTGGCGACTCCTCTGGGAAATGCACGAGCAGCTGATAGTACCTTTTTATATTTAATCTGCACAGCCAGTTAAATAAATAAGAACATTAAAATTTAAATGATGAACATTGCAAAAGTGTAATTTTTTTTCCTCTTTCTCAAATTTGTCTGCAGAAATCTATCGCATCGTGTCACAGAAGCAGATAGCAGACAGATCTGCACACGACGAGTCTCCAGGCAACAATGTCGTAGATATAAGTGTCCCGCCAACCACTGACGGGCAGAAGGGCAACAAACTCCAGTGCTGCCAGAGCCTGTGACGCTCTGTCCAATGACACTCATCCTCTCCTCCACATTCACCTCCACATCACATCACCTGTGCACTTTTTCCCCCCGTAGCTCTGCTCACGGCCAACTCCCTCACCACTTTAGCCTCTTTTCTTTTTTTAAAATCTTTTTTTTAACCTTTACTTTTGTTTTATAAAGTACTTTTGAAGTCACTTGTGCTCTTCTTTTCTGCCATGAAAGAAACATTTCAGAAGCCTTTATGTCACTCAGTCAGTCTGCGTGAAGGTTCCTGTTATCCAGGAGCAAGGCAGTCTTTGCTGTCTTACTGATGCCTGTAAAGTTGTTTGAACTGAAACACTGTCCTCTAAAGGGAGGTTGTGAGATACATTTCAATGGTTTACCACTAGATGGTGCTGTGTAAATAAACTACAGACAGTTACTCCAACCAGGTGAAGCAGTATTGTGCTATTTGACAGTGTGGCTCTTACATCCTTCTTACATCATGCCAAAAAATATCCTCATTATGTATTTATTGAAGAAGATTTGGCTGAAGTCATCATTGTTTTACTTTCAGTTTAAGAACTGTGTAAATTTACAATAAAATCCTTGACTGAAGCAGTTTGTTAAATGGATATTTAACGTACTCTGACTTGTTTGGTTTTCGTTTGTTTGTGTTTTTTGTTTTTGTTTTTTCTCATCAGAAATGTACTGAACTGCGTGGACAATTTTAAACTATTCCACACAAAAACAAACTGAAATATTGTCATTTTAATTCTAGCTCTGAAGTCACTTAGATAACTATTTTACATGTGTAAGTGTAAGGTAGGTGAAAAACATTAAAATGTTCAATGGACTGGTACTTACAGTGCTTTTCCTCTCTGACTTCTTTACTTCATGCTTTTAATCACTTTTTAGCTGGCACACTCTGACGTCTTTCCAGTAATTGGGATCTCAGTATCTGACCAAAGTAGCCTAATAAGCAGATGACCCGCTCAACCTCCTGAGCCCATAACTGCTTACATGTTAATGTCTCATTCTAAACTCTACTAATGTAAATATTTAAAACTTTGAATTACGCCTTTTTGAAGTTAGAAAACTGGGTTTTCGAATCTGAAAATACAGCTGCTAGTACAGAAATTTAAGTCGAATCGAATCTTTGATCATAAATTTGATTACTATGTTTTATTCTTGGACCCTGATAGAGTACAATTCAGTTTATATTGCCAAATAGCATCAACAGGGTGCTTTATATTATAAGGCCCTACAATCAGACAACCCCCTCTTTGAGCAAGCACTTAGCAACAGTGGGAAGGAAAAACTTCACTTTAACAGGAAGACACATTCAGTAGAGCTAAGCTCAGTAAGGGGAGGTCATCCACCACAACTGTTTGGGGTTGAGGGCAACAAAATAAAAGACACATTGTGGAAGAGAGCAAGAGATTAATGATTAGATGCGGAGTGGTGTCTAAAGATATAGTGAAAAGGTGAGTGAAGAAGAAGCACTCAGTGTGAAACCCCCTAGCAGCCTAGCGTAGTTACGGGGGGTTCAGGGTCACCTGATCCAGGCTTCGCTATAAGCTTCAAAAAGGAAAGTTTTAAGCCTAATCTTAAAAGTAGAGAGTGTGTCTGTCTCCAGAATCCAAACTGGAAGCTGGTTCCACAGAATAGGGGCTTGAAAACTGAAGGCTCTGCCTCCCATTCTACTTTTAAATACTCTAGAAACCACAAGTAAACCAGCAGTCTGAGAGCAAAGTGCTCTTTTGGAGTGGTATGGTACCATGAGGGCCTGATTAAAGTGAGGTGAAGGATTTCATATTTGATTCTGGATTTAACAGGGAGCTAATGACGAGAAGGCAGTGTGGGAAAAACATGCTCTCTCTGTCTTACCCCTGTCAGCTCGCTTGCTGCAGAATTCTGAATCAACTAAATGGGCTTTTTAGGGAGGTTTTAACTTTTCCTTATCCATTTATACAATGGATCCATCTATACATATACTTTTTCCTTCTGACTGGCTACCGCTTGCAAACAAAAGACCTGAACAGCAGGTAGGTCGGCTCCTCTGTTCAGAGCCAGCTTTGTGCACTTGATGACTACATTAGGGGTATCATCAATACATGCAAAAAACTGGGGTCATCTTTAGTATGAGCATCCACCAGTGTAACACTGCAAATACACTTACTGGGCACTGGGTAGGAACCTTTACCTTCAAAACTGCTTTCATTCTTCCTGCCATAGATTCAACAAGTTAATGCAGTTCTTCCTCAGAGATTTGTGGCCATACATCCATATCTCCTGTTCCACCACATCCTAAAGGTGCTCTATTGGATTGCGATGTGGTGACTATATAGCCCATTCGAGTGTAGTGAACTTATTGTTTGAGATGATCTAAGGTGTTGGACGCAGGCATTAGAAGATTGGTATGCCGGTGATAAGCATGAAGATTGTCAGCGGTGGGTTGTTGTAGGAAAATCTTCACCACCACCAGTCATCTGATCTGTCAGCACAAGGCAGGATGAATCCATACTTTCATGCTGTTTGTGCCAAATTTTCACCCTGCCACTCATGCGTCACAGCAGAAGTGGAGCCTTATCGGACCAGGCAACGTTTTTCTAATTCTCTATTGTCCCATTTTGGTGAGCCCATGTGAATTGTAGCCTCAGTTTCCTGTTTTCAGTTGCCAGGCGTGCCACCTGGTGTGGTCTTCTGCTGATGTAGCCCAGCTTCAAGGTTCCCGTGCCTTCCACTATCCTCTTCTGCATACCTCGGTTGTAGGGAGTGCTTGAGTTACAGTTTCCTTCCTATCAGCTCAGAGCAGTCTGGTCATTCTCCTCTGACCTCTGGCATCAACAAAACATTTTCACCCAGAGAACTGCTGCTCACTGGATATTTTCTCATTTTCATGCCATTCTTTCTTTGGGAAACCCCCAGTACATCAGCACTCAGACCAGCCTGTCTGGCGCCAACAACTACATCATACTCAGAGTCACCAAAATCTAATTTCTTCCACATTTTGATGTTCAGTTTGAACATCAGCAGTTATCACCATGTCTAAATGCATAAAGTTTATGACATGTGACTGACAGCTCAAGATTTGTACCTAATGAAGAGGCCAGAGAGCGTATATGACAGGATATAAAGAAGCCCCCCTTTAATATTTTAAAAATACATTGCCATTTTTTACTTGAGTATATCCTCTGTAGCTCTTTTGTATCTGGTCACCATCTAGATCATTTAACTTGGAGCAGCACACCAAGATTTACATCTCTAGAATGCAACTGCTGTCACTGAGAGCAAGACAGGCAAGTAGGAAGGCAGAAGAAACACCTTTTAACATTGCTTTGACTCCTAATAATAACCTGTGAAAAACATTTTTCCTTCCTGGAGAGCAGACCCTCTGCACAAAAACAGCATATTTTGAACTTCTGTTACTCTAAGCTGCTTATGCCGCATGCAGCGGACAGGAAGCAGATACTGAGTGAGTCTCCACGGATACCATAGAAGGACTTGACATTAGCGTTTGTTTTTTTTTCCATTAGGATTAGCAAGCTCACTGAGCTGAGTTTCAAAACAGACTTAATGACATGTCATCGTCACTGCACTAGACGGACTTGTAAACATCCATTATAACTACACTATATAACATATATGACAATTCCTTACCAACACTACACAAGTGCAGACAAACTGTCACTGACAAATTCATGATCACATAATTTATGATTATGTTTTATTTGCTTTGCAAACATTTCTTGGCTGATTGCAGGTACCAGTACATTGATGAAGACATCCCTTCACCCCACAGCACACCATAAACATTGTAGTATTTAACAATATTAAAAAAAAATAATACTGAGGAATAGCAACATAAATTGCAGATGAAACAAAAAAAACCCAACATGCCCAGTTCACAAATGTGTTATAACGCAACATTATTAACATTTGCGTGTTCATTTGTTTGAGTAACAACAAAGAAATTTTAAAAAATCCCTTTCTATATTTGCTTTCGCGACTCAAATTTGTCTTAAACGTGTCATGACACGTTTAAGACAAACATTTTAGACTCTCTTTTTACGTTTCTCTAAAAACACTGTCAGAAATTCTTAGTAGCCAAAAAAGGAGAAGTGTTGCATAGTTTGATGCAACTCTGCAGAGACTCCCAATACAGGAAATAAGTTTGCATTGCATCAAAAAAAAAATCAGTTATCTCTTGCACATCGTACAAACAGATTCCAGTACTTTCTCGGGTAAACACACGGATGACCAAATTTATCATAAGCCTGCAAGGCAGACGAGCACACCGCAGTACTGCAGAGTGTAATCCTTTGTTCTTAAAAACACAAACAAATATTTATCTGGGGCAGAACGCGGATCAAACGAAATGACTCGTTACTGGTAATGCAGCACTGCGAGAAAAGGGAGGAAAACACAAGCATATGTCAACATTCCTCCTGAAAACAGACATCTTTACATGACTAACGCTTCACCACCTACTTAACTGGTAACCTCATTTTGGGTTTACCACATTTATGTAGCATTAACAAAGGACAGGAGGGGAAAATATACGATGCTTGCTGGAAACTAATAATTTCACTGATCTGATTTGTCTGCTGAATGTTACCACAAGCCCTTTCTAAAAACACATTTCTCTCTGATAAATTTTACATCACCACACACCACATCATGTTAATAAATTACTATTCAAGCCTGACTGATTTAAAGGTAAATATTTAAATAATTAACCAAGAATGATAGATTTTGCCCATTTACTAAATGCAGAAGCATTCATTAAATGGAACTAAATCAAAAGGCATCGCACAGTTTGATCACCATGACGGCGTCATGCATCAACAATTCCTTTCTTGGAATTATAATCAAAAATCCACCAAACAGGTCGTCGTCGGGTTAGTTTTAAACTTATATCGCTTTAAACACCCCCTTTAAGGGGACGAATTCTTTTAATTGCAACCCATTAAAAGACAAATCTATAAATAAAAATGATTAAAGTATTTCAGACCAATACTAAGCTGAATTGGCTTCATTAGATCCACTGAATTAAATTATTTTTTTAGTAGTACATGTAATGTTGGGAGGGTTTTTTAAATCTACAAGCTTGTCTCCCTGTGGACAGCCTACAGCATGCGTTAAAAAGCAATTAGACATCTCCCTGTAACCTAAATTAAGCATAGAGAAGAAACAATGTTTCACATTACAAAAACTGGACCATCATATGACCCGGAAATCTGAATACCAGGCACACGCTGTAGTTTGTAATCAACTTCAGCTATCTCCCAACTCTACCAACACAGCCAGTTCCAGGCGAGTCTGGTCAGTAACATCAAAATGCTGGCGGTTACCTTTAGGGTTTACCAGCACTAAAAATCCCAGATTAAGAAAGTTTCTCATCACATTAGACCAAATGCTTAATCGTAACTTAAACAACAGCAGGAATTCTCTGACTGTTATGATCATGAAAAAAAGAAAAAGAAAAAAGGAAAACACCAAAAATGAATAACAAGCAACACCGATAACGCTTTTGTACACTGCCCCAGCCACCACACCAATACTCGTGATGGAGTTTCTATCCATCTATATAAATATAAATACCTACTTGTTACATATTGATAGTACAAGAACCTCTATGAGGACACTGTTAAACCCTACTTCAGTAGGAATAGGAAAGTCATTCGTTCTTAAGTGGTTTAAAAAATGATTTTAGAATACAATAAGAGTAAAAAAAAATATTAACAGTGCTGCTTGCATGCATAACTGTGCACGTTGGTAGAACTGTCTTCGTGTACTGCGAAAACCTCGATGTCCACAGTGTTTTATTGCAGAAGTCTCTGCTTTACAAATGTTATGCAGCCGCCTGGTCTCGGATGAGATGATGTAAAAGCTGCGAGTTAAAAGATTCCACTCAGATGACATATCCAGATGTGACTATGAAATAAAAATTAAAGATCAAAGCTTTTTATCTTCAAACTACAGACTAATATGTGATTATACAACGAGATCCTCAGTGGGCAGAGAAGAGAAGCCCCAAGTAGGTAAGTGCGTGCCCACGTAACACACGATTAAAAGGCGTATGTAGCAGTTGCTTTTATCATCGCAATACACAATGAGTAGACGTGCTATACCTGACCATCGATGGGTTGTTAAACCAAGCAGGACAATCATTCAATTTCACAGTCCTCTTTAACAAGTTTACTCGATCCATCTTGTTTTATGCTGTCAGTTTTAGCCAGTCATGTTGTCACATCTGTGATGATGAGACAGCTCGGCTCCATTTCTGCATGCTTCCACCACTTTCACCGTTCCTCAGTGCCTTTGCATAAACTTGGTCAACACCTGACACGAGGAAAGGCAGATTCCTTTAAAATGTGCTAATTCCTGCACCCATGTGAGGATTATAAAATGCAATGTGAAAAAATATGAGCCCATGGTGCAAAGAAAAAAAAAAGAAAGAAAAAAAAAGCGACACACACAAAAAAAATCCCCACAGGTGTTTCTTCAAAGTCAAAACTGTGGGCAGGATGCATCGGGAATCAGCCCTCATACGTAAAAGATGTAATAATCATCGACTATCTCCGTTTGGTCTCATACGATGCTCTCACTGGCCGATTTTTTCATCAGTTTATTAGAGAGCAAGGAATGCTGGGAAGAGTTCGACTCCTTGGCTTCGGGAATGAGCAGACGTACTTTCTGGTTTGTTCTCCTCCACTCAGAGTACAGCTGACAGTGGTAGCGGAATGATACCTGAAGAAAACCGAAGTGCAGCATTATACATCAACCTTTCCGAGTGAAAATGTCTGCTTTACAGTAATAATGGATGGGAATTCTTTTTTTTTTTTACCAAAGTCCAAAGGACGTAGATGGTGAAGAGGGCAATGGTGAGGGCAATGAGGCCCACAGCCTGCAGCCAGCTCCTCAGCTGAAGATGATCCTGAGCGCCCCTCAGGCAAAGCCAGCCAGAAATAGCTGCTAGAGGAGTGATAAACAGGAAGCACACCATGTCACAGAACAGTGTTCTCTTCTCATTACGGGGGCCGGGATCTCGCAGCCACTGTGGGGTAAGACGTAAGAGGGAAGAAAAACAGAAAGAAGTCAGACTGTGGCAGAAACCAGGTAAAAAGAAAGAAGCTAATGAAGAGAAAAGACATTCTGCATTAACAAAGAAGCAAGCAAGCAAGCAGAGAGATGTAAAACAAGAAAAAGACGGATAAAAAGCACCATCACACTTTCATACATACACACTCATTCACAACCAGCAGCCCAACCACGATGAATAAAAAGGATGAGAAGAAGGATTGTTGCAGACAAGGCAAAGGGCATTGACCTTTGTTACCTCTGTGAGGGGCCTCGGTCGGCGCTCGATGCTGAACTCCGTGTGGCAAAGCTCACAATAGCTGGTGTTGGAGGACGACAGCCACTTCTCTAAGCAGCTCTTGTGCACTGTACCCAAAGTGCCTGTGCAGTCGCATGGAGACAGGAGACCCTCGCTGCTGCCTCCTTCATGGCAAATACGGCAAATGGGACCATCACTGAGATAAAAAATATACAGAGATTTTTATAAATGGCAGGCATCGTCTGCATGAAACACAGCAAAAATGTTTTACCATTCTATCCCAAAGAGAATAATAATAATATTCAATGGGTGTGTAGTGAAGAAATGTGAAAAAACCCCCACAAAAAACAAGAAAAATGGAGAAGTGCGTTGTCTGAAATAGTGTTAATACAAGGCATAATCACAAGTTTAGCAACTATAGCAAAATATATATATATATTTTTTTCCTATCTCTGGAGAAGCTGCCATCACAATACAATCCCATTCAAAGTTTACCTGTGGAACATCTTACAGCAATAACAGTAATATTCTTAAAGTACCTTTGTGCACTCATTGGTTTGAGCACAGAGGACAGCAACCGTCCATCTATGGCTGTGACCTGGGTGACGTAGAGCGCCTGGCACCCGTCACCGCCCGCTTCCTCCACGCTCTTCCACAGGCCTGTGTTGCTGGCACAGTCACACAGAGAGCCAGGGAGGTGGCAGCACCCGCCGGTCGTCATTGTTACAGGGTCCATTCGCTGGCAGCACGAATGGACTGGAGGGTGTGAAGGGTTGGAGGTGAGGGGAGGCTGGGGGAGTGCCAGGCACAAACTGCTCCTGTTTTTCTCTAGTGGCTCTGCAGAGAAACAGACACACACAGACAATGCATTATCGTTTTTTAAAAAATGTCTGTGGTGGAGAGATAGCAAGTAATTTTACTCCAACTTAATATACTAGAGAAACCCAGGTTTACTCTGCAAATGCTCAAACTAAATAAATGGATCAAGGAGACAAGTTTGAGTGATGTTTTAAGTAAGTTTTTTTTGTGTGCTATAGTGTGCACTTGTCCATTAATACTTTAGTGTCCAGATTAGGCTCGTCGGAGGGAAGTTCTGGGTTTGGAAAAGGAACTTATGGAAATCAGCTACAGTACAATGCCTGCACTATCATGATGAGTCATTTTATGTTTGCTATATTATGCTTACAGTCCATCTGTTTTTATTGACCTTCATGTTCATGTTCATGTTCATGACTAGCAAACAACATGGTATTACAGTTTTGCAATAACCCAACTCACCACTTCCCTCTTAATGTTTCTAGTACTGTCAGGGAAGTCGGTAACTGGGTTACTAACCAGATAACTGATCAAACAGACACTGACGTATAGCATTTTTTATATATAAAAATGTGATAGTAGACCAGAGTTTGTTCGTCATTTGGCTCACTGCAGTACTGTGACAGAGTTACTTAAATGTCTGTAGTCTGTTTCACAAATGATTAATTTCCTACCACGTGGGAACGGCTAAAATTATCCAGAAAAGACGTTCCGTCTTTTAGAAGAAAGCTGTCCGTTTGGAGGTGGGCCAGTTTGCCCAAAAGCAGCTGCTAATCCATTATAAAACCAAGTGTGAGGTCAGTGACAGTGAATGTGATGTGCAGCAGCCTGATAAACAGCTGTCTTAACCCAGATAACCCTTAACAACATTTTTTCTTGCTGTCTCAAAAATGTATCCTATTCTGTACAAATGAATTAGAACACAATAAGCAAAATTGAAATACACTGATTACAAGCAATAAAATAAGAAACAATAATTTTAAAGTAGCATGTCTGATATATATGGAACTTTAATGGGGATTTGGGGGGAATATTCACTGAAAATACTTATCAACTTACTTTTAAAGAACTACTGAGCTACTAGTCTGTTGTTTATGTGGGTTAACACTGGGCTAGTGTTGATAATAAAACCTCTTTAGCACTGTACATACCCTTGGTAAACTACAGCATTTATACGCAAACCCAGTATACTCTTCCATGTCCAACACTTGTTTTTCAAGAGGAGATTTGACATGACAGCCAGTGCAGAAATGTTTGTGTCTGTTTATGAGATTTTGCTGTTCAATCAAACAAGAATTTAGACAACATCTGGCAATGAATGCTGTTTCTAACCCTCGCAACTGAGAAAAGATGATTCAACTTAAGTCAAGCATCTCACTGTTTAAATAGAAGTTAGACAACAAAGCCCTTTTATGATTATTTATAGCTCGTTGTAGTTGAGTCACAATCTTATGCACTTTGATTTGTTAAATCCTGAATTAACAGAGCCAGATGATGAACAGCTTTGTGAAGCCGAAGAGCATTTTTTCCCTATTGCTGCTTGGTGTTATTGTTTATGCATACGGAGATTTGGAGGGGGTACGTCAGGGGTGATTAAGAGGTACAATCCCTGACCTAAATAAACAAAGAGGTAACCCCAAATTAAGGCAACCGCTGACTCTATTAAGCTATTGTTTTCCGAGTCTTTTAAATATCAGCTGTGTGTATGGATTCGTCAGCTGGGGAACATCAATGCAGGGATTTTGTCAAGATCAAACAAAAATTACACGTTTGAATGAATGATTAATGATGGGTTTCTTACAATGATAAACCCTCATACATTAATATGCAGTTAGCTTTCGAACTGGGGCATTTTCCTTCACTGTGGCTCTGTTACAGGAACTAACCGCTGCAGACAGATGTGGGAATTTGAACCAGACTATTGTCTGGATCAGAGTTGAATTATGATACTGTACAACTGCGCGGCAACTCAAATTAGCTGTGTGTATCTCTGCTGTTCTTTACACACGAATAACTACTATCCAACTTCGTCACAGTGAAAATGTCGTTATAAAGAAGCATTTTCTAATCAGTTTCACTTTCACGGCAGCTGTGTTGTTTGCTAGCTGTCAGCGAAGTGCTAGCCATCCGCTTGGTGGAAAAAAGCAACAAATAAAAGCTAACAGCTACTCACCCGTGACTACTTCTTCTTCTCTTTCTTCTTGGTGATGTTTTAGTCCTGTTGTCCGAAAAAGCTCGCATTTCCTTCTCTATTCATGTTTAATAACTATGTATGAGTGAACAGCACAGGCGGCTAACGATGAAGGCTGCTCAGTGTAAGGCTACACCAGCTAGCAGTTCTCAACTGATAACAGTCAGGCCAGGCTTCCGCTTTCCCTGGGCTTTAAATACAACCCAGAGGGTCATCATCATCATCAGCTGCCTGCGTCTGCGGTGAAGAAACGGCGTCTCAGAGCACAAACAAATCCCGAAGACGGCTATAAATGTGGCCGCAAACAGCAGCGTGCCAAAGGGAGGGGCCCCAACAGGAAACATGACAGGCTCAATGAGACCGGAAAACTTCACAATTCAACACAATTCAAAACCATTAACCCACACTGTTTAACACATCTGCATTTTTAAATTAGTTTTTATTTCACTTTAAGTTTTGTTTCGCTTCAGTCAGTGACATAGTGGCTTTCCTCGGTTTAGTTTATAACAGTTTAAACGGCCTTATTTATGTTTGAACTTCAGCTGTGAGCAGAATGTGAAGAAACATCCACTGTGACTTCTCTCTCTAAACATCTATGTACTGTGTTGAAGAGATCTGTACTAAAGTTGGGCCTGGGCTGTATTTCAGTGTAATACCAGTTTGTACCACGAGATGGTGCAGCGAGAAAACGTAACCTTAAACATGCAAATAATTAAATCACATCATTTATGATACTGTGCAAAAATCTCGATTCGCCCTTCATTTCTTTGTTTGCTTCCATAAAGTCAAACTGAAAACCGTTGATCTTGAGCAACTCATTTTTCCTTTTCTCTGCCTTGCACCCATTTTCAGAGGAGTGTTTTTTGCTTGGTGAACTGCTTACAACTGACCTATGTAACATTCACGCATAAAAAAAATGCTTTAAACTCAAGAGATGAACCAGTGTCATGTCTATACGTAACATGACAACTTAGCAAAGAAATAATTTTAAGTTTATGTTGAGACACGTTGTTACTAAGAGCCTATTTAAAGCTCTTTGTAACAACTAAGATTCTATTTTAATCTACAAAAAGTCCCAAAGATACCAATTGGACAGATATAAAATAGTATTTATGCACCAAGAAGGTGATCCTATTAGCCAAAAAATTAGCACATCTCAGTACTGTACGTACTGAACCTTGAACTTTTTGAGGAAACTGGACAAGTGGAGAACAGAAAAATGTCACAAAGGTAATGGATGCATACACTTAGAAAAACAGTGTCAGATTTTGATAGACTGTGGCCTGTAGAACTATGTCTGAAGACTACTTAAAGAAACTACAAGAAAGCTTGCCTCAGAGTTCACACTGTGTTGAAGAACGAAGGTGGCCAATTAATGACTCTGAAGCTCATTGGAAGTTTTTCTTTAGCCTAATATTTTCATTTAAAATATATTTTTCCCAGCTAAAATGACATACATCCCACCAAATTGCATAGTGATTCAACACATATTGTGGTCTATAATAGCCACAACTATTAATAGACTATGTCTTTAAACTAACATATGTAACCAAAGTCATTAACCCAAGCAGGAGTAGAACAAATTCATGATCATAGTGTCTGTTTGAATCAATGACTGTATAATAGAGGTGCAACGGCCTCATTTAAAATCCAACAGAGCAGCTTTCCAGCTACTGAGGAAAAACCTGAAACCTTTTACACCAGTAACACCCTCAGATGCACCTGAAAACCCTAGGTGCTTTTCAAAAAGTTAACCTATGTACTTGAGGTCAAGGTCATTGAGATTCCAATTTGTCCGAGATGTTTATCAGATGTACTCATAGGATGAATTTGAAAACCTTATGTCATCTCGCTCTTGAGTTATAATGCTCACAAACCTTGTCGTCAATGCCACCTGCTTTCTCATAGTAGTGTATTCTCAGAATTGGCACTTCTTGTTTTAAATGTGCTTTGTAGACAGAAAGGCCTGCCCTGAATGTGCACTGAGATGTTACATGTAGTAAACTATCCTAATTTTATCGCTTTAACCTTATTTATACATTTCTAATAATTTTGAATACAACCTAAAAAAGTAGGTTTGTATCCCAAATGCCTAAGAAACCCATCTGTCAATTATTAAAACAACCCAGCTTAAGGTATGAGTAAACTGAGTAAGGGATACCAAAATAACTGTCTGCTGTATGGTCATATGGACAGGTTTTAGTTATGAGTCAGTATTTTCTGGTGTAATGCAAAAGTAGGAAAAAAGATTATATATACTCAGATTAAATTCACATTTAAATGTATGAGATGCTTTCTTATGAACACCTAATGCATGACAGCACCTCAACCAGATGGGTGGAAATATTTTTTTCCACCCAAGTATGAAAACAAAATTTGCATTTCTGATTTTCACTTCCATTTTTTCAAGTAAAACCCATTAATGTTGCTGAAGTGAAAGCAGTATGTGGGGAGTATTTATTTATTGGTTTTCCACAGATAATGTTCTGAGTTTACAAACTTTTATCAATTCCTGTTCAACAGTTAGGATTAATGACAGCAATGGCTTATTCGGTACAGAAATGTTACAATTTCAACTTCATTTTTCCTTTTCTGTCAGCATTGTTTTCCTTACAGGTAGCAAAATGCTACCTGATGAAAATTTTATGCCATTCTGAAATATAAGGTTCCACTGAAATAACTGGACTCTAGTGCAAAAAACCCCAATCTAATTCTGAAATTAAAGTTTGACATCATACACCACAACTTATAACAATGAATCTCCTGTGGACCGTTACACATTTGTTGCAAATAGCCTGGACCTTTTAGCAATCACCTGCAAGCATAACATCCTTGAACATGGTGAAATGAGCTTCCCCAAAACTGATTCTGATAGTTTCCTTTGGTATGTTTGTGTACTAAACTAAAATTCATTCACTCACACACACAAAAACAAAAATGTGTCATGTGTTTCATGCTTGCCTATAATGAGTCAGTCATTCATAGCCAGTCTGGTCCCAAGCTCATGCTAATTTCATGCCAGAGTGGGCACACAGCACAAAAGAGGAAAATTAAAATTAAAGAGGCAACCAGAAACTCTTGACAGACCACACATCAGCACTCCAAACGAACCTTCCTCTCATCTCCTCTTCTGCACCCACATTGCAAGACAGGCAGAATCAGGTCAACCCCACATGAAAATGAGACTCCACTATAGCAGATTAGGCTGAGAAAAGGAACCGAGTAAAAACACCTCTGAGCACTCATAAACAGGCCTACCGATCCCTCGCCACTCCTTCAGCAGGAGTGGGTCAATAGGATCATCACCTAGTGAATTAAAAAGAGATCGTAGTTAACAGCTTAACAATCGTCTTTCTTCTCAGTTTTCGTATTTTAGACAAGTTGTTTTGACACGGGACTCAGACGAACAAAGAAGAAAACAGCATAAAGGAATGTCAAATCTAAGAGTCTCTGTGTCAAACACTTCTGAACCCATGAGGGTAAGATGACAGCATCTGACAGTAGAAGGGAAAAGAGAAAACTCTGACACAAAGTCAACCAGAAAAAGAAAAAAGGAGGGTCACAGGCTTTGGCAGCAGGGGAGTTTGTTGCCCCTCTGCCCATCCATGGTTGGGGGGACACTTATGTCCACTACATTGTTGCCTGGAGAATCTTCGTGTGCAGATCTGTCTGATATTTGCTTCTGAGATACGATACGGTAGATTTCTAGGAAAGAAAACAATGGCATAAGAGGTCTAACAGTAGAGTACCTGGATGATTATTGAGTTGAGTTCACACTTTTTATTTTTTACCTGCGAGAATGCTCTTGAATGCTTCTTCTACGTTAGTGGAGTCCAAGGCTGAAGTTTCAATAAATGAAATAGTGTTCTTTTCTAAGGTTAAAAAAAAGAAAGAAAAGGGATTTTTATTTTACAGCAATTGAACTGAATGTTAAGGAGCTACTTTGACTGCTCCAAAGCAAAACAAAGAACACTCAAAAATCCACCTGCAAATGCTCGGGCCTCATCAGTGGGCACGGCCCTGAGATGTCGAAGGTCGCTCTTGTTTCCAACCAGCATGATGACGATGTTGTTGTCAGCGTGGTCCCTCAGCTCCTTCAACCAGCGGTCCACATTCTCGTACGTCAGGTGCTTCGCAATATCATAAACTAGGAGAGCCCCGACTGCGCCCCGATAATACCTGATGAAGATAGTTGATAATGATGGCTTTATGGCATCTAACTTTTTAACATTAACATGGTTTAATATTAGTTTAAACCATAAATAGAAATTACAAGCCAAATGTATTTTCTTTTACACTTGTTTTGGTTATAATTGGTGACTAATAACAGTTTCATATAAAGACACTAAGGTTCACAATCATTTCCATCCCTACAGAAGTAAGGAGGACACACAAACAATACAAAGAAAACAACAGGACCTAATGATCCAATGGAGCAATGGCTTGCTGCTTTTGCTGAAAACAATAGTGCCACCAATCTGACACCACAAGACTCCAGCATCTCCAGCAGGATTTCTTGTATTGCATTTTATACCTTGTATTATTTTCACAACTTTTTATACATATAAATGTAACGGGTGTATTAAAAAAATCATTTATTTTTTGCTTTGTCAGTATCGTTTATGTACATATGTATGTATATATATATATATATATATCTATTTTCTGTATTTATATTTTTGGAGCTTTTATTTTGTTTGTGTGACCTTTGACTTCCCACAAAGTCATTTCGCTATTCTCCTCAGTCACCCAGAGGCCCTGCTGAGGAGAGGTGCGTGTATGCTAGTGTTCCCGGTTACACAGCGATTAAACACAGTTAAAGTAAACAAAAGTGATTCAAGGATTGCTTGTTCCCTTTATGCATTTCGTCTCACGGCTTTGTTGGATGTTTTAGTGTTAACTGTTGTTTCCCTGTCGAGTACAGCACTTTATTGTAACATGCTAATTTGCCGATCCCAGGTTAGGGCACAGGCGCATGCAGGTGATTTCTCATGTGGTCCGCTATTCTTCTCTCTCCCTTAAAACTGTGCATGCAGAAGCCCAGTTAAATTTGCTGTACCGAGTTGTTTTTATTTTGAACAGTTTTGGGAGAATAAACCCGCCCCAGCTGGCAAAGCGAGAGTTGACTCCTCTCATCATTCACACAACACAACGTAGGAACAAGGCAGTCAGAGTTTCAGGCCAGACCGGCTACATAAACAGCTGTTACAAAATGGTTCCTCTTGGGTGATTAATTCCTCCTGATAACAAAAGGAATTTGGACAATTAATTTATGTAAAACTGGCACCAGGTCTATTACCCTAAGGTAAGCTACTCAGCCACAATTATTAGCAAAGACACATCTCATTATACATGTCTAAGTGTGTGAACATTACCCTATAAATAACCATTACTAACGTAACACCTTAAGTAATGCATACGACAAAACAAACTCACGCTGAGGTGATGGCTCTGTAGCGCTCCTGCCCAGCTGTGTCCCAGATTTGAGCTTTTATCGTCTTGCCGTCCACCTGAATGCTGCGGGTTGCAAACTCCACCCCGATGGTGCTCTTGCTCTCCAAGTTGAACTCATTTCTTGTGAAACGGGACAGCAGATTACTCTTCCCCACTCCAGAGTCTCCAATTAGTACAACTAGAATCAAAATACACACCAGACACATGAAAAAACAAAGCAAACAGTAGACCTGCTGTGTCAGTGGTCTACCATGGCTCACTTAAGGCTGCAGCATTCCCACCCCTGTTACGCTGCACAGCCAGCCCAGAGAAATTTTTTTATTTTATTTAAGCCAGTCAAACTCGCCACAGCAGAATGCCTGCCCCCATCTCACCATATCCCTAACCCTAACATCCTCCTCTGTCACACCAACCCTCTGCAACCTCCTCTGAGGTTTTTCTCTTTTTTTCCTCGCTGGCAGCTCCATACTCAACATCCACTATTTCTTCTCTGCACATCCAAATAATCTCAGACTTGCCAAGCTTTCTATCTAAATCCCTCTGATGTCCTCATTTCTAATCTTGTTCATTATGGTCTCACCCAATGAAAATTTTAGCATCTTCAGCTTTGCCTCCTCCAGCTCGACCTCCTGTCTACTTCTCATTATCACCATTTCCAAGCCATACATCACAGTAGGTCTCGCTACCATCTTGTAAAGCTTTGTTTTCACTCTTGCTGCTGTCTTTCTGTCACAAATCACACCTGACACTGGTCTCCATCCACTCTACCCTGACTTGACCCCAGGTATTAAAACTTCTCTACCTTCACTACCTCAGCTACTTGCATGCTTACCTATTCACCTTTCTCCCTCTCATTCACAGAGGTATTCTGTCTTGCTTCTACTGACTTTCATTACTCTTCTCTCTTAGTTCATACAGTCACCTATCCAGGCTCTCTTCCAGCAGCCACGTACGCTTACTACAGATCACAGTATCGTCTGCAAACATGACATTTCACAGAGACTCCTCCCTGGCCTTATCTGTCAGTCTGTCCATCACCACTGCAAACAAGAAGAGGCTCAGGTGGATCAGACGATCCGATCCCACCGTGAACCCAGTGTCACCACTGGCTCACTGCCCTCATACATGTCCTGCACTTCCCTGCTACCTCTGACTTCCTCATAGAGTACCACAGTTCCTCTGTATCGTTTGTTTTCTCTAGATCCACAGAGACACAGTGAAGCACTCTCTGACCTTCTCTACACTTTTCAAAGAAGGCATCACATCTATAGTGCCATACCGCTGCTAACTTATCATCAGCTTTGTTCTTATCCTAGTTTCCACAACTGCTTCCCCTTTTCTTAATGATGTGGCTCATCAGCTTTAATATTTTTAACACTTAAAAAAAAATCATTTTTTTCAACACTGACATTTTCAAACTGACGTTACGCTAGAATTTCACTTTGTTCATGCACACCACCTTCACTAATATAAGACATATTTTGTCTAATGTTAACGTGACGACAAACAAATCTGATGATGTCAGAGAGAATAAAATGACATTAATTATTCCTGTTAGGCATACTCAAGGTCGTTATCACCAAGTTATCCAGCTAATTGATTTACAGATCAAATATAATCAGAACATGGGTTCGTTTCAGTTAACTTCAAAGTAGGAACGTCGTTGTGATGTTAGCGGCTAGCTACTTAAACACACTTTAAGCAGCCTGACAGCTGCCGTGTCTAAACTTACTCACTGGGATAAGGTGTATCCTAAAGCTAGGGAATGCACATTTGTTCACTGAATTTCCAAACTCTACCTGCAGCAGCGTCAGTTTTTTCAGCAGGTATCGTTTCATCGTTTGCTACTTTGCTACCAGTGGAGCTAACTTTAGCATTACTGACTTCCTCAGTTGCTCCTGTTGTTACCGAGAGCCATATTAAAGACGACCGAGACGCTGACATTCATCCCCCTTCAGAGATAAACTTACCTTTGAACAGGTAGTCGTATTCATCGTCTCGGGCTCCCATTTTAGAAGACTTATTTTTTTAAACTTTAACACAAACAACAACAATAACAACAACAACAAGCTTCTCCACCAGCAGGTAACAACCAGCAGGCACCGCCTTCTAGGAAGAGGAAAGGCACGTGAGTTTTGCAACTTCGAGTTAGGCCAATTGAAAAGTTAATCTCATTTACTGACAGACAAATCCACCAATCACATGAGTTCTTTGAAGATGCTGGCCAATCATCGTGTACCTTGAAAACACGACTACCATCGCAGCCTTTGTTCTCCTAATTTGGATGCTCGGAGCCTTCAGAGCTCGTCGACGTACCCCCCCTCTCCCCCCCCCCCACACACACACACACACTTTTTGAAGTAAAAAGTATTGCACAATATACACCAAGACGGAAAGACTATACTACACTGTGCTAGAAAAGCAGGATATACCATCTATTATTGTTATACCATGTTCATATTCTATCTATCTTTATCTTTTATCTTTTTCATTTACATCATTATAGTTGTAGGTAACTATAATACCCTGGTCAGAAATGGTTTAATTGTACCCGAAAGGATGTGCCTAGGCCAACACAGGCATCTGGTGATGCAATTATTCTTGTTCTTACAATTAGAGAAAAAGCTAGATTTGAGATTACACTCAGGTGTGCCTGTATGTCTGTGGTCATTGCCCGTGGCAGAGATAATGTTCTACAGATACATTATATTTAAAGGGCTGGGCTAAAGAGGTTAAAGGGATTATCTCGAATGAGATCATGTGGCTTTCCAGCTTTCTGCTTTTGCATGTGCAAATTTACAGCCTCTCCTGCAGTCCTACAGCCATTCTCATGACCTTAGGAAAACAATCTCAATGATGTTAAAGCTTAGCCTGTCCATTGTAATCCAGAGCAAAATATCAGCTTCTTAGATTTACTTTAGTTATTTAAAACATATTTTGGTTGTTTCCTCTGATAAACCTTTGAAGTGGCACCACCAAGTGGCCATATTTATAGCACTCTACAAAAACAACAACCCCTGCCATGCTTACAGAATTAATAATGTGAGACTTCCATTCAGCTTTTAGAACTGAAGAGGCCATTTGGATGAGAGGTGAAATGCCTTTAAGTTGTAAAAATAAATCTGACATAGACAATACTCTAGATGCTGGACGGGTCACATTTCAGGTTTCCCTATATGTTTTGTGGCCTCATGCAGGAGTTCTCAAACACTTTGTCCACTGATCAGAACCAAGCCACTAAAGGATTTGCATGGCCGGGTGAATGACTTTTTACAATGTAAATATTGCAAAGGAAACATTGTGCTGCTAACAACTGTTTTATCTGAGCCAGAGGTCTGAGTCATTGTTCGGTTTACCGCCTTGTTACTGACAAAGACATTACACAGTCTTTTTACTACCAAGCAGAAATATGGTGTTTAAGCCAAGGAGTCATGCCAGTGCATTTCTTTGAATCATCACTGTTTCCAGTCGTAAAGCTGAGACATGTTTTTCTTAAGAGAGGCAGTTCATCATCAGTTTATATAAATGGACTGTTCACAGGATATTGTTTTCAGTGACAAGTTTGGCATGTTTTTTTAAATAGGTTAAGATAAAAGTTACATGGAGACCAAACTGGGCAGCATGTGACCCATGAATTAAAATGTTTTTGACTCCTTAAGTCTGAAGTACTTTATTACTTACTAATGATTTGTGGAGTCAGACACAGAGGTTTATGTGGTAAGTTTCTCCAGTGGCCATGTTCAAAGTTTCGCTTCCATGTCACATGATTATTTTGCCAGGACTGTCAGAGAAGCTAATGCAGGGCATGTTGAGGTGCACTGTAGGAATGACAGATGGGTTCCACGTGGGGGTGGGATTACTTCAGGGATCAGCTCTGAGGCCCCTCTTGTTTGTGGTGGCAATGGACAAGTTGACAGACGAGGTCAGGCAAGAGTTTCTGTGGACGATGATGTTCGTAGATGACAGTGACAATAGAGAGGAGGCCGTGTTGGAGATGGTAAAAATGTCATGATTTTATTGGGAGGGACCAGGATGAACAGGATTAGAAGTTAGACCAGAGGGACAACTCAGGTTGAGGTGTTTGGAGACAAAGTTAGAGAGACGAGATGGTACGGACGTGTGCAATAGAGGACATATTGGATGAAGGATGTTGAATATGGAGCTGACCGGCAGAAGGAAAAGAGGAAGACCTTAGAGAAGCTTCACGGATGAAGGAGGACATGTAGAGGGTTGGTGTTACAGAGGTGGATGCTATGGTTATGGTGACATGGAGGCAGATGATCCAATGTAGTCAAACAGAGCCGCCAAAAGAAGAAAAACCACCCAACAAAGAACCAACTAAAACACATCATCTCCATGGACAACAATTCATAGAACTGCTTTATTTCGTATTCATTCTGATTGAGTCCAAACACACGCACACACAGTCATCTATTTATCCTCATGTATAAATAGATGAATTTACACAGATATACATAAATACACATTTCTGATATGCATATTCATTTTGATATCATGCTATGTCTCTGTAAAGGACTCTTCCTATTGGATGAGGGCACACAGGGATTTGAAAACACACACAACACAGCTGAACAGTTGGAAGAATCCCTATTGATCTGCATGTACATTAAACCCCACAAATCTTTCGGTTTTGGATATCATACAAAGACACAGCCGTGGTTTGCAAACCATAAATATACAGCAGCTGCATCTCAATAAACACACTGAAGAATATGGTACAGTAAAATCATGTAGATTGCAATCATTTCTTGCCCAGCAGCAAAAATGAAACC
Organism: Aulonocara sp. 'chitande type north' Nkhata Bay; assembly: GCF_057382095.1. Classification (NCBI taxonomy): domain Eukaryota; kingdom Metazoa; phylum Chordata; class Actinopteri; order Cichliformes; family Cichlidae; genus Aulonocara; species Aulonocara sp. 'chitande type north' Nkhata Bay. The sequence continues at coordinate 7,847,206 of NC_141365.1, read as the reverse complement.
AAATAAAAATAATATTTTCCCGATTCAAATGGAAAATATATTTGTATATCTTTATATATGTATTTATAGTTTTATGTACACATTCTCAGGAGCACAACTATGAGAAAGAAAAATAAATATTACAGCACAAGTGGAAAAAAATATAAACAACAGACCTATATGTAAAATTTCCTAATAAGGCAATTAACGTAAAAGCTAAACTGTACAAAATATTGCTGCTATGGTCTTCATCTGATGAACAACAGCAAACTGATTACAACTGGCCACTGCACGTCATGAGAACAAACCGATTCTTATTTTACAACACCTGACATTGATGTAACCTCCCTTACACACAAACACACGTAAAAAGGTACCAACGAACCGAAGAAACTGCCTGTAGTTAGTTTAAAAAACCCAAAAACCTCCAAATCTTTAAGTCTTTAAGATGTCAGCCACAGAGAGACTACAGTAAACACTAAATGTACAATGACTGTGATTGATGTCACAGACACATGTGCACACACACACAAACACACAATCCTAAAATAAATACTGTCCAAATATCAGCATGTGTGAGCAGAGACTCTTATCTAAGAACTCGAAAATATGACTTCTGGATAATGTGACGAGTGTTTATTTGGCCTCTACCACTAGTTCGTCTTCAGGTCCTTTTAATGAGTGCAAACAACGTTCAACCCATTCACAAACTGCTGTGTCTCACCAAGCCAACACGCACTGCGTTCACTGGAATATACAGGTAACAGCTACGATATCGACCGCAAACACTACAACTGGTGCTCTACATCTACAAACATTGGAAAGATTCCCCGATTTCTTGACGTGAGGAGGTGATGTAGAAAAAGATATGCCGATTCTACTGTTACAAATGATCCCTGTGCGTCGGTCCGAAAGCAGGGCAACACTGGAAGACATTGTGTAGACATGAAAATTACTCTAATGACAATGTCTGCTGCCTTAGTGTTGTAATTGACGCCTTCTATTTTGAAGGCAAGAGTCATCACCCTCAGCTATTGGAACAACATGTGGTGTAGTGGAAAACAACACTGAATTAGACAACACATGAAAAAGAGAACAAAATACCGCAAAATACCGCAGTGAAGAAAATGAGCAAAACAAAAAGTCTTTGGATGCAAATAGATTAAAAAAAAAATGAGTGAAAAGTACCAGTCGTGAATATTACAATCAAATACAAACAGACAAATAAATAAAAGTTCACAGTAGTAAAAACAGCTGAAGAAAAGTTTAGAAATGAAAATATAACAACAGGACTTAAGTTTTAATAATGCTGTAGGTGAATATGTTTTTGCTTTTTTTTAAAGTTAAACTGCATATTTTCACTACTTTAAAGGATGACAGAGATATCTGGATGTTCTGCTTTGATTGGCTTAAAGTGGTTTTCACTGTAACTCCTGTACTGCGAGCACAGAGCCCTCCAACATCACGGGATACAGAAGAGTAATCCACTGACTCAGGGGGAAAAAAAAAAAGAAAAAGCTCTATTTATCCGAGTTATGTTAGGCTATGGTGGCTGCCTAGTAAGACGTACTTTGCACACTTGGTTTTGCAAAAATCTTTTAGCATCAAACTGTTCTGAATTTTGTGATGATGACCTCTGGTAAGATTATCATGGAAAAGCAGACACAGCTAATTAACTTCAACAGCAGCGGCATAGTGGAAATGGGCACCATACTGGCAGCAATTACAACCACTGAGCTGGAGATTTCCTTCGAACTGGTTGGAAACACAGCAGCCAGTGCAGTCACAGGATGACTGATATGTTCCAGTCTAAGGTAATTGCACTGGAGATAATTTTGAGATTAACGAGTTTAATTTCATTTTTCTTCAAATTAGGTTTCCTTACTGGGAGAAACCACTTTATATGCTCCTAGTTCTGGATGTGCCATTCATTTTCTTTATTGAGAACCGAAGGCAGTGTAGCATTAATATAGCTTCATTAAAGCCTCGCTACAAAAGATGAACAGTTGCTTAAAAATGGAAAACTTTAATACTTTAAAACTTACAGGTACATTTCTATAAGGAGCATCCACTCAATTTAGCATTTTTTTAACCCGTATTTGTGTCATGGATCAATGTTTTAATGAGCTTCTTGTGGTTTTGTTTGATCACAGAACCCAGGAGATGTCTGCTGGCTAGTATGTGTGACCGCTTTGCAACATAAAGGATATCACGAATAAAAATGACTTTCAGAGATTTGTCGGGAAAGAGTCGGTTGGAGAGCTGTGTTAGTGTGAAACAGAACAAAAAGTAGGTTATCGTGCTCTTTTGGGTGTGTCAAACATACAAGACTACATACAGCCTTATGCGCACTATGTCACACATACAATTATTTATTAAACTGATGTAATAAATTTCATTTGTCAAAGGGTGAAAGGCAGGGATGGTTGCAAACCAGTGATATCATCACTGTCAGGGTTTTTTCTCCCTCTGGTACTCTGGTACAGTCACTTTTTCCTCTCAGTGTGTTTCTGTATGCATGTTTTTAAATCCTGGTTCAGACAGAGATCGCGCTGCTGCCACTGAGGTCTGGACTTCAGACTGATGAGTCCTCTCCGCTGAGACGTTCACTCCTGTCTGCCAGAAAACAGGATTTACTGTGGGAGACAGACAGACTGAGTTAATGCATTCAGAAGAGTGAAAATGTTTCATTTCCCCCCTGGGTGTACAGCCTGTAAACTCTCATTAATTATTTGGAAATGATAAATAAACACCGAGCCATCAAATCAAAGTGCAGCTACAGATGAAAAGCAAACAGGAAGCCAGGACAGTGAGCTCAGGCAGAGTTCCTTAACAGCAGGTAAAGGCAGGTATAAAAAAAATAAAAAAATATTTTTTACAGGCTACGGCCGTCTGATTAGTTTGATTTTCCAGCAATAATCCCACATATAGTAAATATTTCTTGTATCTTCTAGAAACCACACTTTTTTTACCTGGACTGTCTAAACAATCCCAATCAAACTATGAACACTTTCTACTCTTTAGCTCATGTGAGCTGACGTACAACTTTGTACGTGATGTTTTTTTGTTAGTTTGTTTGTTTACCAATGACATAACCTTTCTGGATTATTATAATTATGACTGGTTGGTGACTGGCTGCTGGAAGGTGAAATCTGCAGCGAAGAGGATACTGAAAACCTTGTGATTGCTGTGGTTGGTAGTAGATTGCCATGGTTGCCCATAGTTTGCATAGGAGACGCTCACTTGCATGTAAATTGTGAAGCTGAACACGAGTGAAATTTGAAAAAACGAGAAACGGAGAACGTTCGCCTTCAGTTTAAAAATTGTTTCATATTGCTACAAACAAAATGCTTCCAAATGTGCAACTTTGACAACAAACAGTCTCCATTTCCGTCTTGCATCGGACCTTTCGCAGTTTCACGACCACTCGGCGAGCAGTTGGCGACTGTTTTCACACATGCCGGCGTCTTCGCTGCAAACTACAGGTGATTTCTGGAATCTGCTAATGATCAACGCAATCACACAGTTTTCAGTGCAACACCTTATTTCACTTAGTGCTAGCAACCTTCAGCAACCCCTCATCAACTGATTGGGGATAAACATTTTTGGCAGACTGTTAAACTGAATTGAACTGAGCTGAATTTTCCCTAGCGACTGCTTGTTGCCAGGGATTCGCTGACTGGTCTTTAGGCTCTAGGTATGACTGAGGCTTTATATGCAGCTGATGGGGTCAAAATCTGTCATTCGAGCATTGCTGCTCTTCATTAGACAATGATGCTGCATTTTCAGTCACATGACTCTAGTCACATGATGATGTCACACTGATGGAGTGTAATTGGCCAAATTATACTGACATCTTACGTTTACAATAAGAAAGTGGAGCTCTGTGTTGTATGAGCTGTTGATTTTTGTTTTCTGCCTTTTTTTAAAAAATAGTAGATTTGTTTATGTTTTGTCTTTTTTTGAGGGGGGGGGGGCTACTTAGTAAAGAAAGGTCTAGCGTGAGAAGCAGATGGAAAAACAAAATGAGTTGGGAAAAAAAACAGATTAATGTCGCTTTTGCATTAAAGCGACTGGCTCACAAACACCTCGTAAAGTTAACAAACCCAAACTAAAGTGACCTAAACGCCATTCTGACTTTAAATTTGCATAAGTTTGAGTGACTTATTTGTCTAATTTACATAACTGTTAAATTCGGTAGTATTTAAATATAAACTTAAACCAGAAAATAAACTCGTTCCTCATAAACTCAAAAGAACTCATCACATTGCCTCCGACTGACTGAATAACTAGAAACCGGGTTTTGATGTTCAATAAATTGCAACTTGTCAGGTTAGTCTAAACGGCTTAAGCAGAATGAGCCATGGCGCTCTGGTGACACATGAGCCGATGGATGTGTGTGTTAAAGTCTGAGCAGCTTGTTGTTGGAGGGACGCGGGATGGCTGGTCGTGGACTAAATGATCACAGAGGCAGTCGATGACCATTTCCACCCATTTGTCAATGAACAATGAATGCTGTAATGTAGGAGTGGGTTTCTGGACACAGACCAAGCGTACTCTTGAAATAGTAATGGACTTTGGGACCTGAGAAGCTTTGCCTACATTTACTGTAGCAGCTTCGTGCAGAGTGTAGCGTTACTATGGCGTTATTTTTGTGCCACTATTCTGAGCGCACGTAAAAAAGGTTTGCAGGTGCAAGTGTTGCATTTTGAGGAGAAATTTATTTTGAGCGAAGAAAAGCTGAATTTGAGTGAACAAAATTCATTGCTGCATGCAAAAAATGTATATCCGTGTTTGCTATTATCCATATACACACGCACAACAGCAGCCCCTCTCGCTCAGTTTTTGTATTTGCGCTCGCAATGTGTCGCTCACGCTCTCAACATTTCTGCCCGTGCACGCTCAACTCTTTCTGTACACCGTTATATTTGTGCCACAAAACCAGCCAATCACAGACTTGGATGCAAAAAAAATCTGATTGGCTGTTTTTGTCTCCAATCAGCTCGAAAGGACGAAATGCAATATCCCAGAATCCATTTCGTCCAAAGCTCAAACGAGGCAGTGGCGGAGGAACACAGAGTGGCGGAGTTTGAAATATTACTCTTTCTGGGACACAAAATAAACTTTTAAGATATTTTCATGTTAGAATGTAGCTGTGTGAACTTCAAATATCTGCTCGATTTATCAAGACATCACATATTTGCATAAGTGCTCCAACGTTTTCGGAGATGCCTGTTACTCACCAGCTGACCGGGTGGGAACTCGGGTTAAACATAATATATAAGGCTGAACTGACAAAAAAATCACCGACTACACCACCAGGTATTATTGGAAAAACCATAAAGCCTTTGAACGAAAACAAACGCTGTTGTGACAGTGATGTACACTGTTTTGTTGGTATATATGTATGATTTGTATCACCTTCATGTTTCCAGCTTTACAGCTGTGGCTCCAGCAAACATCAGCTGATACTAGAAATTAATTTTAAATAAATTCTAACAACAGCTGATCAATTTTGAACGTGCTGCTGTTGTTGTTTAGCGCAACATCCGCTGGTTTCCTGTTTCTGGCGCAAAGTGGGAGATAAACAAACAAGAGAGACGATCAGCTGATCATTGATCAGTTTCATGATTGAAGTAGCAACAGGAGAGGGAGGGAGAATGAGGAGAGAAGAGGCAGCTAAGACACAGAATAACTCCAGCTTTGTGTCTTTTTTATTCTCGCTGAAGTCTTTTCCCCTCAATACGGATGTATTGTAATTGGTCCAGCCCAGAGTTGATTATTACCAGCTGGCTAATCCACCACCTTTCATTGTTTATACCATTACAAAAACAAACAAACTAACATAAAAATGAAAAATCACCATTGGCCCACCGGGCAAATGCCGGGTAAATGCCCAATGGCCAGTCCAGGTATTCGGTCAGCTGGTGGGTAACAGGCATCTCCAAAAACGTTAGAGCACTTATGCAAATATGTGATGTCTTGATAAATCGAGCAGATATTAGAAGTTTACACAGCACCATTCTCGCATGAAAATATCTTAAAAGTTTATTTTGTGACCCACAAAGAGTAATATTTCAAACTCTGCCACTCTGTGTTCCTCCGCCACTGCCTCGTTTAAGTTTTGGACGCAATGGATTCTGGGATATTGCATTTCGTCATTTCGAGCTGGTTGGAGACGAAAACAGCCAATCAGATTTTTTTTGCATCCAAGTCTGTGATTGGCTGGTTTTGTGGCACAAATATAACGGTGTACAGAACGAGTTGAGCGCGCACGGGCTGAAATGTTGAGAGCGCGAGCGACACGTTGCGAGCGAGCGCAAGTGCAAAAACTGAGCGAGAGGGGCTGCTATTGTGTGTGTGGATAATAGCAAACACTGAAATACATTTTTTGCACGCAGCAATGAATTTTGTTCACTCAAATTCAGCTTTTCTTCGCTCAAAATAAATTTCTCCTCAAAATGCAACACTTGCACCTGCAAATTTTTTTTACGTGCGCTCAGAATAGTGGCACAAAAATAACGCCATACGTTACAGCTCATCCTTCCCTAAGAACAAACCCAAACATGGTCCCGAACAAATTTCATTCCACTTCTGGGGGAAACTTTCTGTGCTTCATATTTTAGTCCGATGCATCTCACTTACTGTCTCTCTTTCCCAATCCCCATCTGGCAGGGCCTTAGACTCTGAGCCATAGTGTAGCGGAGAGTACACCCAGGTCCTGTCCTCTGGAGGCTGTTTTTACACACCCACCACAGCAGAGGGGGCCAGAGGGACAGAGGAAAGGCCAGAGGCACAGAGACAAGCAGCAGGGGCAGGCAGGAGAGAAAGACACAGGAGATCACAGGAGATAAGACAAGACAGGAAATGAAAATTAGGGATGCATTAAGGAGGAATGTTGTTGAGACATACTGGAGAGTGTGAACGTTGAAAGTGTTTGGAAGGATGTGTTCATCCTGGCTGAATTGAACATGATGTTAATATCTTATACAAAAACAAACCAAAAAAAATGCTGTAAACATGTAAATATAAAGATGAACCTCAGTGATGTGTGCCTGAATCACATGTCTTGGTGTTTTGTAACATTTGGACTAAGTCCTGGGGAGCAAAGCAAGGGATGAGCTGCTAAATCATCCAAGCGGGAAGTATGAGGAGCGAGAAGGAAGGAGATGGGAATGGCGAGCGGGGGGTAGCCAGGATGCCGGGACATTCAGACACAGACACAGAAAGCATCCTCGTCAAAGAAAAGCAAGGGAACAAGATGTCTTTTTCCCCTTTTCCAACAAGCAAACATGTCTTTTGTTTTATGTGTTGTTGTTGTTCGTTTGAACTCAGTGTTGTTTAGAGTCTCTAAAAAGTCTCGCCATTATCATTCTCGGGGTACCAGCCCTTTAAGATAGGGAAGCCGCTGCAACACGGCAACAGGTAACAGGGATGGAGGTGGATGTCACACACTCACACGCTTGCACATGTATATTTACACACACACAAAGCTCAGCACATTGCAATAAACACACTAACTACACAGGTGCAAAGAGAAATAAAGCAAGCTGTCAGTGAGTGAGGAAACAAATACTCAAAAGAAGATGAATATAAAAGAAACTGTCAAATAAGAAGCTTCCTGTCACTTTTTTAACCTGCTGTGAACAGGTTTTGTTCTTTAGTTTCAACATGATCACAAAACAACATAATCAGTTGATAAATCACAACAATCCAAAAAACCTTGTTTCCTCTCAACACTGCAATCAAATATAGCCTAACAACGGGAACAGCTACTGTTACAAGGCCACTGCTGTCTAACTTATATCTCACTTACTGGCTGACCAGACTGGCATTTCCTCCTTTGTCGGAAAGGAGAGACCACCCAGGTCCTCCCATCAGGAAACTGACAACAGCAGAGGTACATGACAGATGGACAAACAAAGACAGATGAAAAGCTGAAAATAGGGTGGAGGGGGACACGGGGCGAGGAGGGAAACTCAAAATAAAACACTGACGATAAAAAAGGGAAGCATGCTGGGGTGAAAATGGAAAAGGCGTGGATACACTGGATAAGTCGATGGTCACAGCTAGATTCACGTGTTTGGCTGCCGCCTCTGTTTTCATTTCCCGCTTGCATACAACAACACCATCTCGCCACTTTCATTATGGCTTCTGAAGAAAATCACAATAATGAGAACATGTGAAATAAGAGAGAGCGCATGGAGGGAGTAAACAAAGGATGTGAGGTGGAAAGGGAATGGCAAAAAACTGAACGTTTGAGCGAAGAGGTGTAACGGGTTAATGGGGTGGACATGAGAGGCAACAGAAATGAGAGTGAGCAAAAGAAGAGAAACAAACATATGATGTGAGTACGGATGTGAATCATAAAAACTAAACTCCCAATCAATCTCTTCTTTTCAGTCTCGCAGCTGTGCTGTTTTTTAATGGGGAACTACACAAGCTTAAATGCTGACAAATCTTCAAAATTCAGACATATACTTAATTTCCATCTCTGGAAAATCTACAATTTAAAACCATTAAATTGTTCCAGCAGCTTGATAGACTATTAAACAGAGTCTTGGGATGATAAACTGGGTTTTTATGCATCACAATTCGCTCCTCCTTGCAGAAATGATGGAACAAATCTCACAAGCACTGAAATCTAATTCATATTGATTTTCTCGAGTAAAAACCGTTCCCATAATTTGGTCGTGTTAAAATAAGCAAACCAAAATGTGCAGAAAATCAGATTAAAGAGATATTTTTATAGGAGTGATGTAAACGGATATTTTCTGTAGTCCCAACAGACCTGAGTGTGATCTTGATCTATCTAAAGCAAAGCCATGCCTTCCCTTGAAGGACCTTGAAAAGCTCATTCGTGCTTTTATCACTTCCAAATTGGACTACTGTAATTCTCTCTACTCGGGCCTCCCATATTCTCCTAGTCACCGGCTCCAGTTAGTTCAAAATCCAGCTGCGCGTCTCTTAACTGACACTAGAAATTATGATCACACCAGTTTTAGCCAACTTGCACTGTATCAATTTACCTTTAAAATTCTAAACAATTTGGCTCCCAGCTATCTATGTGAACTCCTCCATTTGTATATTCCTAATAGAGGACATAGATCTTCCAATCAAATGCACCTGACGCAACCAAGGTCTCATCTGAGGTCCTGAGGTGATCGGGCCTTTGCTATCGTAGCACCCAGACTCTGGAATAACCTCCCTCCTTATATTCCGTCCTCGGAGTCCATCCAGTCTTTTAAATTGCATCTTAAAACTTATTATTTTGTCTGGCTTTTGATTCAAACTAGTTTGTTATTTCGTGGCTAGTTATGCTGTTTACCCATATTGTTTCCTGCCCTCCTTTTAACTGTTTTTTATTCTGTCTTATGCTATTGCTCTGACCGACCGTGAAGCACTTTGGTCAACTTTGTTGTATTATTATTCAATAATAATAATAATTATTATGCTATAGAAATAAATTTTGATTTCATTTGATTTCATTTTAGACATTAGGCATTTAAACACTGCTCCAGATTGTAGCATGTTAATAATTTCATTTGAAACTTCTGAGAAATAATTTCCGAAACACGTGTCTTGCTCTTCATGTGTGAATGAACCGGAGCAGCACCTGAAGTGTTTAAGATTGGAACAAGCCTTTTGGGCAATCATGCAGAAATCCTATTTATTCTTCAGAGCGAGAGGAGAGCACAAAAAGACGAAAGGCTAAACTGAGTATTGTGGTACAAATCCAGTCTAAACACACTTGTCCGTACTCCTTTTATACTGTAGTTTGTGTTGTTGGCATTTCATCAGCAGCTAATAGAACAACAAGCTCTTTGCCACTCCATGAAGTCCCTTCTAAGCGCTCTGCCTGTGGCATGCTTCTTTGTAGTTACACTTCAGGATGTGTGTAGTGTCACTTTTTGTCACGCAGTGCTACAGACCCCCTGCTGCTGTGCACAGAGAGAGGATCTCCTGCTTTTGAAGCTTGTAATGGGCGTCAGCCACAGCCGGGTAGATGAGAAGGCTGTTAAATTACTGAGGGAGCTCACAGACGAACCTGTTGGTCATTAAAGTTTCTCAAAGCCACATTAGAAGGTGTTTAATTCCTGACAGGCCAAGTGAGAACGTTTCTATCTGTAACTGTGATCACTAGCTCTGCTCTCCTTCACCCGATGCTCATACATTCATTTATAGCTACGCTTTTGGGTAGACTGCTAGCACAATACTATCTGACAGTACTGAGACTGAGCAGATGAAAATGGGGGAAAAAAAGCTTTAAATGTTATTTAGAAAAATCCTGTGAGTATGTGTGTGTGTCTGAAGGTTGGCTCGAGATCATTTGAGACGGGAGCAACAAAGTGAAGGTATACATCACTCTAATATCACTCAGCAAACACTCCAAACCAAAGCGCACACCTGTGTTTAAAGAAAACATTTTGGGAAATATGCCTCTTCCTAAGAGGTAGATGAGACGAGTAACTCGACTCTCACATCTAAACACTAATCTACCTGCCAACAGACTAAGCTGAGCATTAAAAACAGGATAACAGATATCAGTCTTATAACTTGCCTCCAGCAAGAAAGCAAAATGTTTCCCAAAACATTTCGATTAGCTGAAAGCACCACACACTGCAAACAAGAGCTGCGCACACTCTTTTTCCCGTACCAGCCTGATCCTCCGCTCCTTTCCTGTAGTCTACGTGTTAGCGCATCTGTAGGACAGCGTCAAACAATTCAGTCTATTCAGTTAAGATACACCGACTCTGACGTGATGATGTGATGGCTAAAAAAACAAAGCCAAACTAAAAGATTAGAGAAGTGATGAAAGCTGCTGCTTTGTGTTTGCTGCACATGTCCGAGGGTATGTTTGTACTTACAAAGTAGATATCTGTGATTGGCACATCGTCGTCGTCATCAACCGAAGCCTGACTGGTGCACCCTGAACCGGACACCTGGCTGGCCCTGTCTGCTTCCACTGCCACCGCCTCCTTTGGGCTGTATGTGGCTTCTTTGGGTGGCCCCGGGGAGGAGGAAGCAGCTAGGGCAGATGATGATGCAGAGGAGGCAGCCTCAGGTGCTGACAAAGAGCCTGAAGGTTCTGCTGCGGCACCGTCTAGAGCGTCTGTGCCGGCTACTTCCTGAACGTCACTGTGGAAAAACGAATGTTGTATTGTTAGAAAATGAATGCAGGGAGAGGGTCTCCAATTGGCAGCATTAAATTAGCTGTTAATAGTTCTTTTATATGTATGCAGACAAGCACAATTGGATTACTTTGATTCAAGAAGAGCGTAACTATGTGGTCAAAGTGCAGCACACAGTTTCAGGTATTTATAAAAATGTTGCATCCTGTTCAATTCACCTCACTTTATGTATTAATGTATTTTAACAAGAGCAGAAACAAATCTGCCTGCACATCCACCTACACACAGACCCACAGCCGTTAAGAGCCATTAATTGGGTCACTTGCCATAAGCCACTTTCCAGCAGCAGGGCAGAAGAGTGGGACCAAGCTATTAGAGAAAATTCAACAGCTGTGCGTATATGTGCGGTGGGGGTGTTTGTGGTTTAGATGCTTAAGCTTAAAGATTTGCCAGCTGGCTGTGTGCTGCCACAATCCTTTATTGTTCCTGGCCAGATCATCGACTATTAGGAAGGATTTAGGCACATCCACATTGCTTTCTCAGCTTCTGTGTTTGAGTTTAGCTCCACCAGAGGAAAAGCCCGGCAGCAGGCCAAGCAAGCAAAAAAAGGAGACTTGGCATCTCCAAGTGAAGAACTGAATGGCTGAACAAACGAGGGGGGACGGGATGATTGTTGCCATGCAAAAAGATGCTCCCTTACTCAGTTCGTCTCAGCCCATTTCACCCCACCTCTTTCTTTTTATTTATTTATTTATTTTTTTTTACACAAAATGTTTCACTACACAGTTTTTTCTGCCTGCCTTCTTCACAAATTGCTCCTTATATTTATCTTTTCTTTTCATCTTCTAATTAAATATACAATTTCTCCACTTCATGTCGGCCTTCTCACCTCCATCCAACCCATTTCCAAAGCTGCAGGTGTGTTAGAAGCAGCTTCTCAGAGGAGCGTTGAGGCAGTTAATCCATTCGCCTATCACTGTCTCGGCTGCTCTCGCCACCCCTTCCTTCCTCCCCGCCAGCTCTTTCCAGACCCCCAGGCCTTATGTCTAGCCACTGCCTTCTCACCATCAAACCCAATTATTCAGTTGGCTTCCCTCGGCAACCGCACCCCAATCTCCACTGACCTGACTCCAGGAAAACTCCACCGTGTTTACATTACGTCTGTTTAAGTCTGTAAAAATGAAAGTTATTTAGTTTTTGTTTTCAAAATCCAGAGCGGCATAAAGTGTTGCTCTAACTCTCTTTGTTTCACCTTGAAATGAAAACTAACATGCAATCCAATCTAGTTAATCAGAAACATTTTAAAATATACAAAGTGTGGGATAATCGCAGCTTTATGGGCGGTAGCCTCAGGCGTGAAAGCTTCCCGACCCACTACCCTACTTTTTCTGATCGTTTCCCCCATGTTTGGGTTTTTTGGATTTAGTGTCTGCACCATGTTCCCATTTAAAAAAACAGGAGATAAACACTCCTTATGTATGCATGTGGGCACTCTCTCATAACCTAATTACTATAGATGCATGCCCCTAAATTCACCTGCAGCATTTATTTCCCCATAACAAGAGAACCCTGACCTCATGAACAAATGGGTTAAGCTGCTTTCAGTGTTTCTCTGTGTTCCACTGTGTGTGTGTGTTTGTGTGTGTGTGAGACAGCTGAGGTGTGTTTACCTAACAGCTGGCTAAGTCCTGCTGAGACACAGGCAGCAGGTTATTTATAGTATGGTGTCAAACTGAGTCATATTGCGGTAATAGAGGAGCCTCGTTCTAGCTCTTTCTGTATTTGGGTCACATGTATGATAAGAGCTGCCTCTTTCTTTCACGTCTTTCTGTCGTTTACAGTGAAAAGGACAGAGGCTGTGACTTTGTTTCTTTTATTCATAATGGTCTGTTTTGTGCGTGGTGGAAAATATTCATCATTAAGCATTTTGTGGGACTAATATGGCAACATGCCAGGTAGCAGCTGTATTACATCGTTTTTATCTATTTTAAATGAGGATATTTTTAAAAGTATACAAATACTTAGTCCGTTTACAGGTACTGAGAAACGCTTGCTTAAAGAATAAACTTTAGACCAAAGCATTGGTTCGTGCCGCCCCCTAACTCTGGGTGAGGCCAACAGATAGAATAAAGATGGGAACCATGAAATAATGAACCCCAAGCTGCACTAGTTTGCATGTGTCCATGGGAAAGACACTGAACTCTAAATGAACCCCAATGCATCCATTAATGTGTGTATGTGATGGATAAACCAGTGTGGATACCACGTTCATGATGCAAACCTCCCGTTCCACCACATCAAAATATGTTTACTGTGGAGACTATTTGAGTACAGTACATGTTCTTTTTTTGCTTGTTTTCTCTCAACAGGTGATAAAGATGATTTTTGTGACACGATGCTTGAAGCAGCCATCAGAGGATGGTCACATTGTGGTCATAAAGAGATGGACACGGTCAGCAAGAATGCAAAAGTAGACTTTGGTATATAAACGATGCTCAGTTAGTACTAAGCACCCCTTCTTTTGGACCATTCTCTGCAAACCTTAGAGATGTTTGTGTGGGAAAGTCCCAGCACCAACAACCATGCCATGTTCAGAGTCACGTAAATCACATTTTTGCTCCTTTCCCCTTTAGCACGTCTGTGGTGTAAAACGTGCCACCAAAAGTTCCTCCAAAGGTTCCTGGTATCTATCGAAAAATCTTAAACATGTTTTGCAGCTGGCTGACCAACGATGTAAAAGTCGATGTTGGCACAGGTTTAGGATATTTAATTAAACTCAGTGTTATGTGAATACACAGGTTACAAGTGTGTTTCTGATGTTTTGTTCTTGTAAATCAACTGACAAGAAGCGCATTCGTCTCTCCAACATCAGATTTTAAGTCTAAGTTTGAGGATGACTTGTGTTTACATAGTGTTTATCCTTGTGTTGTTTGAGTACCTGATTTCAGGTGAGGGCTGAGGAACAGAGATGGTGGGCTCACTGTCGTGTCTCTTCAGCTCCACCTCCACTGTGATGGTCTGCTGATCCTCCTCACGCACACGCAGCTCCTCCTGGGTCCTGAAAACACAAGCAGCCTCATATAAAAAGAAAAACACGCAGAGGAAATGAAACGCCAAAACACACACACGAGGAGGAAAAACGGGCCTAGTACATTTTGTGACTCTGGACTCAGACTCACCTCCCATCATGGCTAAGCGACTGCGTGTGCCTCCTGAAGACAGAGGAAACACAGTCAGTAAGAGCAACATGCTTTAAGGCTCACACTGGTGAATTCTGACAACACAACTTTAAGCTTAAGTTTAAGAAATAAGAGTTTGGAAATAAAACCAGTTATATTTCAGACTAAAGCATAACAAAGCCATTAATTACAGTGTTAACTGTCCCATATATGAACTTTAATATTTATAAGCTCATGTATAATTAAAAGGGCAGTGAACAGATGGATTCCCTGTGACCATCTAATATATAAATGTTTTAAAAGATGTGTGTGTGTGTTAGTACCTGTAGCGGGGGTGTTCGGCCGTGTCAGAGGGAGATCTCTCAGGAATGGACAAAGAGGTGGTGGAGGAGAGTGTAGTGGCAATTGATGCGGTAGTGGCCTCCTCGAATGATGGAGGAGTACATGGAAGAAGATCTGGTCTCCCTGGTGGACAGACACAGGTACAGTCATTACAGTTTATCTTGGAGAGAGCTGGCACCTGTCAGCAATCTTTTTTTTTTTGGCATTTTCCTCCTTGGATGCCTCCTGGGCGAGGTGTTCTGAGCATGTTCTACTGTGAGGAGGCCCCAGGGCAAAGACAGGACACGCTGGAGAAATTATATCTGTCAGCCAGCCTGGGAATACCTCAGTGTTCCCCCGGATGAGTCGAAGGTTTTTTTCGGGGAGAGTGAAGTTTGGGTTTCTCTGTTAGGCTACTGCCCCCGCAACCCAGCCACATATACATGGTAGAGAAAGGATGGATGGATGGAATATGCTGTTGTAAAACTATATACCGTGTTCCATCTTTGTTAATTTTATCATAACACACAGCATGCAGTGTATTTACCCTCGTCCTCCAGCGTTGGGAAGCTGCGAGCTCCTCTCAGGTCGTAGATATTCTCGTCTCTCTCAGAGGTCAGCTGGCTGGCTGACCAAGCTGCACCAGGACCACCACACTTGGGCACCGTCAAGGACACACGACCCTTCTTTGACGGAGAGGACTTCAAAGCTGAGGAATAATTTACAATAAGGCTTTT
The DNA here is from genome assembly GCF_057382095.1 of Aulonocara sp. 'chitande type north' Nkhata Bay. Classification (NCBI taxonomy): domain Eukaryota; kingdom Metazoa; phylum Chordata; class Actinopteri; order Cichliformes; family Cichlidae; genus Aulonocara; species Aulonocara sp. 'chitande type north' Nkhata Bay. Next base: position 7,831,858 of record NC_141365.1, on the reverse strand, counting down.
ATTTACAGTAATGAACCTGTGTGTTGTGTAGTTTGGGGTATTTAGCTTACAGTATACACAGCCTTTAAGTGACAGTTTTTATGATCTCTCTCTCTCTCTCTGTATCTATCTATCTATCTATCTATCTATCTATCTATGTATGAAGTCTGAAATTAATTTTTACTTTTTAAAGACCTTTTCGGGAACTTGTTCTGTGTTTGTTTTTAGTGACCATTATATTGTTTCTTTATTTTCCCTTTTAATTCCTGAGAAAATCACTTTAGGTTAGGAATTTGTTTGGGTTTAGCAGAAACAGGAAATTGGGATTTCAAGCAAACATCGCGACTACATACACCATTTCTGAACATATATAAATGAATGTAAACTCTTATAAAACATGGAACACTCTGAAAACACATATTTCAGTGGGGTAGATTCTCGTTGGATATCTATGCTGATAGGCACTGGGTTATGTTGCCACAGAATGATGTGACATTCTATTATGGGAATGAAAATTACCAACCTACACAGGGCTGAATTCAAAGACATCGCAAAAATCAAAGTGAAAAAAATGATGCAGTCCATTTTGGTGAAATTTCATAGCAGCAACTCAGAATGGTGCTCATTAGTTTGTATAGACCTCAAGTGCTTGAATGCATGCCTGACAGTGTTAGAGTACGGTCCTAAGGAGGTGACGGATGGTGTCCACGGAGATCTCCTTGGATCTCATGGATCATGGCTCTCCCTCCATGGACATGCCTCCCCAGACCATCACTGACCCACCACCAAACAGGGTGTCCCGAACAGGCAGTTTAACATTCTCCACGGCTTCTGCAGACCCTTTCATATCTATCACATGTGCTCAGGGTGAACCTGCTCTCATCTGTGAAAATCACAGGACACCAGAGGTGGACCTGCCAATTCTGCCAATCAGGCTGCACACTGCCAGGCAGTGAGCACAGGGCTCTCAGGCCCAAGAGTCAGAAACGGTCAGAAAAGACTAGGGGGGCATAAAATGTCAGGGGTGTCCACCTGTAAAACCATTCCCGTTTTGGGGGTCGTCTCATTGTTACCCCTCCCGTATGCCTGCTTTTAATTTTATTAGCACCAAAGCAGCTAGAACTGATTAACAACCCCCTCTGCTTAAATCTAACCTTAGCTAACCAAGGCTGAAAATCTCATACACATACCCCTATGTACTCTTTACAAAATGCTTAAAAGCAGTGAAAATAAAAGCAAATAGAGATCCAACAGATCTATTTTCCTAAAATGATATGAACTAAAAAATCTTTCAGCTGCTGTATCTGATTTTTCTATCAAGACTCGACACTGAAAGCAACAAAACCCTGGTGTGTGGCTCTCTCCTTCTCTCTACCTATGGCAACTTCTTAAATGAAACTCACAGGAGCTCTTCTTGAAAACTGTGGTGCTCATGAACTTCAAGAATCTGTCGGCATAGAATCCTGGCCGGTGGACCGATACAGTGTCCTGAGGGAGAGACAGAGAGATTAATGAGACAAATGGTGCATGAATAAAATGATCAAACTGGTGCTCGCAGTAGATTAAAACTGTCTGTGTTCTTCAGTGACCCATTTCAGTAATTCTTCTCTCTGGGCCAAACCACACGAGTGAACAACACCTGCTACAGACACGCAGAAACACAGTCAGACGAGGCTACAGACCCAACTCTTCATTATTTATGTTTCAGCAGACGGAGATAAGACAACACCAGCAGACTGACAGATGACACTTGGTGTTTGGTTTGAGACAGAGGACAGTAGGGGCGGCGGAAGCAATGAAGAGAGAGAATCTCAGTTATTAGCTTTTTTTGTTTCAGCATCACTGTTGCTCAATATGTAATGTTGCGTGTGGCTCGGAGGTCGTGCTGAGGATCCATTGTCGACAGCAACAGTGACGAACAGGACGCTGTTTGCTCTCCCACACGTCTCGCTTGTCAGGGTGTTTCGGAGTGGGAGCTTGGAGTAAAGAAAGGAGGCGGGGAGATTCATGGGACTGATCTTCTGTTTTGTGCTGTAAATCTTTCTGTATCAGATTCCCTGTAAAATCAGACTTGGCAGAACAAAATATAAAATACTGTGTGTAGGCAGCTGCTGATCTTAATGGCTCTGTTTATGGAAATAACGCTACTTAAATGAATGTGGTTGCAATTTGCTAATAATAAAGTGTTTCTACGGCATTACAGTTTTAAGGCCCACATGTTTTTCAGAATGAGCAACAGACAGTGTTTTCCTCAGAGTTACGTTGTTTTAGTAGTGGTAGTGGAGGAGAGATATACCTATGGTTTTATAAATAAATTAGTAAATAACACTTTACATACAATAAACAACAGATTAATGTTGAAATTACGGAGCTATTGAACTTTTAAAATATGAGTGGACTGAAGATGTAACTCCATGGTGTCGTTCTTGGGATGTGTGCTAAAGGCTAAGATATACCCGGATGGCCTGCATAAGTGAACTCTGGAGTATATGTGGGATAATCTATCATGAGCACAGGACAAAGGACAAAACTACAAGTCAGCTACACAGTACAGGAGCTTCTCAGCTGTGGAAACCCATGCCATGAAGCTCCCTGATTGATTGATTGATTGATTGATTGATTGATTGATTGATTGATTGATTGATTGATTGATTGATTGGTAATTTATTTCAACATGTGAACAATATACAAGTACATTTAGAAAAGAAATAAGAGAGAAAAAAAATACTATACAATTTTTGTGCTGATGTTAATGCCAGAGGAGGCTTGAAGCTCTGTATTGACTCAATGTTATCGAATCAGCAGAATGTTTGAGACTTCTATGCACAAAAGAGCTTTTGTCCATTTAGCACCCTTGACTTGGAATGAACTGCAGAACTGGAAAATAACTGAATTAATTTGATTTCATTTAGTGCTTTTAAAGCAAAACTAAGAGTCCCTGAGGCCAAGTCCATAACAAGCAACAGTTTCAATTAGATTGTTTGTCATTTTAACTGAATTTTATTTAATTCTATCTTTATTTAATTTGATTTTTCATTTCTTTTTTCACGTGTGTTGTTGCTGCCTGTGTTTAATTGAGTAACTGTGAGAGACTTGCTGCTACCTATCTTGGCCAGGTCTCCCTTGAAACAGGTTTTTAATCTCAATAGGATCCTCCTGGTTAAATAAAGGTTAAATAAATAAAAGAAAAAGAAAAAACTTCACCACTCTGTGACACTGCCCTGTAACTTTATAGGGTTAGTCTGGGATAGGTGTGGATTTACAGGTTTAGCCATGTGGATGGAGAAATAATGAGTCAGGCAGGTAAGCTGACAGAAAATTGACATTTTGTGCCAATAAACCCTCTTACAATGTCGAAGCTCAGGAAAGAAACCCAAAAGCTAAAAACTCACCCCATCATGAACCAAAGCCTTCCACGTGTGTTCCAGTTTCTTGATTAACCTGCAAAAACAAAGTTGGCATGGCAAACATGAATAAACCTAATGAACTTAAAGGTGTTTTAGTACAAAACACTGTGGCAGTAGTGTACAGCATGTACACATTATTTATGTCAGCATCATACAGACGTTTGGCTGATTTCTAAGATGATCACCTGTAAGACTGCAAGATGTCGATGATTCCGATGAAGAGAAGAAGCCTTTCTCCTTTTCCGCTAACGGCGGGGATACCGCCCATCCTAAAAGGAGAAGAGAAGTAAAGCTAAAATGAAATGTGGCAGGTTTGGGTGCCATTAATCTCCAGCCATCAGCTTCTCCACAGAGTTTATTTGATTTATTTTTCTCTTTCTTATCATCATTAGTCAGCTTTGGGATGTGTTCTTTGTGAGTAAAACAACATTTAATGTCAAACTACAACACTTATTCAAAATAAATGTACGGTATCTAGATTTAAAGCCGTACGACTCATGGTTGGGTTTAACTGAACAGAAATGTGAACCCCAGCTGTGGAGAGGATGACAGCATCGGGTCTGGTTCATCTTTGCAGTCTTCTGCTATTCCTACAGCTCATTCAGGTAACTGCAGGCATCCAGGCATTCACCTTTGACTAAATAATCCCATAAGTGCTTCTCTGCAATGTGAATACACTCATACCCTGTACCTTCAGTGCCTTTTAAACTTGTGACAGAGAATCTGATTTAATGAGATTTCAGAGTCAGATGATGTTTCTACCAGAAATTTGGCTTATGAGAATAAGCCTATAAAGGCAGGAAATGTTGGTTTCTTTCTACTTAAATCTAAGACTATAGAGTATTAGGGAACTTTAATGAATACTCCGATTTGTTAAGGCTAACTGCATCTTAGCAAGTCAGCAGGGTTTTAGTCTCTGCTGAACCTTTAATCTACACTGAACTCAACATTCGGACTTCTGACACAAAACCGCTGATTGCTTTACGGGCAAGATCTGAAGTTTGCATTTTCTTCAATTTCTTTTGAATTTCTCTGAAGTTGTGTATATTAAGCTCTAAGAGGCAGCACCAAAAAAATGCAATTATCTTTTCAGGCTGAAAGCAGTTGAAATTGAAGCACTGAAATGGTTTACATTTAATTTGAAGGAACTAAAGTGTCGCATCAAGTGTGAGCATTAAAAGGGAACAAAGAGCTGAAGAGAGAGAAGAAGCGTAACTACTGAAAGCAGAATAACTTTAGGAGGGAGAGTAAGAGATAAAGTTAGATGAATAAGTTCTAACATTGTTATTTATCCTTCAGGTTGTTAGCTCGTATAAATGCGGGAAGTCGGAGACATGCACTCCCAAAAGCCTCTGCTGTTCTCCTCTCTGGCCAAACTCACGTGTCGTCTGTGTCAATAGACCCTCCGCAGGCAGCTCCCCCCTGGATGGACTCCATGGCTGTGGAGTACAGAGCCTTCTGCTGGGCCACGGGCCTTTTCTCATCGCTGTCACCCTGGGAGCCTTCCATCTGCCTCTCCCTCTCCGCTTGGTCGATGTTGTGGACCCCAAGCAGCAGGCTGTAGTCCATGATCTTAAAGCTTTCCAGCACCTGAGCACAGGACAGGCAAAGATAGTTGTCAGTGTGCAGTACCTATGAGACACGCAGCTTCTAAATCCTGACTGAAAGCTTTTATTTTTTATTATTTTAACATGTCCCCAAGAGGGATATAAAACCAATAACCGTGGAGATGTTAATGCTATACACAAGACAGAGTGGTGCACGGGCATGCCCACACTGATAAACAATGTATTTGACTGCCAGTGAGTGCACACACACTGCTTTCCGAGTAAAGTAAATGGAAACAGCAGACAGTGATTTACAAGAGAAAAAGCCAGCCAGCTACAAGACCAGACACCTCGTTAAACCTTGTACTCGTAACACAGCTCTAATTTATAGAAAGGGGTCCTGGGAATGCCAAACATCATAACCTCAAGAAAAGTTTTTCTTCCATTCCAGCTCCCCTGTCTACTCTCATCCATCCTCTTTTATCGATCAGGGCACCATGAGTATCATGGGCTTCCCCACCCTTCTTTTTAAAGACTTTTTATATGCTTCTTCATCTACCATTACTTTTTATGAGCCATTTAATGGATCCTGCATCACAACAAGCAAACCAACTTCACCATCTCCTCCCCTCCTGTCTGTCTCAACAGAAAACACAAGTAAAAAAGCTAAAACCAGTATTTGCATTTAGCTGTATATTCATATTTCTCACCAGGCAGTCTCTCTGCAGGGTCTTGGTCAGGGCATTGCAAGTGTCCTGGTCCATCATCAGGCCATCCTGCAAGTCTTGCATGAAGTCCAGGTCTTTAAAGGTGGGCCTGGCCTTCTCCCTCTCCTTCTTGGACGCTCGCCTCTTGTAGGTGGAGCCCTTCAGGTCGTACTTGAGGTGCATGCGCACCACGCGGGGGAGGACATTGTTCATAACAACCACACGGATGTTCTTGCCACCTGACTGGACACAGTAGAGGCCGAAAAACTTGGGCAGCAAAGTGCGAGGGTTCTGATTCAAGTTCTGGAGATGAGAAGAAAAGAGGGAGAACATGAGAAATGAACACCATAAGGAGACGCCTTGAGGGATTGAGCCGAAATACAATATGTGTGAGGTACAGTAAGCTCACATGTAACAAAAATATATATATCTTTTAGAAGTTGTATGACTTCAGGCAGTGTTTCTGACACTGGAACAGAAATTGTTGCTTTTGATTAATGATATCCATTTCAGTTTAAATAAAAGCTTCAAAACAGCACAAAAAGGAACGCCACTGAACACAAAGAGGCATTTTTCTCCTCATGGGAACGTGACGGAACGAAACATACACGAGGAAGAGGATAGCTGATACATGTTACGCAAACAGTTGACTGACAAACAACACATGATTCTCAGTGTACACACACTTTGGCTACGGTTACATATTCACCACCTGATCGCACCAGGATCCATTACACAACAGAGAGAGCCAACAGAAATGAAGGTTTTTCTCACAGTGCCATGTCATGTATATCAAAGTGGTTACTGGACTCTGTAGCCACAGGAGAAGAAAATCATACTTAAAAAGCACGACTCGGGAAAGAGTCGTATCAAAGCGGAATTTAAGCTTTTAAATTTACTGTAAGAACAAAAACCTTTGATGCTCCACCAGAGCACACAGTCAGAATGAAAGTATGACTGACAGGTTTTTGATCATTCTCAGTGCGATGATGTGAATTTTTATGTTGTGATTTTGTTTACATGTTTTACTTGAATTACTTATTAAAAATAAAGCAAATAATTAATGGTTACAGTTCTACAAAAGACTCTAAAAACTAATATTCAGTTTGGGATTCATGCCTCAACAGCAGTTATAAGATGAGCTGCAATCATGAAATTTTGTGGGTTTGTAGGTAAAAATTTAAATATGTAATAGGGCTGTGCGATATGACCAAAATCTCATATCCCGATATAAGAATTATATAAATCACAAAAATTTAACATTTTCTGTAAATTCTGTGAATCTCGGGCCGCTCGACTTGCGGGAAGTGTTTCCAGCTGCGCGTCATGTAGCTGGAGTCGAATGCATGTTTTAACCGATGCATGAAACTATACGTTTTTAGACATAAGTTGTAAAGGCCGCCGCTTTCTTTGTGAGTATTTATTACACGGCGTGCTGCGGGGAAAAGCCTGTTCTACCGTTTGAGTCTAAGGTTTATTTTTTTTAGCACCTGGCGGCTCTTTTTTACTTCTCATCCGTAAATAATCTGCTCTTTCACGTGATTCAGTTTATTTTGAAAAGTCTCAACAGGATCTTGAGCTTTATTGTGAAAGGTTTATGTGGAACATAAACAAGCGGACACGCCATGCTGTTACCGTCGTTGTTGCTAACCACAACACATAAAAACAGGCGCTAGTCCGTCCATAGTGTGGTTATATTAAATATAAGAGAAAGAGAGAACTTTAAGAAATTAATATAGCCACTACAGTGACCATCAAAACGATGAAAAAATATTGCCGTAAACAGTTTATTTTGCGACACCCCGAAACAAAGGTTAGCGTAAAATGAAACGATAGACGTTTTTATATCGTCATCCGATATATATCGTTATATCGAACAGCCCTAATCCGGTTGTTCAGTGATGACGCGACGAATCCTACTTCCGGGTCTAAAGTAGTCTGCGTTTAATATGGCTTTTATGTTGTTAACATGTTTAATGTTATGTATTTTCTTCTATTTGATCTCAAAAAGCTCCTAAAACAGTCAGTGATCCCTGTTGACCTCCCTCGGCTTTTATTACCGCTAATCATTTATTTAAGCTCAGTTTTTAAAACCTTAGGATGTAACTACAGCCCAGCCCATGCAGCAGTATATGAATGACTAACTTTGTATTGTAGATGAATTATCTCAGTTGTTCTCCTGGCTGAAGTTTGGTCCTTTTACAGCATCCTGCCATGCGATTACATTTGTTTCTGACCACCGAGAAAACTCACGTTAACTTTTATCGAGTGGAAAAAAAGTTAGCTTGTTTATATTATGCTAACATAGCTATGTCGCTAGCGGTCACGTAACACATCATTATATACCAGCTAGCCAAACTTCAGTAACCCTACAAACGTCACTGCTGTTTAGTTTTCTGTCTTCATTTATGCTGGAAGTGATAAGAAAGCTGTATGTTTTAATTTGTTTCCAAAACCCCGCAGTCAGGACATGCTATATTGTATTTAGATAGAAGCTAGCGAGCTAACTCCCTGCTAACTTCTAACTCCGTTAAATGTCATAAATTCCGTTTTCATGGATGCCTGGATGTTAAACTCAATTGTTACACCTGGTAGAGCAGAACGCTGATCATTTTATTAAAGATGAAAGACTTTAGACAGTTTTTCAACTCTCAGTAATGCCACAGTGATCGTTTGATATATGGACCTGCAGCGGAGTTTAGACCCAGACACGGCTAGTGACGTCAGACTGAACAACCGGATATGTAATACTTCATCCTAGTTCTGCTATAGGTTTCTTCCTTTTACAAGGTTGTTTTTCCTTCCCACCTTTGTCAAGCACTTGCTCATAGTGGGTCATCTGATTGCTGGGGTTTTCTCTGTATTATTTTAATGTCTTTACCTTACAATATAAACCGGCTTGAGTTTACTGTTGCTGTAAATAAAATTGAATTGAGCTGAATGTATTGCATCAAACTGACTTGACTCTCATCTCGAAGAACATATGTCATAGCAAGAGCTCTGTCTCTGGCTAGGACTTAAAGACCAAACAGGAGTTTTCAGCGTAAAGGTCGTCGGTGTGCACACCCAGGTTGTTTCTTGCTGCTTTTTTCTTTTTTTCAATATTTACAAGGTTATTCACTGTGAAATTTGTAATGTGCTGAGGCACCCGAGGGAGAATATTCAGCATAAACAACCTGAGTTGCGATGTATGCCAATAAATAACACACTGAAAAATCTGGAGCTGAAGCCACTCCAACTCAGTTCTGGTTTACTAATCAACCTGATTGCCAGATTTGGCTTCCTGCTATTCTTCCATTTCCCAGAAATGTAAGTCAAGTTGAAGAATCACTATTTTGATACACTGGAGGAGATCCAGTGGGAACTGCAGATGCTCACGTGCAAGTGATGAGAAGGGGACTTGCACAGAGCGATCTAAAAATAACAGCTGTGGAAGGAGAGCAGCGATGCCTGAGGAGTCCGGCTACAAGGGGTAATCGGCTGAATTCATATCTGACTGGGTTTTTTTTTTATTTTTTGTGCAAAGTCACAGTCAAACTATTATCACTGAACAGAAATGAAAAGACACAAAGCACTTTAGATCATTTTTGGCTAAGCCAAATGCAATAACAAGATGAAGGCACACAAGGACATTTTAAAAAAGTTCTTTAGCAAGTACTTTCCTCTGTATCACAGGTTATGCCAAATATTTCAAGAATCAATGCAAACAAATTAGTTTGGCTGGTTCCTCAGTTATAAACCTGCTTTGACCTTGGGACTTGGGCCAGCTCAGTCCCATTAGAAAGATGAGAGAAGTGCGAGAAACAGAGGGCTGCTCCATATAGTGGTAACACACAGCAATCAGGGGTAAAAATGACTGCAAGAGGAGAGAGAAAGAGGAACAGACTCCAGAGAGATGAAGGATGACTAGAAAATGTGGCTGAAAAGACTAGGTACTTGGTGAATGACCTTCAGATGAGAAAAGCTTCTACAAAGAGCAGCAAAGAGAGAAAGAGCATCCTCAGCCCTCAGCCACACACAACCCTTCTGTCAGCGTTACGAGGGCAGAGCGGTGACGAGCCAACAACACGAACACGTGAGGCACGGGAGCAGAGGAGAGGGATGGAGAAGAAAAACGAGAGGAAGGATTTAAACACAAAGACAGAGCGAGAGGGGGAAATCAAGGAAAATAAATCACGCTGAGAGAGCCACAGCAGCAGGAGGCTCTCTTTGGAGAGTGACAAGACATATAATAGAAGTGTGAATAAACAGAGGGGAGAGAAGTGGCAGCACGAAGTCAGTTACATCACTGTGGTCTGCATGCTGCCCAGAGCCAGAGTCTTCAGCCCACAACCATGAGCCAGTCAGCTGTTGAAGACGTGGAGCTCCACCAATGACTGCTTGTACGCTGTCTGTTATGTGTTTGCCTAAAATACAGATAAGTCTACAATACTCAAACTACTTCTCAATGTCCAAACATACATTTTTTGTCCTGTGTCGTGTTTCTGAGAGTCTTTAAAACCTCCCTCCCCTTTCTCTTGCCTCGGGCTACAGCCCGAAACTCTCCGCTTTTATTAAACCACTCGCTTAAGACCAATTACACCTGTGAAAATGTTTCAGAGCACGACCAAAACGATGGAAAAGGTCACAGTAAATGCGCTGACACTTCAACTTCCTTAAATGATTAAACAAATTCCTGCAGTGGACTTTGCCCGCAGCTGTCGGTGCATTAATAAACACAAGGGCGAGGGCTATGAACCTGTGAGGCTGGATTAGCAGCATGGACATACATGGAGCTGTTGCTGGTTGACTTCTTTCAGAAAGAGGCTGTGAAGTTTTGGAGGGGGTGGGAGTGGGCTACTGTTGGTGGAAGTCATGCTCTGTTAGGCTTAAGTACAGTACATCCGGCTACTGAAAAACACCAGCCAGTCTCTTATGAAATCCTATGGCCTGAGGTTTCAGTCACAGAAGCTAAAAGCTGTTAAGTCTGCTTTATTTGAAGGTTTGTGCTTGGAGGAAACATTTCCAGGATCTTACATAAACCTGAGAGCTTAAAAAAAACGTAGGGATAGAAGTTAGTATTTAAATGAAATAATAATAAATAATAACCTATTATTTATTCATGATTTTCTTATTTTCTTCCATATATGCCTTATTACAGTTTTTCAACATAGCCAATATTTCAAATGATGAGGTCAGTGCATGTAGAAGTAATCCCTGTGTGCCAAAATGTCAGGTTTCAGACTGCTAATAGACAAATCGTTCTACTCTTGGCCTTTTATGATGTCATTAAGAACAGATATCCCTAATATGGTCAGTTGAAGCTGTGAAAAAAGGGTAGCCAATCAGATAAAAGTTTCCTTAAATGCAGGCTGGCCTTAAAGAAAGAAAAACGGGAGCTAAATAGCTTGTTTCAGATAGAGGCTGCACTAAAGCCTGGCATAAGATCAAGGGTTACTTTTTGAACTACGACTCATGCAAAGCATCTCTATTAAAATATGGATTTGTTAAAAAGTGTGGTGTCTTCAAACAAACATGCATAAGTACACAAAGGGTTCCCTGCCTTTTATCCAGTGCTCATGAATCTGTGTGTCTTGACGACAAGAAATTAGTGTGCGTTACTTAACGTAAACCTGAAAAGAGTTGCCAAATCCCAGTGAGAAAATAAATAAAACATGGAAGAACAGCTGCTGTGGCAGTTCATTTGAACTTCTTTGGTGGGACACGCCCATTTGAGCACGTTACATATACATTTTAGGTACGCTGTCATGCACACAATCTGCTTACCATGTAGTATCCAGGCAGCAGCTTCTGTAAGAATTCAGCCTCCTTGTGCATCACAGTCTTGATGATGAACTCATCGTCCTTTGTAAGGTAGAAGACTGAGCCACTCGCTCCAGGATTGGACAGCTCGATCAGAGGCTCGTTGCACAGGGAGTACTGCAGGGTTACACACAGAAACAAACAACTATAAATAAAACTTAAAATAGATGAGAATATTGACCTAGTTTTACCTTACAATTGTTTACGTAGAGGATATAGTACTCAGTAAAAGTACACTGAATTAGCTGTTAGTAGTACTCTGTTTGCAAGACGCACAAATTGTACTACTCTGAAACTGAACGCAACTTCGTAGACAAGTTACAGAAAACATGTTTTTTTTAAAGTTGCAGTCTATTCGACAAAGTCATGGAACATGATCATTTCTTCAGTCAGTGTGAGTCACACTGACTCAGTAAATTGTTAACGGTGTTCAGATTTGACTGAGCCATGACTCAGAAGAGTTCGCCTAAGTACTTTAACTGCTTCCGTAAGCTCTGTATCACAGCCGCTGCTGCTGCCATAAAGGTGGAATTGGCTGAGTGGACCGACTCCTTTTCACCTCTCCCCGCATAGATCCCCCTTAACCCTTCCCATCTGGTTCTTTTAGATTACTGCAATCCATGCAAACGCTACCAGTGGAACACAAAAAAGCACAGAAAAATAATTACGGCACTTCATTATACATCTCCTCTGATACCTTCCTGTTAACAACATATTAATGAAGAATACCACGCTGACTAGAACTCTCTGGCTCTCTGGGGATCAAATCTATAAATGAGGAGTTGCCTGCACTGCTGATAATAAACATAAACACTGGAAATCAAACACAAACACCAGCATGCTGAGACACAGAGCCCAAATTTGAATATTAATGAAACACAAAAGGCCATAGGACATAGGACATATAAGGACATAGAATAAATATATATTTTACAGAATTACAATGGAAACAAACACAAAGCTGAAAGAACATGCTTTTAAAATTCCAATGTTGTAACCTTTTTTATACAAACACTCCCCATCCAACTTCCGCTAATTACTCACATTTGAACATTCTCCTGAATCAATTCCAACATTTTAAAACACACCTAAGCAGGACGGGAGGATAAGAATGTGAAGCTGACTAGGAATAGCAATAAGCAAACAGTTGGGAAGCTCATCTTCACACTAGGGCTGTTCGATATAATGATATATATCGGATAACGATATAAAAACGTCTATAGTTTCATTTTACACTATCTTTTGTTTTGTGGTGTCGTAAAATAAACTGTTTAGGGCAATATTTTTTCATGGTTTTGATGGTCACTGTAGTGGCTATATTAATTTCCTAAAGTTCTCTCTTTGTCTTATTTTTAATATAACCACACTACAGATGGACAAGCCCTGTTTTTATGCATTGTCGTTAGCAACAACGACGGCAAAACCATCGCATGTCCGCTGGTTTAGTTTCCACATTAACCTTTCACAATAAAGTTCAAGATCCTGTTGAGACTTTTCAAAATAAACTGAATCACGTGAAAGAGTATGCAGAATGTTTACGGATGAGAAGCAAAAAAGAGCCGTCAGGTGCTAAAAAATAAACCTTAAACTCAAATGTTAGAACAGGCTTTTCCCCGCAGCACGCTGTGTAATAAATACTCACAAAGAAAACGGCGGCCTTTACAACTTATGTCTAAAAATGTATAGTTTCATCCATCGGTTAAAACACTCGACTCCAGCTACATGACGCGCAGCTGGAAATACTTCACCAAGTCGAGGTGCACGAGATTCACAGAATTTACAGAAAATGCTACATTCTTGTGATTTATATCGTTATCGGGACGATATATGTCTTAATATCGGGATATGAGATTTTGGTCATATCGCACAGCCCTACACTAAGATGTCTAATTTATCAGACGAGAAAGTCTCTTTAGGGATGTGATAAAACAGCATCAAACCTTCAGCGAACAGAACTGCTGCAGAGACTATTTAAGCTTTCTTTGTCTTTTTGGGTGTGAGAAAATCTAACATCTCTTTATCACTATTTACTGACAAAACAGAAAGGCCCATAATTGGCAGGTCCACAGGAAATAACAAAAATCAGTAGCTGCTGCCACAAATGTGTCAACAACACATTATCTCTTCTGGCAGGCCCTAATGATTTGTCTATGAATAACTTGTTGGTGGTAACACATAACAGAGTGACTTGTTAGAAAGGCTGGATTAGATGGTGCCAGTGCTACAGCCCCACAACAGCAATGGCTGAAGCTGTCACTCGTAGCAACACTAACAAGCTTATTGTTGGTTACGAGACAGAGGAAATACGACCAAAGTGTTCTGGTAATGCAAAAAGCCGTTAACCCTCCAAATTACCTTTTAATGGCAGCAATTTTCTACTGTAACAAATTACTTTTTAACATCCACCACTAATGAACTCTAACAACATCAGCTACCTGTGAACAGAAATGGCTCATATACAGTATTTTTTTATAGTGAGACTACATTTCAGTTCATAAGTCACAGAATAATTATGTTCTAGATTAAAATTTGAGCTTTTAATTGACTCTTATCCGTCACTTATCTGCTTTTACAACAGCACCTGGCTTGTTCATAATGTTTTATTATGTATTCTTAATGATTTCTGTCATCATTTTGTCTTTTTTCTCTCTTTTTATGCATTCAGAAATGTTTCCATGCTGCTATTTTAGTATCTTGTAACTGGGGTTTAGAAAGATGCTATATAGAAATAGCATGTATCATCATCATCATTATTATAGCACTTTATGCCCATAAATTTTAGCCTTGCAGTTGAAGTGAAAGTTGTTGTTTTTTTAAACTTACAACCAAAAATCCACAGCAGACTGAACACTAAACATGAACATTAAGTCTTTCCTGTAGCACGTCTAACCAACAACCAGCGATCATGTAATGTAATCTTACTTTGGCCTTACTTTTGAAGCATTGTCTAAATTAATTTCAGTGGTCGTCAGTGCGTAAGTGTGCAAGTACAGAAATATCAGTGATATCTGATTTTAAAAATCATTGAAAGTTTTGTTGACTATGTCCCAAATTAAAGTGTTGACCCCTTAGGTTAGTGAGGTTTACAATGGTCCCTCGTTTATCGGGAGTTAAGTCCTAAAAATAACCCGCGATAGGTGAAATCCGCAAAGGAGTCAACTTTATTTTTTAGTATTATTATAGATGCTGTAAGGCTGTAAAACCCCTCACTACACACTTTATACACTTTTCGCAGACAGGCATGAACATTTTCACACTTTTCTCTCTTGTTTAAAAACCCTCAAATTTCAAACCTTTGTAGAAAATAAGTCCAGTATTATAGAATGAAACCAAAGGCACCCGCGGTTGCCTTTGATGGTGCAAAACGTCTAATCAACATTGTTGTATTTGTTGGGGAGAAAACTTACAAACATTTAGTGCAGCACTATGGAATCACACTGCTAGCAATCGAAGATTTATATTAATTTGAGAAGGTGAACGCATTCTGTACTGTACAGGAGACATGGTACAAGATTGATTGACAATAGTCTACCGCCAATCAGGATGCAGAACGTAATGCACAGTAAAATAAATAAATAAATAAAAGCATGAAAAATTGCACAAAAAAATTCAGCGAAATAGCGAGGCTGCGAGAGGTGAACCGTGTCATAGCGAGGGACCACTGTATACCACTTCCTCTGCTGCTGCTGCATTTTCTATAAATTTCAATTCAGGATTTGTTGAGCACCGTTCAATTAACACCATCTACCAGTTAAGACAATCAACTAGATTGTCCTATGTTATGTCCAAGTGCTTAAGGAAATGCTTAAAAAAAAGAATTAAAAGAGAATATGGACTCTAGATTCATATTATAATTTTGAGTTTATGCTGTGACCTAAAATCTGAATAATAAGTACAGCCAGTCAGTGGTGAAATGTCTCCAGATGACTTGCTGACTGAAAGAGAAAAGGGAGAAAAGCCGGCACAATGCTGTGTTTCCACGTGGTTGGAGTACCAATGCATTGAGGACAAGTGCACATGGAGCATGCAAAAACACTGACTAATCAGTGTATGTATATGCAGAGTGTTGAATCATGCAGCCTCCGGGTTCCCCAGACAGAGGAAGAGAGACAAGCTCCAGACCTGCCTTCTCTTTCTCCAGCCTTCTTCTCCTCTCCTCTCTGCCCTCTCAGATGCTGTCTCATGGCTTATTGTCCACATTCCTTTTCACTTAGCTCTCTACTAAGATCCCACTTTTTATCAAGAGTTTTTTTCTTCTAATTCTGTTGTTTACACCTCCACCCCAACAAGTTGCAGTGATGCCTTTTTCTGTGTCAAATCGGTTTGGCCACTATCGGCCGTTAAAAAGAAGTTTATTTATATCTAAAATTAGAAAAAAGGTGAAATGTCAAAAATCGTCCTTTCAGGACATTTGAAGGATATAAATGTTATTGATAAGGTGTGTGTAGATTCAAATCAAAGAGTGCTTTAACCAATAAAGGAAAGTCTGCTACCAACCTTGATTGGTCTGCTACCACTCAAGTGTTTTCAATGACCTTAAACGTAGTCTGGATCTAGAGACAAAGACGAGTGAACTCTTACCAGGTAGTCATCCGGCCTGATGCCAAACAGTTCTCTGAAGTAGCGGAAGGCCACAGGAGCGTACGTTTTAAAGCGGAAATCCGGGAAATGATGGGCTGGAGTAAGGTTGCTCCCTTCACTAAAAGTTTAGGATAACAACATCCGGTCAATAAATTAAAAAAATTCCACTTATTAGTGCACTAGAGGGCTTTAGTGGGTGTTTGGGTGTAACAAAACCTGGGGAAAAAGATGCTCTCCACCACGTAAAAGTCCTGCATTAACACATCTCTTTCAGGCTTGGAGCTCAGGTTACCCACTGTGTAACCGATGCCCAGCTGGATGGCACCTTTCAAGGCTGATGATGTGGTCTGCAAAAGAGGGAGTGGAGAAGGCAAAAATGAAATTCTTCATCTTCTTCTAAACCTCACAGGACAGTCTGAGATTGCTCTTTAGAAATGTTTCAGTAGAATCTAATGGTATCATCTATAAAGTGTACAAAGGCAATGAGTCTGCGTCATGTCATTTCATATTTCTGATTACCAGACAAACAGAAAATGCATATATTTCTTAGATAAATTAACCTCTGATAATAAAACTGACTGAAAGAAAAATCTTTATTTTCCTCTGGCCTCTAAAACCTTTTTTGGGTGTAACAGGGCAGAAAAACTCATTTTATAACACCTAGAGACATAGCACTATTCTTCGATAGCATATCAAAGGTCACTCTTAGAAACAGAAACTGTATAGTATAGCACCTTCTTATAAGTAGTCTCCCCTGATGCGTCCACCCCTCTGTGTCCAATCTTCTTTCCTTGACCAGGCTGGCCTGAGGATGAGGCCATCTGATAAGAAGAAGAGAGAAGCAGACTATTATAATCCGGTCAGCAGTACTTGCACTTCTTTATGAATGGAGACCGTTGAATGGCAGCAATTTCAACGTCTGATGTTTGTCATTTTGAAGCGATATACAGACTGTAGCTCAGCTAATGTAATGGAGCTGATGTAATAATTTTAGGATCTTATCCACTGCAAATAATTCTAGAGCCACTGTACGTTATGGTCACTGAGCTTTTGGTTTAAACTGGTATTTAAGTAGATTTAAGTAATCTGCACACTCCTATTAAACAAATTGGGCAATACTTTAGGGCTTGCTAAAATGCGCTGTGTATAAAAGGGATTGATCAAATTAGGAGGATTAAAGAAGACTTATTATGCTTATTTCCAGCTTTGAGTTTGAGTCGTGGCTCAGAATAATTCCTGTTTATCTCATACTGGGCTTTAGTGCAGCGCCTCACTTCTTCCACTGTCTTAAGGAAAACATCCCTTTATTCTAATTGGGTGCCCCTCCCGAACAAAACAATTTGAACAACGTGCAGGCAGGGCTCTGTGCTGATGATCATATCTGCTCTCGCTGACACTGGAGAGAACAGCAGAATAAAAAAGGGCCATAAACCATGTTTTTAGAGAAGGGTGGAGTGAGCTTTTGCCTCACTAAGGATTACTTATTCAAACTCAGGATAGTTTAAATGTAGCTGTATATATGTATGTAGAGAGCAAGGATACATGCTGATAAAATGTTGTGTCCTATAAATACAGACAAGAAGAAAAATCACTAATGCTTTTAAATATTTTGTGCTGTTTGTAGTGACATTGGAGGCGGTTTTCAAGCACCAATTAAAAGCCTCAAATGAAACCATTATAGTGGGATAGTATGGGACAAAAAGCAAAGTAAAAGACAGAGAGACAGGTGCAGGTGGTGGCTCACCTCTGTGATGAAGGCTTTCTTAGCAGCTGCATCTGTAAGAGAGGGGACAAGAAGAGACAAAGCACTGGCTGTAAGTCGCTCTGTGACAGAGAGGCTCCATTACTCAGCATCATTAGTCCTTCCCGTGACAAAGATGAATCCCACAGGGTGGATGCAGCAGCCTAACATTATGTAATGACAGTGTCAAACACAAGCAGGGGCCTGACTGAGTGACTGCAGGAAACAGTAACATCAAGGGCACGAAGTCCTTTAGAAAACCTCATGAAGTACAACTGATTATTCTGCTGTGCAGGCGGCACTGAAGCCCATGTGTGTGATGGTTGGCTAGACTATGCACCAAAATGTATCCTATTTATTTGTTCCAATGCCAATAGGTTTATTCAGACATTTACAGTCCACCCACCCCAGCCCAAGTACAGGTTCACAGATACACGTGTGACTGCAAGCTCTCTTAATGAACTCACTTTAACTTTAACTCAATATGCCTCTGTGGCGTGAATAAGGCACGGCGGGACCACAGATCCATTTTCTGAGCTATTTATTTACACTGGCTGCAGCTCCCAAGCTGCCAGCCGCACATCACACCACAGCAACAACCCCTGAGTCCCCGTGTTTTAACACCGTGGGTGTGATCTGCAGATGTCGTGCAGGTGCGTCCGCATATCATGAGACAAGCTTAAACATATTAGATAAACAGTTCTAGTATGGTGACAACGTGCTACACTAGTAAATACTCATCATACCAGTAAATACATGAAGTAAAGCAGTATCTGCCATGTTATGATCATTTCCAGCCTAATAACAGGATGTAAACAGTAGAGAAAGGCAATCAGAGTCCTGTTTCCACCAGGAAAGCCTGAAATAGACATAATTATAGACATATATAACACTCAGCATAATAATGGAGAGAAGGGTAGGAAAACAGGAAAGGGAGAACGGAAAATGAGCAAAAGAAAGAGTGGAAAGTGATGAAGAGGGTGGTTCAGAGATGGCTTCAGACAGAGAGGGAATTAATCAGCCTCACTCTGTTACTGTTATCATCATAACTGCTATCACACTCAGCAGCCCAGATGGTGGAATTTATGGAGAAACTGCAGCAACACAGCCTGACAGTTGGGAATAAATACATGATGATATGAATACAACTGATGAGACACTTTGATGAGGACACCAGTTTTGCTTATGTGATTACTTTTCACTTTTGGGAAACAGATGGAGCGGCAATGTTTAAAAGATTTTCTTGTGGTATTGTGTCAGTAAGGTTACAACACATCCCGTACCGCTGAGGAAAGCAGAAAGTTCCTTATTGCTTATGACAAGGTGATAGGCCTGAATTTGTTGGAGAAGATATTGCTTTCAAATCTCACTGCTGCACGCCTAGAAACATGCAACCCTGCCGTTAGGACAAAAGAGGAGCAGCTGGGTGAAAGCCCATTCAGCCATTTCAATTAATATTCAGTCATCGTGAAAGAAAGTACACCCTCTTTCAAAAAAATAATCAAAAATATAATTAATCTTGAATTGTTTATCTACCACAAATGTAACCAAAGTGCAGAAACAGTGTATTAGAAAGTACATCCTTACTGCTTACATGGGAATAAAGAGGTTTAGGATCAGGCAGGTACTGCTAATCAAAATAAACCCATGAATGGATTAAGGGCAGGTGTGAGGTTTCTGGAGAATTCAGGAGTGTGTTAACATGATGCCAAGGAGGAAAGACGACAGCAATGATTTAGAGAAGAAGGGTTCTATGAAGGGTTATAAGACCATTTCCAAACAGTGTGAAGTCCATCGTTATATAGTGAGATTATTTAGTGAAAAACATTCAAGACAGCTTCCAATCTTCCCAAGAGTGAACCTTCCAGTAAATTCCACCCAAGATCTAACCATACAATGCTTGGAGAAACTGCAAACAAACCCCAAGTGCTGCATCTCAGACTCTAGAGCAGGGGTGTTGAACTCCAGCCCTCAAGGGCCGGTGTCCTGCGGGTTTTAGATATCATCCTGGGTCAAAACACCGGAATCACATGATTAGTTCATTACCAGGCCTCTGGAGAATCCCAAGACATGACAGGAGGTCATTTAGCAATTTGTAAAATGGTAAATGGCCTGTATTTTATAGCGCTTTACTAGTCCCTAAGGACCCCAAAGCGCTTTACACATCCAGTCATCCACCCAATCACACACTGGTGATGGCAAGCTACATTGTAGCCACAGCCACCCTGGGGCGCACTGACAGAGGCGAGGCTGCCGGACACTGGCGCCACCGGGCCCTCTGACCACCACCAGTAGGCAGCGGGTGAAGTGTCTTGCCCAAGGACACAACGACCGAGACTATCCAAGCTGGGGCTCAAACTGGCAACCTTCCGATTACAAGGCGAACTCCCAACTCTTGAGCCACGATCGCCCCAACTGTGTATTGTATTAGCTGTGTTGGATCAAGGGCAAATCTAAAACCTGCAGGACACCGGCCCTCGAGGCCTGGAGTCAACACCTGCGCTCTAGAGTTAGAAAAAGAAATGAATCAAGGTGCTGCAATGATCTATACATCAGCAAGATTGAAATGCTCTGGTTTAATGAACGGAAGCAACGCTTTAAAGAAGATTCAAAATGATGTGAACGGCTGATAGTCATACAGGTAACAATTATTTCAGATTACTGCTGCTAAAGGTGATTACGTTTAATTTTTCATGCACCGCTTCTGCACTTTTTTCTGGTAAAATAGTCAACCACATGATTTTCATTATGTCCTGATACATAAAAGCTTAGAACTGAAAGAGGGTGTACCTTCTTGTAAAAGGTGACACAGAATCAACCATCAAGTACAAGTTGGGTTGAGCTGCAAACAATTTCAGGAGAATTACCTTGGGATCACTTTCTACTGTTGTCCAGAAGCAACTGTGTTTGCTTTATTCGGCACAATTAATGGACAATGTCTGGAAAAGCTGCAGTGCAAGTGTGAAAACATCTCAGGTGGTGGAAGGAAATGTAAAAGGGAAGCTCATTTTGTTTTTCATGCAGCAAATGTTACCAGATCCCAGCGTCTGAATGTGCACAAGCTTTTGATGGTTTAAAATGGGTTGGCTCTGCTCCTCCCGAGGAAGCAATTTTCAGAGTGCGCATTACTGTGAACAATTCACAACAGGCTAAATGAGAACTGAACATGACTTTCAGCCTGGACTCTGCAGAGACTTCCTCTTCTAACCAGCACACTATGATTCACTGTCTCTCGCCAGCTGAGACACTAACAGCTAATACCTATAAGCCAGGGTTGTACAGGAGTGGGAGAGCATCCTCACAGCTTGACTTGGTGCTTGCAGCTCAAATGATAGCCAGCCTCTCTTAGTCTGCCTGCCTGCCTCTCGTGCATGCCCATGTGACTGAGCCTCACAGTAGCCGGTTTTCCACCCCTCCTCCTGCTCCGTCTCTCTTACTTGCTCCCTCTTCCACACACATATTCACACTGGGATGCACAAACAAGCGTGCTACGACAGCTTCCTGCAAGGTGGAACAACCAGTAATAAAAATATGGGTAAAACAAAGAAAAGCCAATGGAGGAATGTTTGCAGTGCAGAAAGACACAGCTGCTTTCAGTGTGCTTACTATTCATTTTGCCTGTGTGCACATGCATGCGGTTGGCTGGATTTTTGTGCTTCTTCCACATCTCTCCAGTCACTTCACAGTGTCTGCTCCAAATGTGTTGCATGTGTTTGTATGCAAAGGAATCTAACTAACTGTGGCTACATCTCTTCCTTTCCACATGCCTGCACCTGTCAAGACAGCCCCAAGAATGTGTATGCGCGCAAAGGTATGTGGGATTGTGCAGTGACTGGGAATACACAAGATTAGGTGTGTGAGTCAAAGTAACAGCAGACCACACATTGGGTCCATACACTGCAGCTGGATGGCTGCCTTCTGACAAGCTCCTGTAAGATATCGGTAGTCTGCACAGGCATTGCATTAAGCAGCAGTCTGAGTGTAAGATACTTACAAGGCTTTTTTTAATCTAAGTCTAAATGTAACTTGTTGTATTCACTCAAAGAATCCATCCATCCTCCAGGTCTTTGCCAACATTAAGTAAACCCAGACGAGCCATTATTAAATTACTTTAAATTATGGAAAGAAGGACATAGGTTAGGGAAGAGGAAATATTACACAGGAGCCAAAACTATATTAAAAATTTCAGCCTTCAAACTAATGCTTCTGTCAGCCTCAAATGCAATCACTGTATATTATGATTACAAGCACGTAATTAACTCCAACGGGGAGGTTATTTGATGGATTCAGATTGCCTGCCTGCCTGTTTGTTTATTAGCACGGTTACTTAAAAAGTCCAACATACATTTGGATTAAAATGTTACCAGAGGTTGGGTCAGGCCTAACTAAACAGTGATTACCCCTTAGAGTCGGATCATATGTTCACAAATATAAGTTAAGAGAAATGAATGTCCTCAAGAAAACATCACAATCCAAGGATATTTTCTGAATGCAGGAAGTCCGTTGATGCATGATGAATTTTTCAGCCTTGGCAGTGGTGTGAAGTGGGGTGTGTGCGTGAAGTGCAAGACTTGAAATCACAATGCCTTGCAGCTGTTCATGTAATTCCTGCCACATATAAACACACAAGCAGGAAGCTGATAAGAGCATGTTAAAGTCAATAAAGAAAAAACAGAGTAATAAGCTTATGTACCTACAAAAAATGTGAAAACAATAGTATATTTATATGCCTTGACCATGAATACAGGAGTCTTATTTAATAACATGTCTGTGGTATCTCTGCATTTACCTTTAACATATTTACCCTTCTTGTTCAGTGTTGCGAAGCTGCAGAACGAGGAGATACTGAAAAATTGTTCTCACTCCACCATTATATGGCAGCTGTAGAGTTCTTCAGGGGATGGAACAACAAATAGACCCTTCCAAGTAAACAGCTCCTAGCTGAATCTGTTTCCTATCTAAATGGCAATTTGTTGGTTTATGGCTTCTTCTCATAACCCTGAAGAGAGTCGTCCATTACTGGCTGCTAATATTCACGCGAGGTGAAATGAGACAGACTGTACATCATTCTGAAAACCCCTGCGCTTATATGATTATGTTCATATTTTACTAGTTGGTTGTTTTCCAATTCCTGAAAGACCATCCACGCATATCTCTGCTAAACTATAGATTAAACCCTGTGCATTTGCTCAACAGAGCTTAGATAATTATGCCTAATGATGAATCAAAGCAATCCAATGTCTATCAATATGCAGGAAAGCATGTTAGCAAACAGCAGGAAATAACCCTGCTGGATAATGGATGCTTTTCCAGAAATGTATGAACTGGGGTTTCCACGACTCCCATAATGTAAAATAGGTGTGATAAAATCTTCAAAACCCCACAAAAGTCTACAATACTAAGAGATAAAATAACCTGAGACATACCAATACACACATAAAATTTACTCTTGTCCAAACTTGCTTTATAATGTGCAGGATACTGCAAATTGAAACGCTTCTCTGGGGGGGGAACACGGATTGCTAAGATCCAAACAGGATATTCTATTTTTCTTGATCTCTGCATAAATGACTCATTAGAAATATTCCCATATTTATTGAAATCTTTCAGGTTAATCCAACATCTTTGACACTGAGCTGGTACAATCACGCTTTGCTTTCTATGACGTGGACCTGAACAACACACACACACACACACACACACACACACACACACACACACACACACACACACACACACACACACACACACACACACACACACACACTTTTTCTCCTTCTTGTTTCCATGGTGCCCCTATTGAGGTCAGCCGGCATTTTTATGACTAACTCACGTGTGCCTGGAATCAACAGACAGATGCTGCTTTCCACATGTCCTCTCATCCTGCTGTTAAATAGGGCATTGGTGCAGCCACACAGCAGTATATGATATAATGCAAACACATACACGTGCAAACAGGGTGACAAAAAAAAGAAAAGATAAGCTAAATAAAACCAAGTGCCAACCTCCAGGGCTGAAAAATGAAGCAAGAGGTGCCATAAACTGCAGTTCCCCGCAGTGGCCACTTGACACTGATTTTGACTCAATCCTCATAGATTCTTAGGTTAAAATGCCCACTTTCGGCAATGTAATAAACATGTTTGTAGCATTAAAAAGGGGCAAAACAATTAAAAGTCAGGAAGCAAAACCACTTCCAACAGCAAATACTGGAAACGCTGGAAATCTATACTGGCATGAACTGGATAATGTGTTAAGAGCGAAAGATCCCACATTGTCTGAATTAAATCAAAGTTATCAAATTACTGATGAATTTAAAAACACCTTGAAAATAAAAGTGAAAAAAGCAGGCTGGTCCATCCATCCATCCATCCATCCATTTTCTTCCGCTTATCCGGGGCCGGGTCATGGGGGCAGCAGCCCAAGCAGAGAAGCCCAGACCTCCCTCTCCCCAGCCACCTCCTCAAGCTTATCCGGGGGAACACCAAGGCATTCCCAGGCCAGCCGAGAGATATAATCTCTCCAGCGTGTCCTGGGTCTGCCCCGGGGCCTCCTCCTGGTGGGACATGCCTGGAAAACCTCGCGCAGGAGGCGCCTAGGAGGCATCCTTGTCAGATGCCCAAACCACCTCAGCTGGCTCCTTTCAATGTGGAGGAGCAGCGGCTCTACTCTGAGCCCCTCCCGAATGGCCGAACTTCTCACCCAATCTCTAGGGGAGAGGCCAGCCACCAATGGAGGAAGCCCATTTCCGCCACATGTATGTCACTACCCATAGCTCGTGACCATAGGTGAGGGTAGGGGCGTAGATCGACCGGTAAATTGAGAGCTTTGCTTTTACACTCAGCTCTCTTTTCACCACAACAGACCGGTACAGCGTCCGCATCACTGCAGCCGCTGCACCAATCCGTCTGTCGATCTCCCGCTCCCCTCTCGTATCACCAGCAGGCCGGTCCATTTTTCAGAAATTTTACTGAAGTAATTAAAAATGGTACTCTGTAGTTTGTATGGCCCCCATGTGTTTGTATGCATCCCTTATAATATCAGGGCATGAATGGGGTCCTGGGGGATCTCCCAGAACAGGGCATTAGTGGTGGACCTACCAATTGTGGTATTCTATGGCAACTGCCAATCAGGCTACATGGTGAACACAGGGCCCAATCGAGGACATTTTGCTCTCAGGCCACCCTCATGATGTCTGTTTCTGATTGTTTGGCCAGAGGTATTCACACCAGGGCCCTGCTGAAGGTCCCCTTCTCCTTTCACAAAGAAGCAGATACTCTCCCTGCTGATGGGTTGAAAATCCTCAGAACTACTTTATGTAGTAGATTCTTCTTTAGTGAATCTAAACAACAAAATGACTAACAAAGACGAAACAACTCGCGTGTTCGCGTAATTCTTCACATCACACACACTGTAGACAGCCTTGTATCTTACTGACGGCAATGTCTGGCCCAGGATCAATATTGGTTCTCCCTGAGGATGAGCTAAGTAAGCGGCTTCTCTGAGATGATTGGTTATTATCTTGGCAGAGACTCACTGATGGTGGTCCAGCAATTGATTGGGTGTTAATTTTTCATGCCACAACAAAGCAGCTTTTGATAGTCGTGTCAAAGTGCGCCTGACCCACAGAAAGCAGAAATCCATCATTCTGTCAGTATTTAAATGC
This sequence comes from Aulonocara sp. 'chitande type north' Nkhata Bay, assembly GCF_057382095.1. Classification (NCBI taxonomy): domain Eukaryota; kingdom Metazoa; phylum Chordata; class Actinopteri; order Cichliformes; family Cichlidae; genus Aulonocara; species Aulonocara sp. 'chitande type north' Nkhata Bay. Next base: position 7,806,431 of record NC_141365.1, on the reverse strand, counting down.
AGAAAAAATTCAACACAGCAGCCTAGTCTGTACTCAGCAGCATAAAGTAGAGCCAATGAACAACGCTGGATGATATAATGTAATATTATCTCTAATGGTGGCGAGGTCCTGAATGGTGCAGATGTTCAGAAAGACAGAATACCCTCAGGTTCTCCTTGTTTTTTGTTAAGAAGATGGTTAATATAAACTTGACTCCACAAAAAAAACCAATACTGCAACTGCGACTTCTCTTTAGACTGAGACAGGGAAAACTGATCCGAAATCTTTGTTATCAAGCCTTTCTAACCTTGAGCCCTTGAGCTCAGTATCCATCAGGCTGTGTACTTTTCCATGACCACACCAGCCAGCTTGTGTAGTCCTCGCTCCTCCATCTGGTTTTGGTCCAGAATGAAGCGCAGGAAACAGTAATAACAACTTAGTGATAGTTTACTGATGTACATTAGTGTTATGTGTCGTTTGATGATTTTTTAAATGACGCTCTTTACTTAGCAGATACATGTGATGATCTCCTGATTTCTGAGCACCATTTTCATCTTACCACAGGACATCATCAGTGGTCATGTGGAGTTCACGCAATCACGGGTCAGGGCTGTTCTGGCAGCATGAAGGGGACCTATGCAAAATTCGGCAGGTGGTTTAAATGTAGTGGCTTTATTAAATATAATACTAAAACTAAAAGGAGGACGAACAGCAGGCATGATCCTGTCTGAAAAACAGGATCTCTGGAGTCAATTAACTTGTTTTGAATAGACCCATTCATTTGTAATCATATTTTTATTTACTCTCCACATTAGCACCCACATTTCCAGCCCTAATGTGACTCAGATCAAAGAAACCAGTGCTAGTGGCAGAGACAGTGATTAAAAGCATTGACAAGCTGGTTTCTGTCACAGCACTCCAGCGTGCTTATCTATCTAAGACAAGCCTGGTAACATACATTGTCAATATTTCCTTTCAGTTGCCTTTTCTTTATTAATCAGCTACTTTTTATGGTGTTATTTATAATTAGGGAGTCATCAACTTCCTAATGCTAAGCTACGCAAAGAGGCTTTAAATGTTCTTTGCAATTATGGCACCCTGGCAGAATAATAGCCTTACAGCTTATCCTCACTGCTTCTGCATGTAAACACACACAGAGAGAGGCTGGCATAGGGAGACAAATACACCCTGCTTACAAACTTCAGCAGGAAATACGGTTTAAACAATCTCTAAACATTAGGGGTGCAACGATACTCGTATTGATATTGAACCGTTCGATACAGTGCTTTCAGTTCGGTACGCATATGCATCGAACAATACAATTTTTTTTATTTATTTGATCAACTTTTCTTCTGACGATGCTGTCGGTGTTGAGAGCTCAGTGGATCTGCGCTCGACTACTCCGCCCAGGCTGCACTGTCAAGCGCAGATCCACTGAGCGCAGCACAAGCTAGCAAGACAGAAGCTAAGCTCGTTGCAACATGGCAAATTGAACCTCCCCCACCCTCATTCAGATCTGGCCTTTGGAACTATTTTGGTCTTCATGTGAAGTATGATCCTGAAGGTAAGCGCGTCATGGACTAAAGTAAAACAGTATGTCGGATGTGCCACGCAATGCTCAATTACATGGGTGGGAACTACTGCGTTAGCGCAGTTAGCTCATTAAAGTGTTGACGCCGTCCTGCCCCACACACGGGGCAATCCGCGGTAACTCGTTAACGGAGATTTGCCGCGTTATGGAGTTAATGTCATTTTAACGAGATTTAGAGTGATTTCTTGATCAGATAGATTTTTTTTTTTTAATTATTTTGTTGTTTCTGCAACATTACATTTAAAAACTGTACTTTTGAGTTAAAATATATATTTATAATTTTAATAAATGACAAATTAAAACAGCATGAACATTTTTTGTATTGAAAAATGACCATGACACCAAAGTATCGAACCGAACCGAACCGTGAATTAGGGCTGGGCGATATATCGAGTTTTTTAAAAATATCGATATATTTTCATACGAGATATAAGATGTGACAATATCGTTTATATCGATATAGTCTATGTTACGTTATAATTATACTTGTGGAGCCGCAGGTTTGCCTCTCTTTCGTCCACGCAACGTTACTCGGCCTCGCCTCTCCTTCACTGAACACAACTCCCCCTCCCCCATAGCTTTACCTGCAGGCAATGACGAGATGAAAGAAGAAAATCTCTGTTAGCGAGTTACCTCGGATCCCCCCCTTGCGTGGGGCTGGACGGTGTCAACGTGTTAGCGAGCTAACCGCGCTAACGAGCTAACCGCGCTAACGACATGCAGCCAGGAGGGGCTGCACGGCCTAAAATCCTTTCATTTTCTCAAAAATCGACAGTGCGCGCCTTATGTATGAATTCTGGTTGTGCTTACTGACCGCGAACCGATTTTATGTGGTACACAGCGCTCAGCAATCTGTCAAAAAATGTTTTAATATGACTTTGCTAAGCTACAGAGCTGCACCGCTTGATGGAGCCGCCTCGCGGAGTGATACGTACTGTGCTTCAACATAATATTACCGTACTGTGTGTGTATAAGGACCACACATGGCACCTGTTCAGAGACGTGGTGCAGCTGTGAAATCTGTCTCTTTGTTATTACGCTCAGGGTCTATTAGTTTACATTTTGACTGCACAATTGTGAGCTTTTCGTTATGCACAAAAACAACATTGTTTTCTTTTATTTATGGACCATGATTATTTAATAAATGCTGATAATTTATTTTTGAGTAATTTCTACATCTACGCTGTATGTAAAGAAAATGCCCATTTGACATCTGGGACACAGTGTGACTAAGAACTCTCTTTTTGTTCTTAACTTATGGCTTTAAAAAAAAAAAATCGAGATATATATCTTATATCGCCATCCAGCTAAAAAATATCGAGATATGAATTTTGGGTAATATCGCCCAGCCCTACCGTGAATTTTGTCTATCGTTGCACCCCTACTAAACATGTTACTGTGATTTAACATAGAACTATGATGCCAGCACACATCCACAATGTTCTCTTTGCAAAGTATTTTCCCTCAGGATTCCTTAGATTTACTGAACAATGGGGAGCACACACAAGGGGAAAGTCTCTATGTCCTCTGTTGTCAGCACACATCATCCACTTTGTGAAATACAGTGAGAACACGAAAGGAGAGGACAGCTTTTTACTATGCCAAGTCATCCATTATGATCAATAGCAAGCAAGTAGGCTTAATGAAACGCTTCCTGCCCGCAGCTGGCTCAAAAACAGATCCTTTGAGGCACATAGCCTGGAGCTGGATGATGAGCAATAGACAGATAAATACACACAGATATAAAAACTAAATATTTACTTATGGAACCTTTATGAGAAAGTTCTCCAAACTCCTGGCAAAAATAGCTTAGGCAGCTAATGGATTAATTAAGTAGTTATTGAACAGGAAAATCACAGACTTTTATTGTTGATTATTTAAAATGTGGCAGTTATTTGCACTATCAGGAAAATTGAGGTTCTGGTTCAAATGTTTGTTTGTTTGTTTTTACACTTCACACAGCATCCCAACCCTTTTGGAAATGGAATATTTGCTGCTCCGGACTTTTCTTTACTGTTGCAGCGTGATCACTTCGTACAGACACGACTGACCAGAGCAAGTCGGAGGTATTGTTGGTGTTGCAGACAGACAACATCCCAAAGAAAAAGCCAGCCAAGTCATGGTCATGATTACTTCACTATCCCTAATCCCAATACCATTCTCCCCAGGCTGTAAGGCTAACTGTCAGGATTATCAGGATAAGATGGTACTAATGCAGGGACAGGTGGGAGCAGGAACCCGTCTGTCTGTTTTTCTGGGTTACTGGATCCATTTGTATCGGGCCAACTGTTAAAACTGATGCTCAATGATTACTGTAAGACTGATTTTACATTAGATAAATGATTACATATGTCTCAGATATCATCAGAGATGCACTCTTCACTACAAGACCTGTCTGCCATCATTTGCGTCCATACCGATGTCTTTTATGTTCAAAACAAGAGTGAAAAGTGGCTGAAATGACGGCTGGGCAGTTATATCAGCTAATGACTCCATTCTAAATTTCACCAGTTGCATCTTAATTTCAAACTGTAGACTGGACTAATGGAACAGGTGGGCATGAAAGTGTAATTTTTCCTCAGAGAAGCGTGAAAGCTCAGTGGACTTTGAAATGGAAATCAGAGGTGAGGGGATGCAGGGAGAGCTGCTTTTATTAAAGCTGGGCCAAGTCTAGTGATAGCAGGCAGGTTTTAAACACATCCCAAGGACACACACTTCATACAGCATGAAAAGTCAATTAAACAACAGCTCCTGACAGTCAGCTATTCAGACGCCTACCTGTGTGTCTGTGGGAATGTGACACCCGCTCACAGTGCACAAGCCAATATGCAGACGGAGTCAATGCAAACACAAATGAGAAGTTTTAATAACTACTATTTCAATGTGGAGAGGATCAGTTACCATGCATTTCTGTATGCCTTCAAGTGAGAATGGTTTAACTGTTTTAATATCATTGGATTTACACGTCGAGAGTGGCCATGTCCTACGCTCCCACAGGGAGGTCTCGCTTTCCTGCAAAAACAGACAGGGTTGAGTTGCAGAACTCTGTTCTTGGGCAAAGCTAAAAACAGCTAAGTCCTGCTGGCAAAAGTGCTCAAACTCTTATGTAATTTCAGTCTGTTTTTCATTACTGAGCTGCCAGATCAGAACTGAGCTTAGTGATCCTTGCTGATCCTCAAAATGCAATGAAAGCTGTCAGCCAAGAGAAAGAAGTCCTTTTATGGACTCGAGAGGAGAGGAGAGGAGAGGAGAGGAAAGATAGTCGGAATAAACACGGAGGTGATCAGTCTGACTACTGTGTGCTGCTGTGTTGTTGCTGAGAGCAGCATCTTTGCAGGCAGCGGTGACTCAGTAGAAGGTAATCTCCTCTAACAGAGCTGCACAACAATGTCTCAGTCGGTATTGTCACACATGCAATAAATAATCTACAGAGACCTGTTATTTTATGCCTCATCTTGGTTAGGTGCAGAGACGAAAAGAAAAACAGCCCTCAGATCAAACTATTGCTGTATTTAGTAATGTGACACCGTGAGTCTTACAATACAAAAAGATGTGGGGAAGCTGTTTTTCCTGCACAGCTACTAGTCACATATTTGTATTAGATTATGTTATGATTAAGGAACTGTTGAGCAAATTTCTCACAAGACAGCAAAAAAAAAAAAAAAAAAAAAAGACATTTTGCCTATAATCCCATTTCTGCATATTTCCCATGTACTTCAGTCTTTCATCTATATGCTCTGGTGCATTGCAAGATATCCTTACTGGCAATCTTGCACCACACACACACACTACCCCTACAAATGGCCACCTACATGAAAAAACAGAGTGCAGGGGGCATAGCAGCACTGGTATGTGTTTCAGCGTCATATATACACTTGTCATGTGCTATCATTTACCATTTTATCAACACCAAGTCATGTTTTTAGCCCTGCACCACGTGTGGTTTTAAAGCCTTTTTTGCCACTATTGGACATGCAGATGAATGCTTATAAAGTACTCACAGGCTACAGCGTTTATAATTTACAATGTGGCAGACAACACATTCCTTAGCTACCAATGTAGCACAAAACAGTACAGATAATGAGTCTTTTTCTCAGGGTTACCCACAGAACGTCAAAACATGGAAAAAAGAGAAAAACACCTGTGGAGAAAATCTGCAGGAGTGAAGAATGCTTTGTTATGGCTGCATTTGATTAATGCAGTTTGCAATAATAATAATAATAATAATAATTACTGGGTCTGATTTAATATCTGTGCAAATACACAATATTGCATAATCTTTGCACTGAGGTAAATAAACAGAAAGTCACTTTACACCTTACTTGTTGTTTGTGTGCTGTATATTTTTCTTTTTAATGCTTTTTCTATAGTTGTTTTGTTTGTACAATTTTTATGTCTTTTTAAAAAAAAAAAAGCTGCTTTCATCCCTTGCTGTTGGTCGATAGACTCACCAAGCAAAATTTCATTGTATACCTCTACAACAGCAAATCAAGTATCTTAATCTTTAATGCTAACTGTGAAGCACAGAGTAAAGAGTGGAGCTGTGTTGGCCTAAGTGCATCTCTGCATACGCAGCAAGTGACGAGACAGAGACAAACTGGTGTTATTTCACAGTCTATACTCATAAAAAGCATGATTAATGCTGTTTATATTTAATAATTAAGAAATTATTTAGCCTATTGTGATTTGTAAGTAGCCAACTAAAAAGATATTAAGTTATAATATCTGCCTGGTTCTTTCATAATTTTGAAACTTCGTCATAGTGCTTTTGGGTTCTCTTTATATGTGTAAAACTAATAGCTGTTGTCTAACAGGATATGTCAGATAAACAGTTTACAGGGGTCATCTTAGGCCAGGCTGCCCATTAGACTTAACAGATTAATGGAAATCCTGTTGATTTATGGCTAAACCTATACTCAGATCAACAATCTCATAATTCAATTCAATTCAGTTTTATTTATACAATGCCAAAACACAACAACAGTTGCCTCAAGGTGCTTTAGATTGTAAGGTAGACCCTACAATAAATACAGAGAAAAACCCAACAATCATATGAACCCCTATGAACAAGCACTTTGGCGACAGTGGGAAGGAAAAACTCCCCTTTAACAGGAAGAAACCTCCGGCAGAACAAAAAAACAAAACAAAATAAAGGCTTCTTCTTTTGTCTGCTCTGTTATTGGAAAGGGGTCACCACAGTCGATGAATTTGAGTATTTGACGCTCGCTTAAAATATAAATATGAAAAACAGAAAGTGTAAACTCTATAGAAAATTAGCATTAGGGCTGTTCGATATAACGATATATATCGGATGACGATATAAAAACGTCTATCGTTTCATTTTACGCTATCCTTTGATTCGTGGTGTCGCAAAATAAACTGTTTACGGCAATATTTTTTCATCCTTTTGATGGTCACTGTAGTGGCTATATTAATTTCTTAAAGTTCTCTCTTTCTCTTATATTTTATATAACCACACTACGGACGGACAAGCGCCTGTTTTTATTAGCAACAACCACTGTAACAGCATCGCGTGTCCGTTTGTTTATGTTCCACATAAACCTTTCACAATAAAGTTCAAGATCCTGTTGAGACTTTTCAAAATAAACTGAATCACGTGAAAGAGCAGATTATTTACGGATGAAAATTTAAAAAGAGCCGCCAGGTGCTAAAAAATAAACCTTAGACTCAAACGTTAGAACAGGCTTTTCCCCGCAGCACGCCGTGTAATAAATACTTACAAAGAAAACGGCGGCCTTTACACCTTATGTCTAAAAATGTATAGTTTCATGCATCGGTTAAAACACTCGACTCCAGCAACATGACGCGCAGCTGGAAACACTTCCCGCAAGACGAGCTGCCCGAGATTCACAGAATTTACAGAAAATGTTACATTTTTGTGATTTATATCGTTATCGGACGATAGAATTCTTATATCGGGATATGAGATTTTGGTCATATCGCACAGCCCTAATTAGCAAAACAAAATTAAATTAAATATTCCAAAGTTAAAGCAATACTATGGACAATAGGGATGTTCCAAGTAATTTCACACAGATTGTTACACCAGACCAAACCACCCAAGGATTTGTGTCTCCTCAGAATCTTAAACCAGGCATCTTTTACATGTTAACCACTAAACAATGGAGCCTCTATAAACATGAAATCTACTGAAGCCTGGAAATACTGGCCGTCGTCCCGAGAGGTCAAGTCAATATACAACCTGTTGTGTTCCTACATTGTTCCACCACAAACTCGCTTCACCTTTTTCAACATAGCAGAACAAATCTAAACAAAACTTTCTGAGAGAGAACAGTTTCTGCACAAGATGTGTTGCAAAATCCCAGCTAATCAAACAATCCCATTTTCTCTTATTTACTTGCACAATGCTCCTTAAATGAACTAGGAAAAGTTAAGTGACAGTGACCATATGCTGACAAGTGAGCTGTTTCCACATCAGTATCTTCCTAATAAATATGTACATGATTAAAATAGGTAAAGAAGTCATCAGAAACCAGGATAGAAAAGCATAGCAAGTCTTTTGCCCAGAGAGACTAATCTGACCAATCGGAGAAGTAACTCAAGAGTGCTAAGAAACGATCTGTGCTGTGGCTGATAGAGACTGGAAAAAGCAGCCTTGGTTATTTTATCTCTTCTCTCGGGGCCCAAAGCAAATTCACCATCACACGAGCTGGGAGTAATGCTTATACCAGGGTCAGACTGAACTTGCCAACTAGGCCCACACTGTTTAATGAATGAATATATTTTCTCATGGCTCAGGCCCTATTAAACTTGAATAAACCCTGCAGCATCTTGGTCTTCCACTTTGTCAGGCTCAGGCACTTTCAGCAGACTCAGATAGCGAATAACTTAAAGATTTAGCAGAATTTTTAAAATTCAGAATAGAATATTTCTTCCACTTTGTGTGGTGTATGTATTTTCTTCGATTTTTATATTCCTGTCCTGTCTTCTCTGCTGCTGTTCGCAATGTGGATTTCCCCACTGAGACTAATGCTATCATGGTGCAGGCTTTTCACCCAGCGTTTTGGGTTTTGTTATGGATTTATGATTGTTTCCTTTGCTGTAAGAGATGATTTGAATTTTAGGTTTGTACAGTACAATCCTGAGTTTAGTTCTTTTTTGTCTCTGAGTTTCTTTATTTCTGGTTCATGGATTCTTGTTTGTTGTTGTAAGGTTCCTTTTGTGTCTTTGCCTCATCCCTGTGTCTCCTGTGAGAGTCATTCTTGTCCTCTGTATTGTGTTTATTTATCTTGTTTTTATCGTTAACTCGGTTTTCCTGGGTCTTTTCACGTGTGTTATGAATAAATGTTCTTTTTTTTCGGTACCGGTACTAGTTTTATTTTGTTGTATTTATCCGCGACACCTTAAAGGCCGGTCCGTGAAAATATTGTCGGGCATAAACCAGTCCGTGGCGCCAAAAAGGTTGGGTTAGAGCTGAGTTAGAGCATGCCCAGGAGTGTTTCCCAGGTGTGCCCTCTCATTATCCTCACCCCTCTTCTTCGTGCTCCATGTATTGCTCTCTACTACCAGGTTCAAGCTCTAACAGGCCGAGAGTTTAGTGTTTTGTATTTTAGTTTGTAGTTCTCAGCAATAAAGCTGCTCAAGTTTTGTCTCCTGCACTTGGGTCCTCATCCTGCCTGCCACACAGCCAGACCTTGACCAATGAAGGCTATCTTATCTTATAAGAAGTTACAACTGTTAACATTTGCATTTGCTTTAATTATACAGATGGAAGTGGCTTCTGGCTTAACAAGTCAACATTGCTATATTCCCCTTTCTTTCTTTTCATCAATTGCTAAAAGAAGATCCAATTGCAGAAAAATATGCCCTAAAAATAAATTATATTTAGATTTATTAAAATGATTGCAGACAAATTCTATTTTTTGACAAACTGGTTAATAAACTGGTCAGTTCGTACTACTCTCAGACAGGTTTACTCTGATATTTAAGAGTTTTTGGTGAAAAAAAGGAAATTGAATGCTTAAATGGATATAGATTAAATTCAATTCAACTTTATTTATATAGTGCCAAATCACAACAACAGTTACCTCAAGGTGCTGTACACTGTAGGGTAAAGACCCTACAATAAAGCAGATGAATAACAGCCTCAAAGAAATCAAATAGTACTGATTAATAATCCTAATCACTTCTTCAAAACGCTTATCAGGGACTTAGGTAGACATTTACTGGGTGAGCTGTAGTACAAACTGTACAGGTCATGCTGCCAATCTGGAGGAATATAACCCTGAGAAGACACCATCCAATGCTGTTTGGTTTTTTTGGCTGAAAATAAATGCTACTAATTCTATGTGGGTGGTTTGCATTAGTTTGACAGTGTTCCTGTCTCACTGCATTCATGCTCCAGGTGCTGCTTATGAAATAATAATAGCCTGCATTATGGGCTCAGTAACTCGCTTAATTGAAAACAGTAGGTCTTCGCCTTATTTCCCCACTGAGTGAAGCCACTGCGTCATCATCTGCGTAAAATAATGACATCAAAAAACCTGGCAGAGGGTCAAAAACCCTACACAGGCTCCTCGAATGAGCTACAGGGATACAAACTGATCCTTTCCTGCATAGCTTCAGAAGGATAAAGAAGAAGGGGGAAAGAGAGAGACCTTGCCATAGGAATAAGAGGGGAAGCAGATGGATGGTAAATTCCACAGGAGGTAACCCACCCTTTGTGCTACCGTCAGCAGTTCTGACAGGCCGTGCCTGAAGCGAACAGAGAAAAACAGACAAGGGCGAGGACTGATGGATAGTGGCAAATGAGTGGCTGAGCTGAGGTGAGGGAATCACAGAGGAGGTAGATGAGCTGTGGCTCACTCTGGAGAAGCGAGGAAGGAGAGGAGACTGTCTCTGAGGATGAAGCCGAGTGCGAGGAGAAGATAAGTGAGACGAATGCTGCCATTGTGCTGAAAGTAGACTACGGGGACAAATTACAACGGCCAGAAGACGTGATGCTTCAAATGGGAATAAATGCTCAGACAGCTATTTAACAGCCAGCTGTGACTCCCACACAACGCTGTATTCACACATTGCAGAGCAACCCGCAATTACGCATTTGCAGGATCTGACGTAAACCGAGAGAGCTCACGTTGATCAGCATCCAACACCATAAAGAGCCAATCAGAATCAAGCTGAACCTTTACAGCTGACATTTCAATTAATCATTATTTATGCGAACTGAATCGTTTCTGCTGTGAATATCCACTAAAAAAACCTAACACCCTGCTGTGAGGGTCATATGAAATTGTTATTGCACATGACTCGTCTTTAATGGACTTTTGCTTTTAGACCCACTCACTTGTCAGATGTTGCAAGGAAGTCAAAGTACGATCAGCACCTACCCTTCCCTGTTGCGGGGCTTTGGCCAGCGACGCTTTGTATCAGTGCACACATTAAATCTTAGGTTGCAAGACAGCAAGAAATGGATTAACATTATACACGATGCTATAAAAACAAGAGAACTGAGGGGGAAATAATCGCATTTTTACACGCGAGGCTCCACGACTCTGAGGGATGACCAATAACACTGAGTGAGCGTGCAGTAGTGGTCTATTTGTTTGCTTTGCTGCTGCACTTAATAATTTTAGAACCATTTATCAAATGACAGATTAGGTGTGCTTACTGAACCACTGCACAGAATTTAGGTGTTCTGGGAAATGTGGGATTTCCTTTTATTTAATTCATGCTCAAAGCAGAAAAATCACTTTTCCTGTGTTTCTGTCCTACCTTTCTCCAGCATCCTTCTCTTTTACACCATCCCTTTGCATGTCCTTCTTCACCATGGCCAAGCTCGAGCTGCCTCTCTGACATACTCATTTCTAATCCTGTCCATTCTGGTCTTCATCTCTGCCACTTCTAGCTCGGCCTCCTGTCTTTTTCTCAGCGCCACCGTCTCCAAACCATACATCACAACAGATCTCGCTACCATCTTGTAAACCTTCCCTTTCACTCTTGCTGCTTTTCTGTCAGAAATCATCCGTGACACTCGTCTCCATCCACTCCACCCCGCCTGCGCTCTCTTACTCACGGATGGTGATATTCCTATGCAAGCAAACAAAAGCAGCAACACGGGGAACGAAAAGGAGTGAGATCAAGTCTATACGCCCTACAGTATGTCAGCAATAATATCGTTTTCCTGGTTATTTAAAGGTCAAGAAGTTCCTCGCAAGAAAGCATAGACAGGTGAATGCCAAATTGTCAACTATGAAATATTCAGCAGGGCAGAGCTCTGTTAAATATCTCCTAAACACTATTAATGCACACAAGGCCTTTGTAAACCTTATGCTTTCCAATGCATGCGAGTAGCCAGTAACTGAGCAGAACAGAGTAAATGAAACACACACCATCTGCAGTCGGGGGCACCTGGATTCCATTTTCCTCCTCTGATAAATTTAAGCTCGACTACTAACCCTCAGCAGACAGTCTCTTTGATTCACAAGCCTATTCTCTGTGGAGGTGCTGAACTCTTGTCAAAGTCAGAACCTTTCTCATCAGTGAGAAGAAAACCCCCCCAGAACTGTGATGTACAGTGTGCAAGACCAGTGAATGCAACATGACTGGTGGCTGTTAGACACAAGGGCTGAACACACAGCTAAAAGCAGCTTCACATGGTCGCAAAGAAGATTTTATAATGGAAATGATGAATCCTGAACATGCAGAGAAAACATCAGCTTGAATGAACACTATTAAAAAGGACGAACTATGTTGTGTGGTCCCTTTATTATTCACTTTTGCGAGTTTGTTAACTCTGTTTAGCTCTCCCCACTGTCTGCCACTTCCTTCACTGCAAACTAGTTAATATTTGTTCACTTTACCCTCATTTATATAATAAGTGGCACCATTATGACTCATAAAGGTGTGACTCTAGGATGTCAATATGTTGGACACATATTGGACAAAACAGAGATCTAAGAACGCCTGCTTTTCACTTATACGTGTGTAACAAATCCCCTAAAAGTCAACCACAAATGGTGTAAAGAAAGTAGCAACTGCTCTAATACACCCGTTCTGAAAAGGGTCCTTACACCACCAAACCTTTTCGCACAGCTGTGGGGGTATTGTAGTGATCAACTGTAGGGGGGCTGTTGGTGTGATTTTCACTGCAGCTAGAGTGCACACAGGAAAATTCCACCATGACACCACTACGGCACAAGTGTGCAACAGTAAAGCTGGGGCTGAGAAACCTGGCTGTAGTGAGGTGACTCTGGAAATTGTTCTTTACATCACAAAGATAATATATTTCTTTCTGAATATAATACTGTGCTATATAAGGCAGGGCACTGACATTTTAGCATAGACAAGGTTGTTGATAAGAGCATATATAACTGGATATTGTATTTGCAGAATGCAACATTTTGCAAATTTCTGGATTGTTTGAAGGTCACGTGTCTTTAGATTTCTATGCTCAAATGTCTGACCCCAGAAAAGTGTTATTATTGATACACATAGGCTTAAATTCTATCAGCTGATATATACATAGTTCCCTGGACATTTTAAATCTAATAATAATTAAATATTAATTATATCTATAAACTTACTACCAATGGGCCTTTTTTTTGAGGTGTCATTGCAGGACCACCACGGGTGTAAACGGCCAAATCAGTGGTGGTCTGATTGCATTTAGTTGCTTCATACTATTCATGCATTATCGGGACTTCCTCAGACACTGGTGCACTATTGCAAGGCTTTTACACCCTTTAACTGGTGTCTAGCCTGTTAGTCAACTGTAGTGGCTCCAGTTTGCTCAACCTTCCTTCTCCTTAATAAATTACTGGTTCCAGTAAGTGCCAAGATGGTGACAAATAAGCAAATTAATGTTTAGGTGCTCAAAGCTGGCCATGTGAATACATTCATATTTTTTAAAAGAGCAATAAATAAAAATCAATAAATGAAATGAAGAAGTAATGAGAAACCTTGACTTCACACCTGTCTGCTTTTATGAACCAAAAATATTAACAACTTTATCATCAGCCATGCAACACTTGTATTTGTCCGTGTGCTGGCTGCTCATAGTTGCACTTGTATAAATGTACCCTACACAGTTTGCAGTAACGCATGCAGTATGTACAGCACTTAACTTCACCTGAGCCCCATCCATTCAGCTTAGTTAGCCACTAGCCTAGCTTATTAATTCCTTGCTAGCAGAGATGAGTCGGGACTTTCTGGTTACGGTAGCAGCAGTAAAGCCGCGAGGGAAAATGGATGGAGGGACGATGAGAATGGCTTATGAGATATGTGGAAAAATACCCATGTCTGCGGCGTCCATCCCGTAGCTAACTCCCACAACCGTGTCCCCATCATCGGATGCTGCGGCCCCGGACAGCGGGCTCCCTTCCCTGGCCTCCGACAGCCCGACCGCTCCCTCGGCTGCTGCTTCCATTCAGCCTCCCGGAGGAAAAAACAGGCAAGCCCCTCCGAATGAAAGACCCACAGCGACGGCGCGATCCCGGTGGAGGGAAAGAGGATCGGGTCGTTTGATGTGTAACAGTAGTCAAACGGAGGAATATGCGACAGCTATCCGCGACGGTCCCTTCATCTGTGCAGTGTTTCCTCACGACAGCAGCCCACAGTCTGCTTCTTCCAGCTCCTCTGCACTGCACTTGCTGCTGCTGCTGAGCCGCTGCCGCCTGGTTTTGTACTGATGGGCCCTGTGACTCCCTCTGCAGGACTCTGAGTGAACTGCAAGAAGGAGATTTGACTGAGCAGTTGCATAACATTTCAGGGCTCTTGTTTTTTTTTTTGTTGATGGGGCTCAGTATGTTTCTGTTATACGTTTAACTTATTTAATTTACTTATCCAGATGACATACCTCTCTCAGCAGCAAGACATCTCCCCCCCTCCCCTCCTCCCAAACATCTCCCAGTGTCACAGTGGATCAGGTCAGGAGGCAACTGAGGAAGCTTCGCCCCAGAAAGGCAGCAGGCCCAGACAAGGTGTGTCCTAGGATGCTTAAGGCGTGTGCTGCTGAACTTGGGGAGCCACTACAACGAGTCTTCAACCTCAGTCTGCGACTGGGGAGAGTGCCCGCCCTATGGAAGACATCCTGCATCGTCCCGGTCCCCAAAAAGAACCGGCCCAATGAGCTGAATGACTTCCGACCGGTGGCACTGACGTCACATCTTATGAAGACTCTAGAGCGGCTCTTCCTCAACCTCCTCCGACCACAGGTACAACATGCCCAGGACCCACTACAGTTTGCATACAAGGTGGGTGTCGGAGTGGAGGATGCCATCCTGTACCTCCTACACAGAGCCCACTCACACCTGGATGGGGGAAAAGGCACGGTCAGGATCCTGTTTATTGACTTTTCCAGTGCCTTTAATACCATCCGGCCCTGTATGCTTCAGGAAAAACTGAACAGGATGGAGGTGGACCCCTGCCTGGTGGCTTGGATCTCCGACTACCTCACCGACAGACCACAGTACGTCAGGCTGAAGGACATCACGTCTGACACAGTGGTCAGCAGCACAGGAGCACCACAGGGAACTGTGCTGTCCCCTCTTCTCTTCACCCTGTACACCTCTGACTTCTGCTACAACTCTGAATTATGCCACATTCAGAAGTTTGCAGACGACACAGCCATCATGGGGTGTATCTGGGATGATCAGGAAGAGGAGTACAGAAGTCTGGTGAGGAACTTTGTCGCATGGAGTCACACAAACCACCTGCAACTCAACACCTCAAAGACTAAGGAACTGGTTGTGGACTTCGGGAGGTCCAGAGAAGGTCCACTGCCGGTTCAGATAGAGGGGGAGGAGGTGGAGGTGGTCAACAAGTACAAGTACCTCGGGCTGTGGGTGGACAATAAACTGGACTGGTCATGCAACACAGAGCACCTGTATAAAAAAGCCCAAAGCCGACTGTACTTCCTCAGGAGGCTGAGG
Organism: Aulonocara sp. 'chitande type north' Nkhata Bay; assembly: GCF_057382095.1. Taxonomy (NCBI): domain Eukaryota; kingdom Metazoa; phylum Chordata; class Actinopteri; order Cichliformes; family Cichlidae; genus Aulonocara; species Aulonocara sp. 'chitande type north' Nkhata Bay. The sequence continues at coordinate 7,790,948 of NC_141365.1, read as the reverse complement.
TCTTTTAACATCTGCAGGAAGCTCCTGAGGATGTTTTACCAGTCGGTGGTTGCTGGAGTACTTTTCTATGCTGTGGTGTGCTGGGGGAGCAGCACAGCAAAGAGGGACTCATCCAGGCTGGAGAAACTGATCAGGAGGGCTAGCTCTGTGGTCGGCATGAAGCTGGACACTCTGGTGACAGTGGCAGAGAAAAGGACATTAAAGAAACTGATGGACATTATGGACAATGCTGGGCATCCTCTGCACACGGCCATAAACAACCAGAAGAGTCTGTTCAGTGACAGGTTGCTTCTCCCCAAGACAAGAACTAACAGACTTAAAAACTCCTTTGTCCCACACGCCATCAGACTGTTTAACTCCTCTCTGGAGGGGAGAGGGAGGGGAAACAGGAGGACAAAGGAGGGGGGAACAACTAAGCTGCAGTGCCTCTTCACCTCACTGTACAATACCTTGTGCAATACTTTTTGTAAATAGTCAACAGTGCAATAGACTCAATACTTGAAATGTGCAATTCACTTGTATTTTTATTTTTTATTCCTATTTATTCTATTTATCCCCTTTGTATATTTTATTTATATTTGTCTCTGTATTTATATATGTGTGTGTGTGTGTGTGTATATATATATATATATATAACAGTTCTGTAACTGTAACTTTGGTCGTTGCTGTGCTTTTTTTGGAAGTCGAATTTCCCAGAGGAACCCACCCGAGGGATTAATAAAGTTCTATCTTATCTTATCTTATCTTATCTTATCTTATCTTACTTTGTGGACGTATGGAAACATCCAGGAGTTTTAAATCTTAGAGAGTCAGATAATGCCTGAGAAATGGAGAACAAATGTACTGGTGCAGATTTTCAAGAACAGGGTTGATTTGTACAGTTTTAGTAATTACACAGGGATAAAGATAATGAGCCATACCATGAAGATTTGTGAAAGCAATACAGATGTGAGATTTGCTTTGAGAGTGTTGATGGAGAGAAGGTCACAAGGTAATGTGTCTTTGTGGATCTAGGAGTGGTAGGAGTGACAAATGGGTACCTTTGCAAGGAGTAGAAGTAATAAATTTATAATGTATGAATTTATAAGATTAATAATGAACACATCAGAAGGATATATCAGGTTGAGCTGTAAGAGACAAAGTTGTAGAGGAAAGGCTGAGATGGTTTGGGCATGTGCAAAAGACGGATAATGGATATGTTGGATGAAGCATGTTTAATATGAAGCTGCTATGAAAGAGGAAAAGAGGAAGACCACAGAAAAAAATCATTGGATGAAGTGAAGGAGGAAGGTGCTAGGAATAGGGTGAGAAGCAGATTATCTGCTGCAGTGAGTAGAAGACGATACTTAATAATAAAGAGTCTCAGAGAAGCTTAGAAATAAATAAGTTAACAGTCTTTTAAATAAAATCTGGGTGACATTTTTTAGGTTTTTGCAAGGATGAACTTACTGTGTCAAGATGTAAGATTTTCACTTATTATTACACAGAATTAGATCACAATGATATTATCAGGTTATATAGAAATAATTTTTAAAAATATCAGAAAAACACAGAGAAAGAAAAATAGTAATGATATTTTTTGTGTGGTGTAATAATGTTCCTGTTTCCCCTGCTCCCCTACAAATAGCGCCAACATCGATATAAGGAATTAATGATCCAGGCTACTTCCAAGATTCAATTTTTTCCGAGTTCTTTATTTGTTCTATATGTCATCATTGTTATTTTTAGGACAGCCTATAGGGTAAACTGCTCTGTCCACACTTTCTGAACAATACTGTGTTGAACAATTTCAAGCTCTAGTGCTCACTTCTTAAAGACTTTCTGACTCAGAAATGAATACATTTTCAGCTGAAATCCTTTTTAATTGCTCCTGTTACACAAAAGAAAAGATCCTTGTGCACATGAATGATCAAGATGTATCTGTTCCTCAGTACCAACACCTCAAAACCCCATAAAAACCCCAACACTTTTGTTTTAATCACAGACAATAAAAGTTACACACAAAAATATAACAGGAACAAATCTTAGTATATTTTATGATGAAAACAATGCCCAACATTAAGGTGCTGAATGATGCTCTATTAATGGGTTCCCCGTCGTTCTCTCCATAGAACTCTATGACTATAAGCTTGGTCGGCTTCCCAGCAGGTTTGCACGCCATTTACATCAGGTCTGCCCTGCCTGCGATGCAGGTTGATGAACAGACCGTCACTGGTCTGGGATGGACTGAAACTATATCCACCGGTGCTTGGAGAGGCAGAGAAATGTGAGAAAAAAAGACTACTGGAAACACAAAATCAAGTGGATGTAAGTAAGCACGGTTTCAGGCATCTCTTAGAGGTTTAAAGGTATTTGGGAAGATCCTTTTCCACCACCTGGAAGGAAAGCGAGAGTTGCATGGACTTCAGTTGCATGTCTATACACAGGGGTGATAAAGTTACACGTACTACAAACATCTCTTGTTGTTACTGAAAGCACAGCAGAGCTCATCACGGGGTGAGCAGTAATCACACAGACACATGAGCAATGAACATCTGACAGAATAACCAAAGATTTTGTACGTACACTTGGATCATCCAAGGGTCCATATCTCTTCACCACCTGACCCTCTCTATTGATCAAAAACTAAACACAAAAGAAAATAAATGAATAATTATAACACATTTTTTTTGCATATAAAAGCTTGTTCCATTAATTGTTCCATACTCTCTAAAATTATCCTTTATACTGTTTTTCAAATATTCAGTATTTTATATTTTATAATATTTTAGCCCTGTTGACATAAAAATGTTTTAAAAATAAACCGTAATAAAACGTACCTTAGTGAAATTCCACTTGATGCTACTGCAGAAATAAACATTAAAATGTGTTAGAAAACCACTAATCACTCTCATTCAGTCAGCATTGGAATAAAAAATGCTGTTAATCAATAACTACCGGTAATTTAAATGATATGACTGATTATTGTTCAAATTCAGTTGTACACATTTTAAACAGATGACTGTACGCATTATGTCCGATCCAAACAAGCTTTTAAGATACTTTTTGAGCATATAACTGTGACCCAGATTCATTCATTCACAACTTACTTTCCAAACAAGCCCTTCCCGTTAGGCTGCTCCTTCAGCCACTTCCACAGAGGATGAGCGTTTTGCCCATTCACCTCGATCTTGCTGAACATATCAAACCGAGCCTGGAACGTGTCTGCAAACTGCCTGATTTGAGTTTCATTGCCCGGCTCCTAAAAGTAAATAGTATTAAAAGTATTAAAGTCTCTAACTGCTCTCAGTGGCCTGCATATGACAAATTATATATAATGGCAACAAAATAGTCGACTTAAAACAGCAGCTTCTTGAATTTGACATAATCTTAAAACGTGGCCTAGTTTCTTTCAAAAACAAGCCATCTTTCGGACTAGTAGTGAGAAAAATGCCAAATTATCCATTGTGGTGTTTATGCAACTACAATTTATGCACATGATTACACACTTAATGAAATTATGAATGTTTTAGATATTAAAAAAACATTTCAGGAGATCTTATGCAAAAATTATAAAGGTTTCACACTGGCTAAAATTTCACTTATACAGTTTTTTTCTGTAAAACATTTAAAAAGTTATTGTCTATCTGTTAACAATACAACAAGACTTTCCACCATTTGTTTTTAGACCTGAAGTAACCTCTTGGGTGAGAGGTGAAACGTCTTTACAGATCTCCAGTTATCCATGACCTGGATAACTGATAACTTACACAAACAAATCTCATTAAATGTTGCAATAAAAAAAACAACTAATGTTTTACATACCTGGTTCCCAAACTGGTTGGAAGGGAAGGCAAGGATGCTTAAACCTCTCTCAGCGTACTTGGCGTGCAACTGAGTAAACTGAGAGTAGTTTACTGGGGTTTTACCTCATTTAGAGGCTACGTTGGTGATGATGACAACATTCCCCCTGAATACACACACACACACACACACGTGCACACACATTTGTTTAGTGATAAGAGGTTTATAATTGTAATAGGAGGTTTTAACAAAATGACAGAGAAATTTACCTGTATTTTTCAAGGGAAACCACGTTGCCATCAATATCCGTTGCTGAAAAGTTATAAATGGATGTTGCCCTCTGCCATTCCTCTAATGGGGTAGACTGGGGAAAAAAACAATAAGTAGTTAGAACACCGTGTTATTTCCAAAACTCCACAGCCTATCAGATGCGAAGAATTAATTTTAAAAAGAAAATGTAATGAAAATAAACATAAATCTAAGGAGAGCAAAAGCAAAGGTTAGCCCTCAAACGCAAAAGTAATGTTTCAGTCCTAATCCCGTTGTTTCTTACCATAGCTGACAGCAGGACAGAGAGGAGGACTGTGCACCCTATCAGGCGCATGGCTGCCCTACTTAGCTCCTCGGTCTCTAAAAGTATCACCGCTGAACTTCTGTCCCTGTACTGAGAAAACTCACGTTCTACAGTGCTTTTGTAAAGCAAAACCAGGTGATCATTAACTAAACTGATAGGCTGTGATTGTCCAGTACCTCCCTCTGTGCTGCTGATTCAGTAAAGCCTGATCACAAAAGCATGTGTGCTGCAGTCCACAGTTCACAACTTAGTCCGTGTAGAGCAAAGAGCGACGGTCAGAAGAAAAACCAAAGCTCATTATGCATTGTGTTTAGTATCCGAGTGAAAAACTGGTGATTTGCAGCAGATATAAACTTCTACATTACCCTAAAAAGGCTGGATTTCTCTCTTTCTATTGTAGTGAGAAAAAACACTTTTTTAAAATTTTGAATTCACATCAATCAGCTTTAAGATTATTACATTTTTTCACATTTTGAATGGAAGATGTGAAGACGAATCAGAGCCAGCTGCTTCAATCACTGCTGCTTTTTATCTCAGTATGCAAAGAGTACCAAAAATATACATTTTACAACAAAAAAAATAACAGTAACAGTGATTATCCCGATTGAATAACAGTTGCTGAGTTTTGCCTGTTTACGTGTGTAGCACAGGTTGCTTTGAGTCACTGTTACACAATCTCTTTATATTCTAGTGTGAAATTAGAAACCAAGTTTTATGGAGAATTATTTTGTGCATCAATAATCTCTCAATATTTTTTTAATATAATTGCCAGTGCTGTTAATCCAAAGCAATTAAAGAACTAATGTGTCTATTTTGAAATAAAAGGGTTGAAAACAGTTATCTTGCCTGTTTTGTAAGGGTCCAATGGTCCTTGAGCCATTACAAAACGGCTACGCGAGCTAAGCATAGAAACCTTTAACAAAAACATTCAAAAGAAATGAGTTTGGCAAAAAAACTTCTTTTCTTTGTTCTGATATTTTCACATTTGCATTAGGCTTAGACAAGATTATGGTTTAAATGCACCCATTCAACAATGCTAACTATGTCATTACATGAGAGCCTGCTTTTTCCCACCACAAAGTTTATAAGCAAACTTGAAACTTTATGCTGGGAAAAAAACATTCTACCAAATAATCATAATCTCAGACAACAAGAGCAGAATTGTTACAAAACTGGTGATTATGTTTTGAGAGCTGGAGTGGAAGAGCTAAGCAGAACATTGCGCCACAAAATAAGAGATGAGGCAACATTTTGCTGTGATTTTCAGTAGTAAATATTATTTTGTCCAGGCAAGTGTGCAGGAAATTCAGATCTTGATCAAATTTAAACTACAGTGTTTCATTTAAGAAATAGTGTGTAGTCATAAAGTTTTAGTTTTGTCAGTTTGGACTGATGAGGCTTGGGTGCATATTTCTTTATTACAACTCAGGAGGTCTGCATGACCTCAGTAAACAAGTTTCATTAAGTGTTGAGCCTTGAATTGTAATTCCTCTTTTAGCTTTTCTAAATGTTGCCCTGATAAAGAGTAAAACACCAAAACTCTTGAAAACTAAATTGAAAGTAGCAAATCCAATGTGGAAGCTAACTCATAATTACACTGAAAATAATAGCAGTCAAATAAAATGTAATAATAATAATAAAAAGAAAATGAACTCTGTTCTTTCTCCACTTTTTCTCCACCACTAATATAAACTGATGCTGAAAGCAAACTTTTATTCTTTAATCATAAAACATCAGCTACAATAAAAAACATGGCCGGGTGTTGTGTCGATACAGAAGTGCCTCTCTGTCTGTCCTGATGATAAGCCTATCAGCTGACACCAGCAGCCAGAGTGGGAGCACAAACATCCGGTGTCAAAAACAGCACTTATAATGTATTTTTTTTTCCACCCTCTAAATTCAGTGGAAAGGTATGTCTTTAACTGTGCGGGAAAAAGCAGAGGGAGGGAAGGATTTGCGAACTTTGTGGGCGTCCGTCCGTGTCACGTGTGTTAATCAAAGCCCACCACAAACACGCAGAGCATCTTGGGTAACAGCCATCGTTGTTTACGTGAAAAATGGATTAACGATATTATTACAGCAGTAAAAAAAAAAAAAGCGTGTTACATGAAATTGTGTTACACACAGTGGAAATCACAGACGTCACTCAAAAGCATGCAGATTAAATGGTTGAGGTTTACGTTACCGTTGTGGTTAATACAAAGTACAACACCGTCGCCAGTAGTGCCACAGAGCTCGCTACAGCCCCAGTTGCTAAAATAACATAAAATGGCCTCATTTTGTTTTAAAAAGAGGACAAATTTACCACCGTGAACCTCAGCTGCAGACTCCGCCCTGCGGCGTGTTGTGAAACAGCGGAGGGCGGTGGCCTCAGAGACCAGAGGAGGGAGAAGGGACACTACTTTTATTATTATTATTATTATTATTATTATTATTATTATTATTATTATTAACTGAGGAGGTTGTTTCTGTTTTTCATCAAAAGTCCGTGTGTTCCGTTATCGTCTATTATCAAAGGCTTCAAGTTCAAAAAGTATACATCCCTTTTCTATGTGAAAGACCTTCCTTTCGGCAAACTGTGGGAGAAGAGTTATGTGTAAAAGTTTTGTAACAAAAAACAAACAAACAAAAAAAAAACAACCCCAAAACAAACAAACCCTCGATTGCTGTGCGTCATCCCAAGGCGCCCAGCCTACGTCACTAGCCTGTATCGGAAGACGAAAGCGTGCGTCGTGTATGTCTGTGCCTAAGAGTGGGACATTCATTGAAAAATAATAAATTTAAATTAAATCTAGAGTATACACACGGTTTGAGACGAGATGGATGACGAGGAGGAAACATACAGGCTTTGGAAAATCCGCAAAACAATCATGCAGGTAGGTTACATTTGTGTGTTTGTTTGTTATTAGCTTAGCATTTAGCTTTCTTTAACTTAAGAGTCGAAATCAGCGGCTCACTTCAGGAAGGTAGCCTTGTTTACTGATTTACTTAACACATTAGAATAGCTAAGGAGAGCAGAGCATCATCGATTCCGACCAAGCACAGTAAAATGATGCTGCTGTGGAGCTCATAATTCGCGGTTCTGGTATTATTACAGTTTAATGACAGTACTAATGAGCGTCAGAGGCGTATTTAGTATTTTCCCCTTTGTATTTTCAGTTTTCAGTCACAGTTTATGTAATTTTGGAAACGATTTGGAAAAGATCGAGGTTTGGATTATAAACCCTTTTCCGAGTTCAGTTTGTACATCCTCTCTTTGTATTTCATTCCCTCCCACCTGAGATACTAAGCGGATCTGTTCCTCATACGTTAGCCGTCATTTTAAAGCAGTCTCAGTGCAACATGATGGGTTTCTGAACTACATCATCATAGCGTTGTTTTTGGAAGCCTGTTCTCCTCATCTATCATATGAGGAGAACATTGTGGGCGTGGGTTGTGATAGTTTCATCACACAGTTCGTAATCTTTAATTTATTTCTTTATGAGTTAAAAAAGGAACACATATTTGCCTTCTTGGCATGATTTGCATTATTTGGCAATTTGTTTTTTATTGTGCTATATGCTCGATAAAGCCCACTGTATCCCTGATTGTCATAGCATACATTTTTACCGCTGTGCAGATGACACCCAACTATGAAGCCAGATAACACACACAAATGAATTAAACTGCAGGATTTGATCCTGGATGATCTCTAATTTTTTGCTTCTAAATTCAGATAAAAGTGAGGTTACTGTACTCTGCCCTAAAAGTCTCAGAAATGCAGTATCTAATCAGATTCTTACTCTGGATGGCATTGCCTTGGCCTCCAGTGACACTGTGAGGAATCTTAGTCTTTTTTGGTCCAGAATATGTCCTTAAATGTGTATATTAAACAAACACAAAGGACTGCTTTCGTCCATGTGTGCAATATCGCTAAAATCAGAAACATCCTGTCTCACAGTGATGCTGAAAAACTAGTTAATGCTGGCCTATTGCTATTCGTTGTCAGGATGTCCTATAAACTCCCTGAAAAGCATTCACTTGATCTAAAATGCTGCAGCGGTAGAAAGACTAACGGATTTACAGACAGGTGGGCCTTATTCTGAGGAAATAGTCTCTGTTGTGCCTATTTTTTATAATAGCAGCAGTTTGTTGTCCATTCAGAGTCCTCATTGATGGTATTCCCAGAAGTTTAAAGCAAGACACTCTCTTTACCTCCTCACCCCCTAGTTCCAGTGGTCTGAGCGCCCTTCTCTGTTGCCTGAAACCAGTGATGATTTCCTTTGTTTTTGTTTTTTTAATGTTCGTGGAGAGGCTCTGCACTTCATCTCTATAGACAACCCCGTTCCCATTTGAGATGAGTCCTAAAACAGTTGTGTCGTCAGCAGATTTTATGATCATGAAGATCTGGCATCTTCCCTAGATCTGTTGTCTCTGTATGCATACTGATCTGGGTCGAAGGCGGTGGTCTTCAGGCTGGTTTTGATGGTGGTATATCCTAACTGGGATCTCATCCGGGCCAGCAGCTTTCCTAGCATTGGCTGCCCTGAGGGCCTGCTTCACTTCATGTCATGAGAAAAACCCACAGTCTGCTCAAAACTAGTTTAGATTTTTTGTTTGTTTGTTTTTAATTTGCCTTTTTAATATTTTCCTTTACACTCACAGCTCTGCCATGATAGAGGATATCTGGTGACACAGGATGAGTTGGACCAGACACTGGAAGAGTTCAAGAGTCAGTTTGGAGACAAGCCCAGTGAGGGGCGTCCCCGACGTACAGATCTCACCGTCCTGGTGGCACACAATGATGATCCCACAGACCAGATGTTCGTTTTCTTTCCTGGTAGGCGTATTCCTAATATTATAGTTTGTAATGAGTCCAGTCCTTAAAAAAGCCAAAACCACACCTTGTTTGTTTTTTTGTCCTTGAAAACTGTAAAATCTGTGCTGCCTAAAGAGGTTTTCCTCATTCCCACAAAAGAAACCCACCAATAACAAGCAACTACCAATAGCCCACCACTGCAATAAAGATATTTTTTGATCATTTTTGGGGGGGGTGGGGGCTTTATTTATTTTGTTTTGTTTGCCAGACTAACAATTAGGGCCATGTGTACTTGGAGAATAATATAGTTTTTGTAGTTTTGCTTCTCTACAACACTTTGATGGTTTCAAAAGTCACTCAGGGTGTGATCGAAGTGCAGAATTTCAGATTTAATTCAAGGTTTTACAAAAGTATTTCTCACCTGTGTTTAGGAATTATAGCCTTCTGTTAAGTGTAACCAGTGGTTTACAGATTGTTGTAAATTCTCTCTATTTACATTCACTCGTTTCCATGGAAATTAGTGTGAAGTCATATCACTTTAATTGTCGCTTTTATTCTCTAAGGCGTTGCTGAGTTGGCCAGTTTATTCCTTACTTTAAGAATGCACCAGATTGTCCATTTAGCCAGTCGTGAAGTTTTTATTGTTGCTCCAATGGTTTTATTTATTTAATCATACGTATGTATATATGTATGTGTGTATATATGTATATATATATATATATACATATATATGTATTTAGTTTACTTTCTTCACTTGCACTGAATATATTAAGAGTTCCAGTGAGTACTTCAGCACAAGTTCAGCACTTTAAAAGAACTCCAAGTGATTTAAAGTCTTGGAGAGCACCTCCTCAAAAGCATCAATGCCTCACCTGAATTTTTCACTTGGGGAAGAGACCAAAGTCACAGAGAGCCAAATCTGAGAAGTAAGTCAGGTGAGGAGCAATGATTGTGCTCTGTGCAGGTTCTATCATAGTCTCTAATTTCTAAACCAAATTTAGGAATGACTCTCCACATGACATTTGAGTCAGTTTGACACATTTATTCCTCACCTAATGGTGAAATTGTAACACACTCCAACAACTGATCAGACCAAGTCTTCAAGGTGGAAATAACAGGAGTGCTGGGAATCGTGCAGCGCTTCATAAGGAGAAGACTTTGAAGGGATTAGCAGTAAAGCTGTTTAATGACACCTGCACTAATTTACATTTGTAAAAACGTGTGTTTATGAGCATGTTTGTTTATCTTTGTATGTTACTTGTAGGTATATAATTTCATAAAATCTCACCCTTTTTTTTTCCAATTTCTTTTCAGAGGAGCCCAAAGTTGGTATCAAGACAATTAAGATGTACTGTCAGAGGATGCAGGAGGAGAACATCACACGGGCAATCATTGTTGTTCAGATGGGCATGACACCCTCAGCAAAACAGGTAAACATCAGTTTAAAGCAAACGTGATAAAAAGGGAAAGGTTTTTCTCTCGAAATGATGCGGCAGTGATTGTAAATATACAAATCCCTCACAGTCTCTAGTCGACATGGCACCCAAATATATACTGGAGCAGTTTCTACAGCAGGAGCTGCTGATTAACATCACAGAGCACGAGGTAAGCATCATACTGTCCTCTATATTAAAATCTTTATTTTCAAGTAAGCCTGCAGCGTGTTGTACATTTCTGTATTTGCATTTCTCGCCTGTCTTTCAGCTTGTACCAGAGCACATCGTCATGACAAAAGAGGAAGTGACTGAACTTCTGGCAAGATAGTATCCTTGCACTTTGCGCTGCATGACAGTAAATTAGTTTAGAAGCGTTGAGGTTTGTACACTCGTTGCCCTTAACAATATTACCTCAGTAAATTAAAAGAAAGCCAGCTGCCAAGGATCCAGGCCGGGGACCCTGTGGCTCGTTACTTTGGCTTAAAAAGAGGACAGGTAAGAAATCTTAGAAACTATCATAACTGACAGAATTCAAGAAAATGTGACTAAAGAGGTTTAACTTTTTGCAAGAAATGTTTTGAAACTATGTGCGGGGTTTGTTCTGAAACCTGTGAGACTCGTGATCAACCTGAAACCGGTTTGACATTTGGGGGTATTTAAATTATTTGAACGGTCCCTTTATGCAAACACAAAAACAATGTGTCTTCTTTTAAAAGCATGAGAGGGATTCATTCATTCATTAAGGATGAGACAGCACTATTTTTATCACTTTTTTTTTTTTTCCCCATCGCACTGATAGACAGCGCTGTGGCAATATATAAAAAAAAAAAGCTGCCATTTTGTATCTGCTGTTCCAGGTAGTGAAGATCATCAGACCCAGTGAAACAGCTGGGCGGTACATCACATACAGACTGGTCCAATGACAGGTATGTGCTTCTTTTTACATAACAGCTGAAAAAGAAACTAAGCGATAAAAAGTGCGTAGCAGCTCCTCAAGTTTTAATGTTCTTGGGTTTTGTGTGTTTCCTGAGAATAAGGAAGTATTAAACCACAACATACAAACACAATTTAAAATGCTTTCGGTGCATCTCCGGTCTAAACATTCAAAACAAACTTGAATGATGCTGTAAATTTTCTTTGTTCTGTTTTCTAGTTATTCTCCCTGATCAACGTTTAAGGACCAGTGAAGGAATCTCAGCACGACAGCTTTGGTTATTCATTGTTCAATTATCACCCTGCTTGTATCTTTGACCTGAATTACTGATTTTGTAAAATAAATGATTCAAAATTGAAATGTGCCGTTTTACACTAAGCAACGATTAAGACTCTTACCTTTTTTTTCCTCTTGAATGCCATGTTACACTTGTTGCTGCTGCTGCTGCTATCGTAGACCTACTTTTGATACCAGTCTCTGCTAACTGAGCCTCAGAGGTTACCGCCTACTGTATTCAACACTTCCTCCAGTTCCCTCGCCCCATTGAGTGCCAGGAGTGACAAAATGAATACATTAAAGACGACATATTCCTCACCACATTCCCCATTCTAGGAAATAGGTTGCAACTGTGCTCATTTGGTTTAATTTCTCTGTCTTGGTAATTTGCACAAAATGCCAAAAATCAAAAACTACAAATTTAAAACAAGAACCTTTATTAAAACTGACATAAGACAAAAGGCAACATTTATAAGAATGTTTACATGTATTTCAATTTTAGAGCTGAAATAACCAGCAGTGGAATCTGCTTGAAAAGTTTGCACGCGTCACCCATTCTGATGCAGCGTTCCCTTCCCCCAAAAAACAAACGCTTTAAAATACAAACAAATCAAATATCTTGAAACGCCAGTAATCCCAAGAGCAGCAAGCGTGCAGAGAGGGTTCACTGGCAGCAAAGATTAGTACAGTAACATACATCTACAGTTTAAAATTTAATTTGACCTATTTACACGGCAGACCGTTAGGCTTTCATTAACTTCAAATTTAAAGACGAACAGACACGATTGACAATATCAGACAAACTCTGGCTCGCTGTCTCGATTTCTCGTCAGTGGTAATTTCTTTCCACAGAGACGTGCCAGTGGAAGGCCCGACAGGCTCAGTGTGGGAGAGCACGGGTGGTAGTTGTTGTTATTGTTGGACTGATTCACGTTGAGCTCTGCCAGAGAAGCGCTCAGATCCTGCTCTTCTCCAGCACCTTCTTCTGGGGGCCCGCTGTCTGGCAGAGCGGGGGGTTCTTCTCCCTCTGGGTTTTCCTGATCCTGATCCAGATCTTGTTCAGGCTCGATGTGGATTGCAGACTGACTGGACAGGTCCAAACTGTCCCTGTAGCTCAGCTGGTCATCGTCTATGCTCACGCTCTCCTGCTTCGTAAGGCTGTGGGAGTGCCTCTCGTCCAGCTCAGAGTCAGAGTCTGGGAGCTGCTCACTGGAGCCCAATGACCCCAAAGAGCTTCCTGAATGCAGATAAATAAGTGATAAATGTATATAACATTTTCAAGAGCAAATCATTTACTATAAAATTACACAACTTGGCCTTTAAAACTCACCACATCCCTCCTCTGTCTTGTCAACCTCAGGTTTAGTCTTCTCCTCTCTGCTCGCATCCTCTTCTGCGTCAACAGGGCTCACCATTTTGTCTTGTGTAACATTTTCCTGAAACCAGGAGGGAAAGTGTGAAAGCTTCACAACATGAATTTGTTTTCAGTCAACAGAAAAATGCAAATCTGGTGTCTCTATTAGCCAGACTGATTATGACCAGTTTTGGTATTGCTCGTTAATACCGGGCTGTTTGCAACCTTTAACTCTTTAGACTTTGTTAAAGCAGGTTTTCTGTTCCAATGCTTTAGAGTATGTGTAAAAACAGAGCAAATATTTTGTGCAGTAGTATTTAATTCCTAAAAATGTCTCACAAAAAGGCTCAGCAGTAAGTAAATACTAATGTGCACCGTGTGCTGGATTCCTACCTGCTGCGTGGAGGCAGCACGGGAGGTTTTGTGGGTCTGAGAAGTTTTGGATTGGAAGATGGAAGAGTAGAAGACTATGAAGGCCTCCACGATGCGAGCCTGATGGGGATAATCAACCAAAGAGGACAGGGATATCGTAGCCCCCGTTGGACGGGGCCGCATCAGAGAGGGCCCAAACACAATGCCAAGGTTGCTGGGGCTCATCTTGTTATCCTGTTCCAGCTCTGCGATCCTGGAATGAGAAAGATGGAGCAAGAAAGGATGGTGAGGTTAACAGAATCTTTGCTTTTTAATAAAAAATTAATATGACTTGTATGACTAACTCACCTTCGAAGGTGACGAACGATGTAGCGCAGTGTGGCGATGTTGGGTTTGGGCAGCTCCTTTAAAAGTTCCCTCAGACTGTCCACCAGGACCAGGACCTCTGGGTCCGTGTCTGGGCCCAGATCCACCAGCTCTGGCCCCCTGCTCACTGCCGGGTGAGTGCTGCTCGACTCTGAGTCCTCCCCCTCCGGTGTGTCTCCTTCATTATGCAGACTCTCCTTTGCCAAACCCATCAGCTTGTTGTACAGATGGAAAGGCATGATGGGCTCAGGCAGCTGGGGGTAAAGGAAAAACACCAAACATATGATGATTGACTTGAGCTTCAGGTTCAGTCTTTACTAGCTGCTACACATCAGTGTAACCTCAGTTACCTGTCTGAGGTAAAGCTTGAGCACGTTGCTTATGTCATGCGGTGAACACTGAGACAACTCGACCAGCTCTTTTCCATTCTCAAAGGCCTGACACAGTTTCTCCACACGGGTCTTCACTCCATTCACCCTGTAGATGCCCTGAAAAGAGGAGAAAGGAGATTTAAACCCAACGGTTCAAAGGCAAACAATCAGAAATCGACCACCCCTTCAAAACACAGCATACGTGCTTTTTCTCACCTTCATCTTCAGTGCCCGTCTCTCGATCTCAGAGATGCACTTGGTGATGATGAAGGGAATACCGTCACTGGCACAGCTGGCTACCTGAGTGAAATCTCTGCCAAACAGCTGCAGACGGCCCTGCAGCTTCTTATGACCACACTGGATCGCCAGAGTTTCCAGACAGCGCTTGTGGCACGCCAGGAAACACTGAGAAAACAGTTAATATAATGATTATCATCTTAACCATCGTAGCCTGGGAACAGCTGTAACTTGTGACTAGGTAGAAAAACTTGTGACATCTAATTAGGAAGAATGTTAAAACCCCCCAAAAATGATTACAAAGGTGTAATGTGCAATTTCAATAGTGTAGGTAACATAAATAAACTATGCATAATACATAGTTTTACACATACAAAAAGTTTCTCCCACTGAAAACTCTACGTCTAGATGAACAGAATCAACTTTTTGGGAACCTATGTTCAATTTCACTGATAAAAAAAAACTTTAACTACAGGTGTTTCACATTTGCAATGCAAAGTAAGGCTGCTTGTTGCAATCAACAGTATTCAAATGAGTATGGTTAATCTTGCTGTGAATCTCAATTATCAGCAAGTGACAGCCAAATGACAGCCAGCTGAATGTTGTACATGTCTATATGTGTTTATAGTCAATCCACACACACACACACACACACACACACACACACACGTTCCATCCCTTAATTATTCCAACATCTGCACCATAAATATGCTATGTGCACTGTTATTGTCAGTAATGACTGTTGTCTACTCTGTTATATACACTTAGAACAAAGAAACAAAGAAACAACCAGAGTCAAATTTCTTGTATGTGTACACATGCTTGGTTAATAAACATGTGTGTACAAATAAATAAAATTAAAAAAAAAAAAAAAAAAAAAAAAAAAAAAAAATCACCTGATGGAATAAAATTAGATAACACGGGCATTAATAAGGGGGTGACACAGTGGCATCACAATTGCCTTACTACATTTCCACTGTATTTATTATGCCCATTGGAAGGAAAACCCCCGATTCAATAGAAAAGATGGGGGGAAAAAAAAAAATGGTATAAAGATATGAAATTTGTCTGTCATTACATATTCCTGTTACAGTTGTTTGTTGTGGTTTTATTGTCTCTTTGTTTGCAGTTCTTGATATTTTCTTGGAACACTGGAAATTCCAGTTTCCTGTTCTAAAAACAGAAACTGTACCATCTGTTGTAATCAGAGTGACGTGTAGCTTCTTTCAACTAACTATATATACACACACACACACACACACACACACACACACATTTTTTAAAGTCTTTCTTCGGAAATTATTTTTTCTCCCCTCGTTTGCTTTGAGTCATGCTTTACACTTTATGCTACGTAGTTCCTTATTATTGCTATAAATATACAAGATTGTAACAGTTACAGTGACATCACCTTCTTGTTAATAAAGTCTTGTGATGGGCATTTTGAACTTTGCTAAATTTTCCAACCAGAAGGGACGAGCAAGGTGTGGACTGACAGCTGAGGGCCATTTTACGCACAGTTTTTTTACACTTCCCCCTCCAACCATTAGAAACAATGCAATTTCCACATTGGCTTTACTTCTCAGGGAAGTCCATCCTTTACAGAAAGTCTGAGATGTTCATTTTTAGTGTTGATCATTACATACTGTAATTTACATGTATCCACACTGAACATATTTATCTAACCACTTATGCATTTTTCTCAGACCATTTGCTATTTTGTGGGGTTCAACATAAAAAGTTAATTTTAAGAATACAAAATATTTTACTTTGACATTTGCATATGCTCACTGAACACGCTGACTACTATCATTAAAATGTAGCATGCATCAGCAACACACTTTCAGTGTTTCAGTGTGCAACTCGGAGCGTGAGCCTCAAAACATGTTAGCCTGGTGAAGTGATGAAGAACTCACTTCCTCGCATTCAGCTCCCTGGAAATAAACGTAGCTGTCACATTCGCGGCACTTGGAAGGAGTCCGAAGCTTCCTCAGTCGGTGGGTCAAGGCTGCTTTGGACAGGCCGATATTACGGAAAGGTCCGGTGGACACCACCACGTCTGGATCCATGCCGTTAATATCTGCACAGAATAACCCCCATCACACACTCCGCAAAATCCAAACTCAACCGATAGCCAGGTTTAACATGTACAATCTGGAAATCTTACTTTGAGTTTCAAATGAGGACACATTTCCATCTTTTTCATCTGCATCCTCATTGGACGACATCGTTCCAGTCGATGAAGTCCGAACAATCTTAGCGATGTCACCTAAAATAAGTGAGTTTGAGAGCGTTTATAATGCATACTGCCATCTCTGGAGCAGGGTTTTGGTACGGATTAGCGTGAAACTAACAGAAGACGTGTCTACACTTACTTGTGCTGGCAGTTGGAGAATCCAGGCCTCCATCTCCAACAACGCTGTCATCGCTCACTGTTGAGCCCCATGACTTATGCCCCTGTCCTGTGATAACAAAAGGGACAATAACATGAGCTAGTCACATTTTACATTGCCAATTCTGTTAACTACAGACATCAGGATAGTAACAGGTCACAAGTAATTGCGAGGAATTGTTAAGATTTGTGTAAAATCTTTAGCAGCGGCAGGCATCGGATGCACTTACTCTTGCGCTGGACTTCTGACTCTCGGCTGTCTCCAGCTGTCGTCTCCACACTGACGGCAGGACTGTCTGTTTGACTCGTTTGCATGTCTGTGTTGAAGCTGTCATTCCTCGGTCTGTGACCATGGCTGCAACAATTTGGGATTTTCAGATTGCAAATGCATTAAAAGTGGGTTTCTTTTATTCATATTTCGAGAGTCTAGTCCTACGCCTGGGTACAGGGTTGTGTGTAGCAGGTGTGATATGGCATTTTAGTACAAATTACAGCATCAGTGGTATAACACTGTATAGAGTATTCTATTGTTGTATGTAGTCAATCAACTCCTAAAATAGTCTAACCCAGGTTATATTTGGGAAACAGAAACAACGTGGTTTTGATACATTGTGTCATGTCTGTGAAAATGTTTGGTTAAAGAGAGAATACATTTAGGAACGAGTAATCAGATATGAGTGGATCCTTGCTAAATTCTCTCTGCTGTAGGCATATGTGGCCCCCAAACTGTAACAACCCCCATCCTGAGCTGCATAGGAACGGTTTCATTGAGAAACTAATTGAGGATGCGCTTGAAGTTCTTACTGCGATGATGAGTTGGAGGGAGAGTAGGACTCAAACGCGTACTGGATGGTCGGCTGCTCTGGCAGCTGCAGGTCTCGCACGTGAGCGGCGTACTGCTGGCCGGGGTCGTACAGCTTGCTGCTCTCGCACAGAGTCTGGTAGTGCACAGGCAGGGCTACTGTCTGCATGTGCATGAGCTGGTAGTAGGAGATGGTCGCCTGGAAGTGAAAAGATTAGATAGTGAGCATTTGTAGCTTTTCTTCTTGGCGAGACGCGATGGCTTGTGTGGCCTTTCTTCTCACCGAGCGAATGGTCTGATCACTCTGTTTGATGATGTCCTGCAGCTGCCTCAGCACTGTGACCTTTGTGTGCTCAAGCTCCTGCTGCTGAGTGGCGGCGTCTGCTATACAAGTCTTGTAGGTGGCCTCCGCCTCATCTGCCTGCGCGCGCACACACACGCACACACGCACACACACACACGCACACACACACACACGCACACACACACGCACACACTTTCAGTTTACTTCTGCTTTTTCTTTGCTGTTTATATCTGTCAGATCATTTATCAGACAGAAAAGTGTTGATGAAACATTTCACACAGTGGCAAAAATCAGAAAGGGTAAGCTTAGTTATTCTTGAAGTGCAGGGTGCGGCCCCCTGGTGGGCAATGAAGGTACATAATTCTTCATTTTCTAACCTATTTTTTAAAATCATGAATTCATCCAGTAGTGGGAAAGATCTGAAAGTCCAGCAGTGGTTTTCACGAGCCCTATGTAAAGCTGAACTGTTCACTCAGCCTAAACTAGCAAGTATCAGATAAACTATTTCCTTCTTTGTGTCCTCACACAACATCTTTGGCTCATGTGACGGAGTTGTGACCAAAGATTTTCAGCTGATATAGGTCGTATGCAAAAAAAATTTAATCGTCTTTCTTCCTGCAGAGACAAAACAACATCAGCAAAACAAAGTTATTGAGAAGAACCTTGTTGCGAGCCTCTTCTTCCACTCGTTTCTTCTTCTCCACAGACTTCGCTGTGGATCCCCCTCCCTCCTCTTCAGCTCGGCAGGCTGCCGTTTTAGCCTTGTCGTACTCCTCGCAGCGTGCTATGTAGGCTTGCTTGGCCTTCCGCAGGTTTGCCTCACATTCCATCTAAACGAGGAGGAACGAAACAAAAAAGAAATAAATAAATAAATAGGTTTGTGGTATTTTCAGTTATTGCCTGATTTTCTTGTCACTGTAAAAGGATAAAACAGGGCTGTTGATTAATAAAAGATCATAAGGCCATACCAATTTTCTTTTAGCTCGAATCCAGTGTTCCTTGATCTCCTTACGTCTCTTTTCATGCTCCTGTTTACGCTGCATCAGAGGCTGCAGGATACACATTAAATATGAGAGGTGAGAAATTGCAAGTGACTAACCAAAAATGTGGTTTGTGCTTCATTTACTAGAATAGTAACCAATAACTCAGAAATGTACCTGAATGAAGGTTTGGTTGTGCAGGGTGTTGTTGGCCTGCTGCAGGCCCACACTCTGCTCCTGGTCCTGCTCCAGAGCCAGAGAGTAGATGGAGAAAAGAGGCATGTGGGGCTAGAGGAAGAGAGCAAGCAATAAGATGACGATCGTGAACTATAAAGAAATTACAGCTCTTTAGAGGTGAAAGTGAATGGAGCTTACATGTGTAATACTGTGTTTGGAAGACTGGTATAATCTCTGGAGGCCTTTGGAGAACTCGGTCTCTGGGGAAGACAAAACAAAAACAGAGACTATTAAAATTATGGTCAAAAGCACAACTTCTAGGACAACGTGCACTATAAAAATTTAATCACCCCAAAAAATTCACTATTTTTTTAATAAGATGGAATAAACTTGAATGGCCACTTGAAGCCGTCTTCAAAGATGCCTCAATCCTCATGGACTCCCGGGTTAAAACCCCCCAAATGTACATAAGAAATAACAATGTCTCCAGCCTGTAGTGGTTTTTTAAAACCAATTTCCTCCCATGTGACAGCTAAATGGGTGGATTTTCCCATACAAGTTTTAGTAAGCTCATCAGTTCACTGATAACTTGCTACGTTGTACTCTCATCTAAAAATGGTCACTTCTGACTCAAAAAACAAACAAACAAACAAACAAAAAAAACAACAACCCCAAAACATGTCAGTGATAAGAAGCTCAAGTCTAGTTTAGTGTCTGAAATCATAGTTGATAGTTGGTCTGACTTTGTACAATCACTCTCACATAGTTTCGTCACTCCCACTAACCAAGTGAAGTTCTCTTTTCCACGTAGCACATCAGGTCCTTCATGTACTTGGAAATGGTTTTGGCGTAGAGCAGAGCAGAGTCCACCCCTCCCTCGCTGTGCTGTAGGATGACATCCACTTCCTCAGCTCTACCTACACATCAACACACCAACACAGGTCACTGTGCAGGAAACGCTTTGTCGATACGACAGAAAACAGGACGATTGTTTGCATCGGGTATGCGAGTGGATTTGATTTGGAAGCTTATTTTTAGTGTCTTCTGCTGTGGTCAGTACTTAAATCTGTAATTTCTCTCTGCTAAAAACTTCCCCTGTGACTGTGACTTTCCAACAAACTAACTGCGACAACATCCGAGCACTGCAGGATATTCATCAGCAGGGGGAGACCTACTACACATGAAATCTCTCACATGAACACAGGGATAACATTAAGATTACTACAGTGACGTTGGCGGTTTGAAAGTATGCACCGTCACATCAAAATACAGAAAATAGGAAAATATCCACTATAACGTTTACATATGGAGTCAAATGAGATGAATGGAAAGGAGGAGGTTACACTGTTATGCAAAGCAGCACCTGTGATTAACTGAAAGCAAAAGCTGTACGGCACCTTTATGCTTACCCATGTCCTGCAGGTCGCTCCTGTAATGTCCACCATCTCCTCCATGGCCAGAACCAGTGTACAAGTTCTCCATGGACTAAAACGGCATAAACACGAACCTTTACTCGCTAGAATTAGAGGATATTTTTCTTCCCCCCCCCTTACACTCAGCAGAAATTTAGGTGTAGGTGTCATTTTGCGGGCAGTGACGTTTAATTTAATCAAGGAGCTTTTTGCATAACCACCACATTAAGTAACTTTTCTTTTTGGTTGGCACGTGTGAAATATAGGTGACAAACTCACTCTGCTCTTCTCTGTAGGCAGCAAGGAGAGCAACGTGCTGCTGTCCACCTCTCCCATCAGCAGTTCAGACACACTAAAGAGAAACACAGACTCCTTCACACAAACGTAAAATCTTTGTTGAATTGCAGAGAGAGAAAAAGCGTAAGATGGATTTCAAAAGAGAAAGCAGTAGAGAGGAAGAGGGCCAGGCCTTCTACGAAACCTCCACAGGTACACTGCAGATTGAAGGTGATAAGCAAGTTTCGTGACAGTTTTTGTTAGTCTACCAGCTTTCCTTCGCCGCCCCCCCAAAATCATGTAATTTGGTAGCAGTCATTTTTATTTTCTTGCAACCATCCTATGTGCTGAAATGCAGGCCAAACAACAACACTAGATTTTTCCGTCTTTGCATTCATGTCAAAATCGAGTCATACAGAGGAAGGCTAGAGAAGAGAATGAGGAAACAGACTCATATGGCAGATTTCAACTGTCTCTGCCAGCTCACTTCCTCCTGAAGCTGTGTGACAGTTGTGTAAACCCTGAAATGGCACAGACAGGCATGCGATAAAATCCTGGTACGATACGCCACAATTATACTTCAGCTTTTAGTATTTTTCCTTTGCCATTAAAAAAAATATATATATTCATTTTACATTACTATTAGAAAAAAAATACAAAAAGTTACAGGAAAACAAAAGCAAATTTAAAGGCCAGTTCTTTTGATCTCAACTATTCTCAGGTAGCTCAAATCAACCGAGTGTTCCCACGATGTATTTTCTCTTTGGTCTGCAATCTGTTCATTTAGCAGGCAGGTAGTCAACAGCATTTTCTACTTTTGGTTTTGTGTCATACGGTAGAAGAAAACCCACTTCCTGTTTTCAGCTTTGTCTCATGCAAATGTGTCACCATCACTGCACTTCTCTCTCTCATTCCCAACAGCAGACTACTTTGTTCGTATTAATATCTACAATTACACACCACCTGAACTGCCTGTGTGTGAACAATAGCCTACTGGACACCACTAAGGCTTCACTGCCACTGAAATACATTCTTAGAAGCTACTGATAAGAAACAGAAGCAGCTTTTGACAGCGTTTTACTTTTATATATGAATAAAAAGCTGATTTAGATACTTACTTGCTACTAAAAGCGACAGCAATGGTTTCAATTGCCTTCTCAAAGTCCTTTTTATCAGCCTCGTTAGAGGACTCATAGTGGAAACCTGGAAAATCGTACATGTGTTCAGGTTTCAGTCGTGGTCAAGAGTAGTTACAGAGTGATGTTGGGTTTTACCGTCATTGTACAACTCAGATTTACATCGAGATTTTCAAAGACATGCATCTAAAAAAAACAGAAGAGTCTGTCTACCTTTGACCTTGGATATGAGTTTGCCGGCAGCAGTGAGGATCTCGACGGTGTTGAGCAGAGGATAAGTGTTGATGACCTGGCGCAAAATCCGAAGCACCTCCCCTAAACACTCGTGGGCCACGGGCCGCTGACTCTCCTTACCTGGGTGAGATAGAGTCGTGGTAGGTGAAACAAGAACCAAGAGGAAAAACAGCGGAACAAGCTTCAAAAAAAGATCACGCTTGAGGTTTAGGATGTGTTGACTTGCCAACAATAAGCCATCTACTAAAATCGCTGCCAGCGCGTAGCAACTTGTCTCGTTCTCGATACAATATGTACGTGAACATTTTGCTGACTTTATTTTGGGCGATGCATTCTGCCAAACGCAGTTGCAATCATTGTGAAATTGCTGGTTTGTGGCACCACCTGAGATACAGTTTAAACAGAATCTCTGCTTCCTTTCCACAAGAAACACTAAGAACTTGCTGATTTTAATCCTCACATAGCCAAGTCCGTGTTCATTAAAGAAATGTAGGTGCTTACAGGTGGAATTTTTAAAAATGTTTGGATGGAGCAAGGCTAGCAAGAAAACGAGTGCTATCGATACATTAGCTCTTCCCTGAAATAACATTGCTGAAAGTCTCCAAGTCTTTCTTCCCAGGGGAACAGCAGATGGAGACTGACAGTTGAAACACCAACCATAAGGACACTGATAATAGGCCAAGTGTCAGACAGGTCAGCTCCAGATAAACATTGTCAGCTTTAATGTCACTGGTGACACATTTCTAGCCTCCTTTCCTCCAGACACCGGTTTTGTCAACCCTTTAATGTTGCAACCTCGCATTCTTCCATCGAGTCATCTAATCACACTGGCTCGCTGGTGGAGGAGAGCAGAGGGCAGCTGGTCCATCACCCTCGTCTCGAAATGTGTGTCAGAGTATCAGATTAGCAGCAGCACACTACAAGAACAGAGTGACCTAAACACAGTGCCGGAGAGGATGTGGTCCCTTCTATTGTTTTGCAACACTACAAACCAACTGTGGTGTTCTGCAACATTTTTTTTTCCCTGTGGCTCAAATGTTCTTTTTGAAGTTTCTGAGAACAGTTTTTAATGTCAAAAGAGGTTTTGCTTTAGATTAAGAGCACCTCAACGCCGCAATTGTATTTTTGATTCTGAAAGTGATCAGTGTCGCATCACTGCAACGCAGCCAGACTATCAGACGAGGAAGTGCGGACGAGGCCTTTCTGTCAGAGACAATCCATCATGGCTTCCTGTTTAGAAAGCTCTCTGTGGGTGGAGAACATGACAGAACAGAGCCAGATAACAGACAAGTGAGCTAAACTAGCCAAAACACGACAGAAACTAGAGAAGACAACACAGTTTGAGCATTCAGCAGGTGGACTTTCTTTGTTCTTTTTCAAACCCCTGTGATATGGCCCCTTTTTTTTAAAGCTTCACTGCATCGTGCACGTGGAGCACAAGAACATGTCTGCAGTAAACAAAAAACTGGTTTCCTGCTGGAGACAAGCGTGCGGTTGTCTTTGTGAGCGCGCTGCCTCCATTTGGAGAGAGGAAGCTCAGAGCCTCTTGTAAAGCTTGCTTGTGCAGAGATGCTCCGCCCATAACATACTCCTCCTCCTCCCCCCTTGCACAC
Organism: Aulonocara sp. 'chitande type north' Nkhata Bay; assembly: GCF_057382095.1. NCBI lineage: Eukaryota > Metazoa > Chordata > Actinopteri > Cichliformes > Cichlidae > Aulonocara > Aulonocara sp. 'chitande type north' Nkhata Bay. The sequence continues at coordinate 7,767,124 of NC_141365.1, read as the reverse complement.
CGCGCACATGTGTCGCTGAACACGGCGGATGTAAGACTGGATCCCTCATGTCCTCTCTGTGTAAGCTCTTGTCAAAATGGAGTGACACAAAAGGGAAGAGAGAGTGCAAACACTATTGTTGTTTCTCCAAAGCTACTGAATGGAGGGCGACTATTCAAAACCTTACATGGCTTCGTGTCAGCAGGAAAGTGTGTGTTGCCCCAACAGTGGGGAAAACAAGTGATATTTTTAATGTGCTCAGCTTTGAGGGACTCCCAGAGCGCTTTGTTCAAAACAAATCTAGACACAGCACGTTTCTGTAAGTCAGAGTTTGGCAGGGAAGACTGCAGCTGCTAACAAGACCAAACAAAAGCCTGTCTGACAGGATGTATTTGGGGGCTTCTCACGCAGGTTTGTGTTGGAGATGTACAAGACAAAGCTTAAACCTATCACGGCTCTCACCCTCAGCCAGAACAACATCCTTCAGCTTCTCCACAGCCTCTGCAAAGCGTGCGACATCCCTCAGCAGGGCTGGGATGTCCTCCACCTCGATGGCTGCGCTCTCTGGACTGTCAGATGGAGTCGTCGGGGTTATAGCCCCTTTTCCCTGACCTCTAGTGAAAACCCACGACTGGAGCGGGAACCCTGAGGAGAGACAGAAATATCACTCAACAAACACGCATTTAGTCTTCATGTGAGACTTTCAATTTTTACTGAATAATCTTCATGAATTATCACAAAAAAATAAAAAATAAAAATAAAAATAATAATAGAATGATTCAAGATTTTAGAGAATACAATCAAACTGTAATGAAATAAAAACAAAAAACAAAACGTGGGGATCTGTATCATTTGGTTTTCTGCAAATGTGCAACAGTTTCAAGCTTATATGCTCACTAGTGTGACATTAGAGGGGCCCTTCGCATCTACCCAAAACATTTGACTATTCCTTTCCATTAGAGCATTTTTTTTTGGCTTGTTCTTGGTCAGAAGTTGTAGAATGGCAATTTCTGGTCATGATTTTCCTTCTTACCTTTAACAGTGTAAGAAATCTATTTAAAGAGCAATCATTAGTTAAAGAACTCCTCAGTTTCACAGTTTCTAGGCTTTGAAATCCAAGTCGATAATCTCAAACCTTTCAGCTTCACTCATATTAAATGTTTAAAAGGTGATAACGCCACATAAATGCTTCAGTTACAGATCATAAATGGTGTTTTGACCAGATTCTGTTTGTGATGGGCCACGCTCAGCAAGCAGGAGCAAGACTATAATTAAGTGATGGAGCAGACCTGCAGCGCTGGCGTGTCGGCTCAGTGCGGTCGGTCTCTTGAGAGTGGCCACAGGAGACGGGCAGCCCACCCCCTGCATCATTCCCAATTTATTGTGCTGAGTGCTCGGGGTGCCTGGGCAGGACGCGGAGGGATCCTGGAGCCCGGCGGAAGTTGGGGTAAGTGTTGAAGACGAGGAGGAGGAAGATGAGGGGGAACAAAAGAGTGTGATGTCGACTGCATCTCTGCGAGGCTGCTCCTGGAGAATGGAGAGCTGAGAGATGACAGGAAGACAGAGAAGGTCAAGACTGCAATGTAGCTCGTCCCTTTCAGCATTACAGCTAACAAGGTGACTTTTCTTTGCCTCTGGGGCCAGCAGCACTGTTGTTATTAGTAAACAATCATATGCAGACTTTCACAAGATCCTGTGCTGCGTTGTGCAATACTTCCTGACTCCAAGCTGTTAACGGGTGTGGCAAACTCAGCAGAAAGTCGAATAACTTTATACATCACCTACAAAAAAATAAAATAAACAAAAACACACAACTCACGGAGAAGTTTCTTTTTTTTTTTGGCCTGTTGGTACTCAACAGAAAACTTCAACTAAAGTCAGCGGCCTGTAGATTTAGGGCTCGACAAGTGCATCTCAACCAAGCAAAAGCAGCCTGAAAATTTTAAATACTTTACAGGAAACCAAAAAAAAGCATCAGTGCATATTTTCTGTTCAGAGACTTGTGTGTACACGACAAACGTACCTGTTTCAGCCATACGTTGTGCTTGTTGGGCAGTATGTCCAGTCTGTCCTTGCCTTTCGACTCGGCTTTTTTAACTCTCTGACTTGTAGAATAAGGGTTGTAACTATTTTTGCTACCACGTTTCAGCATGCTCCTTGCCCTCTAGACTTTTGTCCTCATTCTAATCACAAATTCTCAAAACGCATTCACTCACTTGCTCACTCACACACGCAAAAACCCCACAGGAGACATACTTCCTATGCGCCACATAACCAGATATGAGTCAGCTTACAGTCAGGTACCCATCACAGCACTCAGCACTGTGACACTGCATTATAATGACTGGTTTCAGCTAGAGGACAGTTTTCACACCCCTGATCGCACCAGCTACAGCAGCAGAAAAGATCCCCCCCAAAAAAGACTAAAAACTTACAGAGCCTCACACAAACACACACACACACACACAAACAAAAGCACCCCTGGTAATGAGCCCTCTCAGAAACTTGTCCACTCCAGATGATGGTCATCTGACACACACACAGTTAAACATCAGAAACCAGAAGTGATGCGCTACTCACAGACGGGGCGCTGCTCTGTGGCCCAGGGCTTCCTGCTCGACTCTTCTTCGAGATAGACGGTGTCTTGATTAGTTCCCGTTTTTTCCTGAACATCTTCAGGGTGCCTTTGCCGTCCATCCCGACTTCTTTAAGCTTCACGTACAGCCCCCCCACCCACCCCCCGACTCGCCACTTGGGTGCTCTGCCGCTCGAGCTCAGCGGGAGCTGGGTGCCATCCAGGTCGAGTTTGAGCCACGATAACTGTCTGTCTGTCTTCCTCCTCCTGGTGTCACTCATCGAGCCGCGCAGGCTCACTGACAGAGAAACTCACCGCAAACCGTCAGTGCGCACCCGGCATCCGCTGTGCGCGCGCGTTTCAGTTTCCTCGGGGGGGAGGAGGAGGAAAGACGCACGGATGACTTTGTTATCCACCGAGCTTCGCGAGGATTAATTCAGGTTGAGGTGCACGCGGGGAAATGCGGTCCCGACGGCGTCTCTCCTGGTGAAGTCAGAAGCAGCGAACACAAGCAACAACTTGTTGCCTCGTTCACAGCAGCAATCAGTCCATCCTGACACACGTGTGTTCCCAACATCTGAAACGACGCTTTTGACGGTAACCTTCCGCCCCTCTGTGCACCTGCTCGGGCCACAGAATTAAAACCCCGAGGTGTACATGCGCCCCGAAACCGCTTTAGACCGAGGTTTGTTTAATTTTTTCATTATCAGAAGGAAAGCGGAGAAATTATTAAACTACATCTGATAATAATGTTAAATGAATTGTATGGAAGCAAAATAGATCCCAAGTAACATCAATTCATAGCATTTGATCACAGCAAGTACCGAATCTGTATCAGTTCATGTTTTATTTCAATAGAGTTGAGTCGACGCGGTTTGAGATCCACTATATGAAGTTAAAGTCATACAAAAACAAGATTAATTCAGACTCCCGCATTTTAAGAAGAGGATCCCGCTAAACTAATCTAAATTTACTTTCTGGGAATTTCAAAAAGGGGAAAAAATGAAACCGTGTCAACAATAACTATCTAGAAAATTCAAATTATTTTTGTATTTGTTCTGTTTAATTGACATTCCTTTTGCTTCCACAGTTACTTTTTGCAGATGTGTGAATCTGCATGTCCACCTCTTGTACAAGCATATTAATACTAATCACCGATGAGTGACACAAATATCACAGCACATTCATGTGTTTGTACATTAAAGGCAATTAAAACCGTTTCAATAACAATATGGACCCCTAACCACAGAACCTTTATTTATTTAAGAAGTCAAACCAGCGGGTAGCTCTGCATGTTTTGTGCTGGATGCACTTCCTGGTACAATCCTTCGTTTACAGTAAACACCACTATATTAAAGGTTACTAAAAAAGGAATGCCAAAGATTGAAGTTTGGGAGAAAATATCTCAGTTTTAATTTTTAGATGCTAATATTACCAAATAGATTTTTTTTTTAAATTTATTATATATTTAAAAAAAAAAAAAAAAAAAAAGCAACAACAACAAAGTGAATCCGGGTCCTTTGACGCCTCTGACAGTCAGTGGTAACTTAAATAGTGTGCCAATCTTTTACTTTTACTATCCAGTGAATGTCCATAGTAACACATGTAATATTCACAGTTTCACTTATGTTAATATGAGTGATTTTAGTGACAGCTTGGTAAAATGAAGCTGATCAAGTATGTTTTTTCGTTGTCCTGCATCATCAAACAAACCCATTTTAAAATCAGAAGAACAAACAGTTTAATGTAGAAAAATCTAAAGTATAAATGTCCTTGCTATTCCTAAAATGATGCATATTTCATATGATTTCTTACAAAACATATATTTGAAATTGATTCGTTTCACAGAGTTTTGTTTTTTATAAATACAAAAAACACTGAAAAAAAACAACAACAACAAATCAGGCACTTTGATCTCAACATTCTTCTGAGAGGATTTTTGGTGACTTTAAAACTTGCAGTTGTCATTAAAGGCTACAGTGACACCTGAACGAGGCTCCCTTTACATGAATTTAAAAACACTATGACAATACCATCCAAGATAACAGAGTTCAGTGCGGGAATGAAATCATTTCCACGTCCTTTGTAGATCACAAGGAAAAGCCGCATCAGTCCTCTCGGCATCTAAAGCTCAGTTGCGGGACCCCATTCCATATCGTCCGCATCGTCAAATTCATCCTCAGAGCTGTCGCTGCCCTGGATCTGTGTGCGTCTGAACTGGACTGCTTGGTGGTGATGTGCGAGCCTGTACGGGAGAAGAACGGATGGGTCAAAAATCAGCGCACAGCCTCAGTCTGGCGTTATTCCATGAACCCCATAAACCCGCAGACGGCTCAAGAAGACTTACACGATGAATTGTGGGGCTTTCTTTTGCTCATCTCTGGGCTCTTCCTCTCCCGAGCGAGCCTGTAACAGAGGATATAAAACAGTGACTTCTCACAATTATTTAGTCTTAAGAGACTATTTTAAGAGATGGATTTTAAAATCCACATAAGCCTTTCCGAACCAGTTAATACACTGAGGATTTGTCCTAGTCTCTGTATTCATGATGATAAACAGGCTGTAAACCTCTTGAAAAACAGAAACCACACTTACTATAATCTTTATACTGAATTTAAAATGAGGTTGTTATATGTGTGCTAATTCGGCACCGCCTCCATAGCCAGGAAGAATTTATGATAAGGTTCCAAAAATGAGGGGGGGGGGGGGAAGAAAAATTTATTAAAAAGGTTAATGTGAATTTAATTTAGGAGCTTTGCATTTAAAAAGTTGGAAATAAAACAGACTACAAATTTTCATAACTTTCTCCTTGAAAACACCTCCAGAACTTTGAGTCGTTTGTGTCAACTAAATATAGTCACGTTCTTTTAAACGAGAAGTAGACAAACAAGAAAACCAATGAACCTTGCGTTTTTTGGGGTTTTTTAAAGGATGCAACACCTTCAATTAAGAAAACCTGAGGGAATTTTGTAATCGATTACAGATTGTTTAAAGGAAACAAATGCTCAGCTCTGGAAATTCACCATTCACCACAGCATCTGACCAGGCCTGTATTATTATTATTTCCTTTTATCCTCTGAACTTGTCTGAATACTGTATTACTCAGATGTATTAATATACATTGCACAGTTTAATAAATCCCAAGACACATTCTTAGGAACAAAAAATCCAAAACAAAATAAAACATTGGCACTCTGGATGATGTTTGTTTGTTGTTGTTTTTTTAAACTAAATCTGTTTAGTCTTAGTCGACGTCCTTAAATGCCCCTCATTTTAAATTCAAGTTAAACTCGAGTAAAAGCTAGAAGTAATACTTCATTTTGTTTTACCGTTTCAAAAATTGAATTCATCTTTTGTTATCAAAACTGTTTGTTGTTAAGTGAAGGACTGAAACACATCTGGTTTTAAGTAAAAGGATAAAAAAAAAGAAAAAAAGAACTGGTATCCAGTAACTGTTTTAATGAGGGCACAAACCTGCTCTAATCTGTCTTCGATAGCAGACAGGCTGGCGTGTTGGAAGCTCTCCGGCTCCTCCTCTGTGTATGAAGGCTCGTCCACTGAGTACTGGCTTGTGGGGTCGGGGGCTCTAAAATCTGGCGGTCCTTCAGACGGAGCGGCGTGTGAAGCTACATCAAGAGCGCTGAAATCTGAGTCTGTAAAACTGCGATGAGAGGGATCTTCCTCCTCGGCATCGCTCTGCGGCGGGCTGTAATTCGCATGACGAGGTGACCTGGGTTCAGGTACGTGCATTATTGGCGGGACTTCTCTGACTCCGTACGCGTCATCGCTTTCCTTGGGTTCTATAGAGGGGCTGTGGTGTTCAAACGCTGGCTCGGATGATCGAGCTAAAGCAGCTCCAGCTACCCTGGAGCCCCCTGGGACCTTGGCTGTATTCTGACCAGGGTAAGCCTCCTCGAGTTCCTCGTTGTCAGTGTAGGCGTCGTCTGTGAAGCCCTCTCCATCGGTGTCCTCCAGGTCACTAGCAGCACTGAGGTAGTCAGTCTGGTTCTGGTCCAAAGCATCCAAATCTTGTTCTCCACCACTCTCCAACTGTGCAGACAGAGAAATCAAACAGCTTTAGTTATTAGTGTTTAACTAACTGTACAATACATAATCAATGGAAAAAATATTAAAACAGTTTGCTTTGTAAAATATATCACCACTATGTGCAACTCTGTATTAAAGAGAGGGGAGAAACTGTGGGTGCTGCACGCTCATATGATACCATAATCTGCTTTATTCTCATTTTTGACTAACGAAACCATAAAGTAAGAAGTGAACTTCAGAAAAAGACGTAAAACTCTAGACCATAAACTCATCAGGAAAGCGTTTACACAGGTTGGCAATCAGAGAAGCCAGAGGGTCATTTTCTCACAGACTTCCATAGAACTGCATGTCTTTTTGCAGCTAGTGTACCCCAGCAAAGATGGCCTGTCCATCTTTTATTTACAATTTTTGGGACCACGCAGAGTGCTATGCTTCATTTGTGTTGCACTATATTTGTTTATGTAGCTGAGAATTTTTAAAGCTGGTTCAATCACACCAGCATCACAAACTCATCATCATAAGCTTTGTTTTTAACTACAGGTGCAATTTTTGTTTTTCTTTTTGCAGATTTCTAGAATTTCACGTTGGCTCAGTTTTTGGTCAATAACGAACTGTAGTTCAAACTACTCTTTTTCTTGTGGCTTAATATTCGTGTCAATTAACTAATAATCAGGTTTATGGATCATTTGAGCCACACAGCACTTGGATTAATAAACAGAAAGATGTAAAACTACATCATGAGAGTCGGTGCGCTCATTAGATTGTTATAAGAACTAAAGCAATAAATTAAGAACAAAAAACAAAACACCACATCGATCTGTATATAAAATAATATCTCATAATCGCTTTAGTGTACAGATGTGTGTGTGAAGAGAAGCTGTGTGTTGTACCGTGACTTCAGACACCCAGACGGGTTTGGTCTGCTCGTGGCGAATCTTATTCTTTAGACTTTCATACCAAGAGTGGGAACTGGGATCCAGGTCCACTCGAGCTGAAGGAGGAAAAACAAAAAAATAAATCAAAAGAAGTAAACATTTTAAACTTGTACCAGCAGACAGAGAAAAATTTATTTCCCTCATAGATGTACTGGAAAAAGCTTTAAGTGTTAAAATTACCCGAGAAAAGGTGGCTGCAGTGTTTTCTCATTTTGATGGCCTGTGAGTAAAGGCGTCTGGAGCTCTTGCTGGATTTGGGGCTGTACCTCTGCCTCATGGTCTTGACATCCTTGCGGTTGTGAGGGTCTAAGAACAAAACCATCGGGTGGTACTGGATGTAGTTGAGCCTTTCCACTGCAGTGGGAGTGATATCCAGCAGAGGGTGCTTATCCTGGGAAGAGAGAGGGAAAAAAAAAAAAAATCAAAGAGGAAATACCAGACAGACACAGAAAACAGGACTGTAAACATAACTTTAATGTTACTGCTCACCTTCTCTGCTATTCTCCTCACAGTGTCCAATTTAATAACTGTGGAGCCGCCATCTGCACTTCCACTGCGAGGAACCATCTCTGTAGAAATATAACAACACACCCAAAATATTTTAAATAAAATAGAAGATGAGGAGAATAAGTGAAAAAGGAGGGAAATAATACTCAAGAATAAAAAAGGGGTATCAAAACAGCCCAAAACAAACCAACCTGCCACTTCATAATCATCAGGCATCTCTCGTGCCAGCTTCTCCATGGCAATGTCATTAAGAGGTCCCAGAATAACAATGGGCCGCTTGAAATTAGCTGGAGAAAAACCAGTAAACGTTGTTAAACCTGGACCTTTATGCATGAAACAAAGTATCTCTGTGAGGGTATGATTAAAAAATAAATAAATGCCAACCTTCTCTGAGCAGGACTCTCTCATAAGCTGGGAATTTGCCCTGAATGGTGAGCTGCAGCAGGTCTTCGCGACTCCGTCGCATGTTCTTCTCGTTCTTCTTATTCCCTCTGAGCCCCCGTAGTTTCCAGAATTCGGCTCTCGGTCCGGTTGCCTGCCTCTCTCCGGTCGCCCGCTGTGCCTTCTCGATGTTAGCCATCTTCTCTGCCCTGCAGGAAAAGATGGCAGATGCAAAAACTGAAACAGTCCTCGTGGAAGCAAAGAGATCTTCATCTGCTTATCGTCTCCTTTCTCCTTACTTGATCTGATTTGGGATAGTGCCCTTGTCCATCTCGTGCAGGTCATTCCCCATGCGGATAGCCAACCAGCTGCCTATCTTTCCACGATGCATTGTGTCCACCACTCTGAACACCTCTCCTCTGGTGAAGCCCAGACCAATGGGGTTATCGGGGTCATGGTCAAAATGTGTGCGGATGTAGAAGTTGTCTCCCAGGTTGGACTTGAGGATCTTTTTGTAAACTGAAGATAGACGAAATAAGATTTTGTGACTTGTGACACAACTCAACAGAAGTAATCTCGGTGTCATATTAAGGTTTTGCTCTTCACTTACTGTCCATCTTATGCTGCGTGGAGATTTCCACCCGTTCTCCTGTCCTGAGCTCAAGGAGGAAGTTGGCAGCTTCTTCTCGTGTGAAATGGCCAAAATCAACTTTATTAACCTGAAAAAAAGAAGAAGAACAGGGATGAACTTGGACTCTGGTCTTTTTCTGTCATATTTAAAATATTTTTTTTTAAAAATGGACAGGTGTCAAATAACAATGTAAATGTACAGCTAGGAGCATAAGGTTTTTGGACAGTGGTCATTTTTACTCGGTACATATGACATGGATACTACTAATACAACAACAACGGTCAAAAAAAAAAAAAAACTAATAAAGAAATGCAAATGAGCATAAACATCTCATTTAAGCTAAAGAGTTTTTCTAAACTGGACAAGACGCTGTTAATCTATGCCGCCATAACCACGTCCATATAAGGTGTGCAAACAAAGGTCACCTGCATGATCTGGTCTCCCTCCTTCATCCCGTGTTCATACGCAGGGCTGTGTGGCTGGACTCCACCTACAAAGATCCCAACGTCGTTGCCTCCCACGAGTCTAAGACCCAAACTGCTCTCCTTTATAAATGACACTGTCTTCACATCTGAGCTGTACCTAAAGGGGAAACCGAAGGAATCAGATTACTGTTGCTATGACGCTAAGACACGGGGCAACGCTTTAAGCAAATGCGGCACTCACCCTGGAATAGATGATGGGTATGAATCTGGAGGCAGGGAATAGAGGGGCTCTTCTTCAGGTTTGGCTGGAAGAAATGCAGATATTGTTAGACGCCTAAAAGATGTCAACTCATAAGATGTCAAAAAAATAAAATAGAAGAAAAGCACAAAAATTATCTTGATGCCCAAAAAAGGTTTGTTTATTTCAACCCACAGATTGAAAACTTATTTATGATAATCATGCTACACATCCTGAGCCTTACAGTAGATGGGCGGGTTGTTCTTGACTGAAATCCCAGACCTGATGGTGCCGTTTCCATTTGCAGCACGAGGAGCACTTTGAGGTGGAGAAAACAGAAATCAGTAATATTGGTTATTTAAGAGAAAACACATTTCGGGCTGCCATATTTTAATCTGATTTTATTGAATTAATTCCTGATGTACCTGCGCTGACTGTTCCCCCGCTCAGAGCTGCCAGACCTCCTAAGATGTGAAAGCTCATCTGACTCAGAGGAATCTGGTTTTAAAAAAAATGAAAACTTTAAGCAGGGAGACTTCAGTTTGTGAGGATTTTCTTTGGTTGTGGTGCTCTAATGCTTTTATCTAAAACAGAGAGAAAGAGAGGTTGAAGATGAAGCAAAAAAGTAATCAGCTGACCATCTGGAGGCGGTCTAGCGGGCGATGGGGCTCGATGAGGAGGCTCCTGCTTTACAGGCACTAAAGTAGGCACTCTGAGAGAAGAATGGGGGAAAACTGAATTAAATTTCAGCCGTCATCTTGTTAAATGTTCCCTAAACATACAATGAGAAATGCAAAAGCCATAAATTGACGGTCAAGTTAGTGCATGTTAGTTAGAAAACCACACGAGATTTCGATATGGTTTTCTAAGTCGGCAGTTTGAATATTATGTGATGCAATCACTGCAGGAAGTCATGTAATGAGCCCCCGTGTGCACAAAGCACGTTACTATCAGGCAACAGTTGTGTTTGTGGTAAGCATAAAAACCTGTCGGACATCCTCTCAGTGTGATTTCCTACAGTTCACAGTGAAGCTGTAACTTGCATTTCTCATATTTTCACTTTCTCTTTCTACAGTTGCAGCTTTAAATTATTTCTAGCCTGTGCTAAAAGTGCAATAAATAAAACAAGTACTGTGCAAAAGTCTCGTATCAACTCTTATTTCATGACATTTTTCTTGGAAAATGGAAAATGCTTGAGGTAATTTACTGAAATGTGCAAACATACATGGAAATACAGTAAATAAGGCAAAAAAAAAGTTAAAATATGATTGAAAATTGGTTCTTTGCATTGCACTAGTTCTGGATGCTTCATAGGTCAGTGTTAAGTGGCTTAACAAATCAAAACCTTCCTCTGAAAATGGACAGGTACAAGGACTGGACTGAAAACTCTTCAGAAAGACTAGAGAAGTGCTCAAGACTGCTTAAAAAAAACAAAAAATACAAATAGAAAGCTCAAAACTTTTGCGCAATATAGCGGCGTTAATCATCATATTCAACTTTTGTGAATATAAATATTATATTAAAATGTTGTGGTTTCACAAAGGTGTCAGAGGTGCATCAATGCTAACAATGTTTCTGTTGATATGTGGTTGCTTAGCAACATCAAGAAATATCTGGTACAGATAAGCTTCAGGGGCCTAAGACATACCTGTGTGTCGAGTTTGGTTGCTTAAATTCCTGATCACGTAGGAGTTCATACTCAGACATGTGTGAGGTTTTATATTAGGATAGTAAATAAACAAAACTGACAAACAAAATAAAATAATATTAATTTGGAAAGAGTCGGCTGCAGTGTTTATTTTTAGAAGCAGTTTATTAAACTGAGTGGTTTCATGTAGGAACCATTTTCCTTCTGAACAACAAGGGAAGCTGTAGGTACCAAAGGAAGTGACATTAATGTGACATTAAAGCACGATCCCCTCATCATGTGTGCTTCCTTCTGACACAGTGATGTGGTCAGTGGGTGTAGCTCCCTTAGAGAAAAATCAGTTCCTATATGAAACTGATCTGATCTTCTTTTTCCTTTTTTGTGAGTAACCAGATGATGATTTCTGGGAAGTTTTTCAAGTGTATCTTTTGCCATGTTGAGCAAAACGGAGCAAAATGCATTAAGTTCCATTATAATCAAAAGAAGGTGGATATAAAAAAAAAAAAAAAAAAAAAATAGGTGTTGAAGCATGAAGCACGACTCAATGCGTTTGATGAGACAGTCAAAGTGGAAGGCGTCTCTCACCTGTATCTATTTCTGGCTGCTGAGTTTTTACTGCCGGTGGATTCCCTCTTGGGGACTGGCGCATAACTGGCCTCTGATTCAGAGTCCGAATTCGCTGTGGAGATCAATAAGTCAAGACTGTCTTTATGGAAAGTTTTATTATTTGTTAGATGACTCATGCGTCCTTTTAGATTCCAGGCACCAAATATGAACTCCCACTGCTCACTACAAAACACACACACACACACCTTTCTGTGGTGGATTGCTGGCAGTGCTCCATTTTGGTGGTTCCACCTCTGGCTGCAGGGAAACTTCTGGCAGGACCCTGGAAGAGAAGAGAGGGAGGTGGGAGTGAGGGAGGAGGAAGACAACAAATCTCAGTTACGTTTGGCGAGGGGGACCAGCGGCTAATAGACGATTATTGATGAGAGGATGAGACTAAAATATTGAATATTCACCTTATTCTGTTTGAGGGAAGCTCTCTCTTTGGCGGTAAACTGCTTTGTGACTGATTGAAATTAACCACCCTATTAAGTTTAGCTATTAGCTACTTGATTGTGATGCTCACTGTGAGATTCAAACATGCTGTATAACACATGCACACTACGCAAAACTTTGAAAGACTTTGATTTGAGTCTTAGGGAATTATTCTACGATATGATTGTTGCTGCAACGAGTGTCCTATATTTAATCAACACTTCAGCCACATATAGGAGAGGACATGTTCAGTTTTATTTTATTGGTCAACAAAATTAAAGCACAGATTCTGTACACAGTCAAAAACAGAAAATCAGACAAAATAAAAAGAAATTTCAAAATGAGACAAAGCACAAAATGAAAATCAAATTTAAACAACTCAAAGAGCAAAAGGTTAGGTAGTTTAACATTAAAAATAAAAATATGTATGATTAACTAAGTTTAACAACCAGAGAGCCACAGAGTCTGCTCAGTTTCCGGTCCGTGAGATCTTGTTGGGTTTCAGGTAGGTGTGGGGGATTCATGTGTACCTGTATCTGCTGAGAGAGTCCTGACTGTATGTGGTGCTACGCCTCTGAGGAGGCTCAGAGAAGCCATCCGACTCGGAGTCAGAATCTGAGGAGAAAGAAAAGCGTTTATAGATTAATTTTATTAATATTTTTTTAATATAAACAGTAAACAACATATTTACTTCTGATTAATCTGCAGCATTTCCATTGTGTGTTTACGTTCCCGAGATGCCTCAAATCTCCACAATTCAAAATCCAGTATCTTTAATGCTCATGTGTGGAATAACAACTGTTTTCAGATACTACAGTTTCTTTATTACCCAACATTATTCATGATTATTGCATCTGTCGTCTCTCCTTTCTTGGAAAATGTTTTGATCTCAATGAGACGATTGAATGAAGAGTTATACATAATGTTTTCCACCTTTATGCTTTGATCTACTCACTTATAAATAATGCTTTCAAAAATATTTACATGAATATTATTTTTTAGCCATCATTTCCTTCTATATTTTAAGTGTATTGCAATAATCATCCCTCAGCCTCTGCAGTGTTACATGCATTCATACGTGCACTGCTGGATTAATTCTCTTTTACTCTTACTTACTTTATCTCTTCTACATTCATTCACTTACAAGCCATCTTATGTTTTCATGTGCATCTTTCATATTCTGCTCTGGCCTTAGTAAATATTTCCAAGGAGGTGTGAGACAAAGTCCGGGACGTGTACATCACAAGGAGACTGGATTGTTTGCGTGTTTTTGTGCAGACCTGGAGGCGGGCCTCTCACAGGTGAGTTGACCCTCCTTGGTGGATCTTGGCGAACAACGATGGGGGAAGATACCCGGCCTGCGTAACGATCAGGCAGAACTCTGCAGAGACAAGAAAGGGTTGGGGGCATGAATGAATAATTGTTTACCAAAATAACTGATGATGCTGGTGCAAATTATGGCTTCTGTTTTTGAATATTTCTGTGCAAGTGATCTTGGTGCTTTTGTTGTTTATTCCTGGAACTGGATAAAGAAATGTCCGTACTTGTATCTACTGTCCAGACGAGGGCCATCTCTGCGTGGGGGTGGGGAACCTTCAGGGTCAGAGTCAGACTCCGACACCGGCCTGCGAGGGCGTGAGGAAGTGGAGGAGGCGGAGACGGGTGCAGTCCAGTTGTGAGCAACAGGAGAGGATTTGGGGTTGGGGAGGGTGGAGACTCCTGACAGAGATCTGCTCAAAGAGTAAAAGCAAAAATAATGTCTCATACAGTTTTAACTGCATTTAATATGTAGTAACATATGTATATATACTTTAATAAAATAAACCTAGGTCATTTTAATGATATCATCCGTGTGAACTGACTTGTATTTGTTGTTTTGGTCCAGGCTGTCCCTGTCCCTCTCTCTCCTGACTGGAGGAGGAGGAGGAGGAGATGCACTGTGGTCGGACTCAGATTCAGACGGAGCTGAATAAACAATAATCAACAGTTAGAAAACTAATTATAGGACATGTAAATATTTTTTTTCCAAGAAAACCAGCAAATCAGTGCTGGTTTGAGTACAAGCATCTTTGTGCAATAAGTAAAATAAAATAAAGTAATTCTCTGCAGGACTGACCTCGGCGAGGAGCGTAGGCTTTTACAGGTGGCCGGGATAAGGTGGAGCGCACAGGCGATTGATCCCGAGACTTTGGCAGTGGAGGTTCAGCTTTTGTTCTGTGTGAGAAATAAAAGATTTCTTCAGTGCTTTTAGATCAAATCCAATAAAGGATTTACGTTTTTTGTGCATTACATCGGTGGACTTAATTTTTACTAGGCGGGGTGACAGGGTAAAGTCTGTACCTGCGTGTCCGCCTCTCCTTGGCGCTTGGACGTGTCCTGTGGGCTGGAACGTCCTCATCAATGTCTGAAATTTCTGATGGGAGACAGAAACAGAAAATGTATTAACTTTTCAAGTTATACAGGGGGTGTTTGCAAGATTGAATTAATTAATCTGAGCCTGTAGCCCAAAAAAGTTCTACATTTAAAGGGATTTGACTGTAGCAAACATGAGGGACATTACAGGATTAGACCGACTTTACAGCACTTTGATTTCACCCATGAAATAAGTAGAAGCTGCTTCACCGTTTTGATTTCTCCACCTTTTCCCCTGTGTTTGATTCCCTTACCATCCAGCTCTGAGCTGCTGTCTTTGCGACGTTCATAATCGCTGTTCTGGGGGCTGTCCTCCACCTCTGGGATGCTGACCAGGAATCTACGGTCATCCCTGAGGACCGTCATGGTCAGTTTGCCTCTACTCTTCTCCACCAGGTGCTTGGTCTCCAGCAGGGATAGGTTCTCTGTTGTCATGCCATTGATCTGCTCACAGATACAAATTTGATTAAGACAAACTGAAGATTAATAATGAAATCTTCCAGTCCTGTAGAATAGTTGTAGCTTAAAAATACTCCAAGACAAGTGAAATATTACCTTGAGAATGAGGTCGCCCTCCTGCAGGGTGCCTTCCCTTGCAGCTAGGCCAGTTTCTGTCATGTGCTTGATAAAGATCTGACTGCCCAGTTTCAGTCCATACTCTGCAGAAAAATAAAGCCAGAAATACTGAAATAAGCACTTTAAAAAAGATGAGCTGAGCAGATTATTTTTGTCTAAAAAGCTTCGCTTCTTCACAAACAAAAAAGGTTTCCCTTCGCTCTCATTCCTGAAATCTTACCATCTGTGGTTTTCTTTTTAATCAAAGTAGTTCTGATGGGTTTTTCTGAAACATTTTTGAGCGGCAGCCTCTTGTACCCTGATGAAATCAACGGCGCCGCGTTTGCAAGCCCGTTGCGTTCGGGCGTGGGGCTTCGGCGTGTGTAACGGTCGTTGGTGCGATAACGGTCATCAGCACGATAGCGGTCATCGTCACGGTAGCGGCTGGAGTCCATGTTGTCACTCCCATCAGAGTGGCGTCGTTGCCGTCTCGGAGGGTCCGCATCCAGCAAGTTTGAGTGCGAGGCTGCCCGAGTGGGTCTGGTGGATGAGGTTGCTGGGATCTGGATCTTACGAGGACGTTTCACTGTCTGGGAAAGATGCAGAAGACGCCCATCAGAAAGAAACCCAAGATTGGAAGCCACTTGGCACAAATTAATTAAAGGCTCGGTGCACACTTACTATGTTTGCAGTCTTGCCGCAAGACTTCAGGGTCTGAATGGTGTAGTTAGAATGGACGTTGTCCATAGGTTCGCCATTGACCATGACAATTTGGTCTTTGGTGCTGCAGAAGTACAAGTATACACAGGCAGCCAGGTGTTCATTCAACAGTCAAATCTTAAAGAGGTCTCTACACACATTAAAAGCAAAAGGCCTCCAACTTACAACAGTCGTCCCATGGCTGGTCCATTTGGCAGCACATCTGACACCAGAATTGACGTGTCCCCATCGGGCTGCGGCTTGTCCCTGCCTCCTGATATTGCAAAACCAAATCCTAGTTTGGAATCCTGCCATTTAGAAAGAACAAAAAAAAAAAAAAAAAAAATGAGACCGAGAGAAAATGATGGACAGTAAAGAGTGCAGGGAAGTAGGTGGGTGGATGAGCATGAGTGGGAGATACAGTAGAGAGATAGGAGGAGGAAAGAACACATTCCAGTGTCGCCAACAATGAGGCAGGACAGCGAAGAGCTGGCTGGTGCCGTGGGGTGCAGCAGGGTGTGTCACTGAATTCCTGACGGAGCCTGTGCTGTGAAACTAAGAGGACTTGAACACAGTCCCTCAGAAACCACAACGAAACACACTTTCCACATGTGTATTTGTTTAGCCACACACTAGAATCTCCATGTTAAACTTAATTTAGCCTACTCATTATTTCATGTTGATTAAACAACTGGAAAAGTAAAACACGCTAGCAGTTTCACCATAACACCTCACATATACATCTCAATTATTCAATTAAAACAACAACAACAACAACAACAACAACAAACAAACAAAAAAATCACTTACTTTGTTTAGTGTTATTGTATGTTGCTCCCATATTGTTATCTCCTCCATGCCTGGTTTCTGGGGGGGAAAAATACAATAAGAAAAATAATCTTTTTTTATAGCAATTGACAATAATAAATCATGATTAATTAACTCATAATCAACATATAGTCCAGGTCCTTACAGAGAGGACAGCTGAGCCTGAGTGGAAGACAGAATGTGCCAATACGTGAACCTGATCTCAACATGCTCTCACCTGTCGCAATCCTGCCTGACCAGTATGGAGGAGGGGCTACCTGGTATGTGTGTGCATGTTTTTAACCACCTTTACGCCACAGACTACAACCAACAACTGGAAAAATTTTAATATATATATAAGAATCGAGCAAAATGCAATGGGATCCTTTAACACAGTCCATGCTGACATTATCAAGTTACAATATTTAGCTTATTTTTTCAAATAAGAGCTTTCCATCCTGCCATCTGAGATAAGGAACAAGTAGACATGGCTGTTTGGCCGAGTACCTGGGGATGAACGAAACTGTAGAGCAACTGGTGACAAGGAACTATTAGATTCTTCTGGGGGGGATTTATATCAGTGAAAAAAAGACGACCTTTGACTTACAGGAACATGGCAACATGCCCAATGTGATTTGCATTTTTTTTTTTTTAAAAACAAGCCAACACTGCAGCCTGGCCATGGACTATATTTCATACACCGAGGAAGACGCTTGCTAAGCTACAGCCAGAACGAGTAAAGCCTGATACTCAAGTCAGACACACAGTGGTGTAGTGTTGCTTAGACTTGGAGTTTGTTTAAACACTGAACAGGGCACACAACAAGTACAAGGCCCATTAGTGCTTAAAGTACAGCAACATCAGCCGAGCACCCAACGTCCAGTCACACCCAAACACATAACCTAATTATACAACCTCAATTTGCTGACTCTGACTGTTTAGTTTTTCAAATTAGGTTACACAAAAAAAACAACTACAAGAATAAAATCTCACAAATGATCACCAGGAAAACCTTAAACTCGCAGGTGTACAATGTCTAACCTGGGAACAGCAGGCCTCTTGTTTGACTTGGTTAATCATAAACTGGAGAAGGCTAAAAAAAACAAAATACAAGTACTGACATTAGTATTCAAACAAAAGCTGGTCATGACTTTTTCTGATTTGATGATAAGGTAGACTGAAACAGCAGCTGAAGTAGTTACGTTTTTTTTTTTCTTTTTTAAAATCAGCAGTAGATTTGTTGCATTTATAGATTCAAAGCTGCAAGCGACACAGAAAGGTCACTTAAGTGTGCCAGTTTTCAAACAAAGCAACTTTTTTGAGGAGTCCGTGAATAGGCTTGATGAGTAGTTGGAGTATATGCCTTTATGGAAATCACATCAGCAACAAAGTATACAAAACAACTCAATGTAGAAGGACACTGAGCTACCGGGAAGGTCTACGCTCTCAGAGCTCATTTACAGCTCACTGACTTTACAACCAGTTAAAATTTAACTTTGGATGTAGGTCACGATGTCGGAGCAATGAGATGCATGTGAAACTGCAGATAAAGATCGCATCGTTATAGATCAGAGAGAGATGAGATGTAAATATGAGCATCGTCCATATTCCAAAAGAAAATTGATTATTTACAAAAACAAACGACAGCCGACAGTGATTTGTTATCTGCTAATAAACGCCTGATCCAAGACTGCCAAGCCTGCAGCTGCACTCCTTTAGGACACTCCTCCATCTTCAGGTCATCATTTTTCCAGCTTCAAACAACATTAATCTAAGGGAGCTGATGCACATCACTAATGACTTGTGTCCTTACATTTCTGTAAATCTTTAACAGTTATGCTTTTTTCACACTAAAGGGAAGCATAACTAAGTCCATAAATGCTTCGTTTATTTTCATCTGCACTTACCATGTGATCTTTGAACCTGACTTCCATTTCCTACTGGGATTTCTACCCTGAACAAAACACCTGCTGCCTCCAGCGCTCAGCAAACAGCCAGCTCTTTATATCCCATATGGAGCCGGCAACAGAAAAACAATCACAGATCCAATAATCTCAGGTTACTTCGCCCGCCAGTGAGCTCTGCATGGATGGTGGCTGAAACTAGATCCTCGTGCTGAAATTGGTTGTAATATGACCAGCTGGGGTGTTTCTCTCACACCAGGCAGAGAGACTGAAAGACCTCACCTGGAAAGCGCTCCTCCCCTTTGAGCCTTTGCCCACTCTAAGAGTCATTCTCTAGTGTCCTTAAATAAACATGGCTTTTAAGGTGGATCTGCCCTTTTAAACCCACCAGAACTGGGGAGAACTGGGAAGCACCTTAAATATGTCAGGTAGGGTAATCACTCCCTTGCGTTTTTGCATAGCTTTGAACATTCAGGCTAAGAACTAGAAAGCTCAAAGTTTTTTCATTTCAAGGCAGAAAAATATCATTTAGCTCTAAATAACAGACAGTCACTGATTGGTCGGGAGTTTTTAAGGGTGTGTTCACATGACTGTTAATGTTATTGCACATACAGTAATTGAAATCAGTCTATTATTTCATCTAAAATATCAATTATGGTTAAATAAATTAGACTGAAACTAAGAAAGTGTTTGTTTGTTTTCACAAACCACTTCTCGGGGCAGTAAAAAAAGTAATTCCTCTATGTGGGAAAAACCTTGTTTCAGTAGAATTTTGCAATTCAAATCTCTGCATATTTTATGCAAACTTTTAGACATGCCTCCTTCAACACGTCATATCTCTGGATCCATGAACAAACAATCTTCCCATTCTCTTTTCACAAAATAATTATTTTAGACGCTGGTGGACGACTGAGACTAAAATATATTAATACTACTGTAAGGTTTAGGCTTAGTTTCAATATCAAAAGAGCTTAAGAGGTTTAAACTAATTATAAGAAAAGGTCTAAATACAAACAGTTAAAGGGGGAAAATATGTCTCTAAAAGCTACTTGTGGTCAGACGTTCCAATTAAGACACAAAATTGTAAATGTGTGTTACAAAAAGGGCTCGTCCTCATAAATAAAAATAAACAATGACATGACAAGTCTGTTCTGTCAGTTATGGCTCTATCACAGCAACTTTCACAGGGTTGTATGGGAAGAATCATAGATTCGTATGATATGATGGTGGCTATCTACATTTCTAACCGTCTCCATGTTAATCCGTCCACAATAAAACAGGAAGAAATTTAAGGAGGTCCCTTAGGAGTACGCTTCCTGAGAAGATCATACCAAGAGCATGGCGCGTACTTCTGAAAGAGGCGAAAGAGAGCGCAACGATAAAAGCACATCAGAACCAATCTTCAGTTTGTCCACTACAAGAAAAGCCCTAATAAAGAGCAGCTTTTTTTCCCTCCAAACTGTGAAGCATAACAGAAGGAGCCTCAGGGTTCAGGCCTTCTTTTTATACCTTCGGGTGTGGGCTCGGTGAAGGAGCAAAAAAACAAAACAAAACTGTGTCACAAGGAAATCAGTGACAGAGGGATTAAAAATAGAAGAGAAACGATGCTTTAATGTTCAGAATCTTTGACCTTACTGAGATCACCTAACGAGGCCCGTTCTATAAATATATCCCAGATTCTTTGATGTGAAAATTAATTCCTTCTTACACCGAACTGTGGAAAAAGCCTGCTATGGAGCACACGTAGATAAACAAAGGTTTTACAAGTCACTCACGTACTTTTTGCCAAGTTGAACTGTCACTGAGTCAGTGTGTTCAATAAAGAATACATTTTCCACAACTTTGACACATTTGATGAACAAGACATGAAGAAATTCTGCCGATTTAAACTTTCTTTAACTGTAAAACAAAACCTTTCAACTAACTGTTCAACATGAATAAAGAAATAAAAATAAAATTCTGTGGGTTCAAATTGAGCATGATATTTAAGAGAGCGCTGGAAGAGTGGGGGGGGAAGTAACCTGTGAAGTTCTCTTAAAGCTGAAGTTAATGTAAAGCTGCTTGGTTACTGTAATAGAAAAAGGAACTACAAATAAAATAACTACTATCCATTCACTTACGGGCACCACCAGCAGTGGCGGAGGCTCCGGAGGCACAGAGCCCAAGTGCTTCAGCCGTTTGAGTCGCTCGGTCAACTTCATAATGATAACAGTGCTGACCCACTCATTCACAGACACCAAAGATCTCCAGCTGTCTGCAAATCTGTTAATAATCCTGTGTCTGTGTCTCAGTCACACATGGTCACTGATGCAGGTCTGCAAGCCTCTTCACGACAAACATTAATTTGCCATAAAAAGAAAAAGAAAACTAAGAAAAACAAAAGTTAAAAATTAAAAATAAATAAAAGTAGCAACTGTCATCCCTTTGCTTCCAATGGAGAAGTCATGTGAAGATCGCTCCATAGATCCGTCTGCCCAATAGTTTCCTTCGTGACAGGCTCATAAAGTCAAACAGGTCCACTTGCTCCCGCTGTCAGCGGTATGTGCGCGTCTTACTTCCCCACAAGGCAGGAGCAGATCCCAGGCTACCGGCTGAGTTTCTGTCTGCTCGGTGCCATGGTTACATTGGAGGAATGAGAGCACTGGCCTGTTAATAATTGACGGGGTGTTTGCAGCACTATGGATCTTCCAGCTTCGTGTAAGTGTCCTGATGTGCCTACACAGGCTGTTTCTCGGGATCAGGAAATGGCAACAGAGAGCCTGATGTTATCTCTGTTCCATGGTTAACATTTACATATGCCCCACAGCATGGGCGTGTTGTAGCCTTTTTCCGCCTTTTTTTTTTAGTGTTCAGTGTGACATGTACCCAAATCATTGAGGAGGAAGGGGGACAAAGAGGAGGTGAAGCTACTAGAAAACACTATCCAACAGCTTATTACTTCCTAAATCCCTCATCCACAGATCAGTGTCTGTATTATAAAACTTGAGAAACAAAACAGATGTTAGATGCCAACTTGGGTTCAGCCAGGTGGAATAGCCGGCATGAGGTCAGCGAGAGCACCAGGTGTGAATTATTAATTGATCTTAATAAACAGACTTCTACGGTTGCTAAAAACAAACAAACAAACAAACAGGTAGCAAAGGTGAAACCATTCATAGTAGGTGAATATTCACTCATTCACGCCGAGGACTGCAGTGTGCACGGCAGCAGGATATTCTATTTGTTTTGCTTTCATAGAGAGGCCACTCCTGTTGGCTATTCAATATGCAAACTACTGACTATCGACTCCAGGTCACCTTGCTGTGCTTGAGTTTCACTATGAATGCAGAGGCCTAACTAAAATTCATAACTAAAATTCTTCAACGGTGCATCATCGAAACAAACTAACAAACACCAACCGACGGAGGCAAGAAGGCTCCAGTACACGAGTTCGTTGGGGAATGTGGAAAAGCAAAGCCTCCTAGTGTAAAATATAGAGCTTTGCAGAACAAATACTCCAGAGGTTTACACAATCAGCAAAGAGGCTGTAATTACACAGGCCAGGGCTTTGTGGCTTCCACACTCAGTGGACTTACTTGTGTTGTCTTGTGTGTAGTACTGCAAACACACACTTTACAGCTATCCCAGCGCCATAACATGAGTTATACCACACATGCTCAGCCCCTTGTGCATGAGGATGCAAATGGTCACACGTGTATGGTGGATGGTTGCTCCATCACAGCAAAAACTATTGAGGTCATGATTATTTAACGAACACGTCCATTGTAGTGCTTCAGCAAGTTTCCTCGAACCAAGCTCAAGGCGAATAAGCGGTTTAGAAAAAGAGAGAGAAGAAGAGGCCTGTGCTGCTTGATTTTTATCATGGAAGCCAAAATTGGGGAGAAAAAAGGAAGTTCCCTCAGTTTTCCCGTTAAAGACGGAAAAATGTGAAATGTGAGCAATGCTGGTGGAATCACTGGAATTATATGCACGACTGCTAAAGTTCTGCACTGCTGGACGGCGGTGGAGATGACAATATGGGATGTTGCATAATACTTCACACGTTAAGTGAGATATGCTACAAGAGGCGTTTTCTCTTTAACCTTCAAGTCGAGACTGAGAAGCGTCACTTATGACCCCAGCTGTGTTTAAATATAGAGTCATTTAGAACTGGAATTATATAATATGGCATCTTTAAAAAAATAATTAGAATTTAAACATGTTGATTTTAGTGATATTTGCTAGCAATTAGATTCAAGATTCAAAGACTCACAGATTTTTTTGTACATGTCATCCTGACAAAGAGAAAGACAGTTTCTCTCTCACCTTAACATAAAAAATGTCTAAGAAATATAAAAAGAAAATGTATATAAAAATTTAACCTGTGTACATCAGTGGCAGCAGTGCAAGATGCAAGTTATTCCAACTCATTGTAAAAGTTAAAAATGCCAGATATTTCAGAGCTAGATATCTTAACCCTTTTTACACAAAACACACTTTATATATTACACATATACAAATAAAATGCTACTTTATGTTTTGTTTTAACCAGAAGCAAAACAAAACCTGACTGTTCAATTAAGTTTCTATTATAAAGTGTCACAGCAGTCACTTCAAGATGCTTTATATTGTGAGGTAAAGATCAGACAACAACATATAAGCAAGCACTTGATCACAGCGGGAAGGAAAAATTCATCTTTAACATGAAGAAAACTCCTGAGAGAGAAAGGGGAGGGAAAAAGGAGAAGACCAGAGGCGAGGACAAACAGCCTATGGGAGAGAAGACAAAGGTAACAACATGCAGTAGCTGCATATAAACACATGGGCAAGTGAGAGGTGAGTGGAGAAGAAATGTAGCCTAAGGAGCATGACCAAGGCATGGTTCAGGGTCAGCTCATGATAAAGGTTCTCAAAAAGCAACATTTACAAAAGTAGAGAAGGTATCCGTCTCCCGAATCCAAACTGGAGACTTGCCTGAAAGCTAAAGGCTCCGCCTCCAATTCTAATTTTGGAAATTCTAGGAATGCCAAGCAAGTCAGCATTGTGAGAGTAAACTGGAGAGGTTATGATACTATTACGATATTCTCATCATTCAGTACTTTTATTTTTTAAATAAGGAGGATTTTGAATTCAAATTCTAGATTTTATAGGCAGCCAGAGAAGAGAAACCAAGAAACTGAGATATATGACCTCTAGTTTGATTCTTTGTTGGATATTGTAATATCTTTATAATAATAACAATAATAATAATAATTGTTGTTAAAGTTACACACCTTATCTGGTATCCAACCTTTAGTTTTTATTTGCATTTTATTTTCTGTCGTAAGAAAGAAAAAAGTTTTGGTTTGTAAGAAATGTCATGTTTCTTGTACACACAAGTGCACAAGTTTAGAAAATGGGTAATAGATAACGCCTGATAAACTCAAGCAGTACCACAAAGTACCCCAGTATTTTTCAAAGAGCTGGGAGCCAGACACATTTACAGCCATCCTTGGAGTGAGCACCTCTTTGATGAAGAGTGAAACCCTGTTTGAATGATGACTGCCAAAAAGTTAACACTACAGCAGTGAAAATACTACAGCAAACACCATCACATCTGGAGAGACTGAGACTTCTTTACTATAAGAAACTCCACATATCTGATATATCTGGGATAGTGTACCAGCACTTTCTCAATGGGAAAAACGAATACGCAGTGCGTTTCCTTCTTCCTTACATTTGTATATTCAGCCCTGATGCAGCTCCTTTAATGCTGCATCAGGGATGTTGCGGCCATTGTTGTCAGATGCCTGTGGGTGTTTCTCTGTTCAAAAATAGTGTGGTCATAAATGAGCACACTCTGCTATTTTAGCTGATAAAATCTACATTACTTGAGGGTTAATATATTTAAGTGTACACGTCCACATTCTGGGAAATGGACGCCACACATGTATTTATTTTACTGGAATAAAATCAGCAGACTAAACCCTTTCCTCCTTTTATTTGAACTGAACTAAGCTACAGCTGCGATGACAGAAACCTTAAAACCTAGATTAACTTTTAAAAATCCAGAAAGGACGGGCCACAATCTTAAAAGCACCTCATGCGCAGTACGGAACTTACGAGAACAGCAGTCTTAAGCGACTGTGTCAGTCCCAAATCAAACAATGAGTGTGTAAATATGCAGAGTGAGGAGAGGAGGACGCAGCAGGTTGGGAATGCAGTCGAAACTAGTGTGAAACTCCTGTTCCGGACAGGTAGAAACTTGTGTGTTGCCGAACCAGTAAGGTGAGGAATAAGAAAGTGGAGTTTACAGCTGACAGTCAGCATCACAGCAACACAGACAAGCACACAAATCAAGGCAAGCACGTTAAACTGTGGGGGAACTCCAACAAAAACACACAAAATGACTAAGAAGAAAACCACAGCTGTCACACAGGCCTGTGAGGACTGCAGTCAAGCAGCGACAAAGCTTTCAGGCCTGTAAACATCCGACTAACTTCACCTAAACTGAGAAAAACCACAGAAAAAAAACCTTTTTTGATTCAGAGTTATGTCACATACGATCCTTCAGCTTCACCTTTCACTCCACAGGCTAAGCTGAGATGGTTTGATTACCTGTGCAGGAGGAAGGAAACACCGACAGAAACGACGCTAACTCACCTGTAAACGTGCTCTTCGTAGCTTCAAGGCTTCTTCCTTCACTCTCAGACCGCTTTCGTCCAAATAAACAGTAGTCCTCGTTAAGGTCTCACCTGCCCGCCTTGGCTGTAACGCTACTTCTAAAAGTTTCTCCAACAAATCTTCCTGAAAACAGGTGTAAGCAGGAGGCGTGGCGTTAACTGTTCAACGTACAGGTGAAAAACGTCATCACGTCGGGGGCAGCGTCTGTCAGGAAGTGAAACCTCCCTGTTTGCTTTGGGCGTGTGCTTTACGCAATTATGTTAGTCACCGTCTTAATCTCGGTTTAATTTTTTCGGGTGCAGGAAGTCAAAATTTAAAAAAAAAAAATTGATCTGAAGTTTAAAGTTGATCTGAGAAAACCAATAAAATGTCTTTTATGGGCACCAGTTTACTTCCTGAAACTGTATTTCCCCTGGAGCTTCTTAAAGGGGGAAGTTCATATTGAATGCGTTGGCGTGGAAATCACTGCATGGACTTGAATAATAAAGCCGAACTGTGTTCAGATAAACGACAGGCAGTCAGCAGGTACAATCTGGTTCACCGCAAGGGTGTGTGCCGAGCACCTCATTGTCTGCACTCACATGTGACTGCTCTGATACTGTCAGTACTAATGACATCATAAAGTTTTCCAAAGATACCGCAGATGTAAGCTCACTGAAAAGAGATGGAGCAGCTGACACCCAGGTGTGGCCCTAGACACCGATAACACCAAGAAAGCTGACTTCAGGAGGTCTGGTTCCAAGTGACCATCTGTGGCTCTCAGGTGGAGCTGGTGGCCTTCTCCATCCCAGCCATGAATATATGGACACAGGCCCAGCTGGGAGCGTTCCTACTTACTAACAGGGGAAAGGCCTGAACTGAACCGAGAAGAGATCATCGGTGCCTCGCTGCTACATCTTCAGCTGAACCACGAGTTTAAAGGACTCCACTCACCGCTCTCATGGCTTCTTCGGTCTGGGCAGAGATGCAAAAGTATCAATGAAGGACTACTCGACTGTGAAACCTGAGAAGTCCTGTTTTGTGTAGTTTTTTTCAAACACTTATTTCCTTTTAGTGTATCTTCTTTAGTTAGGTTTAAAAAGTACTCAAGTATTTTGAACCCTGTATGGCAAAGATGTTTCAAAACTTGCAACTCTCTATATGAGGTTTATAGTGTGACGTCTATGTGCTGCATTGGATCAGTGTTATTGTTATGTTAGGATTCCTGGGGTAATTGTGGGATATTTAATGATAGGTTAGTGTGGAAGTGTCTGTTGGGAATTATATGTATTTGCTTTATAAATTTTTTGATGTTTGGGCCCCTGCTCATAAGCTCCAGTTAGCCATCTTTTATGTAATCACCTGTATTTGACCGCATTTGTGATTTTTGTGTTTATAGTATTAACACTGCTGACTGGTGGATGTGCGAAACGCGATTTTGTTTTTACACGAAGCATAAATTTGACAAAAGATTCTGAATCTTTATGTGTCATTCAAATTTACTTTTGGTTTCGAGTCTTTCTTTTGAGTTCCATCGAGTTTCAGTTGCTTTCCAGGGTGTGATTGCTCGTTTCAGTTTAGTTTTTCTTCTTTAGAAATTATCTATTTCAGTTGTTTCTCGTTACAATATCGACCTTTGTCAGGGGAAGCATTGGAAAAGTCCAGAAGGTGCTGCTTTTTAAAATATGATCAATGTTTTTATGAAAGCTGTGTAGGAATAAATAATTAAAAACAAATACAAAATGCTGCTCGTTTTGAAAGTTTGATCAAACACACTGAATGACTGAAACTAAACTGCCCACTGTTGGGCTGAGTTTGCAGGATACTGTGATGATCAAGCGTTTCCTTCAATTCTTTCAGAGCAAGATTTCAATAATACACTTTCCCCAGTTGTAGTTTAGTCTATTATTGCAACCTTGGCCTGCACATTTTAAGACCAGCCCTCCCCGTGGCAACAAATGTGTTTTATTAGAAGGTGCTTAAAGTAGACAGTGTGCTCTATTTCTCCCCAGAAAGAAATACCAGGTGCGTTTACACAGAGGCTCTGTTATCTGGTGTGTTGTGATTCATTTATCCGATTATTCTCGTGTTTGATGATACCGCTGCACACCACTGGCAGAAAATATCATATTAATATTTAGTGAAAAAAAAAAAAGGGGGGGGGGGGGGGTCCCCTGCTGAACACAAACATTTGCAGAGTTAATCTGCTCCCTTTTTTAGCTCCATGTTTTTAAAATGGGGAGCAATGCCGCGCAAAAACTGTACAACAAGCCCGCGGGCGACAGACAGAATGAACACACGACACTCAGTTTGAGCAATCTTCAAGTTTTTAATCTGTTTTCAAAGACCGCAATTTTATATCGTCCTTCCTTTAATAAGTAGAAAACTTTTATTTTTTTTAAGAATTAGTTGAAAGGCACAAATTTTACAATATATACATTTGGATCTAAATTATAAATATATAGAAAACAAAAGCACAACCCAGAATAAAAGTGCTGAACACAGTTTTGTTTTTACAGGAAAAATAGGCTTTGTTTAAAAATACATACAATCAGTAGCATGTTTTTTTTGTTTCATTTTGTGTTTTGTTAGCAATAAATTATTTGAAGGTGATAACATTTATATATATGCAACTGGTGGGAGAAACAAGAAAGATGGTTAAAGTATACACAGAGCAATCCACTGAAGAACAGAAATACATCAAGCGTGCGACGCTCAATCAAAACCAACAGGAGAACAGTAACTTGATTATGCCATTCTTAGTGCAAAATGATAAAAATGATTACAGGCCTAACTAAACGAATGAAGAATTTTCTTTCCTAAAAACTGCTGTCCATATCCCTCAAATGCATAAAGCTTTATTTCCGTGACTATAAAAACAAAATCAAAGGCAAAACGTTTGCAGACTGGTGTCTGGGAATGTGCCTGACGAATATTATTAAAAGTGAAACGAAGGGTAGCTGCAGTATTATTCTGCACACAGAAAAAAACAACGAATCAGTCATCCTAAACCCTAAACACAGAAGCAGGGAGGGGCGAAGGCTTGGACAGATTAATTGCACGTTTTAATATAACCCAGGTGTGAGTCGACGGGAGAACGGGTCAGCGTTAACATGGTTCGAAGAAAAAAACAAAACCGTCCACAGAAAAATAATGTTTCTTAAAAGAAACAGCCTTTGATCTTTGCCCTAAGAAGGCATAAATATTTAGAACCACTGACATTTTCACAAGGACAAACAACAAACCCATCACATTAAGTCTAAAACATAAATACAGCAAGAGTCACAGCACAGAGTTAAGAAAAAATAGCACAAATACTCATTAGTTTCATCATCCTTAAAAGGGGAACTGATATATTTCTGCTAACGCCCTGACGTTACGCCTCCTGTAGGTTTCTTCCTGAGATTGATAAATGTCTGATATCTTAGAGCCAGTAACTTTAGGGGTGCCTGTGGAATACTTTGGTATCTCTCTGCAAACTGAAGGCCTGACAAGAGGAAAAAAAGCTCTACGAGTGGGAGAAACAATTGCGTTTGAGAAAAGCAAAAGTAAAACGAGCAGAAATAAATCCAGACGCTGTACAGCAGTAGAACAGTGCAATGTTATTTGGTGGCAGGTAATAATAGAATTTGTTTTATAGCAATCTTGAAAATGAGTAACTTCCCTGACCAAACATGTCCTTAACTATTACAATAAGCAAGATAATGTATCTAAAATCTAAATATCCCTTAAATATAAATAACAAATAACTTTTTTTTTTAATAACAATGAATTTAAAATGTATTTAACTAAAATATTTCAAAGCATAATAGAAATAAAGACGATTCACACCATGCAAAGGTAACCAAAAAGCTTTGCCTGTTGAGCGTAAACAGTACTGAAGCGTTTGTTTCATAACGAACATATAACATGGTTTTTATTGCTTTTTGATCGCTTTAACTCCTCTGCGCATTTTGTCCCAAACCAACTACAGTGCATCACACAAACATGGCCAGACCTCACAGGTTTTTAAATATGTACTATCATACACATGTACACGCATCTTTCAAAAGCTTTCTAGAGCCTCAAATGGAAACTGGATGTTTTATTTTTTAGTATAGGTTGAATTCATGTGAAAAACAGTGCTCAAGAGGAAACAATAAATTACTCTGATACTAGCAAAGAGACGGGGGCGCTTTCTTTTCAGAACAATAGAAATTCTTTGTGATCCTTTAGAATTAGAGACCGTGAACAGGTTCGGGTATCAGTGTTGGTCAAAAAATGACACATCCACACAGAAAGATAAAAAAAAAAAATACACAAGATTTTCCTGAGGATTTCCAAAACAAAAATGGGCGTCAAGTGAAATTAAAAGGGGAGAAAGGGGTGTAGATAAACGTTTGTGGACAGCTACACAGACAATCACACAAGCACATGCAGGCTCAAAGGAGGCGCCTTCCTGAAACCCAACACCAGCATAGTGTAACACAAACGACGACTGCCTGACTCACCATGGGCCCCAAAAGTTTCATACAAATACACCGTATTAAATTAAAATCGAAACCAACGCTCAAGAGTACAAATCTATACATTAGGCTACATGGATTTTAAAGACTGCATTTAAAGACTTTTTCCAAAGGCACTGTTTGCAACAGCAGGCTGCTCATCCTCTCCCTTTTTTCCTCACACTAGTGTTCATACAAGCAGGGAGACAAACAGGAGGGAGTGCGTAGAAGGGAAAGGAAAAAAAAAAAGGAAATCTGAGGCATTTCATGGCTAATCAGCTAAAAGATTTCATGCGTCTTCCAGTTCGACTACCTCGTGTTTCACTCAAACCAAAGCCTTGCATACAGCCGTGAATGTAGTAACAGTAAAGCAAAGTTTAAAGATGCGGTTTTAACTAGTGAAAGGCATTTAGAGCTTCCAGCAACTCACCAATCATACCTCGAGAAAAATCAGCAGCAGGAGGTTTATTAGAGATTTCCGCACCTCAACAGCTCGTATGTTCGATAAAATAAAGTTATCCCGTCCTCTTTTTCCCCCTCCTCCCCCCCACCCATCTCCTTTTATTTTTAAACAGCTGCCTTTTACCGTGGAGGACACACTTTGGTGCAGAAATCGAATATTGATCGAGCCCGTCGTTACCTCAACAGCCTAAAGCAAGTGAACGCTACACATGGATAAAGAGAAGGGTGAGCCCAACGCAGGACAGGCAGTGACTTGACTATAGGCCCTGAGGGGAGAGGGAGTAGGTCCAAGGTTGCGATCAAAGACAGCAGCAAACAAGACACCATCTGCTCTAAGAGACATAACAAAAACAAAACAACAAGAAAAAAACTAAAGATAAAGTCCAGATGAGCCCGATGAGCTCTCACTCTTGCGGCCTGTACTGAATGACAGATTTGCGGTCCGGTCCGGCCTGTAGCATGCTGTTCAAAGCCTCGCGGACGTCAAGAGCGCCGGAGCTGCAGTTGCCGTTGGGTAAGGGACCAGAGTCTGATGAAGCGAGGAGATAGGCTGGGGGGAAGTGAGAGGAAGAGCTGGAAAACAAAGAGTTGGGCGACGGGTTGGAGAAGAGAGAACCCATGTTGTTTGACACAGAAGACGTGGAGGACGTGGAGGAAGAGCAGGAGGAGGTAGAAGACGAAGGGCTGGCTTTCTGTGTGGCTATCTGAGGGGAAAGGGATATGTCAAAATAATCTAATAAGTCATGGTGGTTATTGGCCAGCAAGTTGTGGTTCTGCTGCTGCTGTTGCTGCTGCGAGGCCTGAAGAGGCTGCTGCAGCATGAGAGGCAGCTGTACTTGCGCAGCATGCTGGACGTTTGGTGCAGTCTGAGAGATGAGAGACTCTAGATTAAAATCCTCTGCAAACGCTGTAGAGTTGCTTGTCAGAGTGTCCAGATTGAGTCCGCCCTCTGTGGTGTCTGGAGAGGGAGATGGAGAGCTCATGGTAAGGTCTAAGATATCGTCGAAAGGACTTTTGGAAGACAAACTGGAAGGCTGCTTGGTCTGATGGAGTGAAGGAGGCAGGTTCTTCGTTTGTTGAAAAGTGTTCATGTAGGCGGGTGAGTAAAACGGTGAGAGATTGAGGCTAACTGAGCTGTTCAGAGAGCTCTGGTTGGTGTTGGAGAAGGAACTCGGATTGTTGGACCAGCTGTTATGGGTCCTTTGCTGGGTTTGGCTAGAATTTATCGGTAAGGCCAAGAGGGCTGAACTGAGGTGTGGTAAGGTGGGCTGGACTTGGGGGTGCATTCTGTGTTGGAGTGGGAATCTTGGGTCAAAAGGCTGAGTGAGGGACTGAGTATGCATGGTTTTGTGGTTGGTTAGATTTTCCACGAGCTGTCTGTGCCCCTGCAGGTACTCAAGCTTGCGCTTGCGCTCATTCTCAGCAGCCTGCTCTTTCTCTTTTCGCCTCTTCTTCACCTCGTCATCCATCTGCAGCAGCTCGTCCCGTACGCGAGGAACGCAGTTCTCTGGGATCTTGATACCTGAGAGAGATGACACAGTTATCAGTAAGATAAATCCTCAATCTTTTATCAGCTTTACAATAACAACTAGAGCAGGGCAATATGACCAAAAATATTTATCACGATATACATTTGAAAATTTGCGATAATGATATAACTGACAATATAACTGACTCTAGACAAAATACTTTGCATCTCCACAACTTTATTAGTGCAAAAAAAAAAAAATCTATGTATTTTCACTTAAACAAGCAGCTGTTTTTATGTGCATTAAAGTTATATAAAAATTTTACAGTGCAAATTCCTCGCTGACAGTTTAACCAAAAGGCATTTCCAGTGGAAATTGGCCGACATATCCTCAGCATAACCATGTATAATATCCACAAAACTTAAAAAGAGGTTATACACACACAATACAGTAATATTATGTTGAAGCACAGTACGTATCACTCCACGAGGCTCCTGCCTACGATAGCCGTAATGCTCCAACAATCCATCAAGCGGTGCGGGTTCGTAGCTTAGCAAAGTCGTACTAAAACATTTGACAGAGTTTCGAGCGCCGTGTAAACATAAAATCGTTTCGAGGTCAGGAAACACAACCAGAATTCATACATAAGACACACGGGATTATAAGGGGCTCTGTCGATTTTCAGAAAAATCAAAGGATTGATTTTAAGTGCGCCGTATTTTCCAAAAAACACGGTAATAACGACGGCCTGCTAGCATGCGCTACCAAAAATAGTGCTTTGTTGTGTATCTGACGGACGTAAGCTAAACCAGTTCCACACCACTGAAGTTGCAGCATTTTTACAAAACAATTCTGGTTCATCCGTTTCATTCAACGATCCGCTTTCGTCCCTCATTCTCCGTCGCCGCCATGCTTTTTCTGCCATGTGCGTATGAAAACAAAGGCACTGTGCATGTGCGTTTTACCCATAATCTATCGCGATATTTCATTTTCTTATCGTTGCCCAACATTATACCGTATTACCGTGAACGGTATGATATGGCCCAGCCCTAATAACAACAGGACATTAATTAATCTGTATTAATTAATGAGAATGATTGTCCATCTCTATGCATCAGTCCTGTGATTGACTGACGACTCTTATGCCCACTGTCACCTGGATGGTTGAGAAGTCAGATGGCTGGATATCACAGCACATGCATCACTAAGTATAGTAAATAAGACAGCATAAAGGTAATGTGTACTTTAATGTGCATTCATTGCTTCCACACTACTAAGCAGAAAGGCTGCAGCAGAGAGAGAACTACTGCATCTGCTAGTAGGCTGAGCTTGCCACGGTTGCAGAGCAGACTGCAGTCCAAGTCCATATGTGACATGACACAGGCAGCTGATTATAACGTCATGCTATTCATTTTCTTCAAATGAATGGCCAAATAAGAAAAATCAGACAGGAACAACTTAGAAACTAAAGATATATGTGCGGTGTAGAGAGACAATAATCACGAGTGTGTTTTCATGGATCTTGAGGTGAATTGCGACACGTCCTGTGTGGGTCAGCGTTAACGTAATGCGCACAGGAGCTCAGCAGAAACGAATAAGGAAAATATGGAACTTTTTCATTTCCTCAATTTTAGATAATGATGTGTCAGCACTTGGACAGCAGCACCACATCTTACCATCAAAACAACATCGGGGTCAATAAAATTCACATTTTAAATTCTGAGCTAGATGTTTAGGGATTAAAAGAACAGTGAAGAAGCTGTCCTCAAACTGCACTTCACTTCAGGCAGTCAGAGATACTAACCGACTTGTTTGTTATGCTGCTTTGTTTTAAGGCGGACAATCTGCAGGATGCTGCTGTTGGTGATGTCAGACACCACATCAGAGACGCGCTTCCACACTCGTAACAGAGCTCCACACAGCATGTGATACTGACGGAGGCGCATGCCCTGCAGACACTCCTGGCCTTCCTCAATTTTCTTACACTTCCCATTCCTGCAGAGAGAGCAAAGAAGAAATGGTGAAAACACATCATAAATCACTCTTTTAGTGTGACTGTATGGCAAGCTAAGGTACAAGATGTGAGATTTGGAGGTAATTTCTTCGTGGCTAGCTCTTGGGAATGGCATTTGATTTAAAAACCATTGACTGAATCCTAATAATTACCAGCCTGATAGGATTCATTAATCCTAAGGGACATTGTGGATTCCTGCTTACCAGTTAGCGTGACTGCATTTCTTGAAGGAGAAGGTGAACTGGTTCTCCCAGCAGTCCCTGGCTTCCTCAGGGGTCACCTAAAAAAAAGGAAGAAATGCAAAAGCCTAAAAGTCAGCCAAGTAGTCACTCATTACATATTTTTACCAATGCAGAAGTGAGATTTTCAAGTTCAAAACAAAGCACAAACTACACCCTTTTCTCATTTAAAACAATAATTGTGTCAAAGGGGAAAAACAAGTTATTTTCAATGGGCTTATGGTGAAAGGTCAATGATTAGCAGTTTTAAAGCAGGGAAGGGAAACAGCTATAGCCTTAATAAACAACAGAACTGTAAAGAAAATAAGAGCTCACTCTTTAAATTTACTATTAATATATAACATTAAAGGTTTTAAGTCTGTAAAATGTTGCCACACTTTGTCTTTGGAGAGCATTAAGCCTTATCTGGTCAGCACACCTAAATGTCCACAAGGTGGCAGCAGAGACCGAATATATATATAAATATACACCCGGAGCAATGACAGAGGAACACTTGGTCCAGAAAATGTCCGACTTTGTGTTTTCCCAATGTTCCCCATTTTCAGAAATGAAAAAAGATGCATTTTAATGCCAAATTGAGGGGGAAAAAAATCAAAAGACTCAAATGTAACACAAAACCAATACAAAGACAGAACTAATAGACTGTGAAACTCTTACCTTTCTGTACTTTTGGTGCAGTTTTTCCAGACTCTCAGGGTGAGTCTGCTTGCCGATGTTGGGCTTATAGACCACAAAGTTCTTCCCTCTTCCTTGCTCAGCTAGCAGCACACATGGATAGTTACCTCGAAGCTGTGAACAGAGGCCACAGAGAGTGAGTGTTGTTTTTTTTTTTGCACTGTCAAAGAGACAAAGTTAGTTAAACTGTTTATCATAACGTGAACTCACCTTCATAGACAGGTAGAATCCCTCATCATGGCCGCTGAGGTTCAGTGATTTCTTGTAGGCCTCATCCCAGGGCATGCCCCTGTCCACACTGATCTGTAGGAGGAAAAAGATCAGAGTCTAAAGCATGTGCTGTGAAAGAGAGGGAGTCAAACTGCCCCACACCTACACACTGCTGGTATGACTTCAGAAACTATTAATATCTATAAATACATGAATACAACCACTTTAATGTATGTATGAAATACGCCCTTTATACTGGGTAAACTGGTTTTCTTGTGCAGGAGTCCTGAGTGGCTGCCAACTTTGAAACATCAACTGTAGGTTAGCCTGCAGCCAAAAGCTAAAAGCAGAGGATACCAGTAATTATCCTGTGCCACCTGCTAGTATCTACATAGGCTCCATAGCTCCAGGGCCAAACCTGCGTGATCACAGTCTTACCGCTGGCACTATGACATCAATCCAAGCTCTTAACTACAGAGGTAGTTGCTTGAGTTACCTGGGGGACTGCACGTTATGAGGAACTTATTTAATTGTACCCGTTCAAGTATTGTCAAAAAATCTAAATGAACTGACTCTCAGTGATATTTATAATGTACTCTGTGTTTGCAATTTAATAATATTATTTGAAAAATTGTAAGGTCTGGTGCTCTAACTTTGATATTAATACATACAATAAATTATCATTAAATTGCAAGAGCATCAAAAAGATAAGTAGCATAGCATAGCATTGCCATTGTGGGCAACACTACCTAACATAGGCCTAATATATATTACATAGCTAGGCCTTCTCCTGTGTAGTCATAGTTTACATGTTTTATATAGTTTGCTGTTACTTTGCAGATGCTGCAGGCACATCACTGTTTTGAATATGTTACTGATAATGCCATATCAAACAACACTTCTGCCTGGCCGTTCACAAATAAGCCACTGTACTGCTGTGGTTATCTGCAGGAAGTAAATACTTTTCTAATCCTGCTGTATGCAACTTCACTGTCATCGACACATTTAACATTGCATATGCTCTACTCCAAAGAAATGTATACTTGTAGACCTGAAATCAAGTTATGCAAGCCTACCTTATACAGAACAACCTGGCCATCCTGAGGATTTCCAGCCGTCAAGAAAGTTTCCTGTGTCTCCTCATAAATCTCATCGTTACCTGGGGCAAGGTCTGTCAGCGACAGAGTAGAAGAAAGTGATGAACATTTGCAGCTGCTGAATGAATTCATTGACATCCTTCTATTTTAGAATTACACTTGATCTCCATACCTAGGATTCCCATGTCATATTTGCCCTCCTTTTTATCCTTCTCTATGAGATAGTCAAAGTTGTCAGTGAAGTATTGGAAGAGATGGTTCTGTTTGTGGACCTCCAGACCCAGGATGCGATTTAGGAACTTTGTAATGCTGCAGTCTGAGAAAAACAAACAAGCAATTGACTTCAAATTTTGTTTATTCATCTCAAATACCAAATACAGAGAAAGAAATCTGTCCGTATACTCTACCTTTCTCATTGTTGTTTCCAATGCGGGGCTCCTTACATAAAATCCCAACATCAACCATTCCAGCTTTCATGTCTGGAAGTGAAAAACAAAAAACAGAACCGTTTTTCTACAGCTGCACTAAACTTTCATTTGCTGATGATATTCTCTGCTTACACTGAACCAAAATATGAACATACCTCTGAAGAACATGGAATCACCCCCTGGGTAGCCTTTGGGAGGGGGCACCTTGTTATCTATGAAGCCAACAATTGCTTTGGTAATTTTATCCAGAGCCTTGGTACCGTACTGCAAAAAAGAAGTAAGGTGAAATTAGTAAAGACAGATGATCTCATAAGGCTTTTTAAGCACTGCAGATTAAGTGTTTACATAAAATATGCTATAAAATGCTAAAAGCAAGACAAACTCCATACACCTCAAATTAAGAGCACAAAACATTTTAGATACAAAGGTTGGGTACAATTTTAAAAGCTTCTTAGGTTTGCATACCTTGTTCTCAAAGTTGTATCTGCTCAGGTCTCTGGTTTCTGTGGCTCTTCTGTCTCCATGGGTTAATGCACCCTGCACAGTGGATTACAAACAGTATTACTATCAAATCAATATACTATTATTACTATTACTAAAATATTACATTTACATCATCAGCAGTCACGCTAACAGAACCAGAGTCGGTGCTGCTGGTGTGAAACTGTCAGAGGAAGTTATGAAATCTGTCTTCACTGTTTAGTGCAATTCTACTGTGCAGAAATAATATTGGAAAATAATGCCTTGCAATTTCAATTTACTCTGGATTTGTAGTGTTTTAAGCCAGAAATGTCTGATTTCAAAGCTCAGCTGCTGTAGTAACTTGAAAAATTTGAAAACCCCCCCAAAAACAACAACTATAAAAATACCCAGTTGTTGCTTATCTGACATATCCATCAATTCAGTTAATATATAGTTAAAAGGTGATTCTACAATGCACCAGTGATGGGTGTGGAGCATATAACACGGAGGAAAAAAACCCAAACAAACCCCAAAAACACTGAAATAAGGACACACGCACACACACACTAGTGTAAATGCATGAGGATGCAGAGCCCGCTCTTGGCCCAAACGTGTCAAAGGAAACCCACGAGGTTCAGGTGTGAAAACAAACGTTTTCTATGTGCAACGTGCTGACATGATATTGTGGTTCAGTTAATCTTCAAACAACATTTTGCAAAGAGACCGAGTGTGCAGTGAGTCCAACGTGTGATGGAAGTAGGCAACAAAGTTAACAGAAAATTTAGACAAAGTCAACAGTGGATCAGTCTTAAAGCCAGCTGCTAGCTCTGCTCACACAGGCAAAAACCTTAAGATACCAAAACAAATGAATGTTTTAGCCAAATATGATTTGACTGCTGATCTGGAGTCAGACTGTTGCAAAGGTGTTCAGCTGTTCAGTTCGACTGAAATGTGTGCACTGGAGCTGTATCAAGTTCAAGCAGGCAGGCAGGCAGGCAGACCACGTGCCATATTCTTGATACAGATTTACCACACATAGCTGGCAAATGCAGGAATGACTTCCTGTAACCACCATCCCCTACACCCTCTCTGCCCTTTTCCCAAAAGAACTGTCATGCTGTGTCACTATGGAAATAAATGGCTGCTAGTGCAGAAATGCATCGATAATTACGGAAAATAGCTACACTTATAAATTATCCAGACAACCTCTTTTTGCTTTTTCTGCTTGTTCAGTTTTCCGTTACTGAGCTGGAGAAGGGAAAGACCCAGAATCTCTTGAGGTTTGTGGAGAAAAGTTGATATAACATCAAGGGAACCAACAATAAAGAAGACTATGGAGCGCTTTAAGACTAGGGAGTATCCCACACAACAGGAAGGACAGAGGGTGAGGGCAGGTTTAAGAAATGAACGGCGGAGTCACGAACAGCCCGGAGCACTCCGATCGATAAACACATAACTCAGATCGTCTCTGTTTACACTGAAACAGTTCTTCTCACACTCCATAAGACAACAACATATAAACAGCTATTTCCCCCTGAGAGACACTTCAAGATAATTGTGCAAAATAACAACAGCAAATGCAACACCAACCCACACACAACTGAAAGACTGTTCATATTTACCAGACTCTCTAGTCTCTTAGCCACAATGGAGGCAAAACGTCTCTCCCCAGCCAACTCTGAGATGAGAAAGATGTACTCAGGGGCTGTCACCTGATTGGACCGATGAGTCCGACCTGGAACGATGAGAATAAAATAGCAATAAGACATTTTTTGTACATGCAAAACATTTAAAGATATTAAGACTACTGTCTGACTGTTAAATCCTTCAATCTCAAATCTTTAACTTTACAGATAAGCGTTGTACTGCTAATGAACATCCTGTAAAACCTTTATACAGATAAATAAAACAAGCAAGATATGTTGCTATGTGTAGGAGAAATCAGGTATTGTACATTTTTGTGATGACGTTTGGTTTACAACAGCTCATTTTTATGTTACAGGCTGTGCCAATCTCAACTAACTATGAAACACCCATAAATGTAAATAAAATAACACACACACAAGTTATATGTTAGTACAGTACACTAGTGAGGTGCGATTAGAAACAATAAATTAGAAACTGAAAAGTATGAAGAGGACATTATTGGTGAGATGATAAGATCTCCAGTCATATGACTGAAATCTGATCTTGACACTCAGATCCTCCCACCTAAAAATGAAAACAAAAACTCTTTACACAAGATTGTTCTAAGGAAGTCCCTTCAACTTCCATAGAACCTCTTATGAGTAAATAAGCATGTCTGTGTTTGTACAGTATGTGTGTGTATATGTAAGTGTCAGACTAAGCTTCTCGGTATGAGAAACTTAGTCCGCCTGAAGAATCACTGAGGTGGTTTAAGCAGAAAATTGATGACCTTATTTAGTTTAGTGCTCTGCTTTGGCATTTACGTATATAAAAAAATCAAATACTGATCGGGTTTGTGGTGTTAATTACAAATAGATTCGCAGCTGTAACACCTTTAAAGGTCAAATGTTCAGCCCACACAAGTAGAGTAACTGAAAGAAACCACAGCTTCTATCTACCAACAAACCTTCAGCGAGACATTTGTCTCAATTTGAATATCGCAATATGAAAATAACACATAAAACACTTCTTCACATTTCTTCTCTTTCTTCTAAAGCTCTTTCAACCTTTCACCTCAATGCTGCTGCTTGTCACAGGGGTAAATTTAAAAGGAAGTAAGGAATAGAAAGCTGATGTAACTACGATGAAGAGGAAAATAAGTCCAGTGTGCCTTATAGCCTTTTAACTGGTTACATCACTCATCAACAGAAAAAAAAAAGACTTATGTCATTGACAAAGTTAACCACTGATGAAAAACTTTATTCAAGCCATTATGTGAAGTCTGACACAAACTTAACCAGACAGACTATATTGACAGGTCAAAAATTCAGTCTAAAAAAGGTTCCCGACATCCTTATGTAAGTTAATAACACAAAAAATGCCCTTTTCTTTTATTTCTAATCATGTACTCCTCTTTAACTTTTAAAGCCTCTTTGTTAGATTACATTTCCTGACTTACCGAACTGCTGAATAGCCCTGTCTGCGCTCCAAGGCAGCTCCAGGGTCATGTGAACCCTGCGTCTCTGGTTTTTCACTCTCTTGTCTGCCTGAAGGGAAATCCCAGAGCTCGCTGCTTCTGAGATGATGGCCACCAACTACAGGAAACAGGTTTTTGTTTATTGGTGGAGAAAGGTCTTATTGAACAATGTTTTTAAAGCATTTCACTGTTTGGTGAAATCTGATCTGAAGCCCTTCGAGTCATGAAAACAGTGATTCATTTTTTTGTACTGTAAAATATCTAACCTTCTCTCCACTCATGAAGCGATCTTTCTCCTTGAGATTAATGTGGTCAATCGTAAGCCCTTGCTCAGCTCGTGACTCATAACGCACGGTGCCGTCAGGCCGCCGCACCACACGACCCTTACGACCAGTCATCTGGAGAGAAAAGGGGTTAATATACATCAGCTGCACATGTCAAGGTGACAGGTGATGCTGCTGGTTAGCTTGTAGTTGAGGGTCATACCTCAGAGACTTTATCTGGTCCACCAAACTTGTCAATGAGCTCATCCAATGTGTTGAGAGGTAGTTCTTTTCCCAGTTCTGCTATTTTGTTGAGGAGGTCCTGCTTCATTTCCTCTATTCTGGCTGTAAATACAAATCAGAGGAAGATATTAACAATATATCCCTTGCTGGTTGAGTTATAAAAAATAGCAGGGTATGTGAGGCTACAGTGGCAGCTATCAAGTAGATGTGCATCTGTTTGAATGACAAGCACCTTCCAGTGTATCACTGTTACTGACAACACAAGCTGAAGGACAAAAAAAAGAAATGGTGCCTACCTGTCTGGTAGCTAGTCTGGTTCACAAAGATGACATCGTCATTATCTAGCAGGGAGTCTGGTGAAGAGTTGGAGTCTGTGTCTATGCCATCGGAGTCACTACTGCTGTCATCGGTGATGTTGATCACAACGTTGTTCTCTATACTGTGCTTGGGTACTTTGGGCTGGCGACCTCTGGGTTTCCCTGATTGTTAGTTAAACCGCATGAGATTGGAGTTAGCAAAAGCGACACAAAAGAGGCCAATAATAGACATAGGATTAAAAAATATGTCTTTAACTGAGAATAAATAGTACCAGCTGCTAGGCTAAATACACCAAATACACTTATAAATCACAACATGAGCAATTTTACTGCTACACAAACTATAGAAATGTCCACTGAACACTTGGTACATGAAATAATTGTAAAAGACAGCATTTAGGGGTGAACATCCTACAGTGTTGTATTAAATCTTCATATTCACTTACGTTTTCTCTTGTTACTTGGAGCTTTTTCCCTGCTTTGCTTCTCTGAAGGGAAATGCTTTGTTACAAGAGACTGGAATACTCCCCTGGAGCAAAGAAGAGCAGAATAACAGACTTTAAAACTGACAGCAAAGCAACCACAACACATTAGGGCTGTTGCGGCAATTAGACATTACAAGTATTCCTGATCTGACCTAATTATGAGTGCCAGGTATTGATAGGCAGATGAAAACGTGAACTAATACACTCAGACTTTAAGGCATGTCTGCTGTGACAGACCTAAGGTCAACCAAGTTCAAGTCCTTATAACTTCCTTTTCTTCTTTTTCACAAATGAGTCATTGGTCAATTAGCAGCTAATAAAAGGTTGTCTGCTTTGACTGGTGAAGAATGTCACATGACCTGTATGACTATATGTAGTCATGACAAAGTCCTTCTTGAAACTTTCTTGTTATTTGACAGCTTGGTGTATCAAGAAAACGAAACAGAAGACACCTGTGACTATAGTTTTCAGCAAGCAGAAAATCACTCTTTCAAATAGTGTCAAAGTTATCACCTATGGCTCGGCATTCAGTTTTAAAAGAGCTGCAACTCAGATACAGGCAGTCTTTTTTTTTTCATATGTAGCCATCACCACAGAAACACAGAAGCGAACAGACGAAATACTCTCTTACTCGGCTGCGGAAACAAATCTGTCCAGATGCCCGTCATTTTCATCCAAGACTTCTCTGGTGCGCGATTCTCCAGTAGACTGGAGTCCAATAACGATGCACTGCAGTGGAGAACACACAAACGCACATCAATGACCCAGCCGTGTTACCTAAAGTAAACTTCTACTAGGACTCACTTCTGCTAATCACGATGGAAAATATTACAAAAATCCATGTGGAATTCCTGAACAACTAAAGCAAAATCAAACCAGCTTGTTCACAGAGAACTGAAACCCCCCACACAACTGACTAAACTATGTTTCAAATTAGCACTCTTACATATACAATCTATGCACTCAAAGTTCAACAGTGTGCTATGCTCACCTTTCCGGCCTCCAGCTCTTTCTGGGCCAGCTCCACCAAGGAGCGGACCTTGGCAGCGATACAGAGATATTTGAAGAATCGCTGGTGAGACGACCAGAACTGCCCCCAAAGAGACTTCCTGCTGACCATGCCCAGCTCATCAGCTGCCTGCATGAACGTTTTCAACGCCTCGGCCCACTAGAAACAGATTCCAGACGCGAATTCTCAGTTTAAATTTTTGTCAGTTTTCTCAAATAAGATAAGAACATATAAATACAGCAGACGCTGTCACTGAATTTCCTCACCAGTTTGGCAGCTTTATTATAGACCTCTTTGAAGTCACCGTCCAGCCCGATCTCTTCAATGCGGAAAGACACCCCAGAGAAGCTCAGCTGTCTGGCAATGTACATCCCACTCACTTTCATGTCCATGGCCACAATCTCCATGGCCCCGACACCTCTGTACACAAATAAATAATTCAACATAACTTAATCATTGGTCAACAGCCGTTCCCACAATCTGACTGTAAGGAATGTTCCAGTAATTTGAAGATACAGATCCACATGATTGAAAAACATAAAAACTTCAGAGTGAAATTCATCCCACAAACCTCTTCTCAATGGAATGCAGGAAGTCATCAAAGGTTCGGAAGGGTGTGCCCTCACCCCAAATTCCTAGTCGGCTCATATAAATCATGTTCTTTGGCTCAGAGGCACCTGGAACAGACATGACAGAAATCGATGATTTAAAGTCTACTATTGTATTTTTTCTCCTGCCCGAGAATGTTTATTTGTGTGTTAGCTTACCTGTGGCACTGGCATACACCACCCTGGCATGCGGCAGCTTGCTTTGCAGGTCAAGAACTGCTTTGCCCATCTTTGTAGATGTGGCATTCTTGGCTTTGTGGCATTCATCAAAAATAATCTATATTGATGCAAAGTCAAGGACAAAAAATACCAAAAACCACTGCTGAATGTGTGGTTGTTAAAATTAAGTCAGAAAATCATGTGGAACAACATATCGAAGGACAGCTTATGTTAGATTGACAAAGAATATGGCATTAAAATTAAAGGATACAACTCCATCAAATTCTGGTTTGCACCAATCCAGGATCTGTTTGATCCTCGTCCGAAGCTGCCCTCCTGCTTGGCTTTCTCCAATCAGTGCAGAGTAAGTTGCAAACAAGACTCCTTCTGAGGTAGCTGTGTCACCGTACTTTATCTGTTAGAACAGAACAAATATTAAACAAGTCACAATAGTGCTTCGCTCTACTTCACCGATTGCGCTCATGCACACATAACAACTGTTCTAATTTTCTCAGTTTGACCCACAAATTCCACCTGAACTCACCTTGTTTAAAGCATGCACAGGAATAGTCGGTGCATCTATGTCTTTGAGATCTCTCTCTGCATCAAATTTCAGGTCATTGGATATGCTGAACCTGAGGGAAAAGACAGGGGAAATTAGCCGACTTTGACATACAGTAAATCTACTGTGCATAAACAGGATATATCATGCAGGTGGACAAAAATCCCAATCAGAAAATCGATCTATTTTTTAATCATAGCCCGCATTAGTCATGTCCTTTTTTCCCCTCAGAAGTGTTTTTCTTGACTCTAACCTTTTGAGGCCTCATGGAACAGGTGACTCTTAACATTCTCTAGTTTCATACAAATCCTACTTTG
Source organism: Aulonocara sp. 'chitande type north' Nkhata Bay (assembly GCF_057382095.1). Classification (NCBI taxonomy): domain Eukaryota; kingdom Metazoa; phylum Chordata; class Actinopteri; order Cichliformes; family Cichlidae; genus Aulonocara; species Aulonocara sp. 'chitande type north' Nkhata Bay. The sequence goes on along the minus strand of NC_141365.1, from coordinate 7,723,113 downwards.
CATTGCTTTTCTAGAAGCTCACATTTACTGATAAAAGGAGATGTTTGGTCTTAATATTGGTAGAAACTGAATGTAGGAATCCAAATGAAAGTAATTTCTGTCTCCAGTTTAACCTTCTGAACTCCCTTATATAGTTTTGAAATTACACCGAGCTCACATTATAAATATTTTCCGTAGGCCGATTTCAAATGCCCTATGACTTTACCAAAACTGTTCATGTGATTTTGTAATGAAGAAGTCAAGAAAAGGTCACCAAATAACTCACGTAGTCTTTCCGTTTTCTGAAAATTGCTAAGAGTGCTTTAATTAAAACGGCAGACTATGCAGACAGGCCTCTTACTGGCCCATCTGTTGTAGCATGTTTATCACTCTTACCATAGTGCTTTTTTTCTTCCCTTAAGGTAGTTCTCCAGGATGATTCCTGCCACAGTGCGTCCCTTTCCGACCCCTGCCCCATCTCCGATCAGAAAGCCGGCCCTCTGCTTGTTCTGGAGGATCACCTCATGTTGCTGAGGGTGCATAAGGAACGAATGATGATCAATATGCCTCCAGAGTCACGCCATTAAAAGTGCTTCATGTATTGTGTGCTGGTATGTGTACCTGGCAGGCGTATATGATAGCCTCTAGCTGCAGAGCAGACAGCAGACCATTTTTAATAGTTGACTCGGGGATGGACAGAGTGTATGTGATGTCAGGAGGAGGGACACTGGATAGAGTGTTTGTTTCCACCACTATGTCAGGATGAGAAATTCCTATAGTGGCTGAAGAGAAGAGGAAAAAAACATGTTAACCATAAACTGAGTGTCATGTTGTATTAGGGGGAAAAAGGCAGACAAATTAATGGGTGAACTGATGTTGAAGTTCATTCAAGTGGCCTACATTTGGAAGGTTTGTACTCAGCGTATGTGTCTACATGTCCCAGTTCCTCTGCTTCTTCTTCCTCGGCCTCCTCTTCCTCTTCTGTTGCTGCCTGGGTTGTCTGAGGCTGGAAGCACCACAGAGACTTCAGTAATGTAATCACAACAGCAAGCGTTGCATTTGGGAATAATATTTTGTTGTTTCAGCTTAGGTGAAGACAAGTTAGGAGAGAGAAAACTGCTGAAATTTAGAAGTAGGTGAGCAGTTAGTATGAGGATAATGCACACTGGAAAAGTTCCTTAAGAAGGAATATTAACCAGAAAATTAGCAAAATAACAAGTGAATAAAATGCATGAAGCCAATTAAAGGAGATTGAATTGAGAGATTTGAAAAATGTAGTCAAGCAGACAAAAGACAGAGAGAGTGGAAACGGAGAGGACCTCTTTTTGACAGTCAGCTGAATATTACAATGCCTCTTTTCCTGTCAAAGTAATCTCTGTTTTTTATGTAATGTACATTTGTGGCATGTACAATATGCCGCCATGCTTTTGTCACCTGTGGTAATACAGATGGTAGACAGGAGCATTACAATTTACCTTATGAAGTTTTGCTAAATTCAACGGGACCCCCAGATGAGAGCCATGTTAAGTTTTCAGTGTAAAACATCTAAAAGATGCACTCAAAAAAATGAATTGCCCTCCTAAACATGAAGCAGTAATTTTGAATAAAATGCAACTGAAATATGTACAAATCTAATGTTTATTTATTCAAATAATGAATCAGTAAGGGAAATATGCTGGGTATTAACTAAACATATACGAATCAATTAAATTTAATTGGACCAGATTCCATTAAATTTAGTGTTTTACATTGAACTAATATAACACAATGGAATTACATGGAAATCAAATTACTTCAAGACAGGATTTTGGGCATATTTTTTGAGTGAACTGCTGCAGCTGCTGCAAATAAGACCTAAAACATAATCTATATTTTATATATGATTCCCATATATGATTACTGATGAGTAAGCTCAAGGAGTTTAACTTTAACATCAGACTGGAGAGGTTAACGTGACTACCTGGAATCCTCCTAAAGGTGGGGTGCTGATAATAGCAGATATATCCTCCAAACTTGCCAAGCCTTGAAACCTGCTGGTGCCATTCTGCTGTCAAAAAAACATAAAATAAAGAAATACAAACTCAAATAAAACACTGTGCCTAAGAAGGATTAAAGCAAAGAAAGTCGAGAGTAATCTGCCTGTGCATTTGTGTCTATATGCATGTGCACGAGAGCGATGGGGCACTCTCCTAAAGCTGCACTAAACAAAATGCATTTTATTTGACTGGCAGTGAAAAGCCAGCAATGACAACAACAACAATGAAAGGAAGATAAAGGCATGGGAAATATAGTCTGGGAAATATAATGAACGAAATGAGGGCAGAATGAAAAGGAAAAAAATAAAAAGGCTTTCAGAAAGCAGGGAAAATAAATGTACTCTGATCATATCAAAAAGATATCCACGGACCCATCTAATTCAAAGAGAGCTTAACAGGAATGAAACTGCAGGCTAGAGGAACAACTATTGAAAACAAAGTTGCTTTCCTCGGGACACTGATTTAGAGAGCATGAAAGTGCATGCATACTCCTAATTTGTCTACAACAGAGAAAACAGTTAAAAAATGTAATGACCAAAGAGAAATGTTTAACAACAACAAATTTTATCTAATGGATACAAACATAATTCCTGAATGAAAAGACGAGACACTGGTCATTGCAAACAGCAACAGCGTAAACCGTAAAATCAACTGGGAAAACCATTGTTCAACCTCGGCACCAAATGACTCTCCTGCTATATGTAATAAGAATTCAATATGAATAAAATAACTGTGTCATTTCCACCAGTGCTCAGAGGTTTAACGGCTTAAATATGTGAGATTAAATACCATCACATCGGTGCGTAGTTGAAGGTTTCACTGTACAATGAATTAAACGCAAAAAACTACACATTAACAAACGTACTGGTAGCTAGGTAGGTGGTAAAATGGTGTGCTAACAGCACAGAAAGATGATAATGATATTAGATAAGAAAGACAGTAGATATGCACCAAAAGATATGCTGCACAGTTACTATATGAGAGCTGTGTCTGCTGCTTAGAAGTTTTTAATTCACAGCTTATACTTCATAAGAATGGACTTGTGCACAGCCACAACATGAAAATCCCAACTTAGAGTGGAACACTAAATCAACATTATATTATGCTCCAAGTACTTTACACTACAAGCCACATTCACCCATTAAAACAGCGCTTTATCTATCTCACATCCACAGCTCCAGCTAATTTAGACTCACCAATTAACCTCACATGGATGTCTTTGGAATGTGGGAGGAAACTGGAGGTGACAGTGCTAACCACTTCACCGCCAGGCTGCAGACGCAGTCGTAAGGCAGGAAAGCACTAGTGTTTACGGGATACAATGGACAATATAACCCTTAGCTACTGTTTGTTATTCGATGCCAACTTCCCCCAGTGAAGACATACGTATGCTGAGGCAAACAAGTCTGTTGCATATCATATCTGTAAGAGGTAAAGGTGTGGTAACCAGTTTTTCTGGTAATGACATGTGAGCGAGTGCTTGTTACTGACCTCTAACTGGCTCTGTGCTGGTGTGGTGGTACTAGTGCTGACGTCCCAGATTGTGGGCACTGTGTCCAGGTTCTCTGCATTGATGAAGGACTGGGTATCAGCATACTCCGACAGTGAGTCAGTCGGAGAGGAGAACAGAGAGTTTGTGGAGATGTCATCAAGGCAGGGCAGGTCCTGCAGGCAAAGAAAAAACGGGACGAGGTGTTAAAGGTAAACTCTAAAACGGGACAAAATTTAGGGCAGAGAGTTCAGTAGATCTCTAAATAAAGAAACAATATTTATACCCACATCCAGACACGGTCCCTCACCATCAAGCTTTATGCAACATAAAGGGGGCGCAACAAAAGCTTTTTTTAAAAATGTAACAGACACGGCACCAATACCAAACAGCAAAAGAAAAAAGGTGTGGCATGAGGATGAATGGGAGTGATGTTTGGATAATAAAGGAGCCGTATTCATTCTGGATTTTAGCCAAGTTACATTTATTTGGGTGTAACACGAGTAGCCCAAACAAAATATAATTACACACAGATGTGAGAATGAGCACGTGAAGTAGAACGTGAGGGGAAGGCACAATAAGGCTGCTTGTGTGTATGTTTGTCATTTCAGCTATGGCTGCCTTCCAGTCGCGCCTCTATTCATATCGTTTCCAAACCATTAGCATGCCATGTTCCTTAACTAGCCCCTCACAGGCACCCCTAGGCCCCCTGAGACTTATAAACATGTATTTGGAGAGATAGGAATTGAATGACAACAAGAAACTCAACAGAGGAGAAATCTCTTTGTGACGTCCATAAATGAGTCGGTGTATAAATACACTCTGGGCAATGTATGGAGATTCCCACAACACACTGTTCCCCATACACCCACTAGGGGACCACGAGGCAACTGTGAATACTTCCCCAAAGAGACTAACGTGCTTATTTGGAAATTTGGGAAAATTTCAACATTTCTCCAAATGTTGATCTCTGTTAAAACACAATAAGCTCTAAGGACTGAAGATGGCTTTGTGGGAAGAACAATACTATGCTTACAGAACAAAAGTAAGAAAAAAAAGTCCACAATCATGCAGAATCATTAGCTGAGCTGCTGACTCAGTCCTAACAATCCGGTAGGACTGATTAATACTGAGAAGCTGCAGGAACTTCTGTCATGGCTGTCTGTTAGCCATTACTCACAGTTCAACAGAAAATGTTTCACAAGCATGAGAGGACTAGACGTAGAGCTCAAAGTGTTAACATGACAACATCACGTAGGAATGGTGAACAGGAAGGACTATAAACAGCAAACAGAGAAAAAGTGGCTCTGCCCCACATTTGCTTACATACATATTTGTGTATTTTGTCTTTGTGACATTAGAGAAACAAAGCAACTTATTAACCTATTATGTGGATGTTTGTGGATTGTAAAGTGCACTAAGCTTATCAGTGTTTACTGCTCACTTTATGCTCTTCAGCTCCCTCCCTGTTCCTTTCTCTTTCCTTTTCTCCTCATGTTTGTGTATGTGTGCGCTTCCTGAGGGCAAGATCAGGCATGAGCTCTGCAATCAGACTCTCCAAAGTTCTTCTAGCCTACGGACAGCTGACTGGAACAACTGGCTTTTGTATGGAGAAGAGTTGTAGATAAGAGTGGGTGTCCTATACTACCACTCCCAAACACGCAACTTGGTCACTTTATATCACTTTTATATCACGTATCCGTTTACTAGTTTGTTTCTCTATTCTATCAACTATGTGACTTTCTACCTCATGCTATTCCATGTCCTAATTCCTTTCCCTGCTCCCTCCATTCTGTGCAATTCTGACTTGGGATAAATGAATAAACAACAAGGCTTGGAAAAAGGACACAGTGTCACCAGAGGCATCGTTCCACTGAGGCATAATTGCGGAAACACACGCATAAGCGCAGACACACGTATAAAAATTATTAAGTATTGCCTGTCTTTCTTACAACACACTTAACCACAAATTTGATAAAATGTTACAAGATGAGTTTAGATACAAATACAGACCTGATGAACAAACAACACAAAAGAAAACCCCCTAAATATAATCTAATCTGAGTTACACCTACAGCTGTCATATTAGCTTTCCTCATAAAGCCGGTTAGGGTTATGAAACTCTCAAAACCTTAACGATTCTTATTTTGCACATCACCATGAATTCAATCAAGCTTGAAAAGAAAACAAGGGCTAATTTAATTTATTCTACAAAAATGGCTAATTTGTATGCCAGCTGATTATTGCTTAGCGCCACATTATGATGAGACTTCTCGGTTTTCTGCATCTTGTAAAACCATGTAACATTATGTGCTTTGCTGTTGCAGTGTTGTTATATTAAGACAACCAAAATGATACAGAGGAATCACAGAAAACTGCGGCAGTCTGGTGGGTGCTAACCCAGACATGTCCAACCTCAGAACCATGCTAATCGAGTTGTTAAGCAGAGCGTAACAGAGGCAGCAGTGTTTGTCCCCCGGCAGGCCTATACCCAGGGCTACTCCATCTACTGCTCCTAACACTGGGCCCTGCCAAGCAGAGATAAGGCTTGAATTCCAACTGCTCTGATGGTAATCTGGCTCCTTCCACAGCTCACAGCCTTACAATCATATAACTGCTAATCCTGCCTCACACTTTCTCCTTTGCACTCTTTGTATCTGTTGCGCAATAAAACAAATATCTGTGTGTGTGTGTTTTTTTGTGGCCAAATTACACATTTTATTTTATTTTCATGGAATAGGTGGGAAAAAAACTGTGTTTGTACAACAGCGAAACATGTGAAAGTCCATGCACATGCTTTTTCACATCATCTGTCCACCATCCTGTTTTTTGCTTTTCACATGTTCCTCTTTCACTTCAGCTTCTTCTCTGCTGTGAATTGTGAAGCCAGTATTATATCCTCTCTTTACAGTAAAGTTGAAACCCTCAACACATGCAGTCATCCATTTGACCAAATGCCTGCAACAATGACTCCCAATTACCTTACTGCAAGAAGCTTTGTATGGAAGCTACCGGCACATATGAACACGAACACTGAACATCATGTATCCACAGCAGTAAATTGTACTTGAGTATCTGGATAATAACAGTTATCTGTCTGTTGATGATTAATGTAGGCACATGGCAGTGAAAAACAACCTCAAAGAGCCTTTCCAGCACACGAGATGCCTGCAGAGCAGTAGAAGTTGGTGTTTGTGGTTGAAGATGGTGGTTATCAGCTCTAAGAATCAGAACTGGAAAAATACACTTCTAAACATAACCGCCCACCAGCAGCTTAGCTTCTTTATTTCCCTAATCTGCTAAAGTTGATGCATTTATTGCATGACGAGTAACCTTAAACAGTTTCACACAATCTCCAGCCCTTACAAAAAAATCCCAGTGAGTCCATAATCGTAAGATGTGAAAACAAAATTTAGGCTAGAATAAATATTAGCCAACATATTACGGTAAGGAGAAGTATTTATCTGTCCTTCACACACACACACACACACACACACACACACACACACACACACACACACACACACACACACACACACACACACTGCAGTTGCCATGACAGAAGGAAGGAACAGCCGTTTCTAATATAATGACCACACTGTCAATAATTAGCCCTGATGATAAACTCATGCAGTGTCATACAGAGGACTCTAGCAGCCCTGTCTTTTACTTAGCTTTATAAGCACATCAGTTTACAAATATTTCTCTTCCTTTTAAATGAAAACGCCCTTTTGGAATACTAAGGATTATCAGACACAAACCCTTCTCAAACACATCATTAAAATAATATTTTAAAGGATGCTGCCAGTATTTCCAGTCATGACATCGTAAACCGTTTTTACACAAGGTGTCTATTTTTATTTGTTTATTTTCCTTTTTAGTTTTGAATGGTCAGTTCCTCTGTTTTGTTGTTGTTTTCATTACTAAGTCTAATGTTATCCAAGGACAGCCACATACCTCCCGTGACACACAGGGTGTTGTCAGCTGTCTCTTTTCACTGGTGTTTTCTTTGGCATGCGGGAAGTGCTGACAACAGTTGATATCCCGACAATAGTGCAATAAAAAGGAAAAATATTATTACCGATTTCAAGCTAGTAAAAGCAGTAATTTATTGAAAAAATTAATCATCTGCATTTAGTAATGTAATACTACCACAGCTTTACCCCGCTACCAAAACACAACCTTAACGTAAGAGCTACTGTATACTGTCCCAGGCCACGTCCTGCTAAACTCAATAACCTCTCAATACAAGGCCACGCTGAAGCCTCAGCCAGGCCAGGCCCAGGGCTTTCCCCTCCTACACACTGCCAGCTTGGCTAAATTTTCCAAGGCCAGGAAACAAGTCACCCTGGCCTCCCACTTACCCTACACACCCACACATGTACACAAACACACATGCACACCTCAAATAACCTCACGAACACAACCTACATTTCTGTCATCTCCTGCTTATTCACTATCCCAAGCTCTAAATGTCCATCCCCCTTGTTTCTCATCCCCGGCAACTTTGTCTCTCTGCCCCTTTGGGCATCTCTTCAATGTTTAGTTTTGTTTTCCAGCAAAAACTCAGCTGCAAGAAGATTGTCTGTGTAATCCAACACATGACTGATTGATATGGATGTAGCTCAAGCTCAACTGTCTCTGGATTAAGCACAGCCCCTTTTCAGCCCTGTCTTAATATCCTACAGAATGCTTTAAGATCATGAAAATACTGGTGTACCAATATTAGTAACAGTAGTAGTGGGAGGGTTAGACGTGTGAGAGTCACACCACACTCTGGAGACTGATAGTTGTAAAAGCTAATAAAATGCCAAGTTCTTGGTAATGTCAGTAGTGTAAAATGACTGTGTAAGCCAGCATGACCCTGTCAACAAGCCAAGTAGGTGTACTGAAATCTTATCTGTCAGATTGTGTGGTCTGTTTATGTGGATGCAGTGATGGGATAGAGTTTTCATATAATCCACAGCACCCCTATGATCAGCTGACTGGAACAACCCGAGACTGATCTCACTGGGGTCAGCTGTTGACCTTATCCATGCAGTCAACAGAACCTGACTGATGATGTTTGTGTGCCTTCTTAAGATGTGGGTCTGGGGCCAGTAACTGAAAAGCCACTACTGGTGTCTCTCATTCTCTGTGGATTATGTTATGCCAAACTGTCTGCATGTCAGACGGCCCTGACATATCTACCGGACTGTGACTTTAATAGCACGGCTGTAAGCTTTTCCTTTTCCTTGACCCCATACAGCTTAAGGCTGGTGCTGACCTTAAAAAAAAATCAAGTTCTTTGATTAACTTGCTGTTGAAAAAGGGCTTCTTTGATTTTTAGCATTAAATGAATTTGTGGACAGAAGGTTCTGTCTTTTGACATGCAGACATAAATCAGCTTAACCAGAAACAGAGCTTTGATCAAGGAGCCAATTTGTCAAAAAGCCACTTTATTTCTGTACACATGGAAAGTTTTACATCTGTTCTGGTCTATAAGACCCTTTAGTCACACAACCTCCCAACCAAAGAAAATATATTCAAACACTTTTAAATGTCAGCCACTGTCAACAAAATGCATTCAAGTTCAGCAGCTTCGCAGCTCACAAAGAGCTCTCCTCAGGATCCTCCCTAAGTGGAAGTCGACCTTTGACCACATTTCATTAATCAGTGCTAATAAAGAAAACCTAACCCAGTGGACTTTCTCTGACAGAACTTAGTACATTTTCTATTTTAGGGTGAAAAGTCTGATTAGTAATCAGCTATTTCTGTTCTATATTCCTTTTTAAAGGTTAAAGGTCAGAGCGATTGTTTCCTTGTTTAGCCAGCAGACAGTCTGGTCTAATCGGCACCAGACTAACCTATGCTAATCAAAGGGGTATATTCAGTCCAAATACCTCCTGACAGGCAGGCCTTCATGTTGTGCAAAGTCTGACTCAAGAAAGCCAGCTTGTTACTTACAACCCTAGTGTTTTCATGTGTTCTGGAAAATAAAAGGATGCCGTGTCTAGTGTCCCCAGCTGGACGGTTCTTCTGCCTGTAGGGGAGCCTAAGGTTCACACGGAGCTGGGTACTAGAAACTAAAAGGGGTAAATTTTAGCAAAACCAGTTGATCTAAAAAACTAATTACTTTCCTAGCAATAAAATCAAGTAAAGGCAAAGTAGTTAAAGATAAGAATGAGAAGACAGGAAGTCATCTACAGAGGGTGAGCTGACACAAAGCAAATTGTAGTCAAAGAAAAAAAAAATAGGGAAAAGGGGGTGGGGTCAATAGTATTTACAGAGGCTACTCTTCTCAGTACATTTTCTAAACACCTTTCTACAATTCTTCTGTAGATTAAAGCCATCTAAGAGTCCACTAACTCTTTGTCTAAGACGGACTCTATAATGTTGAGATCAGGGATCTATGGGGGGCACAATATGCTGCAGGGACTCCTTATTATTCAGGTCACTGAAGACAGATCGTCATGATCGCGGCTACATGCTTGGGCTTGCTGTCATGCTGCAGCACGAATATGAGACCAGCGAGCTACATTGTTGATTGTAAGGGTTCATAGATAAGAAATGAAACGTTTGTACAACACTATGCAACTCAAAGCAAGACAAGATTCTGAACATGTTTGTGAGACAAAAAAAACAAAAACCGGTGAAAAAACGCACATTAAAGTGACTCACTCAGAATCACACTGTGTGTCTGTTTTTGTGTTCTATGTGGGCCTGCGTGCTCAGAGCTGAGAAAAGTGGATGTAAGGGGAGTGTTGACGCAAGATGACAGAAATTTCAACACAGCATACCACGAAGCACTTGCAACAGAGGTAAATCCTCTGATTTGAAACAGTCGCATTCAAAATAGAGAGGATTTAAAATTGTTTTAAAACTTGTTATAGGGGAATAATCTATACTAGATGCATATGGTAAGTTACTGCTTTAAAAGGTAAAATATTATTGGTATTATAAAGTATAGCCTAAGCTAATATTCAAAGCATAGTCTAGGAAAAGTTTTTCTCTTAAGAAGAAAGGAAGTCTGCAGATGTATGAAATCAAAAATGTACTTCAAATAACCTTCCTCTCATCTTGTACATGACACACACCCACACTTTGACACCTTTTGTCAGTTAAGTACCTTGTGCACAATGAGCCTGTAAGGTACGGACTTTGATTTTGTTCCCGATCAAGGAACACCTGCAACACTTTTTCTCCTGGCTATCCAACGAAATCAGAACTTTCTATAAAACAATATGTCCAATATGTCACTTTCACACTTAACACATCTGGTAAGGGACACAGAAACCCTTAGCAATTTTCATCCTACATGAAGCCAAAACAATTAAAAACTTATGGTGCTGTTCAAATGCCTTTATTTATTTAAAAGAAACTGACCCAGCACTTCTATATCAACCGTATTCTAACAATATTCCAGAGCATGTAAAAAGAGTATCTCAGCCATCGCCTAACCATCTCTGATTTACTTACTGTTAGTTCAGACAATAACAGCCAACAGACAAGATCAAGGGTAGACAGGTCCACAATGCCAAGAAACCGAATCCTTTCTATGATATAACAGTGCTGCTATAATACAATAACCTGATAATAAATCCTAAACTAGCCTCGTAATAAGCATGCCCCAGTGGGGCATTTTACAAAAAGTTAAAAGAGTTTCCAAATATGTTTGAAACAAGTTTCTCACATTAAGTTTAATAACATAGTATTTTATTCAAGTTTGTACCAGAGGACTTTTAATTATGCCTTGCTCTAACAGGCAAACGGTCCGGGAAATGCAAAAGCTCTTGAATGGAACGAATGATCACAAAACAGTTATACATGTTCATTAGTCTATTCTATTTAATTGTGTTTCATAAAAAAAATACTATTACCGGTAACTTCATTTTGGCGACACAGTTTTAGGACTCTAAAAAATAATGTGCTGAGTTTTCTCATTTTAGTATTACTACGCTGACAGTCATGTTGTTCTAACGGCTGTCTTCCTTTCCGTATGCTGTCGTAGTTTTTCAATCTTGTATCCTGTGTCGTAGTAGAAACATTACTAGCCAGAAATAATTAGCTTGAATGTCCCCTGGTTAAGTTGTCTGTTCACCTAGCACCACTCTAAAATACTGCGATTACAACTGGCAGTGAAATGTGATATTTTTTTGATATAATGCTGCTTTCAATCAAACCCATTTATGCACTGCTACATACAAAAAGACAGCATGCATGTGAAGCGAGGCACCAACCTGCAGCCTAAGAAAACTGCACATCTTGCAACCAACCTTTGTCTTCTTTTATCAGTGACCCAGTACCCCCCTCCCCACACACACACACACACACGCACGCACGCACGCACGCACACACACACACACACACACACTCCCCGAAGCACTCACTTAATCTCACCATCATTGTTTATTCACTTCCCGTCAAGTACACGCCTGGGGTCACACTTGAGGTTGAACGTACTACCAGGAAACTGACAACATGTGCCCACCGAGAGGCTTCCCTGCACCTTAAATGACAGGTTCACAGTCTTGCAATGTAACAGTAATTAGTACCTTAAATAAGAAACAAGCTCTAGAACAAGAGGTTCTAGGTTTGGATAAACTTTTACTACAGATTTCTCCATGCGTTCAAGTTTGAATTTGATCAAACAGGTGGCCACACTTTAGTATGCTAAACTCTGACTCTCTAAATGGTCACTGTGTATTGGAGGGAAGGCCACAGCAAATAATGTGCAGATGTGCAGCTGACTTTTGTGTTAGAAAGATGATTAAATACTGTGTGCCTAAGATTTTTTCATGCACTGATAATATCCATGCATGATGTTTTTTTCTCTTTTTTAATATGATTAAAATGTGTAAATTCCTTGGAACTCATGACTGGACCCTTTTTCAATTTTTGCTGAAAGAAGAAATGCTGACATGGGATTAGCCAACTGACTTAATCAGAAATTCACTGGTAATGGGCTCAGCAAGCCTTTCCCCAAATCAAGTCATTAAATTTGCCACATTTTCACTGACACCGTGCAGTCTAATGAATCATAATTCAAAAAATAATGATGGTCTATTTACAATCCAGCACAACAATGGCCAAATTTAATAGTCATCCACAAAACCGGCAAGACTGCCATTTAGCCTGACAAGATATCAGGTTCTAGCACTTAGTGGTAGACAGCGTGGCGTGTGGCACATAATAATTTGTCAGAGTTTGTGGCCGTGTGCAGCAGATGATTGGCTGGCAGACTGGTCTGTCGGCAAAAAATATTCATAAACTGATCTAAAAACTAACAGACCATCTTTCATAATCATTTACTCTAAGACAGTTAAATAGGGAAGCAAAAAGCTTAAAGATATAATGAACAAAGATGAGGTAACCTTCTTTCTTTCAATAGAATTAATCATATTCGTGCTCTACACCAATTTCAGTCTTGGTGTAGGGCATAATCAGAGACATATCTCAATCTTGTTCAGGAAACAAGCATTTGTAAGCGCTACTACAAACTAATTTAAGAAGTTTTTAAAATACATCTTAATATAGTACGAATTTGTCAGCTGTCAGAAGTGTCTCAATACAGTTACTTTACAAACAGATCAAATCCAAAGAAGGCCAAGCCCATATAAAAAACCCTATACTACAATAAAAGAAACAACATAGGCCTGTCTCCTTCAGCGCTGTTTTTAGAGGAAGCGTTTATAAAATTAATTCAAGGAAGTTGAAATTAAAAATACAACGATGGCTGGGTAATGAACTGTTATCAAGTTCCATGACAGGGACAATAAAAACTCTTCACAATAACAGCCTACAGTTAGTCACGAGGCTTTTCTATTCATAGTATTCAAGGGCTGATCGTGACATTAGAAAATAAAAACGGCGAGTGCTTAAATCAACACTCTTCATTCAACTTAAAATATATGACAACAAGATGCAAACAGTACCTTTGGTAGCGGTTTTCCCAGCTGAGCATAAAATTTAGTCCAGAACTGCATGAGAGACATGGATCCAACAGCTGCAGTTTGGGGGAGTAAAATATACACACACATACGCTCCTGCTTCACCTTGAATCCCTGAACTGGACAGTCTCTTCCATGTGTTGATCAAAGTGTTGGTAATCACTTTACAGCTGGTGCGCTCCCACCCAGCACAGGACTCTCACTAGCCCCTTCACAGTTCCTCTATGGTTCAGAGCACACATCTGCCTCTACCACAGATCTGCTGTGGGCAATGAGCTCACACCTACAACCTCTCACAAACAGAGATACAAGCAACTCTAAAACATACTTCCTGCTTCACCAGGACTGTCAGGTATTTGCATAAGGGGTTTAGTCATAGTGATTGTGGACTAGTTCCTCTGAGCTCAAAAAGGTGGTTGGAGAGCGAGTGAGAACAGAGGAGGAGGGGAGGGGAGAGGTGGGGAGAAGAGGGAGGGAGGAGGGGAGGAGCTTTCAGGAAATGATGCTTTTGTTGGTAAGTGACTAGAGTTACTGGCAGTAGGGCCCATTTTACTGTACATGGTGTAACTCAACCGCATTTGTAGTGTAAACAGTATTGCGCTCTGGACCTGGCCTCTCCTCACACCCTGCTGCTTACTGCTATGTTTAATGGGACTCGGCCACTATTTAATCATTATTATATTTAGAGGCCAAATCCCTGCCTGGCTTGCTGTCTTACTTCATACTCTTTTTTTGTGACTCTTTATCTAGAAAGATTCATTTTTAGGCCAGTCACTATTCTTTTAATAAATGCTGATTAATATAAGGTAAATATTAATACACACAAAAGCTAACAAAGGCAGATGCAACAAGTTGTCAAATAAGCTTTCTGGGAAGGGTGTGTCAGGTATGACAGGACACCTTTTTTCAGATATAACAGCACAGAATAGGATATAGTTTTCGATCAAGAGAGCTTCTTCTACAACCATTAAAGAGATTTTATGAAAAAAAGAAAAAACAGCCGAGATTGTTAAAAGTGCGTGTTTTCAATCTCACAGGGTCTTTCAAAGATTAGCCTATCTGCACACCTATTCATAAAAAGTTATTACTGCTTACTGGAACTATGGGTGTGATTGTAAAATGCAAACAACAAAAAAAAAACAAACAATATTCTGGGAATCTGACTGCTTATCAAAGGCAGCAACGTGCCAGTTTTTCTAAAACAAGAGCAATGTTAACTGTCCAACTGTCCATCATAAAGGAAAACATTGTGGTATTTAAAAAGAGAAATAATGTGATTTATGTGAAACACGGGGGGCCTATTTGTACACCCAGCTTCCAGGAATACATGATATCAAGCATGGAGAGGTACTGTAATGTCCATCTTCACTGAATTGAAGGGGAGTCAGGCTCTCAGAGACAGAGTGGCGCCTGTCCATGGTGTCATCATTGTATGACTGGGAATCCTCTGAATAATTTGTGTATGTATGTGAGTCTGGGTGTGTGCGTGTGTTTCGTTTCACATGGAAGGCCACTGGGGAGAAATTAATCATTGATGTACTTCTTTCGAACTCCTAAACACACCTTGCTGCTTCACAACCAAAAGAAGTACCACTTTATTTGAAAGGGAAGTACACCATCATAAACGTGGAATCTTTTCAAACGTTTATCACTGCTGTCATCAAGTGTCACTCAGTTAAAAATGTCATTTTTATGACAACTTGACATTAACTAATAGTTTGGGTTATATAACTACAGTTTCCAAATTGTACTCTTGCAGTCGGGATCAAGTACATAGTCATGAAACAGTTATATTACTGTTGTGGCAATATCAAGCCAATATCAAAGCCTTCTATGTATCACAGCTTAATGATGTAATGTTAACCCATAAAGCTAAACAGTTTACATACCCTATAAACATATCATGCTCATAAAAGGTTTACAAGAAGCTATGTCTTCTTGGTGAATGTGAAGTGCATCAACTTCGCATTTAAATGACTTATATGAACAAGTGCCGTTTAATAACATAATCCAAAAATATGTCGATAGTCACCTGTAAGTCTTATGCTGACCCTTTCAAATACACAAATGAATGCATTCCTGACTTTACATACAAAACATCAGGATATAGTCTTATTGTCATATGCGCACAGCTGCTTTCAGTGATCTACAAAAGCTAAGTGGCAATGTGAAGCTACGTGAAATGGGGCTAACTGAGACCACAAACAAGCAAAGCTGGTTTGATTTCCAAATCTGATTTTGATTCTAGCCCTCAATGACTTTGAATCATTTGAATCCTTTGTCACATTTGATGACCCTTATCAAACAGGACCAACAATTGTATTTTTCCATTCACTGTGATGATATCATCTCTAACTTGCAAGGTAGACACGGGTGCAAGTCAAAACCTGACTATTGCAATAATTATTTTTTGTTAAGAAATACTCAGTTCCTAAACAAATGAGAGTAGAAGTTAAACTATCCGAACCTAATATTAAGGCACACAGTCTTCACGGAAAACAGTGCACCTATTAACAACCCTTTAAATTAACACCTTTGACCTCCTCCTTCGGAAACTAGGCCAGTCAAATGACTGTGCTGGAGTGTCTTATAAGGAAGTAACCGAGAAATACCAACTGATTTATATCATGACAGGTTTGCCACAGAAAAAAAGAAAGTCAAGACAAACCAGTTCGTCCTCTTACCGCACACCATATTCCAACCCCCCCCCTCCAAGAAAAACAACAAAAACACCCTGAGAACTTTCAAATTCACCAAATTCACCAAATATTTTAAAACAAATGAAAATAATTCTATTAGCTGGGTATTTCTGTATGCATTGCAAACACTTAAATGTCTTAAATGCAACAGAGAGGTTTAAACTACACCTGTGTGCAAAAATATGAGCTTAGTTATGATCTAGTTCATGGTCTGCAGAGTTGCACAGGTTAAAAAAAAGCATGCCTTTCAGGAACCAAGGGGCCTTAACATTTTTTCAGCTGGGTCTTAGACTAAACAGGATCTTTCTCTTTGCTTTTCTCTTTTCTTTGCCTGCCCATATAGATATTTTGATGTTATCACATTTCAACCTCATATCTAGTGTGTTTATATCACCTTAGACAAAGACAATGATCTTTCTACAGGTAATTGCCAACAGCTGGCTAAAGACTTACTCACGTTTGGAATTTTGAGTGTGACTTATTTAGCAATAAGAAATTTTCAGTTCTACAAAAAGCAAAACTAAGAAGACTCAATGCAAATGCACACTTCCTAGAAATGTACTTGGCAGTATTATGAGTGTAAACGTGAGAGCAATTACACGGAGAGACAGAACAAGAGTATGTAGTAAGAGACTAAGACCAGGAGTGTGCCTAAATGTGCTCCAATGTGTGTACATGTGCACATACAGTAGGTATACTGTATATATAGAGGATATAGTATGTATGATAGTATGGTCTGCTTCTGACGTGATGTGCACTCCTTGAGGTTAGCCAGAGTGGTTAGTTTTGTCTTTATTGTCTTCCAGTAAATCTTGTTGTCATTGTGACTTTTGTCACATAGACTCACGTGTTTAAGGTCCACAGATTACAAAACTTGGGCTTGGTAGGTATGCATGTATCACTGTGACAAAGGGTATAGCTTTCTTTCAAAACGCGGTTGCGTTTTTGTCAAAGTAGCAGCTCTCTTTTTTTTCTAATTACAGTGAGCAGAGTCAGCAGAATGGAAATATGTTGCTAGTTTGAATCTACTAAAGAAAAATGGCATTAAAATTCTTGAGGTTAATAAAAACCAGTAAATACAAGTTAGCCTCAATATGGTTTTTCCACTGTTTATCACAGTTTTACTGTGTCCAAGCTGACTGTTTTGGTAATGCCTTAGTTTATAGCTTCTTGGTGGTACTATAACTCCCAGAAAAGGTATTTTATGCCAACTGTTATTTCTGGGGGAAGTTTCCAGCGAAAGACAGCACATATTGGCAAAGCTTCAGTTCATATAACGTGTAGGTAATTTTATTCAGCCATTGTTTAAATCTCTCACATTTAATATGTCCTAATTACTTATGATGTGCATTGTGTGCATTGGTTATGATGTTTCAACAACCTTATCCTGATCACAATACAGTGGCCACATGTCCATTTTATTTATTAGTAACTTCGAGAAAAGTCATATAAAAATAATATTAACGGGAATATAAACAGGAAGTCTACTGATTCTAACACAAATAATCAACTGTTTTCAGAATTACAGCAATCCAGAGTTACACTTCCTGGTCATATGCTGGTTAGCTGCATAAACAAACTGTAACATTGTGGGAAGACAGCAAACCAAAAGAGATTTTCCTAATGACCCTACAGCTGTAACTGAAACAAAGAAATTGCTGAGGTAAACACGGCAGTCACTTGACAAAACCAAACGATCCCATCAAAAACTCTGCCTAGTCAAATATGCCTAAATGTTTTCTGTATTGTCATGAATCAACAGTGGGGGGGAAAAAACAAGAAATTCTGCTTTCTGATTGTGGATGGACACAGGAAAAACATGGCAGGATCACCACGGAATGGGGGAATGAAATGGAGGATGAAGTGAGCTGAGTGTGAGTTGGCAGATTAGTCATGATGACCCCATGACTTACATTTTCTCCCCCATGCCTCACATGGCAGGGAGTGTCTAAAACCAGAAAGAAGAGCTGAGAAAGCACAATATAAGCACAAAAGATCTCGCTGCCGCAAACAGGCACAAGCAAGCATTTTAACATCACATATTTTTGACACCACGAAAACAAATCTCCACTACTTACTGCTTGTGAAAAGAGGTAATCTAAACTAAATCTCACAACAACTGTTTTCTAATTATGTACCTACAGATAATTAGACATCTGTGTCATACACTCAGGAGCCCTGTATGATTACTTTACAGAAGAAAGCTCAATCCAGACAGGCTAAAACATGCATTTGGAAAACTAGGGAAACCCCACATGAATCACACAATCCATGTAAGCACTACAATACACGCGCATGACACGTAACTTTCTTTTGTATAATATATGACATGTGTAGCTTTTGATTTTAAACCCCTCCCACCAGTCTTACAAACCAATAAAACCTTGCCTTTTTTTTCTCTTTTTTTTTAAAGAGAGAATTATTAGACTCATTCAAACATCTGGAGCCAAACATGAAGTGAAACTCTTGCGTGTAGATTCTGTGTCTGCTTGTGCTTCATTTGAAACTGCTAGTAATGATGGACTACAAATGATGTGTCTGGAAACTGGATATCAACAACAAAAAACTCTGAATTATCCTTGCAGCTTTGTCATAACGTACCTCTAATGTGCACGTTCATTAAATGTATTTAAGATCTTTTAGTTCTTCTGGTTGATGCAAAACATCTGAGCAAAAACTATATGAGAACTTGTTATTAGAATTTTTTTATTCTATGATTTCTTTATCATAGAATGTAAATGCATGCTTTTATCTACAGACAATACATTGTTCACTGGCCAGGCTATGCTGTCAATTTGCTACGGCAAGGAGCTGTTCCAGCATCTCTTCTGACTAAAGATAGATTTGTCCAATTAATTATAGTCATGTCCAGAAGTGTATTTCATGCACCAGGATTGAAAAACATTATTATTTTTTACAATCTGCATTTTCTACATTTTTATTAGAACTACTGTTTAAAGAGTTGCCTCGTAGGAACATAATGAGGAAATATGTTATAGAAAAAATGCATATGCAAAGCAAGGATCCCTTATCTTGAGCCACCACTGTGGCTGCTTTGGCTTTATGCTGGACTAAGGAAAGCCCGGACAGCTACGCCTTCTCTAGTTAGTGGCGCTCTTCTTTAAAACTCATCATCATAGCATATTGTGTTTTAATGTGGTTCCATAATGACACTCATAAACTCAAAATGGATTCAGATTAGAAATTCACTGGTCTGTGCAATTACAATGGCTCCTGTTCATACAATACTAGCTATAAAGTACTGGCTGAATGGACACAAAAGTACTTAGAAATAAAAAATGCAAATGATGCAAAGTAATGGGTATGGGTAGAAGTCTGTGTCTTCAATGCCCCTGTTTAAGTATTTCCCATTTTTGAATGAATGTCCAAGTTAAGCATAGTCTCACAGGCACTGAAATAATTCACAGTAGCTGAAAAAACTTCCAGGACTTTCTAAGATGCTTAATATTTGTAAAATGATTTGAAGCATGACTAAAACGCCGACTTCTAAAGGCATAAAACCATAGAAGAGAGGATCACACAATTATAGCTTCCTATTAATGACATGCCTTGACAGGAATTGGGCAGGTGCTGCTGCAGTCGTCTAGACAACATCAGGCTTTAATAAGGTTTCTCTACGGTAAATTAAGGCTCAACTTAATACACATGAAAGGCAAGATGAAAGGGGTGAGTGGGAGGTATTATCCTTCCCTATGATGAGCAAGTAAATGAGAGTGGTAGACAAAACAAATAAACGAAAAAACTCAAAACAAAACTGCAAGACAAATACATCTTTCTGTATTTATAAGACTATCTTCATCCCGATTCTTGAAGCCATTCCAATATCATCACAAATCCAGCAAATGAGGGAACATCTTTTGGAAAAAATGTCCACCCTTTCTTCAGTAGATTTCCAAAGACTTGTGAAATAAAAACTGTTCCGGTGAGACCATCTGTAGGTCAGCATGTACAAGTGCTAAATAAAAACCAACCTGGGTAAACTCTCCATTCCTAGAGAAGTTGAGGCCGGGAAAGTCCATGTCAGAGATTCCCGGGTATATATCCACTGGCATATCTGGAATGTTGGTGAAAGCTCTGCCGTTTAAGTGGTACTGCCTAGAAAGAAAGACAAAGTTTAGTCTGTTTAACTGTTACACATAGCTTTTTCAAATAATAACAAGGTTTATACTCATTCAGCTACAAACACCTTAAAGCTGCCAAAGTTCACAGGCTTTTATACCTGTACAGTAAGTAGCAGACATGTGAAGCTGACATTTAAGTAGTACACCAAAGTACTCCAAGACAAGCGTGCCGGGTGCTGTTTGTTATTTAGTATTGTCTAACTAAAAGTTAATGGTCTAAAGTTATAATACTGTGTTACAAAACATTTTTTTTAAATTCCACACACGCCTAACAGGTGAAGGCGGAACACTTTCAGTTTGTTCCCTTATGGCATTTTCAAGCCCAATCTAGTCTCTTGTAACTCTTGAAATCTTTGTCTTAGTAAATAAATAATAACAAAAAACAGGCACCAGGTATTAAAAGAAACAAGCTAAACATGTATCTCGGGACAGGCAGGCAGAGATAGACAAGATTAGAAAAACCCAGAGGGTAAGCGAGAGCTATCAACAGAAAGTCTAAGTACAGAGAATAAGAGCAGCTCCTACCCGTTTCAAAGATCCATTTCTCCCGAATAACAACCTTCACTTTGTCTACTGTGCTAATATCTGAAACTGTCCAATAGAACTCCTGCGATATTTTCAGTTTCTTCCTGAGTACAAGTCATCATAACGCAACAAGCTTACTCGTCTATGAGTGGTAAAAGCACAGTCAAAATGAAAGCAAAACTAAACCCTTGTAAAGGTGGAACTATAAAAGGACCATCCCATATTCGTCTCACCCAATCATGTTCCAGGGCTCAGAACTGAAGGATTGGAAACGTCCAAATCTATTCAAAGGATTAGATCAGCAGGCCTGATTGATTTAAGGTCAAAATACATCAAGGGGATGAAAGGGCAGTCCTAATCCAGTGTAAGGAAACCAAACTATGGAAACATGGTTCCTCTGATTTCAATCAGAATCAGAATCAAAATACTTTATTGATCCCTGGGGGAATTATTTTTTTGTTACAGTGCTCCATTATAAACAAACATTAACAAGACAGACAATACGCTAACTAAGAATAGTACAATATATACATATATATATATATATACATAAAGTCACTTATTAATAAATAGCTGAAAATTGTTCATTTATTAATGAACAACAAAATGACATGTTGCCAAATATTCAATATTTGAGATTGTACGTGGTCACACATTCAGTATTTGCTGAGAATATGTTATCTTTATCTTGGTTATTGTTTTATATAACCAATTCTCTCACTTGGTTACTTATGCAGCCATCGATTTTTCGTTTGAATTTTTGCGGATGAAAGGGGCGTCTGGCTGATAAGTAGTAGGGGTGGGGGAAAAAATCGATACTGTGTAGTATCGTGATATTTTGTTCGCTAATAATGTATCGATACAGGGACAGCAGAAATCGATATTTTGTTACAAAAGGGTTTTTGTGCTCTGACTTCAGAGCATGTTGATCCTTTTTCTGAGAAAGAATCCTGACATTCCTTCACTGTCCAAATGTGTTTAACGTTTTTTGGCAGCAATAAACATGACAGTTTACTTATTTTAATTTAAGACATGTTTTATTTTAATTAAGTTTAAAACTTTTTTATTTAATATAAAATTATATTTTGTTTTAATTTACTTTCAAATTCTTCAGTTGCTGAAGGGGCTGCATAGTTTTCATATTGCATAGTGCAGAATAGCTATAATTGTATCAGATGGTTGCATTCAGTTAAGTTGGACTAGACTGTAATACAAACCGTTCAGTTTGTCAACAACAAAACTGACTGAAATGAGAGAAAGACTAAGTGCGAGACTTAGATATTAGAGAAAATGAATATTGATAAAGTTTACCTTTATGTACAGAATCTGAATATCGCAAAATATTTTAAAAAATTGCAATAATATCGTATCGTGCGTTAAGTATTGTGATAATATCGTATCGTGGGATGTATGGTGATTCCCACCTCTAATAAGTAGGTTAACTTAAAAAAACAAAACAAGACAACAATGAGGTCTTTGTTAAACTTATTTTTCCTCAATCAAGTAGATGGGGAGTTAGTGTGAGAACAAGTAGTTTGCCTACACAATGGAAAAAGACAAGATTAATCATGGCGATAAATATAAATGAGAAAAAAAAGGTAAAGAACATGATTAGTTCTCAGAAAACACCGCGAATAGTAACAACCATCCACACTGGAAATCCCCTTAGCAAACAGTGATATGAGTGTGATATTATTACAACAGAAGTCTTGGCAGGACAGCATAAGCTGCCTTCCAATAACACAAAGCCAGTGAGGGTCTCTCAGCTAAAGTAGCTGAATGACTTACTGTTTATCCCATCATGCATAGCCTGAAGCTGTGCATAGATAATAATATCTATAACTTTGCTTTTCCGCACACCTTGGTTTTCTGTTCTAGTGTGCAGTTATCTCAACTGTCTTTCAATTACTGCGATTTTACAAGTTTGCTAGAATTATGTTTATTATTAGGTTTTCAGATAAATTACTTCCTGGCATCCTGTGCCCCTTACTTATTGAGAAGTTCATAATTAGGGTCTTTAAAGGATCAGACCTGATGTGCATTTCAAACAATGACTGTACAAAAGTCTATAGTCATTTTCTACGCTCTTTACTTTAAACATTAGATTGTGTTTCAGCTTCAAAGTGGTTCACTATAGTGCTGACACCTTCAGGATTAAGGCATCATCCTTAAAGCAAACTCCTATGGAGGTGCGGAACTTGCAGTAACTTTGGAAATTAATCCTGAAATAAAAATAAATAAATAAATAAATATTTAAAGCTATGCTAACAGTGAATAAACACAGGAATTTAATGTACATTTAAGATTACCTGAAAGTGATTGTAGATAAAGGTAAGTTTGTCACATTTTGCCCAATTCAGGAGTAGCCATGAACTGTTTACTGTGAGCAAACATGAGCACTTTACAATGATGTTAAAGTGTTTTCGGCTTCTTCCATAGAAAAATCTGAGATTATTATCAACATCTACGGGATGCCCAAGATTACAAAGTAAACAAAGACATGCAACTGCTCTGATTCCTAGGAGTATCTCACGAAGTACAGCTTTAAAAAAAAAAAAAAAAAAAAAAAAAGGATCCTACTCGGAAGCACATTTCTTTGAATCTGAGTATGCTATTTTTAATAACTGTAGTGTATTCTTTTTTCTTATGTTATACAGTCTCTTATTTCTTGTTTTTTTTTATTGTATATTCTTTAATATAGTGTATACATGCTCCATCTGCCTGTCACTTTGCTGCTGGAACACGCAAATTTCTCCAACAAGGGACAATAAAGGACAATTCTAGTCTAATCTATATTTCTATTCTAAATTTATCTCCCGCAGTGAACTTTGGCTCATGGCAGTGGGAAACACTCCAGTGTGACTCTAGGTAGTACTGTGCTAAACTGTTAATTAAATCACTTGAAAATATTTAACTGAGCAGAAAATTAGTTTCTACTTATGTTTAAAAATCAAATGGAGTTTTTCATTCTAAAACTGGTTCTCATTTTCCAGTTTTTCCCTTACAATGACTACCTGCTATGTGAGTATGTGTGTAGGGCACTTTAATCACATCTTTGTGAGGACACTGACTAAGATATATGCATTACTGAACCTCAAACTGCCAGGTTCTATCACCAAGAATAACAGTCAACTCTCACTCTAACTAGGGCTGCTCGATTATGGCAAAAATGATAATCACGATTATTTTCACTGAAATTGAGATCTTGATTATTTGACGATATTTATTTAACCCTTTAAGACCTACGATAGAACCAAGTCCGCCAGAGCTTATATTATTTTTTTACATGTTGTAGTGCCATTTATGGGAGCATTTCAAGTTGCTATACAACTGTTATAGCCCATATTTTAATAATATGTATGCATTAAGTCCATAGTAACTACATTAATTGCAAAAAAGTGCAATAAACTACAAAAAAAATTGAAAATTGTTTTTGTTTTTTTTACATATATTTCTACTTGGAGAAATTTAAGAGGTTTATCCCTCAAAACTTTAAATACAAAAAAGTTGCAAAAAATAGTTTACAACAACAGGAAATTTATTTTGAGTGTCTTCATAGTTTTATTTTGGAGATACACCAATTTTTATATACTGCAGGAAAAACAAAAAACAATCCTATGATGCAAATTTGCAAAGAAAACAGCAGGTGCATCAAAATAAACTATTTCCAGCAGTGCAATTTGAGTTCCAAGCATCCCAGCAACTATTCAGAAAAGTCAAACATGACCAGTATAGGCTTTTAAGGCCTACAAGTAAAAAACTACATTTCCGCGAAATGACGTCACTTCCGGTTTCGGCCAGGAAATGGCGGACATGTGATAGTTCGCGCTGACGCCTGTTTCACTGTGGGATGTGTTACGAACAGCTGATCGGATCGGCAAAGCGTGTTTCTGGAATATTATGTTTTTGTTCCTGCAAGCGCTTTTTATGCAATTTTTGCAAAGCTTTATGTGGAAGGAAACCGTGACCGAGGACAAGCTGATGGCATCAGATGTGAGTACAACTCCTCCGGTTTCATATGCAAAACAAATTATTGCGCTAGCTTACACGGTTCCGGTTCTACAGGGATTTAAAAATAGTTACACAAAACGGAGCGTGCTGCTCTGACCGGCTTCAATGACTTTAAAAAATAATATAACATAGTGTGCAACACCACTGAAGTTTTTTTTTTTACCTCTCTTTTCAACCAACGGCAGTCACTCTCCTCTCCAAATAACTTCTGCTTAGCTTTCTGAGCTTCCCTCGGGTCCTCTTAATCAGCGGTCTCCAACCTTTTTTGCACCACGGACCGGTTTATGCCCGACAATATTTTCACGGACCGGCCTTTAAGGTGTCGCGGATAAACGAGGGAGGGGCTAATAATCGGCTCAGTCATTTTTAATGATCGTTGAAAGCCCAGATCGTAATCGTGATTAAAATTCGATTAATTGAGCAGCCCTAACTCTAACCCTACCCTAAACCTACACCTTAACCTAACTTTAACTCTAAAACAAAGTAAAGAGTCTATTTAAAGTATTTAACGTCCTAAACAGGGCTTTGAAGATGCGTGAAAAACTGAGAGTTCAAACATTTACAAATGGTATTACTCAAATTATTTAAAAGCTGGACAAGTATGCACTATAAGTGTTATGTTGTTATGTTTTTTATTTTTCATCTTTGGTTTCCTGTGATAAATATATCAATCAGTCACTCATGCTGTTTGGATGGGCTGATCATGACGAAGTTGCAACCCACAATCTGCCTGTGGTACACACACACAAACATATGCACAGACACACTTAGGGAGTGTCTCTATTAAAAACAGAAAGTTTAAGATGGCCATATGACACATATTGAATTTGTAAATCATAACTATAATATCACCTGAATTACAGTCTCTCCGAAAAGACTCTCTACAGATTATTTAACTCGTACTGTATTTTATTTTATTTTTTTGCATAAGCTAACACATACCATGTAATCTCTATGCAGCAACTGCTGAAATATTTTTCAGTGTTTGGATCTTTTTAAATTGGATTTATGAATTAGATTTTTAGCCTTGATGATGTGCCATCTTCACATAACTAGAGAAGACAAATATTCAGCCAGTGCCAGATACAGTGATGTTGATACCAATATGACTAAAAATAACACAGCAGGATATAGGGTGGGGACAGACAAATAAGTTTCTTCATTGTCTGGGACATGCAGAGTTGTAAATATCAAAACCACAGTGCAACAAACTGTCAAGAGAAGATAATGTTTTTGCTAATGTTCATTTCATATTTCACAGCTTTACATGCAAATGCAAACCGCCACCTCCAAAATTTCAACCTGCTGTGACAAAAAACATGGTTCTTCTGAATAAAGATACCAGGGTAAGACTGCTGTCACTGTGTGTTAATAAAAAGGTAAATTTTAACAGGTCAGTGTTTTGCTCATATAACCTATGCTGTGAGTTTGTAGCTGGTTCCATTAGTAAATAAATTAATAGATTAAATTAAGAGACAGTGAAGTAGTTCTGTGAAATTGCAGCTGGACAGTAGATATAATCAATTTAAGTTGAGAGAATGACCTGTTGCCTTCTATTTGGTAAGCTATGAACTCACACACAACTCTTAATTTATCCTTTTCTTGTCTTTATAATTGAATTCTACATGTTTAGGCCAGATAATGATAAACTGAGAAATACAGCATTATTAGCGGGGTGATTCTTGCTATTCTATTGCAGCTAGTAGCTTATGCCTGTACCTCAATGTCTCTGCTGGCAACCAGCTTGAACAATATTACAGAACAGAGAATTGCTGAGCTGTTAACCTGCTTCAAGCAGGTGGAGAGCAAGCCCTATCAGGAAAACTCACTGCAATATTCTGCCTCATTTGCAAAGTACATGCTGTACTGCAACTTTCCACTAAGTTAAGTGAATAACGAATCGCCAAGATACAAAGTAGGTAATGGTGCAAGTGAGCGTATAACCTTTACAGTACCCCCTTTACCCCCCACCCACACACACACACACACACACAAAAATGCTTGTTCACCAGTGATGAGCATGTGCCAAAACAGAGCCCTAAATCAAACATACTCCTATTGTTCTGGATTTTATTATATTCCCAATGGGTGAGAAAGTGCCTTGGTTTTTCTACAACCCAAAGCACACAGATTAATCACAGACAATTCACATATTCTCAAGTGCTCCACATTTCATATAAAACTCATCTCCAGAGCTACTATAATGAGATGTATGCTTTAGTAAGCTCTAATACTAAAATGAACTTCCTCCTGCTGTAACTGTCACTAGAATCTAGGTGATGTTTTTATTACTCTTTATAAGGATCATTTCTGCTGCGCAGGGGCAGAATCAGTCAGCCAGTCCATCAATCTGTGTAAACAGAGCACTGGTCCATTCACATTCTTCCCTCAATGGGGTCTTGTGAGCTATTCACTTCTCAGCTTGTGCCCAGTAGCAATGTGAGTGGACAGCTGAGGGCTTTCGACACCAATCAGTTTCATTCTGACTGTGGAGAGCAAGTCAATCATACTTAGCTGCAGCCTGCTCTGTAACCTGAGGATCCTTCAAAAGAAGTAACACACACAGGGTCGTGCCACACTGAACATCAAAAATTAGCAGGGTAATGTAGAGATGCAGAAACTGGAGGTTTAGTCCTCTGTCCTGTTTACTCATGCCACATTCAAACTTGGGAAACTCTTGTTGCCTTTGAAATGGTTGCTTTAAAGACAGAGAACCACGACTGTGACACGACTGCGACTGTTACCATCTTCAAAGTAACTTTGGTGTGGGAAGACAGCAATAACACGGCAATAATACAGAGCCAGCCTGCAGTCAGTTTGAGATTGAATGGGGTCAAGCTGGCAAATACATGCAGCAGTTTGTGAAATACAGCAATGAACTGAGATAAATTGGCAAAAAAAAATCGTCAATCTTTTGTAATCTTTTGCAATTCTGGCTCCATCTACAGAGAAACTACAGAAAGTATTTACATTAAGAGTCCAGTCAGAACCCAAGTAATCTGAAATGGAAATAAGGAAATTCCTCCGGAGACAGTGGAGAAGTGATATTGCTTAATGTAGGACAGTAAATTTAACTGTAAAAGAAGACAGGAACTCTACAACCTTGCATCAGAATACAACCAGGTAAGCCAAATTCCCTATTCCAAAGAGACACACACACATTGCACATCAGATGCACTGATCAGCGCAGGCTGAGTGCAATGTGTAGGCAATTAATGAATTCATCTTCATTAATGAATTCAATGGAAATTATTTTCAAACCGTCCCAATTTGTTAAGAGTGACTGCATTCAATCTGAGTTGGACTACAATTGTTGCCTCCCACAAAGGGAATTGTGTAATTGTTTTGCAATTTAAAGTGGTCGCCCACAAGTTGAGGGTGAAGGCACACTCAAACACCGAGCAACCTCGAATGCTGCAACTACTTAAAACTGGTCACCAAATCTGAAAGAAAAATTAAATGTAATAATCAAGCAACCACTAACATTTCTTAGTTACTTTTTTTCTTTGTCTATTTCTATTTTAGTGATACTGAGCCATTAAATAAACTAGGAGCAGGACTGAATAATTTTTGAAGTGCTGCAGAAGGAATGATTAACGTGAATTAAATCTCTTGATCAAAGACTTGGTTCTTCTAAAAACCAGTCAGCCACTTCACTCTAAAACAAAACTGAGAGTACACAAAGACTTCCTCAAATGAGGGGTCCTCAAAACACAGTACTGAAGAACTAGTTGAAATTCAATCAAACCAATCTTGCAATAAACCACAGACCCCTTGTGAATTTGATTGTATTGTACATTGTAAAACAGAGAGTGAGATAAGAGTGTTGTAAACGCAACTTGATGTCAGAAAATTCCACTTTGAGTGAACTTGAAAACCACAGACCCTGCTTTCAACGTCATCTGGCACTTGAACTTTCAAAGACGCACTGCACTGGCAGCAATAACAATAGAAAACACCACTTCTTTAACAAACACTTCTTCAGTTATCTTCAATATGACACAATCTTGGTGATGACTAAATTCATCTTTAAAATAACAAGTCACTATCCACTGAATCACCAAATAGATACTGTATACAAGCCCACTCAATTCTCAGATTTAATGCACATAGTTTTTAAGTTTGGACTGGTTAAAGCAAAAGCCTAATGACGATATCACTTTTAAGACCCTGATAGTTTTCATGATGCAAGAAAGAACCATAATGACTGCTCTAATATTTAGCATGTATCATAGAATTAAACAATTCTGCTGAAAAAAATGCTAACCCATACTGCACAGATACATAAACGGTACATATGACCTTTTATATCAGAGTGCTTATACAAAGTGCACCTGATCTTTAACAGATTAAAATGTCAAAATGTTCCTGAGTGCACAGCTGTGGCTAAATGCATGGAGTGCAGTTCGTGATAACGACTGTGGTTCTTTCTGCCAACAAAAACAAGACGTTACGCAGCCCTTTTCCAGTTTAACTTTATACATGCACAACTTAGGAGAAAACGTTCATTTAGCACTGAGAGATCCTGCAGTTAAGTCTGACACTGGGCCACTCACTACGGGAAATAAAAGAGATTTGATAAAGAAGACCTGCCCAGTGATCTGAGCTGGTCGTTGAGTGTTAGAATGAGTATGTGATCAGCTGTAAAAAACAAACATTCAATCAGCTTTGGGGGTTTCAAAAGTTATGTGCCCACTGAAAGAAACACTTTTACATGCATCTAAATGATAATTTCATGTTAGGTTGGACCAGTGTATCCATTTTCTTTCAATCCTAAAGGTTTATATTTATCAAATATATACAAATGTTTCCCTCAAGTTTACCCGATTAATAATAAATCGTATATAACTGAGTTTAACCTCCTAGGACCTGGCGTCCACATATGAGGACATCACATTTTGGGTCGTCTAGACCAAAATACTAAATTTTGCTCTACATTTTGCTCTACATAATATGCCCAAATATCAAAGAGAAATTAAAAATGCATGCTTAGGAGGTTAAGCACCATCATACACTTATCTAGCTATATTTGACCAATTCTAAAAATTCTTTCACAATTTTTGCTCTTTTTATATTTATATGTATTGCTGTAGGATACACATATAAATGTCATTCTGACTGACCACATTTAAATGTGTGGAAGTGATTGTGTGCTATGTGGATGTCACTGTCTCAGGGAAGTATGCATTGATCAAATACACCAACATGAGGAAAAATTTATAATAATTTAAGTCCCTAGACAGCTAGTGCATTTTGTCAGTTCATGTGTGAAACTTGGAAACCAGGAAACTGCCTGTTTTAAATGCTTAACATTGGGGGTGTAACAGCATTTGAAACTCAGGGTTTGGTCTGAACTTTGGTTTCAGACTGCATTCAGCACTCAGATGCTGCATTCTGTGCTTAGAGTGCTACTAACTGTCAAGTATATATCTTTTTTTTTCATTGAAAATGTAAATAAATCATTCAAATATCAAAAATGTTTCCATTAAAAAGAATAAAACATATTCATAATTAACTGAGATAAACTAGTAAACCCAAAAAGACAGCTAGAACATCAACAAAAGGTGCTGGGTAGACTTTGCTTGATATAAATAGTCTTCTGGCAATAACTGTTAGGCTCCCAGGGAACATTAAAAAAAAGAGCATTTCATACCCAACCCAGCTTTCTGAACAGTTCAAGAGAAATACATGTGCTACTACACCCCTACTGAATATGGTAATTGTTATGGAGCATTCACTTTGAAGATACTGTAAACTGTGCTTGTAACTTACTGATTTCCAGACTGCATAGGGCAGTGTATGCTGTATCCACTCTGGTGAGAAGAGAGGGGCCAGGCAGTGGGGGTGGGAAATATTGAACTCTAAAAAGAAAGATTAAAAAAAGACTTATCACTTAAAGCAGCATTAGGACTTTAACACACAGGAAAGGCTCTCCTCTTGGTCCAAATTTAATATAAGTCAATACTATTACCAGCACTTTGCTATGTGTTATACTAAAAACAAAATACTTTGTTTAGATAAATCCCATCTTTACCCCACCAAGAAGTGAATGCTGCAGCTGATGGCAAAGAATGCCTGGGAATGATTTCAAAATGTTTCACTGTAGTTGCGCAATCCAATAATCGGTGATTTCAACAGCATTCAATAACATTCATCCTTAGTGTAATCTAGAGAGGTGGAAAGTTTCAGTTTCACGTATGGTGGGGGTTTTTTTTTGCTTGTTTTTTAAAGAAATTCTCAGGAATAGCAATCATAATCCCATTACAGCTGAAAAGGGTGGAAGCCTGCTTTCATCACTTTTTAGTGGAATCATTTACTTTTCTGTTCACAATACACCATTAGAAAATGTGATTGTTTGATTATGTATTTAAGCACAATCTTTTAGATCTGTTAAGATGATCCAGACCAAAATTCAAGTGATTATCCAACTACATTTGCAGCAAAATGCCACACATTTCCAAATGTGTGGCATTTTGTGACACATGCTCTTTTATTTATCTATTTTGCCTTTTTGAAAAATATTAAAGAAGTGAAACATAAAAGAAGAAAAACTATGGAGGTTATGCAAATAGGCCTATATATAAAAATGCAAACACACCTCCATGCTAGTGGGGGTTACAGAGAACAAGCTGTTGTCCAGCTGAGGGCCTTCTGGATGCAGGTAGTTCTCCCCGTCCATGGCCATCGCTGAGGTGAGGGTTGGCATCAGACCACAGCTTCACTCATGACCACCAGCCGACTTAAACTATGGACTTTCCGACCACCACTCAGGTGCTGGCTGTGTGTGAAATAGGGCTTTTAACAAGGGCAAATGCAGTCCATGACCTGAAAAAAAGAGTAGGAATGGATGAGACATATAGGAAATGAAGAGGACAGCAACAGGAAAAAAGCTGTCAAGCAGTTTCGCTGCAAATATGGTAATTATAAAATCAAGGAAGATGGTGTAAAGATAAATAAGCCATGAAAATCAGCAGAAACTGTGGGCTTAATGGCTTACTTAAAGTCAGATTCAGCAATAAAAAAGCTCAAAATCTCAAATTGAAGTATTTGGCCCATGTGCAACTGCAGTGATGGATACACAGAGAAAAGGCTCTTAGACTAGCCTATAATGCAAACCCCATTTTATATAATCTGACAGTTATACATGTTTTGTAATTTTAGTTTTGTTCTTTTTATTCAACAAACGGCATCCATAAAACCATGTCTGTCATGGTCCTGGGTCGTTGACCCAGCGTTTTGCGTTTTTTCTGATCTGTATTAGTTTAGGGTTAACCTGAAGTTTGGTGTATTGTCAGCCCTACCTGTGTCTGTCCTTGGTGCTCTGTTCATGTCCCCGTGTTGTGTTGTACATCAGTCTGTTTCCTGTTTTATTTTGAAGGCTCGTGTTCTGGATTTCCTGTTCTGTTCTGAAGGTCTGTGTCTGTTATTGTGTTCAGCTTGTCTCCTCCGGTCCCCGGGTGTATTAGGTTCAGCTGTTCTTCCCTCCTGTGTGTGATTACCTGATTACCTTGTGTGTGTATATTTAGTGGGTGTCGGTCTGTGTTCGTTGTCGGCTCGTCTGCGTTCATCCATGTATCACTGCGTTAATCTACATTCATCTGCGGTCTATGGTGTTCCTGTCTCTGCGTCTCTCTGCCCCGCACCCCTTTGTATGGTCCCAGGTTTGTCACTTAGTTTCTCCCAGTTTAGGTTTCCGTTTGTAATTACTCGTGCTTCATTGCCTGTTTTTGCCACTACCACCCTGTAAATAAAACGTCACTCGTATCATCAGTTTGCTGCATTTTGGGTCCTCCTTTTCCTCCACACCACACGGCTCCCTCCGCCAGCCGTGACAATGTCATAAAAAAATATGTTTTAGAAAGACTATGTCTGGCATAGCCATATAAACAGAGTCCAGTTTATGAGAAAAAATAGAGAAATTCAAATATGTCATAAAGCACTAAAATGATTTACAAAATATGATAAAATGGTAATATGAAGATAAATTAAAAAGCAATTGGCCTTACATTTTAGGGCTGCTACATTTGTCAGAACACAAACTGAATTCAAATCTTATTCATAATTAGAGATGGACCGATCCGATGTTACGTATCGGTATCGGTCCGATACTGACCTAAATTACTGGATCGGATATCGGAGAAAAATAAAAAATGTAATCCGATCCATTAAATATCACGAAAGCACCTCACAAAACTTGCAACACGCCGTAACTCACCTCAGAACGTTAGCACGTCGGAGCAGTATGCATCACGTGATAGAGCGGCTGTGGCATGCGGGACCTGTCGATGGTCTGGATAGCATTTGGAGCTTCGCTAGCAACCCGGCATTTCATCTCCGACAAAGTTATCCCGAGAGAAGTAAAGCAAGTGTGTAAGTCCATCTCTGAATGTTTGTAAAGCATTCCTGCGTTAAGCTTAACAAACGATATATGGAGCGACTGCCTCTTCTTGCTGCTACTTCAATCATGAAACTGCTTAACGATCAGCTGATCGGCTTTTCCGTGTCTCTAGTTTGCTTTTGGCCCACTTTGCACCAGAAAGAGGAAACCAGCGGCTGAACAACAGCAGCACGTTTAAGCTTGATCAGCTGTTGTTAGAATGTATTTAATATTACTTTCTACTCGAGGATCTTTTTCTACGTAGCTGACGCTGGTAACTGTGCAGGGGCGGATCTAGCAAAGTTTAGCCAGGGGGGCTGATAGGGCATTAACAGGGAAAAGGGGGCACAAAGACATACTTTTCTTTCTTATTCTCATTTAAAATGTCTAGCTTTTAATAAATAATTATCTGACACCCAAAGTTTTAATTTGATGTAAAATGAATAGAAGTCAATTACTGTATATAGTAACTATTAAGTCTAATATATATACCCTAGTAAGCTATAGTACTTTTTCCTTTGGGAAGGTACCATCTGTGCAGTCTGCAATTTTGTTGAAGAAAGATGTTGAATCTATTTAATATTTCTTGAAAAATAATTGATTTCTGTGCATTTTTTTTCACACTGCATCAAATTAAGGTTGATTACGTCGATTAAGCATCATGAGGTGGCGCGTGAGGGGTGGTTCCCTATTTTTTATTTATTTATTTTTGTTGTTGCTGGGAGTTGGAACCCTATTAGTTAGGTTGCTTAATATTTATGCTAAGTACTCTTTAAAATACCAGAATAGGGAGGATGGTGTAGGTTTAAGTTTATTAGATTGATCAGTATTGCTGAACTATGAAATATTTTTTTTTGCATACAGGTATAACAGAATAGCTTTAGTGTAGTTGTTGTTTTAAACTTGAGTATGAACTTATACAAAATGCAGCAAGATATTTAAAAAACAGTTTTGTTGATTAAAAAACACTATATCGGATTCATATCGGTATCGGCAGATATCCAAATTTATGATATCGGTATCGGACATAAAAAAGTGGTATCGTGCCATCTCTATTCATAATGCAGAGTTTGAGCAGATATTTATTGATGGACAGTCCTCATTAGCTGGTTGTCATCCAACATCACTGAAGATTCCACATTCATTACAGAACCAATTAAAATCATGGCCAGAGGTCCACAGCAGTGTGCACTGCGCTGGATAAACCTATAATGAGCACAAGCTAAATAACAAACATAACATAATAGTATTTAATACAGACATGGTGGTCCAAAAATAAATAAAAGAAAATCAATTATAATAAATTATGTTTAAACCAGTTGTGTTTATTGGTTTGATTTATTATTGTATAACAAATGTTCAGAATTAACAGAAAATGGCACAGCTTTCTGCCGCTGAGTGTCACTCTCTGCTGGACGAGGACCACTGCTTACACATTCAGTAACCCCCAAAGCCAAATTCCAGCCAGTAAAACCACCAATAGTGTGTACTCACAAGACCTTTCATGTCGTAAAATATGTGTATCTTACAACTCAACTCGTAGATATGCAGACAGATTCCTAAAATGCTGTAAAGCCTATACCTTAACATTGTCAATCTTAAACACACAGAGCTACAAAAATATACAAAGGGAAAACCTGAATGGAAAAGCATTTGAGCGATTGCAAAACTGAATGCAGCACAATAATTGCTTTGGCTCAATTAGCTAAATTATTTAATATCAAGTATAATATCTCTGTATATTTTAGAGAACCTCTTTTCTCTTATATGGGATCTAAATCCATAAACTGCGATTTCCAACTAGATCACATAAACAATATATAAAACTAAAGTCAGTTTTTTGCTACTTAAAGTCCACAAGCCTAACAAATCTCTAATGAATCTCACCAGATGGGATCCAATGTTTTAGCACTTTACAAAGCATGTCTGTGTTACATTAGAAACACTACTACTCAAACTGCTACCCTCCTTCCCCTTGTCCTTCCTTCATTCCCTCCTCCAGTTTGCCCCCAATCTGGAACACAGACCAGACATGTTCACTGGGGACAAAGCTGAGGTAATAAATCCTAATAGAGTTCATGAGGGTCTAAATAAGGAGGACTTTGTGTGTCCGAGTGTGTGCAAGTCAGTGTATGAGACAGAGGCCTGGCCCAAGATAGTCACCACTAGCAGAGCCAATACACACAAAGGGAGGCCATTTTCCACTTCAGGCTGCCTGTGTGATACTGTCTGGATAAAGGTGAAACAAATGAGGGGGAAGCCCAATGCAAAGAACCAACTGGCAAATTTCCTAGGCAAGAGGTCTGAAGCAAAAGGAAATTAGATCTTTTTTGAATATGTATGGCCGGATTTCACCCTAGAAAGTGCAGCTCAAAGCAGGGAGACAAAAGCAAGGCAAGGGAGTCAGAGACTGTGTACTGGGAGCCTTGTGAGGACATGCTGGTGTTGCATAAATCTACTTAGTGTAGCAACGTAAGGACAGTGCTTTGCAAATGCATGCCAAAAGTGTCATCACAGCTCCTAGTGCACGCCACGCTTTGGTTTTGCTTGCACTTGTTGTGCACCATTCAATTTCCTAACCAATTCGGCATCACTAACTCAGCTGTAACATTATGGCTCCATCATGTCTGGCCAATGCCCAATACTGAAGTATTTATTTCTTTATTTTTGTTCTTATTTTATCCCCTTTTGTTGCAGGGAAACAAAGAAATCTTTATTATAAAAACACAGTTTTAAGCTCTTTCAGCCCTTCATTACCCTACTTTTAGCCATCAAAAAAATGGATGTAACACAACACATAAACATCGCCTGCTTACAATGATGTCATTTTAATTGCTGATAGTATCAGTTAACATGGCCGATACCAACATTCTGCTGAAACATGCGGGCCTTATGGTACTGCACAGGAGTCCATTTGCATAGGTTTTTGGCTAGCAGATAAAGAGACTAACACAGATGATATAGAAACACAAGAGTCCTTAAAAAAGCCAAGCCCATATATCCCAAGGGTGAAGATATGATGCATTAAATCCAGTACTGATGGGATATAAAGTTTTTCTAAACACAAGTAAAACAACAGCAGCGTTCTCCACAAAGAACCAAAGTTCAAAAAAGCACACACGAGAAGCAGTTTTTATTGCTTTTAACCATTAGATGTCAGACAATGTAGCACTTAGAATTCTGCTGTTTTGAAATGATGTCCATGAAACTACAGTTACAACATTTATGTAATTCCTTACTAACATCATAGTATAGTAGATGTTTGTTAGCTAGCCCACTGATCTAAGTCAAGAATTGTCATAGCTAGAACCACTCAGTCTTCCTCATTAGCCTTAGCAGACAGGAGCTCCATCGTTCCATAGCCTCTTCATCTTCAAATACTAGCCTAAGTCCACCAATGCATTTTCTCATTGATTTAAAAGGCAGAATTGCTTCCCATAATGCCCTGTCTCTTGTCCCCCCTACCACCTAAACCCACGTCACCCACTAGTACCATGCCAGTTATTGTCTCTTAGCAACAGAAAATGTCCCTCGTTCCCCCTTCTCCCTCCAGAGAGCTCCGGAGGATAATCGATACTGATCATTGTAACTGTGGTCCCAGATCTGCCCTTCCTGTAAGGTCTCTCATTACCGGAAAACAGAAAACCCCCCTACTACTCCTAACTCCTGCAGAGAGGAAGAGGGGTGTGATGAAGAGGGCTATCTGCAGAAGGAAGAGGGCTGGCAGTAGTGGGCAGTGAGAAGAAAACAAAAAATGTCCACTGTAATGCAAGGGGCACAAGGAGTTTCCTCAACATACACAATTCATGCAGTTCTTTTTTTTAAGGTACAGGGTGCTACAAAAAAGGAAAAAAAAAAGGTTAATGTCCTACAAAAAATGTAACAGAGCAAGTGAAAGCAAGCACTCTGCAGTGTAATCTCTTAAATCTGTTAATTAAGTCAGAGGTTACTGCTGGTTTTTGTGCAGCCCTCTCCCATGTGAGTCTCCTAGTCCATCTCTCTCCCTCTTCCTGGGTGGTCTGATGCAAGAGCTCACTAAAAACAAATTAGGCCACTTCATCTGCAGTATTTGCAAAATCCTTAAAACCTGAAACAAATCCACACACTATTAACTTAAGAGGCTACAAACTAGGACGATGTGATTTTTCTTTAAATATAATTTTGGCTTCTAATAATTGTGAAAACAAGATATCTTATATACGATTATTGTTTAACCATAAATTTGCATTTTGCTTTATGTAATAAATGTAGTTACCATTTTTTCTTTACAGTTGTGCACTTTGGCAATTCCCTAAAAGTCCAACTCACTCACCGTTTCACCCAAGATAATTCAAAAAGAGCCTTTAATCAACAAGATATAGATAAAGGAAGTAAAAGTCATAACAACATTTCCGAAGGAGAACCTGCAGGGGCACTCTATCTTCTTGGTGGGTCCTGTGCAGCTTTCCTGAGACATGTGTGCCTGCTGCTGCTTGGCCATTTAAAAAGTTTAGCAAAAGCATGATTTTTCTTAGTTATCTTGTTACTCATAACTGTTATCACAGAATTGACAGAAAAACTCATAGGCATGATTTTTTGCCATAAGCAAACAGCCCTTTCACAAATGTGGACATTTAGTAACATGACATTTTTAGAAACAATATTTCCAAGACATGATATGTGCCTGCCTGTTTGCACCACCACCCTGTTACACAATCCACTATCAGCTTGCAAGTACCAATAATGAGAGTGAAAAGGGAGTCTGGCATATACTGAACTAGCTGACTGACTGCTGGTGGCCTTGTGGCTGGCAGAGCACATGGAGATCATCCAGGGAAGTGTGACTTCCTTAAGCTGGTAAATCACGATTAACACTCACGAGGAGAAGCACCACCCTGCCTAGCGCGTGTGTGCCACCTCACTTGACAAATGAAAACTCACATGTGGAGTGTTGATACTGACAATCAGAATTTCACAAACAGTGATTTTTTTCTCTTCCTGACTCATAATGAAATCATGCTCTATGCTTTACATGAAGTAACTCTGTAGACATTATCTTAATACATTTTAGGTCTAGTAATATATAAATGTCTTCCTTTATGAAAGCAAGATATCTCAGATGCGCCATATCCTGTTTTCAAGACCAAGACCAGTGCAAAAAGTAAATAAATGATATCCCATGTTATGCAGTTTACCCACTATAGTTAATCCCCCGTCTTGTAGCATTAATATGCATTCCTTTACTTCAAATCATACTAATATCATCTTTTCTTTTCAGTAGGGTTACGGGAAGTATTCAGAAGTTTAGCTGTGCTTCATTCATTAACCACATTTGCATAATCAGCTCCTTGCGGCTCACAAGGCGTCAAAACCTCATTATGTCAACCAATTTTTTCAGCGCCTTTGTACGTGCTATATATTTATTAGATTTTTTGTTAAGTGCTCTATGCACTCAGTAAGGTGCATAAAAGTACTAGATGAACCAGTCTGGAGGAGACACAGCTGATGCTATTGTGCAGCTGAACCTCTGAGGTCACTGCAGTACCAGTGTGGAGAAATCTATGAGTGGAAATGCCAGGAAAAAGGAATTAAAGTTATTTCACATGAGTCTGTTTTTCCCAAAGTTACCATGGACATTACATGAGACAATAAGCACCTTGGCAAATACTTGTGAAAGTCCCCTACTTTTCCCATCTAGTACCACATCACAGTTGTCATGTGGTGTCCCTATATGCCCTAGGGACTTATAGGGACATTACACAGTCCCTAGGACATAGGGACAGGTTTCCTTGGGTTTTTAGCATATCCTGTAGTCATTTTGCATCTCTTTATAGCCCTTTAATGTTTCTTGCAGCAGTGCTTTTTAGGTGAAGCCCAGGGGCTCATTTGACTAAACGGTAGGTCTGTAAAAAATGGATTCATGGAAAAAAAAAAAACGTAACTGCACATTTATTGCAGGTACTGTAGAAATATGTAGACAGCCCTCTGTTGGCATCTGTCACTCTGTATACTGTTGTAGTATGTCTCTGTCTTTACTACTAACAAGCTGGATAACAACAAACATTCAATTCAATGTACACCACTTACTCATGACCCATCTGAGTCCATCAGCATCACCAGTAATCAGGTTAGAAATGATTAGGGCCCAGCTACACTACACCAAAGCAGCAAGGGGGCTGTTGGCTGGTTATGATTGGCTTGACTGGCTGGATTCATTAGTTGCTGTGATGAAATATTCATAAAAGGAACAAGTTACTTCCCAGGGAAACGCTGGATGCCATCATTCAAAACAGCCTACATTATTAATCAGCACCTTTTTCAACACAAAGGGTCCATACTTGACACGGTGTGCACATGCACAGACATGACGCAAGCCCTTAAGCACATACATGGAAGGACACAGACATTAGCTACCTATCTTTCCCGGTTCCCACTGCCAGAAAGGAAATTCCATTCAGCATTGCCGTAAAGGGACTGTTAACAGCCCAGTAACTGAGTAGGACACTGGATAGAGAATAATGATCGAATAACGGTGTAACTGAATCAGCTGTCTTATCAAAGTCGGGAAATGGAAACAAATTTGGTTTTAGGAGTCTGTTGTTACTGCATTTCTCTTGTACAAATATTTATCAAAGAGCCTCTACGGACTGGGACAGCACACAGGAACACCTTTCATAAAACAAATGGGCATTTATTTGAATGGTCTGCTCTAAATGAAAGGCTGGGTTCACAGATTTCGCTGCTTGCAAGTGAATACCAATTAATCCTAATTACATCTTCATCAACCAACTCCAAATGGTTATTCAGCACCATTTTGCCGGGATGATGAATATCTTTGTGGCCACAAACACAAGCTGAATGAGACATTAAAGTAATTTATCCTTAAAGCGAGAACTTAATCGAGCTCTTGTGGGTGAGAGGATGGCTTTGTTGTGGTAAATAAGAACAAGGAGCGATAACGGAGAACAGGAAGAGTACGGAGAGAAAAAAGGTGAGGGCAAAAACAATTTGGATAATAATAAGAGCAAAAGAGCAAAAAAGGAGTAAAACAATGCTTTACAGTTGCCTGATGGCACTCATTTAGGAGCAAATCCCTCTACTTCTACCACCAGCTCACCAGAAATAGATCAAAGGCTGACTTGATCAAAGAGAGAACGATCCACTTAGCTGCCTCTTTGCCCCGTTTTCCTCTGTCATCTAATTTCCTCAGAATAGAGGGATGATAGCGTATGCTAGTGTTGCACAGTTTTTTTGCCTTGACTACTCTGGTTAAACTTTTTAGGTGAATAGACAACAGCTTATTTTACTCCCCCACAAAAAATATTAAACCAATTTTTTTTTTTTTAAAAAAGCTCAGCTCCTTGTGATATTTCTTAAGGATTTTTACTCACACCTATATAAGCAAAGCCAGTGAACTTTTTCATCATGTATGTGTCTTGGCTGATTTAAAATATTGTTCCTTGCGCCATTTTAAAGTCATTTATGATATATACTGCTGTATGAATATTAAAATGCAGTTAACGTTGCATTCTAATGTGAAAATAACATATTATGATTACTGCACTATGCCTAACTCCTTTCTTTCGACCAATGCCCAGTTGTTTTCTTTTTTCCACTACAGTTCCTCCTGCTGTGTGGCAACCCAGTATATGGTGTATATATCTCCATGTCCCAGTTTCCCTTACGTCCATTCCTCTTTCCACCTCCATCCTGTGCATGGAAGCCAGTAGCGTTAGCTATTGCCTCTCACCCAGTCTGAACTCCAAAGAGATTTTGCTGCCGATTGGAGGCAGCTGGCTCAATGCGTCTGAATCTCCACCCCCATAACCACCCCTCTCAGCCATGGTTATTCAGAGAGTCAGTCATAACACCCAACAAAAGCTAGCAGATGCATGGTTCACAAGCAAACAACACAGCACAGGCAAACGAAATAGTCTGGACTGTGAACTGTGCCCTAACACGGTTCAAGTCCAGACAGTACTCTCTGCTCCACTAAAACTGACCTCAGTTATCTGGCAGGCATGAAAATATTGCACCATTTGCACAGCTCACAGGAGTGTATCTTTGGCTGTCTATGTCACTTTGCAAACTTCAGTTCATCCTTTTTATTTCACATAGGAGCTGGCTCACTGACTAGGCTGCCTTTATACTCTAGAACAACACTACTTGAAACCAACAAGCCATGCTGAAAATAAATCAGACAGGCAAAGCATGTTCAAAAAATTATATCATTGTGATCAGAAGACCAAATTACTGTAAACTGAAAATAATTACCGTAATTGTCGGGCTATAAGCCGCTACTTTTTGCACAAGCTTTGAACCCTGCGGCTTTTAGTCAGGTGCGGCTTTTCTATGGATTGTCCATGATTTTTGTCATATCGTAAGACGATTTGTTTTGTTTGTTCCGCTGTTGTACGGCACTACGTTGCCTGGCGGAAGGATCGGGGTTCAAGAGTGGTATGTTAGTCACATGTCCGTCCGCCAGGCAACGTAGTGCCGTACGAAGTAGCGCGAAAAACAAACTTCAAAGTAGCACTACGCGTTCAGCGGGAGTCGTGGATGATGAGCGGCGATAAACTTGCAAAAAGCAAGTTATGCCCAACTCCACCGGTGGATTCTGACAGCGTGGAAAAGTGTGAAAACATCCACGATCACCAACGGATTTTGAAGGGCTGGACTGCTGCATGATGGAGAGGAGGACACCGCCACGGCCCTTCTTAGGGTGTTCGACTCTGACACTGACAACGAGGATTTCTTTGGTTTTGAAAGTGACAACGAAGGAGAGAAGCGGAGAGTGGATGACGAAGCCATCCTGAGCCTGTTAGTATCCGACATTGGAGAAGAGGACTTTGGTGGTTTTAGAGCGCAGGAAGAAGAGAAAGATGGTGAATGACTGACTTTTCTTCTTGTTAAAGCCGTGTCACTGCACCTGAGCCTAAAAGGTAGGCCGAATCTATTTTCCTGGTGTGCTATAGGTTACTGTTATGTACTACATGTGCAAATATGTACCCATAACTTGTTTTTCAAAAATATTAATAAAAGGGGTGTGTCTCCAAACAGCCATCTCTTTCCTGACAATTCCCTTTGTGCATATTCTCTTACATATGATAAGTCAACATTGAAACACCTGCGGCTTTTAGTCAGGTGCGGCTAATGTATGTACAAAACAGGATTTTCCCCTGATTTTAGCTTGTGCGGCTAATATTCAGGTGCGCTTTGTAGTCCGGGAAATACGGTACAAAGAACAAGTGCCTACTGTATGATATGACAAGTCCCAGATGAGTCAGTCAGAATTAAAGTTGCAATTTGGTGGCCCCATCACAGAATAAGCTCTTTATTTAATTACTACAGATTATTTTGATGAACAGCTTGTCAAAGAGCATACACTGTTATGAGATTTACAGAAAAATTATACGAGGAACATGAAACACCTTATAACACATTGTGCTTAGGTGTTCCAGATACCAACAGAGACTGCACACAGCGGCTTTGATCTGCTGTGTAAACGTAAGATGACAGTAAGGTGAAAAAGCAACAATATATATCTAAATTTAAAGTGTCACCATGCATTACACTATTCTGAAGTAGGGCTGCTCAATTAATCGAATTTTAATCACGATTACGATCTGGGCTTTCAACGATCATTAAAAATGACTGAGCCGATTATTAGCCCCTCCCTCATTTATCCGCGACACCTTAAAGGCCGGTCCGTGAAAATATTGTCGGGCATAAACCGGTCCGTGGCGCAAAAAAGGTTGGGGACCGCTGATTAAGAGGACCCGAGGGAAGCTCGGAAAGCTAAGCAGAAGTTATTTGGAGAGTGACTGCCGTTGGTTGAAAAGAGAGTTTAAAAAAAAACAAACTTCAGTGGTGTTGCACACTATTTTATATTATTTTTTTAAAGTCATTGTTAACCCTTTAAAGCCGGTCAGAGCAGCACGCTCCGTTTTGCGTAACTATTTTTAAATCCCTGTAGAACCTGAACCACGTAAGCTAGCGCAATAATTTGTTTTGCATATGAAACCGGAGGAGTTGTACTTACATCTTATGCCATCAGCTTGTCCTCGGTCACGGTTTCCTTCCACATAAAGCTTTGCAAAAATTGCATAAAAAGCGCTTGCAGGAACAAAAACATAATATTCCAGAAACACGCTTTGCCGATCCGATCAGCTGTTCGTAACACTTCCCACAGTGAAACAAACGTCAGCGCGAACTGTCGCATGTCCGCCATTTCCTGGCCGAAACCGGAAGTGACGTCATTTCGCGGAAATGTAGTTTTTTACTTGTAGGCCTTAAAAACCTCTACTGGTCATGTTTGACTTTTCTGAATAGTTTCTGGGATGTTTGCACTGCTGGAAATAGTTTATTTTGATGCACATGCTGTTTTCTTTGCAAATTTGCATCATAGGATTGTTTTTTTTTTGTTTTTCCTGCAGTATATAAAAATTGGTGTATCTCCAAAATAAAACTATGAAGACACTCAAAATAAATTTCCTGTTGTTGTAAACTATTTTTTGCAACTTTTTTGTATTTAAAGTTTTGAGGGATAAACCTCTTAAATTTCTCCAAGTAGAAATATATGTAAAAAAAACAAAACAAAAACGATATAAATTTTTTTGTAGTTTATTGCACTTTTTTGCAATTAATGTAGTTACTATGGACTTAATGCATACATATTATTAAAATATGGGCTATAACAGTTATTTAGCAACTTGAAATGCTCCCACAAATGGCACTACAACATGTAAAAAAATAATATAAGCTCTGGCGGACTTGGTTCTATAGTAGGTCTTAAAGGGTTAAATAAATATCGTCAAATAATCGCGATCTCAATTTCAGTGAAAATAATCGTGATTATCATTTTTGCCATAATCGAGCAGCCCTATTCTGAAGTAGAATAAAATGGTAAAGTAATCCCATCCAGAAACCCTATGTGTCATACTTTATAATGTTAGGTAAAGACCCTACAATACTATAGAGGGAACCCAAACAATCAGCACTCAGCGACAGTGGAAAAGAAGAACTCCCTTATAATAGGAACAGATCTTCAGCAGACCAAGACTCCAGGAATTGCAGTCATCTACTGAAACTGGCTGGGTAATGAGAAAAGAGAA
This sequence comes from Aulonocara sp. 'chitande type north' Nkhata Bay, assembly GCF_057382095.1. Lineage (NCBI taxonomy): Eukaryota > Metazoa > Chordata > Actinopteri > Cichliformes > Cichlidae > Aulonocara > Aulonocara sp. 'chitande type north' Nkhata Bay. The sequence goes on along the minus strand of NC_141365.1, from coordinate 7,678,833 downwards.
GAGAAAAAACAAAAGCACAGACAGACCGAGGACAAAATGCAAACTAAAACAATAGAGAAAACATGCAAAGCCAAATATGACTAAAACCGATGAAAAGTGCTGTGTGGAACTCATTTAAATAATGAATATGAGGCCCAGTACAAATTCTGTCAGAAAAGGCTAACATGTCAATGATGTTTTGGGTGGGGGATCTTTGAAGAAAAGTTGAATAAACAAAAAACTGCCATCTTTATCACAATGCTCAATAAAAGAAAAATTTCAAAAACTTGTATTATGTCATTACTTAGACAATATTCAAATGCAGTTCCGGTAAAGTACTGCAATGTGTTACTTTAGTAAGTGGTAATGTTTACCATAATCCATTCTTTTTATAACTCCAAATCCATTCGGTCTTTTCACAAATTCCATCTCCACCATTGCCACTGCTTCATAAAATGTCACAGATATGTTAAAAACAAGGAAAACTCTAACTTGCCTCACTTAAAAACAAAACAAAACAAAAAAACAAAGCCACGCATTCACATACACATAAATCAAACTGGATGATGTCAAGTGACATTAACTGGGCCATTTTTTAAGGACAAGGGTAATTAAGTTACTGCCAACAGTACAAATACACTTACTGCAGGATGAGGCAGGTTAAGATTTGGTTCAGGGTTTACATGAAACTGAAGTGGCTGAGCTATGCATCAGAGTAAGCTGACCCGCACAGACTGACAAGTCTTTCTTTTCCCCCCCTTCATTGTTAGACCCATTATATATTCTTGGAAATTCAGTGTCACTCTACTACGGAAGGACAAATATTTACTCACACTGACAACTTTGGGAAACCTTAGACGTTGGGATCAAACATATTTGTAAAATGACTAAAGAAGCTAACCTTTAAGCACAAAGGCACCAAACACTTGTTCGAAATGTGAGCTCTTGCATTAAATTCTTTTAAGGTTTGAAATGCTACTGTGTCTATAGTCTGGTTTACTAGCTGGTAACCTTGAATGTTTGGAACAACTTTGCAGTAATGAGGGGCAGGAAGAGAAACAGCATCATAAAGTTGCATGACAAAGCCTGTTATTTCCATTCTTATGGGACAGAAAAAACTAGTATACAACACATAACTGAAGACTTCGCTGATACTATTACATGTCTAGAAACTTTATGGTGGATTATAGTAATTAATCACTGCTGTTGGCATAAACTTCAAAGTATCTATGGCTACTGGTAACGTTAATTCCTCTCTCTCTTTTGCACTCACCCACTCATACACACACACACACACACACACACACACACACACACAGGTTTCAAACTTCCCATAACACTAAACTTAACGTCAGACAAGTTACCTAAAAGGAAAGCCTCTGCAGGTAAAAAAGTTTCACTTCACCTTCAATTTCAACTTCTCTTAACGTTCAACCGCAATGCAGCATGTTGTCAACGAATGGTCCACTAAGTATATTCAGCAATCTTTGACTGATGATTTGAGTCCTCGACTTTCAGGATGCATCCCTGACATACAATACCGGTTACTATTATTATTATTATTATTTATTCCCACAATCATTCTCTGCAACAGATCCAAAAAGCCAGTATCAGTTGACCTCTAAATACTTGCAAAGAAGCATTAATGTGTAATTTCAATAAAAACTTTATCTTAAATTCACTTGAAACTACTATACTTACAATTAAAAGGTCTAAACTCTATGGCTCTGTTACCAAGACATGAACTAATCCTAGTTTTACACGACTGAACACGTTTTTTAATCTAGGACTAGGTTCAATACATGTCCACAGAAAATCATAAAGTAAAGCAACGAGGCATGCCAGAGTGTGGTATGCGCTCCTGCATTTCAGTCATGTCTCACGAACCTCTGATGTGGCTTGGGAGAGATCCACATGGGCTCCAGGTCTGGAAAGGGGACAGGGGATACTCAGACAGCCTATCATAAAAGGCTGTTTCATAATACAGTGTAAGAGGTGAGCCCCATTGCCACATATTCATAACAACTCCTACTTGTGCTTTCACTCTCCTATCACCAAACATTTATATTTTTTTTAGTACACGAACTATTACCTAATGAAGCCCAGATTCCAGGAAAGCAGGAACTGAATCAAACGAATTACCTAGGGCCGATACCCCTCCTCCACTTCACATTTTTACTCTCACTCTAATCAACCCAAAGGCAATAAATGAGATTTATCACTGGCACCAATTGGAGAAAGGGGGAACAAGCTAGCAAAGACAAGGGCTGAAGGAGAATGGAGGCCAAATCACAAACAGTGGGGGGCATGAGCCATTGCTTAGTAGTGCATCACAGCTGTTTGGCCTCCCCAAACCAATAAGACCAGGAGTAACTAATTTCCCAATTTCATCTCAAGTCAGAAAGTATTTTAAAACCATAATCTACATGAAAATAACCCTGCAAATATTTCTCATCATGTAAACGTAAAGTAAATTCTGAAAACTTTTACCCGAGTCATAGGTAAGTTTTTCTAAAAGCAGAAACCATAGGCAATTAGTGAAAAACATCCCTTACTGCTCTCCCCTAAAAAATTTTCCTGACATCAGAAGGTCTACTTTCAATTCAGTTTTTGTCATTCAATGAGCACTTCATTTACAAACCAGACAATAAGCAGACTGTTATGTCTTCAGATAAATTACAATATACAGTTTTTGCACAATCACTACACTTTACAAGTTACTTTTTAAAGTGTAAAATCTTCACATGTAAAGCTTTTGTATTTTATGATTTAAACAGCGTGTCTTGATCTACATTCAAAATACTCTTTCCAACAACTTTCCAACGTCATCCGGTGGATGTTACTGGACCTTTTAGCAACCCTTGTACTGCATGTGTAATACTCTTGCGTTAAACAAAGCCTGAACATACATTACTATTTAAAAATAGTAAAAATTTCAGAGGACATGTCTTAACACTTTTAAAGCATATGCAACTTGCTAATCCTGCTATGTGAAACACCCACATATTCTCTGTGTGTCATCTTTGTAGTTCCTGCAGGCTCTAAACATGGTGCCAACAGATCTAGTGTGCAGTGACCCTCAGAGTCCCTGCAGGGCAGACAGCCATCAATTGTCTGGCACAGAGGAAAATTAGAAAAGGGGAGCTGTTCAGCATAAACACACACAGAAGTAGAAGTGGAGCTCAACCACTGTTATTGCTCATGCAAACCTTTTTTTTATACACGCACTTAAAATACAGCCTGGTATGCATGGTTACCAAAAGTAGCTATTATTACATGAGTGATTAACTGGTACTTTATTTGTTTTAACCAAACCAACAAAACTTCCCTTAAATTCAAAGCCACTTTTCTCTATGTATGGGTATCTGTAAAAGCATTATATTCTAGTGTAGTACTTAAGTTGCTGGGTAGGTGATATAATAAGTAAAAAAAAAAACCCTGTCTGTTTCCATTTAAGTTCAGGAGAGTGGGGGAGATTTGGCTGCAAGAGGGATTTTACAACAAACAACACCAAGTCAATTGACCTCATCACAGGGGTTTAGATATTTTTGACTAAAACTGTGACAAAAGCCTAGCATGTTGTTCATTTCGCAGCCACCAAATACTATCCATCAACAAAAGGAGAATGACATAATTAGAAAAATAGCCAGGCACCATGGCAACCTACTGTGTCAAGGCTTGCATAGGGCTCGACTAGCCTTTGCTGCAGGCGAGAAACACAGTGGAAACCAAATAGCGAAAATTGCAGGAAAGAACTGGAGGGGACAGCTATGTGGGAGCCATTTTCATTTCCTTATGAGTCAAATCCAAACGCTCCAATGTGTTTGGTTTCAGCCACATCAATCTGATTTTTTTCTGTATTAAACATATAGCTTAAATTCGTGGAAGACATGACCAGTGGCGTGTTTAATCCGGACCCTTCTACTATAATAAGTTAAAGCACCCTGGCACAGAATACTCGCATACTTTAGCCACCTCTTTGACAAACACAACATTCCTAACAGTGGTACATACACGTCATAATCATATAATGAAAAAGAAGTGTGCGGAAACATGTATTACACGCACAAAGTTTATTGTTACCAAGTACGCTTACAACTTTCAGCCTTTCTTCTGTCTTATTTGTTAATTAATACATTAGATGCACAAACTGGGGCAACATCTCCCCAAGGTCTCCGAGAACAACAGTACTTTTCAACTAACTTGACTTGCTTTGAGATTATACTAAATGGCGTTGTTCCCTCTCCTGTAATTCAGCTAAAGTTAGTGTGTACGCCTACGCGATGAAAGTAAGCAGCATTTTTTAAATAAGCTGAAAATACAGCTTGTGTTGATAAAAGTGGACGCACTGGTTTCAAACAGCACAAAGGAAAACAGCCAAAGCTCTGCGTACAGTATCACTGCCACTACTGTTAGCTTAGTGAACGACAAACGACATATCTATTACGGAGTAACAAACAAACCAACACTGGCTTCTGAATATTTCTAATTAATATGCTTCGTTTTCTTACCGAAAAATCTCGTACGACTGCTGGTCAAGAAAACAACGATTAGGCAAAGTATACCTGGTTTTACTTCACTAAAATCAACCATACTTTGTATAGCTCATTGTGCTAGCTCTGGTAGCATAGCTCATAGCCTTTTTCCGACTTTGGGTATGCTCGTTTTACACTAACATGCCTGGCACTTGTATGTTATTGGAGAGAGAATACACTCTAGTTTAGTACATAAAATATCAGTTTGTCCAGATTTGTGTTAAAATAGTTTTTGTAGCAACTGCTACCTGTTTCTCTTTAAATGATAAAGATAGCATGGAAATTTTTATTGACCCAAATTACTTGCTGGTTGGCTAATATTAAAGCGATAGCCACCGGACTTTCTCGAACACAGCATAACGAAGTAATTAACATCGCTATGTGTGTTTTATTTGCTCCTAACTTCCATGGGTTTCATGACATTACATGTATATCGATAACGTCCCATTCGTTTAATCCAGTCCAGGCGCCGAAGAGCCGGCGTAGCCCGTCGTAAAAAACGTGCGCGCCTAGGAGAGGCTGCCCTGAACGCATCTTGTTATAAGGCTACTGCCGATGTGTCGCTCGCATTTTCCCAATATAATCGAAGTACACTTACCGTTGACGTGTTTCCTATTCTCAAACCAAACCCCGAGCTCACGGCCTGATTTTGATCGAAGACTCGCGTCAAAGTAACAGAAATAGGGAATTTTATCCAACTTATTCTTCGTAGTTGTTTTCTCCACTTCCTGATTGAGACGCTGCCATTTTGAACAGCGAAAAAATATTTCCGCCGTTGTCGTCACACACAAGAGCCGCTCGTTCAGATCCCTCGAGGACTCTGCTTGTTGATCGAGAACAGAAAACAGAAGAGCACAGAAATAGTTAAGTGTTTGGCCCACCTGAGACAATGCGTCAAGTTAGACAAAATATATAAAGCGGTGACAAATGAGCGCTCAGCAGTTATAGCTAAGTTAATAAACAGCTGGCCAAGAAATAAATACTAATACCCTAATAATAACAAGCAGCTCAGTCAAAGGTATGCAGATGCTGAAATTCAGATCGACTATCTGATAAATAAATAAAATATTTCATAGTTTTAAAAACAAGTGTAAGTCTACAATAAACCAATATAAATAAAAATAAATAAATAATACCGACAAACACAGTTTTCACTGGTTTAAACAATATGTAACTTAATGTAAGTGTGCATTAGGTTATAAAAGTTTAGAGGTTAAACCTCGTAGTGCTACATCACCCCAACAGACCACTTTGCGCTCAGGCTGCAGTTTTAGGCCTTTTATTCTGTTGAACCAGCTCCCTTTTTGGGGACAGACACCTTCTCTGTTTTTAAGATTTGACTTAAAACTTTTCCTTTTGATATAGCTTATAGTTAGGACTGGATCAGGTACCCAAACTCCTCCTTAGTGGTGCAAGAGGCCCGGGTTGCTGGAGGCGTCCCATGATGCACTGAGGGTTTCTTTTTCACTTACTTCTTTTCACTTTCTGTGGTTGTACCCACTCTGCATTTAATCATTAGTCATTATTAATCTCTGTCTCTGGTCCATCATTGTGCTTTTTGTCATGTCTACCCCATCTCACTCCCAACCGATCAATGGCCGAGGGCTAACCCTCCTTCAGCCTGGATCTTTAAGAGGATTTTTCCGTTAAAAGGGAGTTTTTCCTTTCCACTGTTGCCAAGTGCTTCCTCATTGGGGCATGTGTGATTGCTGGGGTTTTCTCTATGTTACTGTATTGTCTTTACCACACAGTATAAAGAGCCTTCAGGTGACTGGTGTGATTTGGTGCTATATAAATAAAACTGAATTCTTAAAGTATGTCACTTTAAACGGTCTTGTTAGGCGCTATGTGCATTTGTTTTGTTTCAGCTACAGTTTTAAGAACTAGGTTTAACCAGATTCTTTATTTTCATATATTAATTAATTAACCTATTTTACAGTTTTTCCCTTCCATGGACCAACATTCTGTGCACAATCCCTACTGCTACTCTTGCAGGTTCAAGTATTACTCCTGAAACTGCTGATAATCATAAATGTAAGAAAAGTATGATTTATTGCTATGTTTTTATGCAGTTGTTTTTTGATATCCATATGCTTATATGTAGGGTGTATATGTCTCTGTTTTTTCCTTCTTTTTGTGAGGTTATTGATCCAGCTGTTGAGTTTCTACAAACATGCTCTAATTTTGCATCTTTGTCATGAAATAACCTTCAGCGCACATTAAAGTTGAATGTTTTTATCTCCGTGGGAGAGTTCAGAGCTCTCATAAAGACTCCTGTAACTAGAGAGTGTAACCGCTATTTATAAGCCGGACCTTGTATTTGTGTTATTTTGACTCTGACTTATTTTATTTTGTTTGATGTGTTTTGATGTTACATTTGATTTTTAACAGTTGGTCTCAAGGGACCTCCTGATTAAATAAAGGTGTAATAAATAAAATGAACAAGAAAAAGCACTCCAAAAGGAAAAAACCTCTTCCACAGCAGCCAGCTCACTGGACAGTATTCACTTTTAGGGAAATAGTATTATATTTTTATAGCCATTTTTTATATATTATATTCATTATATTAATTCATTTTGTTTTCTTTGTTTATTTTAAAAGTACTTTAATAGGCCTGCAGTGAAAAAAGTTTTTTTTTTTTTTAAACTGTAGTAAAAACTGCAAAAAACAGTGCAAAGTGCAGGTTTATGTGCAGGTGTATAGCATTAATTTCATTGTTTAGTAAAATTAGTTAAAAATTTAAGTAATAATCTTTTTAATGAACAAAAGGTTTTGATCAGAAATTTATTTTGTTTCCTAAAAAACAAAAAAAATGTATTCAGCAACATCGCACATCTATTCAAATTGTTATGTATTTTAACAGTTATAACCTCTTTCTGTAAATTAACAGATTCATAATAAAATCAATAAACTGTACTCGAAATTATCCCATGCCAACCCATTCTTTTCAGTCTGAAAACCTATTGTCATTTTTCAGTAACATTTCGAGCGTTTAAGAAATGGGTACTTCATCATGCTCAGAATAATGCACTTCAGCAATGTGTGTGATGTGGGCAAATGTGTGTATTGTGTTGACAATACACACAACACTTATAAGAAACATATAAGGTTATAAGGTTTTTTGTCAATTTTGGACCAATAAATTATTAGGTTGACCATGCAAATTTTAATGAACTGTTAATACAACTGTACACAGCTATAAAGTTTTAGCTGAATTAATTTAAAGCTTTTAAAGCTGTCTTCTTAACAGAGAATGACAGAACGGATGCACACAGATACTACCAAAAACTTAAACTCCTTGGCGCAGGTAAAAAGGATAAATCAGGAATGCCTTGAAGGAATTTCTTGAAATTTAGCACAAACTTTTGTTTGTAATGTAACACTGCCTGATTAGATTTTGGTATGCAAAGGTAAAAGTGTATGTACTGCCTAAGACAACTGGAAAAGTTCAGGCTGTCACAGGTACTCTTGCTCAGGTTCTACCTCACCATTCATCACAACAGCTTTCACCACTTTATTGTTTGGCTCCTGAGCTTTGCTGTAAGTGTAGAAATACAGTAAACTGGGTGATGGGCAGTATAAATACTTGGTTGCCAGTTACTCCATTTAACAGATGTAAACTCTTCCCGGAAAAAGAGGGCAAGGGAAAGGTCATCAGAAAGTTGGAGCTCTGACAACACTTTCATCCTTTTTCTCCCCCAGGACATAACCATCATAGAGCACAATATTTAAACAGTTTCCATGTGTTGTTAAAACATTTATGCAATATCATCTAGGCTAAATACCTGCAGTCCAGCCACTTTTATTCTCTTTGTTTCACTTAGACTCTAGGGTAAATTATTCTGTTTAGTTTATTTTGTCATAGTGTGAATATATTTTGCTTTTAACTCATCTCTTTGTTGCTCTTTTGTTTTTAACTATGAAATAAGGTCTAGGCAAATGCAGCTGAAAGATCAGCGTCAGCATGACTTCACATAACACGCTTTTAGCCTTTAGTCATGCACTGACTACTCATGCATTGTCATTCGTATATGTTTGTGTTCTATCAGAATCACCTTTATTAATCTAGCATAACCTTTAAATAACCTTTTTATTACAATCAAACAAAGGTATCACTTCATATGAGCCTGGACAGACATGGACATAAATTCCAACCTGACTGGCTGGCAGTGGCATATCAACCATGATGTCACACCACTTTCATTTCAGCAGATCTATCAGACTACTTCCCCACGGACAGTTATTCTATAAAAGCATGTTTCATTTAAGATGTGAAATGGAGTACATGCTCTTCTACCTCCTGCAGGTCACTCTTTCATTTTGGTATCAGTCTGTCCATCCTGTGATATTGAACAACGGAGCTGGAAGAGATCCAGTTGTTTCCAGCAAACACACATTGCCACAGCCTTCCTGGTAAAACTGCCTTCCTCTTATTCCCAACAATAGAGGTTGGTGGGAAGCAAAGGGCGATGTGTATGCGTGTGTGTGTACATTTGTTTGTATTCAAATTCACTCTTCTTTTCTTTTCTTTTCTTTTCTTTTCTTTTCTTTTCTTTTCTTTTCTTTTGGAAAGATACTGGCAGGGTGGTGCTCTTTTCTTTCTGTCAAGTATTCTTGTTCTCTCTTGTGTTAGCGAGGTGGTGGTTGATGATACAGTATGTGAAAGCAAAATAAAACCTTCATGATGCATTCTAGTTCTTTACAGTACTTTGGCTCATCTCTGAAGGTGTTTCCACTTAAGACAGTTACTCATTCCTCAGCTGATTCACTGTCCAGTAACAATAACTGCAAAGTCTCAGTTTCTGCCATAATACTCTGAGCAAATGCTGACTGATGTGTGCATCATTAATAAAAATCTGCTCTATGTCAAAGTTCAAAATGAACTGTAGTTTCTCAGAGTTTATTTGCACACAAACATAGCAGGATTTTATTTTATTTTTTTAGCGTTTGGCTCACCCTAGTGGAATTTTTCTGACAATGCTTTCTTTGACGTGAGCTGGATTATAAAGTTCGAGACCTCAAAAGCCCAAGCCGTTGTGCAAAAACACATAAAACCAGGCCATGGCACACAGGCATAGTGAGGATTTGGCTCTGTTGAGAAATTCTGATAATTAGTAGAAAAAGAACTGCGGAAACATTTCCTGTCTACAGTCTTGACTGTATGTCACAGATTAACGGTCTGCAGCAATCCTTCTTTTGACAGGACTATAGGAATGCTACGGCTCCTTTCTTTCTTTCTTTCTTTCTTTCTTTCTTTCTTTGAAAATTTGCAACTCGTTGAAAGCAAATGATTTACTTAAATAGAGCTCGGTGTATGCAGTCCTGTTTCAGCAGAAACGTGAATGTCACTCCCTATCAAATCAAATGCGCAGAAGATACAAACCTTACAATTAGGGTCTATTTTCTTGTGGGAAGTTTGCGCAAGTTCTCAAATGCTATTTGATGTGCAGACATTTTCATAACTTTAGAGTGTAAAGGGTTCATTAATTGAAATCAAATTTTGATTTAGCTTTTGTTCAAGTCAAGTCAATTCAATTCAATTCAATTCAATTTTATTTATATAGCACCAAATCACAACAACTGTCGCCTCAAGGCGCTTTATATCGTATCAGTTCAACACTGTTGTATTGTATGTCTGAGTATAGAGAAGGCATATTTCATATAACTAAGCATTAAATGCCTCACATAATCAGTATACGTAAGCTGAAAACGTTGCATGGCCTAATATGGAATGTAGGCCTATTATCTAATACGACTTATGTAAATCTCTGACAAAACCAAATTGCCCAACTTTCCCCCCAAAAGCTTCTTTGTTACCACTCATTCTTTCCCCAGTAAATGCCATGTCTGCCTCGGGCCAGCAGTAATTTGATTAATTCACCAAACGTAGCCAGACGGTAAGACCCTGCTCTCCTTCTTTTTCATTTATTTCACTGTTAAGGTTTCATTTTAAATGATACTTTGTGGAACTCATTCATCTAATTTTGCTTAATACCATTTAATTTCAGTTTTCAAGTTAATAATGTGCTGATGTTATTAATATTGGCTCAGTCGACTATTTAAATTTGTTTTTATTGCTGGATGAGAATGCTATTCACTTATAATTGCATTATATTTTCATCCTTAGTGTGAATCCTGCAGGGAGGGCGCTGAACAGCTATTGAAGAGATGGAGATTTTTGTCTTTCTATTCTCATTTTCCGCCCTTGGCATCCTCTATGCCATGAACACCATCTCTGAGCTTCAAGAGTAAGTTATTAAATGTACTGATTTCTTATCACCTTAATACATACAGTCTTTCCCATGAAATCATTGTAACACGTTATATATTATTCACTCACAACACATGCATTTTTTTAAACTATGAGAATAATTGTTAATATACAGTAATGTTAGAAATCCTTCCAGTATCACTGGGTGACAGCTGGTATACTTTTCTACCACTAGAGGACTCTGTAAGCTTAAAACTCAAACTGCATTAGTACTGGTGACTGTGATATACAGTATGTATAACAAGCTGAGGAATCCTTGACCATATTCAACCCCGTACATTCTATGACATCAGTTTAAAGAGTGTATATGCTAGTTGTGCAAACTCTTTAAAGCTAACATTTCTTGAAGGGAAAGGAGAAACTAAAAGGGAGCAAATAGAAGGCAAAGTTTGTGGGCATAATGATATGACTGATATGATGATGGGGTAATTGCTTTTCTAAGCTCTAAGGAATCACGTTCTCATTCAAGGCGTATCTCTTGTGCCTGTTTATTAGGATACTGTCTTTATAAGATTGTCAGCAGCTGATGGATAAACATTATAATGCTTTAGCCTGAATAAACAAAGATGGTGATAATATGCATGTTTTAGTCTTCCCTCACCCACAAAGCATTTCAGCAGAATTTTTTATTCTTCCTATGTGAATATGTCTCCACACAGACATTTATTTATTTATTTGCCCATGTGGACACTGACAGTCAATATGGACTGCACAGAAGAGTTTGATAAATTACTCTTGACATACAATATGCCTTGTGCTCTTCCACTCCACAAACAAACGGTATTGTGTGCATAAATCTTCCTGTACTGTTGAATTGGAGGGGTAGCTAGGGAGCATGCCTTTGCTCTCATAGCATTTGTTTTCCTTCTGTGAGCACACACTGTGAGTTTTGTGAGGATGCAATGTTGTTTACTAGGAGATACCTTGAGCACATTAATCTTTTCCAGTGTAAGGCGGAGGTACCTTTGACCAGTAAACATGGAGGGCAATGCTGAACTAACATGGCCTTAGCTTGCTGCATCCCACACCTCTGCCTATGATTGATTAAAGTTTGTAAAGATGTGCTTTTAGCTACTACACCAAGAGAGATGGGATATAGCAGATGAATACTGACTGTGGGAAAGTACGTACGTACGTACGTATATATATATATATATATATATATATATATATATATATATATATATATATATATATATATATATATATATATATCAAAGATAGCTTGCTATCTAAAAATGTTAAAAAAATGGATATTTTCTTATGACACATTGACATTTCTCTGTTTCCACAGGCCTTATGTGATTCTGGAGATTGGTGTTGCTGTGCTGGTGATTGTGTTTCTGTTCTACTTCCTCATCACTCGTGGAAACGCACCTAAAGACTTCTTATTCTTTGGTAATCAACGCAAATATGTGCATTTCTCAACTTACTTGCGTTGCATTTCCAAATACACTATGGAATTTTAATGACTGCTATGCATTGTTCCAACTCCCACAAAAGGATTTACAGAAGCGTGAAAACATGAATTGTATTCAGTGTGATTTCACCTGATATGTTGAAAGCAGCTTAGACTGATTAGGCTCAGAGCAACGTTTTACCAGGCTTTTCTAAAGCGTGACTGACCCAAACGCTCCCTGCAGACTGACAACCCTCACAGCTCTTGCACTTACTTAACCTTTCAGCTATTCTTTTAAAACGGAGTTTTTGATTGCTTCTTAAGAAAAAAGGTCACAGCTATTTCGTAACACAGGACACGGTCGTTGCTCCTGTATAGTAGAATCTGGATTGCCCTACTGACTCAGTCTGAATAATTTGAGGACCTTTGTAGTCACTTTGGTCATATAACAATAGCAGCTTGTGCACTTTTCATGCAAGTTTAAAGAATTCTAAAATATTTTGTGCTGTAATGTGAATTAGTGTGACCGGTCAAACTGAGCTTCCTCTCTACCCCAGGGTTCCCCCCTCAAATTGATCCCTGCAGCAGATGCTAGGGGCTAGGCTATTTGGGTGGAAATTTTAAACTATTGGCTGTGGGTGCTCAAGGCAGTGCTGGTATTGTCTATAAGAGCCAAAACATTAAATGAAAAGAAGTGGCAGGCTTTTCTCATTGCTAGAGGGCCACAATCTCTCTGCTATATCACCTCTTAGATCTCAGAGATAATCCTAGTGGAGCTCCTCAGGATTACATGAGGGAGACAATATGTGAAACAGTGGTTTCTGTATAAAAACACAGATTCTGCAGTGGCCAGGTGGTAGATCATTGTAATGGCTTTCACAGGTGTTCTCTTTTAATTGACTTAAACTGCAGACGTGTATTTTTTTCTATATATCAATGATTATACCCACTTTATCCTGTACAGGGGGCTGTAACCTGCACATATTAGTACTGGGCAACATGAAAGTTTGTAACTGTGATCCAGATAGTCAGCTAACTTACAATGAAACAATAAAATAAAGTAGAAAACCAACAAAAAACCCAATAAACTTGAGGCTGTTCATAGATGTATGAGAACCTGGAGAATAACCACACAAACACAGAGAAAATTTGGAAAATCCACACAGAAAGGCTCTAGTTGATCAGCAGACTCAAACCCACAAGCTTCTTGCTGTTGTGCAAAAGTACTAACACTTGCAACAGTGCACAATGCATAAATGGAAGTAGCAATCTAATCAGCAGTACAGTATGCACAAACAGCAGTTTGCAATGTATAGAAGTTGGCTGTTGTATTTTATAATAACTGCTATGCTGTGCTGTAGAATAGCAATCATTTATTCTGTCACAATAACTCTACCAGATGGTCTATCAAAAGTCATGCTGCTGCTCAGTGGCATTCACAATCACATCATTTCCAAGCCAATTAGATCACGCCTAAGATAAAATCTGGACATCTGGAAAGGGAGTTGCTGGTCAATTGTTTTATAATGAAACATACTGTATGCAAATGATACTGAATAGCACATTGCATTCTGTTATTTTAATGCTGCAATATGGGTCTAAAGCAACACTTCAGACTTTGTAATTTCTCAAAGAGAGCTTGAATAGAATGTAAACTGTAGTATTAATAATAGTTCATAACAACAGTGTTATTGTTACAGTTTATATTAATAGTAAGCCCTCCATGCCAATAATGTGTATGTGTGGCTTCATTCTTAAATATTATTTGCTAGACGAGACCTTTCAGTTCTCCTGGGTCCTTAACCTAAGGACAGAAGTCTGTTCACCATGGACTCGATTTAAGCATGCACAGTCTACCTCGTTGCTCAAGACTTAATTTTCTCCCCAAGCTGTTCCATTAATCAATCACCTGCCATTTGAAGGAAAACCTTTTAAACAAAAAAACAATGAAAAAGGCTCAGAAAATCTAGAAAGATTTGATGTCATGTTCTAATATACTTTAATTTATAGAGGAATTCAGGTGTCAGAATATGCAAAAAGAGTAACTTTTAATATTATAGTGCCTTCCGAGTTTTTCAAGGTTCTAAAGATATTGTACACTACCAATTATCACCTACACACAGGCACAGAGCTGAAATTACAGGGCTTCTGGTATGAAGCACACAGGTTAGCCTTTTAAATATCCATTAAATCATTTTTTCCCCCACAGTTTTTGCTGAGTTTTCTTTCACATGTATCATTGACCTGACAAGTGCTCTGGAATATGATGGCATTATTTCTGGCTTTATGGAGTTTTACCAGAAGACGGTAGGTTTTATTCTTATTCTTATTATTCTTATTTATTAACATTTAAAATTCTGAAATTCTAAAAAAAAAACAAAACCCAACAAACACCGATCAAAGCACAAATAACCATGTTAAGCAAACATGATAATAATGCTGTGAGGCATGTGTACAACTTCTGTGTTTCAGGGAGAGCCCTATCTTGGAACGTCGTATGGCATCATGATGTGTTACTGGGATGGAATAGCACACTTTATCATGTACCTGATGATGATCAGCAGAATAACAGACAGGTGGGTGATGCTAAAATCACATCACATAATGTCTGCATTAAATGACAATAGAGAGATCTACAGGGTAGGGTCCCTTTCAAAATGCGAAAACACACACAGGATGGTATGAAAACTGTCTGTGTATACAGTCTAAAAGCAGTAGGAATGCATTTCAGTGCAAAGATAAACTTTTCTTTTACAGCATATGTCAAGCTTCAGGCTTATCTTTTTCCTGTATTTGAGCTTTTCTAAAGAAATAGTAACTGAGCAAATGATGTGTTTCACTTTAGAAATTCATGGGTGGATTTATCACATAAATCCCAGACAACGGCTCGAGAAAAAAAAGATTAAAAAAAAAGAAAACAAAAAAAGAAAGCCTCCTCTTGAGTGAGTTAGTCATAAAGTGCAGCCAGTGAGTTCAAGAGTTCAGGGGGAGCACAGCCTTGGGGATGGCGCTATCATGGATATTAAATCCTCTTTTAAACAATATCAGCCTTTTGTCACTTTAGAAAGTGAGCTAGGCATTGTGTTATCTGTAGGATGGATATGAGAAGTTCTCAAAGATCATTTATTTAAACTTACCCAGCCTTGAAATTTAACATATAACTTTCCATCTCATTTGATCTCTTTGGTCTTTTTTTCTGTATTTTTCTGTTTCTCTCACAGGAAAGCCTACCGCACTCTGGGCCTGTTCTGGGCTGGCTCTTTGTGTGCCAACATGAGTGTGTTTATTGTCGGGATAGTGGCAGGTGAGCCGCATCTTCAATCCGCTTTCTGTCTGTCCCACGATGACAAGCTTTAATCAGGCAAACATCTGCCCTGCCTTGTACCATCAGTGTCACAGTTCAGCCTGCCAACTAAACACACATGCCCCGTGTCTCGCCTGCCATCACAACCTCACAGAACAAAGCAGCAAACAGACTTAAAGCATCTGTTGTTGGCATTTCAAACTGCATACATAAGCGTCAGAAGCCCAGACTTGTCTGGAGGCAACGTGATGTTCGCTCTGTTATGTTAGCATCGATACGCTGCACATCTCTCTTTTGCCTCGAGTATCACAATTGAGGTTTTAATAGAAAGCTTAATTGCTCATTTACATTAAGATGTTTACAGGCGGTGTTTGTATAGTTAAGTGCATGCTGACAATAAGTGTCTATCTTTCTCTTTGTGGCAGGTAAATATGGGTCAGAGATCCATCCAGCCTTCTGGCTCAATTTTCTCTTTCTTTTGATGCCTGTTTTGGGAGCAATCGTTCTATTCACTCGGGCAAAAGATAGACCGCTTATTGGTGGATACAATGTAAGTACAGAACATGAATAATTAGACATTTATATGATTGTGGAGGGCTTTAGAGGTGCATTGTTGCTCAGGTGAATATGATCCAAACAATGAAAAATCTGTGCGACTATTAGTGTAGTTAGAGTGGTGTGCTTGCTGAATCTGTTAGTTTTTTAAAAACAACAATTAAATCTCAGATTCTTGCTTTTTCTATCATATTATGTAGTATTTTGTTCCAGTTGAGTCTTAAAGGGCCTCAGTTCTGCAGATTTCCAGTTCCATGCCAATTTATCTCACCGGCACCGTTCCTTTAACTCAGCTTTCTGCTTCCATGCTATCCTCACAGTCAGAGTTGATAAAAAAACATAGATGAAGCTCAACATTTAGACACCTGAGCCATGATTGTTTGATTGCACATTTATTTATGCCAGGGGGAAGCTGTATTTGAGCTATAACTTGTTGTGGTCTTCATTTCAATTCAAGTTAGGCTGACTTAATTTAAAGCACCTGCAATCAATACTTTTCATAGTGAAGGAGAAGGAGGTGAATATATTTGTTTTGAGTCCTCTTCACATATCGACAAATTCTTAACATTCCACAGGCCCAGCATGCTCAGAGCCTGAAGCTGATCTGGCGTCCTTTGGACATCATTCTGCTGTTTCTCCTGATAGCTGCCATGGCCTTCACCATCCTGAGAGGCTTGGTTAGTATGTCATATATAAAATTTTAAAGAGATTTTAATGAAGGACTACAACTGTAGTTTTAAAAGAAAGTGAAAAAAGACAACAACTGATAAGAAGCATCATCTTATTAGAAAAGCTGGAGTTAAAATAATAGTATTTTTATAAGACATATAATATGTAGGTTATGAAGTGCTTGTCAGGTCACATCTAGTCATATGATCTTTCACCCTGGATTCAGTGTATCTCGTTTCTTTATTGGTCTTTTCTGTGACTGACTTAAAATAGCTCAGTAATCATACTCCTTAAGCCTGGCAATACAGCAACTACCTATGTAAATCCACATTAATTGACACTGATCACATTTCCTCCTTCACATAACCAAGAGTCCAGTTTATTTTATGCTAAAAGCTCTAAAAAAGCAGGCATATTAACATTTATAGAAGTCGACCAGCTCTTGTTATTACTGCGATGTCGATACTTCCAGGTCACTTCACTCAGTTGGGAAACTTTCTAAACAAAATTGACTGTTTGAATGCAGGCTGACTCCTGGGATATTCCCCATTTTATATTTTTTTGGACACTCCTGCTCAAGGTGCAGTCAAACAACTCTGACAGCTTCTTCACTCCTGGAAGACAGACAGACTTAAAAAGAGGGTAGACAAGAGAGTGGGAGATTTAGAGAGGGTGTGACACAGTGCAGGCAGAAACTCACGAACCCCTCAGTATACAGTGAATAAACATGTTTTCCAAAATGTCAAACAATTCCTTTAACCATGCTCAGTGTGTTATTCTGTTTAGTCACATTGACAAATCTTCTCTGGATGTTCATTTTGCTATTTTGACAAGGGAAGAGAATCGTTCAGATCTACGCATTGGTATTTTATGCTGTTCTCTTAAACTGAACTACACTGTAAGGTTTTTCTGTTGTTATGTTGTTTGCTCTCTGTAGGTGGCTCTGGACTCTCCACTTGAAGCCTGTTTCATATACCTGAAGCAGTATGAACCTTACCTGAAGGATCCTGTGGGCTACCCTAGAGTTATGGTGGGTGTTTTATTTTCTCACCACACTCAGCCTTTCTGCCTGCCGTTGCTGGAACACCTGAAAGCTCTTCTCCAGTCTATTTTAAATAACAAGCCACATAATGGACCTCTGCTTTCATGGATCTCACTATGAGCGTGCTGGAAGCTTGCCCTTATCTCCCCCACTCTTTCAACTCGCAGCTGATTACAAGGCCCTTTTTCATCATTACAGCAATAACGAGCGTGGGTTGAGAGGCCAGCGGATCTTTGTGTCTGTCTTTCATTTGGTTAAGATGGATAACACATTATTACTTTGACGGGCATTGGTCTGCTGTCTTTTTATTTTCTTCCTCTGACCCTGTGTAGCCGTGGGTTTTGTTGTGCTTTGTTTGGCATACATGGCTTTGTCAATAGGTTATCCAAGGACCTTGTCTGGACTGCAGTCCAGGCACAATTGAGAGTCAATGATCAGACAGATGAACCGCATGCTGAGAACTTGATAAGGTAATCCCTGCCCAAAGCCTCCCATCAGCATCTCGCTGGGCGGGAGGAAGATGCGTGTGCAGCATGTGGAAGTGCGTCTTGTTTAGCAATGTTTGCAGATCTGCGTTTGTGTGTGACTGCCAAGGCTTCATGGGCATGTGCAAAGAAATCAAATGAAGTTTGGCTTACCGGGCAATCCTGCTCAGTTTCTGAACTAACCGACCTCTTCATTTATTGATGATGATGAATGATATGCGACAGATTACTGTGGCTGCACTAAGAAGGCATTTCAACAAAAGACTGAAGGGCATATATGATTGGCTTTCAGGCCCCGAGCTCAACTCATTAGAATTCATCTGGACCTAAGACCGAGAATGAAAGGAAACCGTTCACTGGTATAATTTGAGGCTTTTATAAAGTGGGAAACAGGCTTTCATGCACCAAATATTTTAAGTTGAAGGTCAAGACTCTCTCTGTAACGACCCTTGTGTGGAAATGGTAATTTGTGCTGAGGGTGCAAATTTGTGTTAGAGAGCATGCATAGCTGAGAAGCAGCAAAACACTGCAGTGCTAAAGTTAATGATTTTAGTATTTTCTTTTGATTATTTTTGTCTCTTCATTTTAATTATTGAATTAATTGTACATTCATCCAATGTATGCAGTTCAACTGTGGGATAAAAGGTTAAATTAACCCCCAGGATATAACTGGAAGGGACAAAGCGGAGTATTTTAATTGTGATACCTGCCAATACTAATTCTCTTAGGTTTTATTTCGATTAGTGCTACTTTTCTGCAGCACATTAAAGGGCGCTCTGTGTTTGCATTTTGAGGCTTAAGCAGCCCTCTTCTGTATTCACTGTGAGTAGCTGAAGTGCGATGTGGGCCAGTGGAGACTGAGGATGTACTGTATTAATTGTCTGCTGGACTGTTGGTCAGGGCTCAACAACAACACTGACTGACAGTGATGGAAGAATCTTTCAGCTCTGTTGGGCACGTCCAACCATATCCTGAGCAATATATCCTGGAATATACAAGATATTATAGACAGAGACTACCTACTGTGAGAAAGATACATTTTTAGTATTGTGAGATATGATATGAAATCATATTATTAGACTAATGGTGCAAGCTTTTTTTTTTTTAACCCTAGATGCTGCACCTGTTCTTTTATGCACTACCCTTGCTGGGTGCTTTTGTTTATGGTCTCCTCAAGCCTGGGTGCACATGGATGCCGGACTGGACCATCTTTCTTGCCGGAGCTATGATCCAGGTAACGCCACCAGAGGACAGACTGTAAATAAAGAAAATTACTATGAATACATAGTTTAAGCTACAGGTCTTTGAATACTGATGCAAGATTCACTGACAGTTTTCTGCATTGGAAGCTGCTGTGATAATTGCTGCCTCTGACCTATTACAGTTTTCCATCTGCCGTTTATGTTAAATAAGAAGCGGTCCAACACATGTCAGGGCAATTAACTCCATCTAGTGAGCTTTCATCTTTCTAAAAATGACCTGGACAAAATTTATCCTTTGAAGCATATTCTCTGTAACAAACAAGCTGGTGGTGCTTTCTCTCCATATTGCTCTGACAGAAAAATTGGAGCCATGAGAAGAGAAACTACTTGATTAAAGCCTTTTTGCACACTCTCTGTCTTCTAAGCCAACTTCCAGTTAGACATAAAGATGACATTTTCAGATGTCGTTTATCTTTTTTGTTAGTAGCTTTATCTTGTGTATTTTAATAGACTAATAACAGTGGAAAAATTTGTTTATAATTTTTGGAAAGAAATACTGAGGCATCAAGTTATCTGTCATCAGTGTGCAGAGAGAGTAAGAGACGAGTAAAAGCTGATATGTAAAGTAATGTCCTCCTATATGCAAACAGTTTGACCTCTTTCTTTCTCTTTCTCCTTTCAGTGCCAATGGTCCCACATCGGGGGATTCCTCCACCCTCGCACCACAGCGCCGTATCGCATTCCAAGTGATGCTTTCTGGTTGGTGCTGGCAGCTAACTTGGTCTATGCAGCCACTCCCGTCCTTGTGGCCCTGCGGGTCTACAGCAACCCCTATTTCTTCCTAAAAATTGCTCCCTTCCCTGGGCAAACGGGTTTACCAATCAGCGAAGAGAAAGACACCAAGTATAAACTGAAATGATCATTTTTAATTTTCTCTGACCTTTGGAGGTAATTACTTATCTGATGATTCATGAAGAACTGTTTTCTTTGAAAGACCATGTTTCAAAATGCCAAAATACAACTTATTTTGCTGAATGTCTGTGGATTTATTGGTTATTTCTTTGCTTTCAGCATCTTTTTCTCATATTGTATGCATAAACAGTAAAACCACAAATTGGTCAATGTCAATGTCAATACCATCATCTATACATAACCATGGCAGCAGAAAGCTTGTATAGGAAAAGCAGGGGTATTTGGAGCCACTTGGATGTATACTGAGACAACTCATCAGCTCACTTTTTTGGAGTGCCATAATAGGGGTTAACCCTTTTAGTTTATAGTAAAATATTTAAGTAAGTAACAGGTTGAATTTAATTAAGATAATGTGCCCACATGATGAAATGCAGACTTGGTGATTTCAAGACTATTCTTCTTGTGTTGACAAATATTGCATAGAGTAAAATAAAGTGGAGAGTAGAGCAAAACATCAATGTTTTGTCAGCTACTGAACGTGATGTGGCAGCTGGTGCATAGAAAGGTATCAAATGAGCCATCAGCTGATTTGAACTGTCACTGAGATCAGCCTGTGGGCTGAGCCTAACTACAACAGCTTGAACTAAAGCTTTATTCAGTTTGCTGAATTACACAAAATTAAGTACAGATATTCATGGCCTCAAAAGGATGAAAATAATCGGCAATGACAATCATTCGAGTTTTTCTCAAAAAAATAAAAAAAATAAAAGCCAGTTCATTAAAAATGTACAGGGTCCACAAGATCAGTGCACTACATCAGCCCAGCTTCTATGGACTTCTGCGCCCTCTATTCACTTATATTTGGCTGGTTCTTTGAAAATTAGCTTTTGTAGAAAACTAATTTGATTTGTAATTCAGTTCAATTCAATTTATTTATACAGTGCCAAAATCACAGCAACAGTCACCTCAAGGCATTTTATATTGTAAGGTAGACAATACTACGATAACAAATACAGAGAAAAACCCAACAATCATATGACCTCCTATGAGCAAGCTCTTTGGCAACAGTGGGAAGGAAAAACTCCCTTTTAACTGGAAGAACCCTCCAGCAGAACCAGGCTCAGGGAGGGGCTGGTTGGTGTGAGAGTAAGTCTGACTCAATGCAGAGATTCAATATCATATTACATCTTTTTACATATATTTAATTTGACAGATTCACTGTCTACTCTGCACAGAATAACCGACATACCTCTTTCTTTACTGGCAGAGTACCTTTCGAAGGTTTGCCGATGTGTTGCAATTTCAAGCACAGTTTCACTCCAAGCACTGTGTGGGTAGTTTTAAAGTTACAATTGGGAGATGAAGAATTAAATATTTGCTGCACCTGATGATTTTACTCATCGTTCTGGATGGCATTTTTGCCATTAAAAAAAATGACACGCTATGACCTGTAAAAGATACAGATATGCAGCAGGACAACGCTAGAAGAAAAACAGCCGACTCTTCAGAGAGGTGCAGAGCTGAGGCGTTGGACTGAGTCATAACACAGTCCAATCTTAACAAACAGAAAACATGTAAATAAAAAAGACTTACATTTCCTGAACATACCATATTCCCTCACAAATACAAACCCTTAAATGTGCTTAAGATATCAGAGAAGAGAGAAGTTTCAAAACTTGTATAAGAATAATATTTGATAGTATTTTTCAAGTTCCAAGTATTCCATATGGTACTTCTCTTTACATGTAGGGGCTGCTAAGAACTAATTTTTGATATTTTAATTTTTCACAGATGCTAAAATACAAATAAATACAGGGTACAAACAAGGAGAGCAGTGATACCTATTTGTGTGGACTGAATCCAAATAAAGCCATTATGGTGAAAAGAACACCAGTAATTTAACTCATGTTTTGCAGTTTGGCTCTTTTATGAGATCAACTGATGATCTGATCAACTTTATACATGTTTCAAAGTACAGAAAAACTTTTTATTATATTTTCGCACAAAAGTGAGATGTCACACTGAGCTAACTGACATCTTGCAGTATGCTATATAACTGAGACTCTATATGCTCACCTTTTCCCACCCAGCATCACTGGAGCCAGGGCAGATCATTACTCAGGGACTGAGTGGCAAGGATGTGCCGACAGCTGTTGTCACTCAGTCACTCTGGTGAATATACACAACTAGTTTTAAAAAGACATTCGTTCCCTCAGAATAGCAGGAACACGAGACACGCCTCTACTGTTCTGCATTCTGTCTGATCCTCGGTGCCCAAATTGCCAGCTTTTCATTCCATATCTGTTTATGTTCCTTGATCCCCTTTGTTTCCTTTCTGCTGATTGATGCTGCTGTGTGTTGGAAGTGTGTGGGCGGCTCAGTAAATAGTCTACTCTCATCATTGTCTTTTACAAAGACATCAAATGAATGACTTATGATTTGTGTTGTTTTTGTTTAGGGGAAACAAACACACTTCAGTGACCACCGGGCTCACTGGAGGAGGTTTGCTGACATTTAATTAGAAGAAAGACCATTGTTGAGATCCCTGCCAGTGTTATAACTGTGGGTTCTCAGAATGAGAGGCTTAAGAATAATTATCGCTTCAGCATGTAATGGAATTCACAAAACGATCTGCCAAATATTTTCAATAACTCGATGCTTTGAATGCAGTTCAGTCACATGAGCACAACGAACAGTGTTTCTTGACAGAGATGAAGGAGTTATTTATGTGGCTAGATAAAGCTTTTTGAAACAGCAGTGTAACCTTTCTTTCCATCCCCACCCCATCAATAACTGTAGCCCACTCACAAGTAATTATCCCTCGTACTTTGCTAAGCAATAGGCCAGCAGATAGGGAGAGAGGCAAACTCATTTAATTCGCTCTCGCTCAGCAGCTTTTTTACATGCTGAAGTGTGACATCGTTCCTGCTTGCACATTCGGTGCATTCTGTGTGTATGACACAGGCTTTAAATCAAATGCGGATACTCCAAACAGCTCTCTAATCCCATGATGGGCGTCACAGGGGATCTTTGCTGCAGATGTCTGCTCGGCTGTGCAGGAGGCCCAGGAGAGGTGTGGAGCAGTGAAAAATACAACTAAGCAATCCACACTGCAGGGGTGGAAGGACTTCCAGTGAGGTATCGTGATAAAATATAAATATAAATGTATAAGATTTCATGAATGCATGGCACAACTTAAGTTAAATAACCAATTAATGCATGGCTTATGATAAAAGGAAAGTTTCACAGTTTACATAGAGCTACACAAATATTACCATGCTGAGTCAAAACACATCAAGTACATGATCAGCATGTGTTTCCCTAATCTGAACATGGTCCACTTGTTATTTGGTCCATGCATTTAATATGAACACAAACAAATAGGCTCTATTTGTTCTCATGACTCAAGCTCTCTGACTATTTATGAGACAGTGGTTGGTAACATGCTGCATACATGAAAAGGCATCAGTTAACTAACATATGCTTTGACTATGAACTTGAATTTTAACTTAGCGATATCTGCCATAGCCATCCCTGCCATACTAGATGCAAAGAAAACAGGTGACTCCTAACTTTGATAGTACTGATTTTCTTGAAATTGGTTTCAGAAAGTAGGTTTTAAATCCACAAAATCTAAGTCACTGAATCAATGCTGATGGACATTTTTGGCCAATGGTTGTTCAATTTCATTAGAGAAAATTACCTCCCCTCTAGGTAACAGTTAATCTTAGACAAAACCCTTAGTGTTTTAACAGTATCAGAAAAAGAATGCCTGGAGTGTGTTTTCCAGATTTTAATAGATTTGTAGGAGGATCATTTTTCTCTTCTCTGCTCTGAGGTCCCCGAAAACGAATAACTTGCATGCAAAAACCTTGTTAAAATTCCATGGATACAGGGCAGAGAATATTTTGTTCATTTGAGGATAATACAGCATTGAAGAGCGGGTTAAAAAAATGCATCAAACAGCCTGTTAATGCTTTTGGTAACAGCCAGCTGTTGGCTCATGGCCTGAAAGCAAGCTGTCAGTGTTAATGCTGTCAACCTTCAATTTTCCCCATAAATAATTATTTAGTTGTTTGTGTACAAATTTCCCCTTTCCTTAATTTATTTATTTATTTTTGCATCTTATACTGATGCGGTTTTGATATTTCAGAGAGTGGGTGGGCACAAGTCACGCTTAAAAAAGACTTGAAAAATCCCTGATTCCAATAAGGCGATGTCATTTTGGAAGAAAAGAGACAAATTTATAACAAAACTCTGAACTTAAGAATTGATGTATTTTTGGTGGTTTGACTGTGATGAGAAGCTACATCATAGAGTAGAATCCCAGATGAAGGCAGGAGACATTGACTGGACCCCCTAGAGTCAAGACACGGGAGATGGTGGTTGAGCATAGTAAGCAGAAAGCTGAAGACTTTGGATGAGATCCCTAGGAAAACTTGGATGGGGTGGACATGAGAAGGGGGAAGGCTTACTCGGCAGACGGTCTAAAAGGGACAGTCACCGATTACAATCAATATAAAGAATTAGCTTACAGAGACACGGAATTGGACTTAATTGGTGATACTGAAATTTTGAATTTGACAGAGGATATGTGGAGAGAATATGAGACAACAGAGCTTCCTATGACAGACTTATGCATGTTCTTAACCAATTTATCCCACTGGATGAACAGAAAATTCATGCAAGTCTGAGGGACAAAACTTCTTCTTTGCACCTCAGTCTGATAACCTTCACATCAATAAAAATTCAGTCAATGGACAGCAAAGGCAAAAACTTTGCTTTCAAGTGAAGTTTTATACCATCATCTGATCCGTTGCAATTTTGTCTTTAGATCATGCACAGTAATTTTAGAGAGGCCTAAAGCTTTTACCTGTGGGCCCGGTCTTTGAGCCCACACAATCTTTCATTTGCACTATAATCAACTATCTCTGTAAAAGTTTTTAAACTAATGATGCCAAGCTCTACCTTCAAATAGTTGGAGCCATATTTGAATTATATTTAATTATATTTCATGATATGCTCTGAATTCTGTAAGAACAATTCACATTCCTTGTGTAATGGTATGTCATTCATGTTAATTACTGGCCCTTCAATGCAACAAGAGAAAACCCAACAACTTGAGCTCAAAGTGCACTCTTTATTACCTTTCTCTTACTCAGCCATAAAGTTATCTAAGTGAATTTGATTTGTCTTGAATACAACAATCAATCTTAATTCTCAGTCAGCATTTCATGCAAACAGTTTCTATTATTGATATTGATCTTGAAAAGAAACATTGGTTTGCCTGAAAGTAAATAAGCTTTCACCACATTAACTGAATCAATGTGACAGTCGAATAAGTGACACTCTAATTGGCTTTATAATGCAGAGAAGACGTATCCACGCACAGTGCACAATCAAATATGTGCTGCGTCATCGGAGGACTGCGGGAACGACCCACAAACACTGGTGGTTCCCCTGCAGAGTGAGAGAACAGCAATGGGACTGGAAACAGAGAGAAAGGTGGGGGGTGGGGGGTGCAAGAGAGAGGTGAGTGCTGCTGCAGATCAGCGTTTAGCCTTGCTGAGGAGTTAAACGCTTCACAGCATCACATCGTCATCATCCAGGCATTAATCCTGTTGTGATAGCCATGGTAAGTTCATACACTTCTATGCTCGGATAGTATGGCTCTGCTCGGCAGTTCTGTGTGCTACGTTACCGTGCAGCTGCAGGGATGATCATTGGACTAACCTTGAGAGAAATGATGCAGCAGGGCTGTTTATAGTGTGCAATGTGCATGTACAATAGCTGCTGCTTTAGTTACTCTGCTTCACTGAGGCCTGAATTCATGTTCAGAATTTATGTGGTGCACCAGAGCTGTTTCATAGGAAGTGATTATTCACAGGTGACGCTGACATTGCAGACCTCTAGCAGTGCATGCAGT
Organism: Aulonocara sp. 'chitande type north' Nkhata Bay; assembly: GCF_057382095.1. Lineage (NCBI taxonomy): Eukaryota > Metazoa > Chordata > Actinopteri > Cichliformes > Cichlidae > Aulonocara > Aulonocara sp. 'chitande type north' Nkhata Bay. Next base: position 7,652,554 of record NC_141365.1, on the reverse strand, counting down.
GGCAGCATTTGCCTTGACACCTTTAAGATGACTATTATAATGATTTTATTCCATACACAATGAAGTGAAACTCTGACCTCTGCATATGCAGAGTGGTTTGCATTGCACCATCCCCTCGACCAATCATGGATATATTGATGCAGCAGAAACACTGGTGTCACATGCTGGCTCTGTCCATGCATTACACACTCTCCTGTGCAACAATAGCATTCAGGGAGAATTGTGTTTATTTATTTATTTTTAGCAAAGTTACCCTTTTGTGGTACCTGCCAGAGAACAGGTAATAACAGTCCTTATGTCTAATGTGTATGATAACAACAACAAATACCACATTTATGTTTTTCTTCAGTAGCTGCCATGATGTTTGTGTTGTTCCTGTGTGTAGTCTTTTGTTTACTAGCTGGCTGCCTCTGATCCAGGACTTTTCACTGAAAAAAAAATCTTTAAAATACTTCCAGTTCTTAATTGAGACACATGGCAGTGCAGATAAAAAATAGCAAACAAGCTATAAGTTTAAACTATGCTGTGAGAACTATGCTTCTCTTTTGTGCTGTGACTGTGAGCTAAAAAATTGATTAATATAATTGATTGTCTGTTTTCAGCCATTTGGTTACCAGCTTCAGTGCAGAGCATTTAAACAGGCAATATATGCATTTTCTGGTTGAGTTTTATTATTGCTGGAAAGTGCTAGGAAATGTTGATTTTATCCTACTTGTTTAGGATGTATCAAAGTTGACACTGTCAAGCTCAACTACTACAAGGCACTGCCAGCAAGTTCTACTAAGTTGTTTCCGATTGCGCTGGTTGTCATGTATGAGCTGTCCTTTCTTGCAGTTCTCAAAGGAGCTCCAGCCTCTGATCTTTGTGGCATTTATCCTGACTTCTGCTCTCTCGGTATCTTCCTCGCCTGCTGGCATAGAGAAAGGAAGGAGGAAAGTGGTGCATGTTCTTGGTAAGACCAGTTAACACTTTCATTTGTATGAACAATTACACTTCTCCAAGGTGAGGAGATCTTGATTTGCATTTATCTGCTCAATAACATGAATGATATGTAGAGTTTCTTCAGGATTTTTTTTTTTTTTTTTTTTACTAAGATAGTAATAAAAAGTTGGTGGAAAAGTTACTGGAAAAATCTGAACAGCTTTATTAACCTCAGCTGGGTTATCTTAGAGTCCAAGCAAAATAGACTTCTTTAACTTTTTATGGGCTTTGGGATCCGGAGCTCTCCACTAACTCTCCAAACTCAGTGCACCTGTATTCACATTAATATATAATATATTCCACATCCCACAGTATTTTGTGCAGAATTTCTTGGCAATTGCGATTTTATTCATTCATTTCCGTGACATTGGGCTGTGCAGACAAAACCGCCTTGGCCATTTTGTAACAATGATAATCTTCACAAGCAAAGCTTTCACTTTTGTTCATTATCAGAACTGTGAGCACCCAATTAAACACTGCCCACCTGAGGACCGAGATAAACGTTTGTCTTGTCAGAAAAATAGAGAATGTCAAAGATTAAACTATTGACTGCAGTACTTCTGGTTGTCTATATTACCTTCAGAGTAAAAGCTAAAAAGATCTATTTTCTCTTGAAATAAAACAGTTTAAAATAATTGAATTCTTGCTGTTGTTCAACATAACGTTTATAATTTTATTTATTCATGTAGTTTATGTGTTACAGACATGCTGGTACTTCGTGAATTTATCAGCTTCTAGATACAAATAGGTACAGGTTCGTGAAGCACACTCACTCTCAGTTCATGACAGCAGTCATGGGGTGAAAGTGAGGGTACACCCTGAAAAGGTTGCTGTCTGTTGCAGTGCTAACACAGAGAGGTGGACAATCATTCAGGCTCACACTGATACCTACGGGCAAAATAAAATGACAAATTAAGCTAACAAGCATGTCCTTGGATTGTGGGAGGAAGCCAGAGTACCTGAGGAGAAGCCCCTAAGAGAGATCCACACAGAAAGACCACTGGTGACCTTTCTTGCTGTGAGGTGAGGGTGCTAACCACTGTGTTGCCCTAAAACACTTTGATACTCTCGTTTTCACTAAGTGTGGCACTGTGGATTATGGCCAGACATCTCCACTTTGGTCTTGTCTGTTCAAAGGACATTGTTCTTGCAGTCTGTTCACATGCAGCCCTGCAAACCTAAGCCATGATGCAATGCTCTTTTTAGAGAAAAGTGGTTTTCCCCTTGCAAACCTTCCAAATAGGCTGTAACTGTTCAGTTCGCCCTTTCACAAATTTTACATTTGACATGCAAACTGAAGCCTGCAGAGTTTGAGATGTATCTTTTGTTTTGCACATTCTGACTTTGGGGTGAATTTGCTGGGATGTCCACTCCTGGGAAGATTGGCATCTGGCTTGATTGTTTTCTACTTCTGAATAATCTTTGTCACTGCAGAATGATGGACTTCAAATTGCTTGGCAATGGCCTTATTATTCTTCCCCGACTGATAGGTGGTAACAATTGTTTCTCTGTCTTCCGTTCTTGGCATTTCGTTAACACACACCTGAATGTTCCAGACCAGCAAGCTGCCAAGATTTGATTTTATAGAGATGCTCAAACGTTTTGATGACCATTTAATCAAGTGCATTTTATTAGCAGCGCCTGGTTGTGACTTTCCCACTCAGTTCCCATGGAAGCAGTAACGGTGAATAGTTTTTCACACATTGCTTTTGCATTTAAACAAACAAATAAACGATTAATGACTATTTTTAAATGCAATATGCCACATTTTGTTGTTCATCTGAGGTTTTATTTACATAATCTTTAGGCCTGTTAAGGACAAAATGTTTCTTTTTTTCTGTCCTGACATGCAAAATCCTAAAACTGAAATATGATGTACTTTATGTTTCATCAATTCCTATTCCTTTTAGGTTGTTTCTAGACTGGACATTTTAAAACATGATGGAAAACTTAAGTCAGTCGGGTACTGGCTCACTTGAGTCACACACTTGCTTTCTACTCTTTTTCTACACTGTGTTTAGACTAGAAGATGAATGAAATAGTTAATGTTGAAATCCTCTGTAGGCCTAAAATCTGATCATCTCCAGAGGAGTGGTTTATTTGAAGAATTTCAGTCAGGCTTTTTCAGTTCATCACAGCACAGAAACAGCATTAGTGAAGTTTACAAATGATCTTCTTATGGAATCTGACAGTGGACTCATCTCTGTGCTTTTCCTGTTAGACCTCAGTGCAGGTATCACTCACCACATCATTGACCATAATGTTTTACAGGTATTAGAGGTTACGTGTTAAAGGTGTAATTATGTACTTCCACAGGATTCGATACTGGAACCAATTCTATTTTCATTAAACATGCTTCCCTTAGAAAGTATCATTCAAAGGCATAACATACATTTTCATTGTTATGCAGATGATACTCAGCTTTATCGATCAATGAAGCCATACTACACAAAGCAAATCATTGAACTACAAAAATGTCCTAAATATTTAAAGATCTGGGTGACCTGTTTCCTGCTTCTGAATTCAGATGAAACCTAGGTTATGAACTCATCCCCAAAAAACCTAGAAACATGGTGTCTAACTAGATGCTTGCTCTGGATGGCATTACCTTGGTCTGCTGTAGCACTGTCAGTAACCATGGAGTTGTTTCTGACCAGGATGTGTAGGACTACTTTTGCGTTTGCACAATGTCTTTAAGATTAAAAACTTTTCTCAGGGTGATGCTGAAACTAGTTCATGAATTTATTTATTTCTAGGCTGTACTTTTGTAATTTACTATTATCAGGCTGTCCTAAAAAATCCTTGAAAGGCCTTCAGTTTAGCCAAAATATTGCAGTGAGAGTACTGACAGGACTAGAAAGAGATAGCATATTTCTTCCATATTAGTCTCTTCATTGGCTCTCTGTTAAATCCTTCTCCTCACATACAGGGTGTTGAATGATCAATAATCATCTTATCTTAAAGACCTCACGGCACCATATCACTCCATCAGAGCACTTTGCTCTCAGATTGCGGGTTTTCTTGTGATTCCTCTGTAATTAGAAGCAGAATGGGAGGCAGAGCCTTCAACTTTCTGTGGAACCAGCTCCCAATTTGGATTCAGGAGATAGACACCCTCACCACTTTTTATAGAGTAGGCCTAATACTTTCCATTTTGATAAAACAAATAGTTAAGGCTGCATCAGGTGACCCTGATTCCTCCCTTAGTTATGGTGCTGCTGGGGGCTTCCCATGATGCACTGTTTTTTCCTCACTCACCTCTTTTAACTCTGTGTATGTTTATAAAACACTGTGCATTTAATCATTTGTCATTATTAATTTCTGGCTCTCTTCCACAGTATTGCCTGTACTGTCTCCTTTCCCTCATCCCCAACAGGTTGAAGCAGATTTCAACAGATGAAAAGCCATGCTTCCATGGCTGGTTCTGCCTATTCTTCCTGTTAAAAGCGAGTTTTTCCTTCCCACTGTTACCAAGTGCTTACTAATAGTGGGTCATCTGACTGCTGTGGTTTTCTCTGTATTATTGTAGGCTCTTTACCTTACAATACAAAGCGCCTTGAGGCAAGTGTTGTGATTTGCCACTATTTAAATAAAACTGACTTGAATGAAAGTCCACATTAAATTATGATTTAGAAGCATAAAGCAGCCAAACAATGTTAATTTAAGAAAAGGTGAAGTGAAGATGAAACAGCAGGAGGGTTAAAACATTTGCAGATCCCCAGAGTAAACAGTGTGACCCTTTTTAAAAGTGACTGATGAACCCCTTGGATCTGAAAACACTATCACTGCTGGAAATTTTTAAAACCTAATGAAAATGTTAACTTTGTGTTATTTGGCTTAACATAAGTATGTCACAACATAACCTCCAACGCTGAGAAATAATGCGCTCAAAGTTTTGATTAAACATCACTTGATGCTTTTATTTGTGATGGTGATAAACAACTTTGCAGAGACCAGTAAGTAGTGACAGGACTAATTGCTGGCTGGCATGGATAATTGTAGGTGCCTTTATCTGGTCACAACATAGCAGAAAACCTTTTGCAGCTGCTCATTAAACATTTTAAATGTTTACCCCACACATGTTGTGAGTCTTTGGTTGCCTAGGTGCGTGTGCACACAGAGCGTCTGAACAAATGTCTGCCAAAAATGCTAAACAGGTCTTGTTATTGTCCATTTGGAGGAAGAGGACTGTGGTTACCATTAGTCTTGGGTAATTTTGGTGAATCGCTCTCTGCAGAAGTGGAGGTTAAAATTGTAGAGTGAGTAATGTCATGATAGAGCAGACAGGAAGATGAGTGTGCTGCTTGCTGGACCCTTCGATAGGAAAAAAAACGTTCTCCTCTGTTGATATGCTCAATTACCGGAGCAGTAATGTGATGGCACAAGTAAACAGCACACGCTTTATTAGCTGATGCTGATTCAATTTTTGCAGGCATCTTAGAGAGATAAGCCTCACAAATAGATTCAGAGACTGAATTTCATGATTACAGTTACAAGTATGGGTCGCATATTTCCCAAAATAGACTTCTGTTTAGTAATAAGAAAAAGAAATATTAGCCACAAACCTGCATATAAAAGAATATATTACTAAAAATCTTCCATCAGTAGCAGTGAAATAAACTGAGCCAATTTTCCCTCCTTCTTCTTTCCTTTCAGAGGACGACACTGGAGCCGTGATTGTGCAGACTGCCCCTGGTAAAGTGGTGACACATCGGGGTGGCTCCATCACTTTGCCCTGCAGATTCCATCATGAGCCGGAGAACGTCGATCCTGCTCGCATCAGGATTAAATGGACCAAAGTGACGGACACGCTGCAGTTCGAGGACGTCTTTGTAGCACTGGGAAAGTAAATTCTGCATCGTTATTCTCAGTTGATTCATCTTGCACTTTTGTTTTAACTAATTATGATTTCATGATTTTTTTTTTCCAAATTTGCTTTAGTTTCGCTAATTTTATTGATAAGATGCACTGACATAATAAACTCTGTCACACACAGTTTATCATCCAAGTATTTTCTCAGGTTGGAGCATTTTTCAATCATTTTGCTAACAGCAGCTGTTTTGAGGACAATGAGTGTCTTTCAAATCTCTCCAGGCAGCAGCGTGTGTTTGGATCGTATCGTGGCCGTGTGTTTCTGGAGCAAGCAGGACCAGGCGACGCATCGGTGATCATCCAAAATGTCACGCTGGAGGACTATGGACGCTACGAGTGTGAGGTCACTAACGACATGGAAGACGATACAGGATTTGTCAACCTTGACTTAGAAGGTCAGGCTCTGGGCCATTTGTAGGAAATTTTGTTGAAATGTTCAGTTTATTTGAGTTCACCGCATTGCACACTGTTATACTGTGAGACCTAAATGCCATCTTATATGTATGTACTCTTTTTAAAGTCATTTTAAATGACTTTTTAGTTTGCTTTGTTGAATTTGAAGATGAAGATTTTTGTTCTGTTATATAATGATATTATTATTAAATACTGTTATTTAAAGGTATACTTATCTTATTGAATTTATGATTTCAAATTTGTTTTTGTCTTATTAAGTTAACTGTCATACTGCATTTTAATTGATTGATCTATACATTTTACTTATTACTTGTTACTCTTCTTTACAGCATTGCTTCAGCTCATTGTTTATGCAGAGTCATCTCAAGGTGCTGCCCCAGCATTTTGGACTTGAATTTAACACTAGAGACTTTCTCCTGGAGACCCTTCCAAACAACCCATTTAGCATACTAACAGAGGCCTGTAGAGTCTGAGATGTAGCTCCTTGTTTCTTCTTCTTCTTCTTCTTTCTTTTAGGGTCTGACCTTGTGGTAAATCTTCTAGGATTTCCAATCCTGGGAAGATCAGCAACTGTCTTGAATGTTTTCCAGTTGTGAATAATCTTTCTCACTGTACAATCATGGACTTTAAATTGCTTAGAAATGTCGTTATTATCCTTTCAAGACTGATGGACAGTAACAATCGCTTCTGTTCCCAGTGTGTTAACACACATCTGAATGCACCAGTACAGCAAACTGCCAACACTATTTTTATAGAGTTCCTCACGCTTTCTCACGATCCGTTAATCAAGTGCACCTGGCTGCAACTTTGGCTTTTAATTCCCATGGAAGCATAAAGGGTGCACCTTGTGTTTTCCAAGACAGCACATATCTCTTCACTTTCTCTCTTCATTATTCATTTTTTTTTTACCTGACTCTATATGTCTGTGGTGTTTAATTTAATTTTAATTGCTGCGACAAAGGAATTTGTTAACTTTGGAATAACTAAATACCTAAAATAAATCTTATAATTTTAATGTCTGTATGAAATTCAGAAAAACTAAAGACATTTACAGCTTCCTACTTTGATTCTGTCGCCTGTAGGAGTGGTCTTTCCCTACTATCCCCGTGAGGGGCGCTACAAGCTCAACTACTACCAGGCTGAGGATGCTTGCAAAAAGCAGGATGCCATTCTAGCTTCTCATTCTCAACTGCACAAGGTGAATACACATACTTTAATTGAATTAAACATGGACGGTATGTCATACTGAGAAGGTATTGCTAGTTAGGATGCATAGAGATAACACCATCCATAGTACATTAGTCTACAGGTACTTTTTTAGTTATTACAATATGCTTACTTACTGATGTCATTAACTTTTTAGAGCAGTAGTAAGTCTGGAATTAAGAATATGGAGATCAGGAATTTTACTGCAGGTCAGTCCTCCAACTCTTAGAGGCTTTATGGAGTAAAGTCAAGTGCAATGGAGTTATGTCACAAGAGATAAACTGAATTTGTTCCCCTCTTTATAATTTCTTTAATCCTTTAGATCGACCCACTGACCTACATTATCTTCTTCTGCAGGCATGGCTGGAGGGACTAGACTGGTGTAATGCTGGATGGCTGGAGGACGGCTCAGTTCAGTACCCTATCTCTCATCCCAGGGACGAGTGCGGACGTAAGGACACCCCAGCTGGTGTTCGAAACTACGGCTATAGGCACAAAGAAGATGAGCGTTATGATGCTTTCTGCTTCACTTCCAAGCTCAACGGTGAGAGATGGAGATACATGACATACATGACAATACAACAAATAAGAAGTGCTATCAAGTATCTGTGACATGATATTAAGAAAGAACAAAAGCTTTCAAGTGCTACTTTGTCATGCTGCTACTTTTAAAAATAGGATGTTTCATGAGTGGTAGACCAGGGGGAAATGAGATCTCTGATCTCTCCCTGTGATCTTTGAGGCCTTAGGCCATTGGTTTTAAATCAGGGTATGTTGATTCAGCCCTGCTAGGGCCACAGTGTCCTCTGGGTAGAAAGCCTTGCCTTTCATCTCCCTGTTCTTTGATTTACATCACATTCCCACAGAGAGTCTGCACATGCTACCTTCATGTTCACAAGCCTAAACAAAAAAAAAAAAAAGAAAAGTAAAAGAGTTTTACTGGAGGAAAGGTATGTGTAGTCAAAAGTTATTCCAGAAAGACACCTTGGCTCAGAGTAGACAGTATATAAAAAGCCCACGTTGATTATTATAAGAATAAACTGCTATACTCAGATTTGCAACTGGCAAAATATTTCTTGTTGGGGGAATAGGCAGACAGAAAGACTAGAAGTTAAATGTACCTGCCAAGGAATAGTACAACCTTCTAGAGTTTATGCTGGTATGTAGCCCCTAAAGAGTCATAGATACTGAGCTTCACATTTAACTCTTAGTGAGAAGAAGTTCGGCTTGTTGAACTGTTCAACTGCTGTGGTTTGAGTCTGCATCCGTGTTTAAGAAGTTTTAAAAACAGTTAAAAATGATTTTATTGAATCACAAACTGTTTTAAAATAACCAGTGCCTTTCCTTAGTGAGAAAAAGGTGGTTTGACAGAAACCTTAAACAATTGCTCATGGCTTCCCTTGTGTGTTAATTACTGTGGACAGTCTGTTGTGGGCAGGAGGTTTGAGCAGCGGTTGTGACCGATGCTGTGTCTCGGTCCAGCTGAAATGCATTTACTGAAAGTCCACTGGGGAAATATGAGACAATATTCTGCCTCTCTAATAGCCACCAGTCACATAAACAAGCATAAAATCAATAACTGAGCCAACTGCAAAGCTTTGCTCGCTGAGATGATTTTCATAAACCGTTGGCTTTAGAAACCAGCAGACGTTTATTCTTGGTTAGATTGTTTATTCTGTGCTGCTTTCTTAGGTGAAGGTACTTGTGATTCAGCTCAGTTCAAACTAGTTAGCTTATCAGGATACCGATATACTTTAATATACTGCCAGGCGAAAAGTCTCCTCAGAGGTATGAAGAAAGCAAAAATTGAAGCATTTTAAGAGTAATTTTAGACTTCTGCCTGCTGATACAGTATTGCCTTTCGATTTTTTGAGCAGCAGCCCAGACGGTTGTTGGAATGACTTGATATTCTGAACACAATCAGGCAGAGAGGCCAGGAAAACTGTGAATATCTACCCTCAGGGCTTAGCTTGTCTCTGGGGCTTCCTTCTCTCATTCGCTTCTCTTCTGCCCCCCTGAACAATGCACTGACTCTGTTTTCCTTCACCTTTTAACATGTTCTTACAACAAACAACTTTCCTTCGCCTCTCTCTTTTTTTCCGCCTTAGGCAAAGTGTATTTCCTCAAGCGCTTCAAGAAGGTGAACTATGCGGAGGCGATTAAGGCGTGCATTCGAGACGGTTCAGTGGCGGCCAAAGTGGGTCAGCTTTATGCAGCGTGGAAGTTTCAACTCCTGGACCGCTGTGAAGCAGGCTGGCTTGAGGATGGCAGCATTCGGTACCCCATAGTCAACCCCCGTTCTCGCTGTGGAGGATCCCAGCCAGGAGTCCGAAACCTTGGCTTCCCTGATAAAAAATTCCGCCTCTACGGAGTCTACTGTTTTCGTGAAAACAAGGATGAAGCAGTGGGTGGAACTGGGAAGACAAAAAGCACTATAGCGAGTTTGACAAAGAGGAAGAGCAGCAACAGCATCCCCGTGAACGCCACAAAGGCGATTTAAAGTAGGAAGACTGAGAGCAGGAGGGGGATGCAATTTCAGATTTGACTGTCGCCTAGCAGCCAGATTTCATTCATCACATTTAAAAAAAAGCAAAAAACACTCAGAGACAAGATGCACTCATTTGCAGAATTGCCAGAGAGAATAACAAGGCTGTGTAAAATTAAGGATGACATCTTTATAAGGGTGGTTTTCCTTTCGTTTTGAGTCATTCAGCTATCACGAGTGACTGTTAGCACATCTGTACCCGGAAAACTGCAAGAATTAATAGCGGCTTGATCATCACTCAGATCAGAGAGTCTAACATAAATGATCTTGTTTACATGTGTGAGTGAATCATGCTTTGGACCCCGCTGTGATCCTGATGCCAGGGTGAAAATATTCATTACTGAGAGAGAAATGGGATGAGCTGCATGGCAGGCAGAAAAAAAAATATCCAAGATTCACAGTTTTTATTGTACCTGCCTATATCTGATTGGTTGCTTGGTGAGCAACCCTCTGCACAATGTCATTAAGACCTCACAATCGCATCCTCAGAGCTGAAGAACAAGTAGTAAATGCTGAACTAGAATAATTGCACTTTAAACACATAGTCCTTTATTAAGGCAGCACCTTAACGAAAACCTAAGCAAGCATGTATTGTTTGGCTGCGAGTAGATCACAGGGCTGAATTAACATGAACACAAGCTACAGTAATTGCTGTTGACTGCACAGAGCCACCGATTGCACTGTCATTGCTAAATGCAGTGATCTTTATAACTGAGGATGTTTGCAACTACTGAATGAATGGATATTCAAGAAGAAAATAAAAGTTTTGGTTTGAACTTGTGTCGGTGCACTTCTTTCCCTCAATGATGAAATCTTTCTGAATTTGGGTGAAAACTGAAATGAAATACTTTCAGACAGAAGCAATGCAGTAAACACTGTACATCTAGACTGCTTAGTTGAGTAGTGTGTAATACTCAGCAGGGCAGTAGTATCTTAAAATTTCACAGGTTGTGCATTCACCAGAAAGGAAGATGTCAAAATTTGAACATGGTTGTCGAACTCGCTGCTGTATTTTGCTTTTATATTTACAGCTTCTTGCCGTTTTAGCCACACATTAAAAACTTCTACTAAAGTGAGGGTGATAGTTACCATGCATGAATACCAGACAATAGCAAAACAGACAACAATGCTGATCCCTGAAAAAAGTCTGTTGCTGTTAACTAGCTACAGTACCTAGAATTGGCACTAAAATCGACATTACATGCAGTCATACCTGCCAGTGTACCACACTCTTTACAACTCAAAATAACAGACCCAGGGATAAGTATGGAACAAAGTCATTTAAAACAAAACAAACCTGATAGTGGTGTTGGAAGAAAAAGCAGAGGAGCAAAGTTCATACCATTAAATTTCCACCCAACTTCTTAGTTTTCAGTCTCACGTGAGACTTAAGATTTTTACTTTTGTGTTCATAATCAATTTTGTGGGTGTCACACTAATGTTTTTTGTGCTTTTGTCTTCCTCGCACGTTTGATTGTTTGCCAGTGACAGAAGCTGCTGAGCAGCGAACACAGCTCTGAGCGGAAACATGTTGGCACTGCACCAACACAGCAGAACAAACCATGTCATCGTCATAGCAACAGGCAGCTTGTAATTAAGTCAAGTTCATGGCAAGTCCAGCACCATGAAATAAATGCTGTCCGTGACAAACAATCACCTCTGTTTGCTACATGTTGACGTCTTTGTGCCGTTTTTTTTCCATTGAGATGACGTCAATCATCAAAGGTGAAGATTCTAATGATTTGCTGAGCACTTTACCCAGTCCCATTAGTTTGTTCTACTTTGTGACATTAGGCAGAGCCACTAAATTAATGAGCAAAGTCCTACTTGATTAACTGTGGCATTTATAATTTATGAAGGATTGCGTATTCTGCACATCAGTAATGAAGTAATTCAGCTGTTTTTTTTATTGTGCTCGGGATTGTGACGGTAAGCCATTTGATATTTACAGTGGATGGCATTTAAACAGCATCTCGATTATGTAAGAGTGAGGTCACTGTAAATAAGAGGCGATATTTTAGACTCTGACTGCCAACTCTGAAATGAAATGTGCACACTATGCTTTTGTGAACATAATAGCAGTAACTGTAGCCACCAATCAAACCAATTTTGTGACACCAGCACAAACTACAGACACAACAGGCCAGGCAGGCGAAAGTTTGACGAGACAAAATGGCAAAGCTTTTTTAGAATCCCTTTATTTAAAATGAAAGACTGAACAGAAGTGAGCTTTGAAAGGAAACCAGAAAAAAAACCCTACTCAAATTTTTGAACCGGTTTGCTCAGAGTATGACCGTCGTACTGCTTTCATTTCATAAGGTCCTTTCACCGCCTTTTCTTTTGAGCATGAAATGAAATTAGGTGACCCTGTAACAACAGAACTGCCACATAGTGAATACAGAGGAACGATCTGGTGCTGGCTCTCATTTATCAGCCTGTGACAGAAGTCAGGCCCTCCGAACAGCTCTGAGTTGGAAGCAGAAGGGTGGGGTCAAGTGACAGAAAAGAAACACGAGAAACAAAATGAAACAATATAGCTGACGTACACTGATATTACTGACACATGCACCTCACAGGTGTTTACTTGTAAGCCTGATTACACTTTTCCCTGCACAGACGTATTCTTCCACCTCAGACGTTTTAGACCTTTACCATTTCTTTAGGCCATTACATCAGATGTTCCCTTTCACTAGTGATACAGGGGCAACAAAGCACCATAAACAATAACTCGTTTACATTTGAGTGGACAGGCACGCTAAATACCTCAGCCCTGAAGTGCAGCCATAGTTAATATTCTTAATTACATCTCTGTTTGCTCTGTGTAAATATACACTTGCTAACTACTTCATTCTCTCCACCTGTTCAGGTGCTCGTTTACATACACATCTAATCAACTACTCACATGGCAGGAGTGTAATGCATTTAAGCATGTAGATATGAAGCATAAAGTTGATTCAAGTGACTTTAAATGTATAATGCATGGTGGTGCGGTTGTTAGCACTGTTGCCTTGCAGCAAGAAGGTGCTGACTTTGACTTCACAATCTGGCCGGGGCCTTTCTGTGTGTGTGTTTGAATGTCCTCCTCGTGTTTGTGTGAGATCTCTCTGGCTTCTTTCCACAGTTCAAAGACGTGCAATTAGCGTGGTTAGGTTAACTGCTGATTCTAAATTCCCCATAGGTGGTGTGAATATGAGTATAAACAGTCTCTTCGTGTTAGCCTTGCGACAGACTAGCAATCTGTCCGGGGTGTACCCTGCCTCTCACCCTCTGATTATGATAGCTCCAGCCCCCCTCCCTCCGCGCAACTCGATTAACCAGAAGAGCATCGCTTTACGAAAAACACGTCAAACTGTGACACAGATGGGTTACAACAGTCATGCCGAGTGTAATTCCTGTCATCTAAGAATTAAGGCTACACTTTACTTGGGCTCACCGAAATTGGACCCCAAAGATTGGAAAATTGATGAGTCTTGATTATTGTTGCAACATTGATATTGGAGTGTCAGAATTTGGCATAAACAGCATGAAAGCATAGCTCCAGCTGGCCTTGTATCAACAACTCAAGCTGCTGTTGGTTGTGTAACAGTATGTGTGATATTTTCTTGGCACACTTTGGACCCCTTAGTATTAATTAAGCATCAGTTAAACAGCAGAGCCTACCTAAGTATTTCTTATGACCATGTCCATCCATTTATGCCCAGAGTGTAGCCTTCTTCTGATGGCTGCTTCCGACAGGATAATATGCCATTCCACAAAACTCAGATCATCTCAAACTGTTTTTTTGAACTGTACTCAAATGGCCTCCACAGTCACCAGATCTCCATCCATTAGAGCACCTTTGTGATGTGGTGGAGATTTGCAATGATGGGTGTGCAGCTGACAAATCTGCAGCAACTGTGCAATGCTATAGTGACAACATGGAGCAAAATCCCTGAGGAAAGAGGGTTTCCAATATGTTAAATGTGTCCGGTGAGTGCATAAAATGTAAAAATGGTAATAAAAAAAGATGACCTGTATCTTTTTCTAATCGCATTTCTTACACATCATGAGGTAAATGAATGATATGACAGATTTTATAAGGATTTCATAAGCACATTTTAGATACTTACAATGATATTTCATACAGGCTACAGTATATAAACAATAATAATAATAATGATAAGACTTTATTACCAAGTCTGGATTTTATTAAAAGACATATAGGGTAATAAGAAAAGCTTGTCACATTGAGATTAATTGCTCATCTTGTCCACTGATATCTCTTTTTCCAGCTGCAGAGATGATCCATTGTAACTCCTTCCTTTATTAAAGCTTTCTGTGACTGAAGTTAAATTCATTATTCATAAACCTAAAGACCGGCAGTGCAGCAGTTCTTAAACTGAAGACACAACTGACACAAATTGAATTATTTTAAACATTACAATAAATTAACACTGATGATCCAATATAGCTCATAATCTTTATTTATAGAGCTTTTTAAAATATAAATGTTCATGCTGGGCAACAGCTTGATAAGAAGCAGAATTTATCACAGCAGCATGATGTTCATAGCTCACCTGTGGGTTACATATCAGCAGGTTGTGGCATGAAATAGAAATCCAATTACATTAATAGTTTGTTTTCCAGAATCATCTGCTGCGGTGTCACTTTCAACTGTAGGAAGGTATTATCACCTTTCCTCTCATAAAGAAGGGCAATAAAAGAAGCACTGAAGCTTTTTTTCGTTACTTTCATACAGTGAGAATTTCATTGTCTCGCATTATCACTGCTGCACAGATATTGAGTCAGTTGATTCTGAATGAAGCGACCTGGTAGTAAAATTGACTATTTGACAGAAATGTCAGTGAGTCACAAACACTAAATGTTACAGGGTAAATACCATATTGTACTGAGGGATTGATTTCACCTGCGCTGAGGACGTTGGTGACCCTACCTTTTTTCACACTTGACTTTCCACATGATTGAAAGGTGTATTAATGGTGGCTGCAGTGTTCTTATTGGAGGTCCTGGGTTTGTGCATGTTGGTGCTGTATTGACTCAGAGTTTTATGGTTTGAGAAAATAACTAACACCTAACTTATAATAAAATCAGTTGGTTCATACTTCAGCACACTTTAATCACTAGTGGCCACTTTGGTATGGGGTTCATTACAACTGAAGAAGGACCTTAACAAAGACTTGTACAGCTCCTGAAGTTTTTGAGGTGAACAAACTGGAAATGTAGGACTTTTTCTGGGTTTTGTGTGTTATCTATTTTATTATGGCAGCATCAATCTGAACCAAAGCCAAGTGTTTCAATTTAAGTCTTCATCTGTGAGATCAGACCTGCTGGCTTACAAGCTGCTTTATAACAGACCCAATGCACTCCATAGATCAGTTACATCGCAGTTGATCAGGCTCATCTATATCTATGTCACTTACCTGTATATAAACTACCTGTCCCCACTATTTTCCTCTCAAATTAGCACCATCTTGTGGTGTGCTTCATTGGCACACTGTGATGGACTCATCTAAAGAATTTTTGGTATCCATCCCGTTTAAACATGAAAGTATAAGTTCATCAGTACAAACTCAGGTCATAACAAAATATTGGACACTACCTTTACAGGGTGTTTCAAAAAGAATCACAAAGTGCTTTAAAGGGGTAATAACTGGAACACACAATGTGCTGTTAGAAAGAGATTTGTGTATTTCATGTGGTGTAATAACAGTAAAAAACAGTTGGAATGTAAAAATATGGGATGAGTATGACTATCATACGGACATATGCTATGTGTCCAGAGGGAAACACATTTATTTAATTAAATTCATTTTTATTTATACAGCGCCAAATCACAACAACAGTTGCCTCAAAGTGCTTTATATTGTAAGGTAAAGTCTACAATAATACATACAGAGAAAAATCCAACAATCATATGACCCCCTATGAGCAAGCACTTTGGCAACAGTGGGAAGGAAAAACTCCCTTTTAACAGGAAGAAACCTCTGGCAGAACCAGGCTCAGGGATGGGCGGGGCCATCTGCTGGAGAGAGCCAGAGATTAATAACACGTACTAACCCTTTAACACTTGTGCAAACTGTAGGTTTTTAGTGTAAAACTATATATTTATGTTTTTTTTTGTTTTTTTTTACATCAAGTTTCTATGTGAATTATTGAAAAAAGCCTTTTGATAAACTCTCTATCTAACCTTTATACTCCCTCCTTGCTTATGGTCACATTTTTCAACCTAGCTTCCTCTTCAACAAGATATTTTGTGGAAAATTATCACACATTATCTACTATCTACAGAGCTCCACCATGACATGGGTGAAAATAATAATATTCCATGGCTGCAAGTTCATAAGATGTGGGAAAGTGATAACTAAATTAGGATCCTAGACCACATATAAAATCTGATGTTTACTGACCACACAGGACAGGCTTCATAAAGCTTTTATTACACAAAGGATAAATAGAAGATTTAATCAACTTTTATTTAACACTGGCAGGAGTTTTAATGAGATCTTTGAGTAGTTATCATGTTGTGAGATTATTCTAACATACAGTTATTGAAGTCTTTACATGAGGCTTCAGCTTGACACAGACTTTAAGCTATGCAGTGCAATCCTGAGGAACTTCAACACAGAAACTGTGTTATTTTGGCAGGTCAGGGCTGTGAAAGAGTATACCTAAAAAAAACCCTCCACACAGCCTACAGGTGCCAGATGTTAGAATTGAACAGATGAGAAAAAGATCTGAAAGTACAAAGCAAAGGAAAATAAACTCAAGAGAGAAACCAGCGGTAATGACATCACAACAACTGAACAGCAATGCAGCAATGCAGCAATGAGACTGAGACAGGGATCCAAAATAAGATCACTCAAGAATCCAACTCTCAAAACAACCCACCTTAGCGATCATGTCAAAAAGTTGTCACGATAAAGAAAAAATTAAGAACCACAATAACCATTAAAAATCAGCAGACAGATATGCATATAAGCAGATGTTCATGGATGTACTAGAGACAGTGTTAGTCATGTTACTGATGGCATGCAGAAAAATCAGTTTAAGTTACAACCCAAATTCCCAAGCTGTAAAAAGAATGCAGTGTTTAATTCTCAATAAGACATAAAACATATTAAATGTTTAAAATGCAAAAGAAAAAAATAAGGTCACTTTGAATTTGATGGCAGTAACAGGGCCATGTTTACCACTGTGTAGCATCCTGTCTTCTTTTAACAGTCTTATTTGTAATGATGTCATGATACTCCAAATATTTTAATGTGGTGAAAGGTCTGGACCACAGGCAGCCCAGTTGTGCAGCTGGACTAGATGAAGCTATGCTGTTGTAATAGATGTACTATCTGAATTAGCAGCGTCTTGCTGAAATATGAAAGGCCTATGAAAAAGATGTCACAAAACCTGTATATATTTTACTGATGCTGCGTTTCCAGAAGTGTAAGCTGCCCATTCTATAGGCACTAATGCCCATGAGAAATGTGGGCTTTTGAACTGAGAGCTAATGACAAGCGGTACCATCCCTTTTCTCTTTCTGGACGATGGGATGTCCACGTTTGTCTGACCGCAGAACAAATCTTCCCTCAACTGTTTCTTGTTAGCATCACTAACTTTTCCAGACTTTTGTTTCTCCAGTCCCAATCCTTTGAAACGTTTTGCCATCAAATCCAAAAATCAGCTAACATCTCTGCTTTCTATGTTGTATTGTCAACAAAATATGGATTTATGAGATTTACAAATGACTGCAATAATAATAATAATGATGATAATAATAATAATAATAAGCAATCAATATGCATATTAGAACTTGTGCTTACTTGCCAGTTTTTACAGTTTGAATGCTGCTTTTTCCCCCCAATTGTTCAACTCTTCTTCTCTACACCATTTTTGAAATTTATCCGGGCCTCATCTTTCATAATAAATGTGCAGATCTAACCCAGTGTGCTCAGTAAATATGCAATATAAAGATATAGGCATAATTTAGTTATAATGTGGCCATAGCTTATTAACTCAAGGCTTATCAACTTAAGGCCACAACTTAATTGTCCATAATAATTCATAACTACTGTAATTACTAATCTTATAGCCAGATTATAATTTTTTACTACTGATAGCATGTCATCACTGAGGCTCTGTGGACTACAGATAGTGTGGTTATGTCCCTGAAAACGGCTTGCTGAAGGGAAAACTTGACACTTCTGCTGCTGGCTCTCATCTTCCAAAGAAACTACAATCCTGCCCTGTTTTCTCAGCATGTGCTGTGCCAGTGTCACAATAAATAACAAAGAAACCTCTACTCTCTTTGGAAGCTTATTAATGCTTTCGTAATATATTCCATGATTAGAGGGAAACTAGTATCAGAAACTTTCTACAAATGTGTAAAGACACCATTCATTTATTGACCTTTGACATTACAAGCAAAGATTAAACTGATGCAATGTCCCTGAGACGATCCCCTTAGGTGTTAGTTATATTTTTTATTAATCACTTCTCAACATTTATATGATTTAAACCAACATGGCCCCATATTCATGCAACATGAGCCCATGGGAAATAGATTTAGAAATTACCCAATCCTTCTGAACAGTCTCTCATAGCGCCTTGTGTGTTCTGTGTGTAATTCGGCAGGAGAATGCTGGTGATACGTATTATGCATCAGAAACACTTGGTTTTTGGAGATGGTTAATTGGCTAAATTGTGAGTACTTTTCCTCGAGAGTGAGGGGCATTTTTAACAGGCAGCAGTGTTCAGTTTAATGAAAGCGTTAACCATCTAATGGAGTGCACTGCGGCTAATGAAAGGGAGAGTTTACCCTGACATCTATAGATGCTTCTAAAGATAGTGAATTTTAGTTTTACCACAGTCCAGCCTTCAACTTTACATTGGCTGTCATGCTGATGCTGGGTCCTTTCAGCTCTCCCGGATTGGGTCGAAAGAAAATAGCAGGAGGGTAATGAAACAGTCTGAGTGAGTGTGTGTGTGTGTGTGTGTGTGTGTGTGTGTGTATAGATGGACAGAGGTGCGGTGTTAGTTTGTGGGTCTGTTTGGAAGAGATGACAGAAAGGAGACAGCCTCAGCAGAAACACAAAGTCAGAGGAAATGACAGTGTGAATGGCAACAGAGAGAATAAGAGGAGTGGAAGAGAGATAGGTGGGAGAAAAAAAAAGGTTTGTTGGGAATGAAATGAAAAAAAGAAAAAAGACATATAAGAGGAAAAGGAAGGAGAGGCTGAAAAACGTTTGGAATGCAGAGTGATGGGGAATGCAGGAAGATTCGGGTATCTGGCCTTGCAGTGGCATGCAGAAATTGGCAAGCCAGTGAGCTATTGTGGTCCTGCCTGAGAGAGAAGGAATTGAATGGATCCAAGTACACAAACTGCTCAGCCTTAGTCATGACGATGCCTAGTATTCACCCAAAGGCCTGCGTGCACTTTGATCTTTCACAGAAACTTTAAGTGACTTTCCTAAAGAGGCACAAAGAATCCAAACTTCTGAGCTAAAAGCTGGAGAGAAATGACTAAAACTTAAGTTTTGTTAAATATCATTTGGCATAGGTGCAGTTAGCGGGGTTAGGTTAACTGCTGATTCTAAAGTGTCTATAGATGTGAATGTGAGTGTGAATTGCTGTCTGTTTCGCTGTGTTAGGCCCGTGACAGGCTGGCAACCAGAAATATGAAGCAATGACATATGAACCCTGCTCTGGGTCCAAACGACACTGTGTTTATTAAGGCTCTTGGTTTTTAGCGAGTTTTAATGAACAAGCCCTGAAAAATAGTCGGTGAGCACTGCCAGCCTCTCTGGGTTTTTATTATCCCTATTCATCTGCAGCACATTTTAAAGCTGTCGCTGCTGTTTAGCTTTTTGTCTTCATTTATGTCCGAAGTGGCAGCAGAGATGTACGTGTTAATGTTTCAGAAATCCCTCAGTCAGAATATGGTGTATCATCTTTAGCTAAAACTAGCAAGCTAACTCCCTGCTAACTTCTACCCATGTTAAACTTCATAAATCCTGCTTTTCATGAATGCTCGGATGTTAAACTTAATTGTTACACCTGGTAGAGCAGCCACACGGATCATTTTATTAAAGATGAAAGAGTTTTTAACTCTCAGTGATGCTGCAGTGTTTGTTTCAATTTGGGAACTGAAGAGGATTTTGGACCCAGAAATGGCTAATCATGTCAGACTTTAAAGGTTGGGTTGTCTTTTTTGTTTAACACCTTATTCTTCCTCATAGTACTGCTTATGGCAGTAGCTGTAACTGCAGGCCTTGGCTAGCCTTTGTAATGAAAAATTGTAAGACTGCTACTTCTCTGTCAAGCTGACCTTACTGAATGAAAGGCTTCATACTGTCTTACTTTGTCTATATATGTAATCTTTCAGATATACCGCATGCTGATGTACGAGTTATAGTGTTATAATGGAATTCTGTAACCACGGCAGATCACAAGTCTCTTAAAATATTCCAGGTTTACATGGTCAAAAACCATGCACACTTCCGTTGTACTCTGTACTGTTGTTTGAACTCCTTGCAAAGACAAACTAGCTTTGTGCCCTTCAGTTTATCTCCACAACACCTTAAGCAGAGATCAGTAAAATCTGGTAAACTCACTTTTATTCAACCAGCTGTGCCAAGTGGCATCCCATGAGGAAGTTTGGGAACCGTGAGGGTACAGCTTACAAAAAACTTTTAAACACCCTAATGTGTGAAGTGGGTGCGCTTCCATCAGTTGTGAACATTTAACATCAACAATAAAGACTGACGCAGATGTTATTAAACCTGTTCTAAAGAGTCTCAACTGCAACTTTACCAACTCGAATGTTACAGAGATGAAGCATAACAAAACCTACACATGTTAGTCATGCTAGTAGTAGGTGGCCCCTTCAGTGAATGTGTCATGCTTATCCAAAAAAAACAAAGAAAAGAAAAGAAAGAAAAAGAATACAAATGAAGGCACCAGATGCGCTTTTATAACAAATATAGCCTGCAACCAACACAACAAGCTCTAGGGAGAAAATGGTTAGCAACAGAAAGCAAACTTTACTATACTGATCAGAACTGAGCAACAGAAACCAACTATGAGCATTTCAGGTCATCCATCCATTTATGCATCCTGCTAACAGAGGGTTAGCAGGATGCATAGAGCATATTTAAGTTGATGTTTAACTATTTCGTGATTTGATTCATTTTCATGGATATTATTATAGGTCCTGGCTTCTTTTAGTTACACAATTATACAGTCATACAATACTGATTTTTAACAGTAACGCAGTAAGTGAATGTTAATGATAGCTCAACCCATTCATACCCATTAAAACACTTGTGCTGAAAATTGGCTTTCACTGTTTACATGTCTACAGTCCACCAGACACTGCCTTTGCAACTGTCACTGCATTTTTCTGCTTATTAGTTATAGGCTTCTTTACAAATGAGGACTGTAAGACCAAACAAAACATGTGCAAAGTTACAGATTAACCAACCCGACAGTGGAATAAACATTTCGTTAATTAGAAAATTAGAGAGGAAAATTCATAAACTTTGCTTTGCAGTGATAATTAAATATTATGGATTGTTATAATGTTGCCGTTTTTGGTACACATTTCCGTACACAAGTACATTGACTAGAGCATTACTGCAGGACTTTCACTTGTAATGGAGTATTTTTTTTACAGTACTATAACTACAAATACCAAACTAAGTTGCTGAATATTAACCATAAAGAAAAGGTAACAGATCACCCTTATATTATGCGTAGAGGGATTAAGTTTTGAAAATTCACTCTGAATCATAAACAATATAAAAAATGGATATAGCTTCTGGATCTGAAAAATAAAGCCAACTGGAAGTGCACTAAACCTGCAGTTTTTTCAAAAGCCACCAGGAGGTGATAACTGTGGCTGCAAAAACAATCTAAGTCCTGCAGAAATGCAGGGACAAACAGCCCTCTGCCCAGAACTCTTTCCTGCTGACTTTATGGGCTTTTCTAGGTGTCAGAAAGGAGGTTTATCCAGAATATGCTCACTGGTCAGTGATTCAAGAGTGAGATGTGATGACAGTGAAAAGGCTCGTCTCGAGGCTACAGACCCAGTGATGTCGCAGCAGCTATGCCTATCTATTATACTTTTCCATGGTCTTAATTTGCAGCTAATAGCTGTCAGAGAAATATAATGAGCTACATTACATTGGAGAAAATGCACTTAGTTGCTTCCCATGTTTGATGAGAGTTGAGATGTGCTAAAACAAGCTTAATCGAGCCAGATTTCCTGATCATCTGATGGGGTCATATAACAAAATACCGCACAGCATATACACAGCTGGTAGAGCAGAATGCGTGGTCGCCGGTGTGTGAAAGACCTGGCTCAGACTGATGATTTTGCTGGCATTGCTCCTCCGCCCTGACTTATGCATGCACACAAACACACAATCGCACACACACAACTGTAAAAGAAGCTGTTAGAGAGCTGACAGGCCGCCATCTGCGGCGCGCCATCATTAAGACGGGCCTGAACGCAGATTCATGAGCAAAGCTATTCAACAACCTGGCCACAATAAAGATGAGGAAGATAAACAGGGTTAAGATGCACATTAATCTTTTTTTGATTTGGATAAGCAGTTCGGTGTTCATGTATATGTGCGTTCTTGCCTGGAGCCTTTTATGTTAATGTGTAAGATAAAAACAGACAGTACTTATGGGAGAGGCGGAGTGGAGACGGAGTAAGAGACTGTCAGGCCTGAGATGATGCTAAACCCCTTGTTGCTTTTCATAATCTTCTTGAACTTTGGCAGTGTCATTAAGCGATAATGCAAGATAATGCCAGAGATCCGCATCGATTCGCCATGCCTGCCAGATGAGGCCAATATCGACCCAAGAACAAGGTTAGGATGAGAAGTCTTTTCATGCCTCTAATTTATCTGTTCATCTCAAAGCCAAGTTGTATTGCAAGAAATAGCACAAATCTGACCTAAAAAATAATGCATTTTAATGTCTTTTCAGAGAAAAATCTTCTTGTAGGACCCTCTGTATGTTTTTATAAGCCATATGGACACTCGGCTCAGAGCGTGTAGGTGCATACTGGTCCTCGGAGCCAAACATTTGAGGGCTTTGGATGAAATTTAAGCGATTTTTTTGGAGCGCTGCTCCAAGTGCCTGTAACAAATCTCTCAGTACAACACAGCAACAGAGGAGAGCTGAAGGTCATTTTCAGCTTTGAATTTAACAGAAATTCCCAGTAAGCACTCTTAATGAGCACTGTCCTTGGAACTTGAGCTGAATGAAAAACATCAGCGAACACGCCTGAGCAGGGAGCGTAAAAGAGACGCTACATTCAAAGTGACTGATTGTCGTCGTGAAACTGAACCCAGCAGTGTGGATTCTTCCGGTGTTTTGGAATAATAATGAAATGAGTGAGTCACATATCAAAAGAGTTGAGAAAAATGAGAAGAGCAATGCAGGGAAGAAATACAGAGAAAGAGACTGAGGGAGTGAAGATGAGATTGGCTTCTTACACAAAACAGTGTTGTGAGGCAATGAAACCATGCATTGATAGGAGAGCACTCATCAGAGGAAGTTCAGGTGAAGTGAAGGTCTCCGAGGTTAGATGGTGCAACAGTAGAAGTATTCACAAACTGCTTCCAAAACAAAAGCCCTCCCACTCATTCGAATTCCCCTTTCACCTTCTTCCTTCCTTCCTCCTACCTTTGATCCTCCTCACTTGTCTGTCTCCTCCTTCTTTTCGTCTTTTCCTCCTACGCTTTTTCACTTGTGCCACTGAGGGATTCGCCCTTGGCAGCCTACCCTGTTGCCTCAGCCAGAACTGAGTTGGAATATTAAGAAAAAAACAAATGAGGCCAAAATTGTATTAGTTTTATTTGTGTCTTGGATGTGAGGAAAATATTTCGTCTCATCTAAAGATATTTGGAAAGGATGTCCTGAGCACATTTTGGTAAGCGAGGAGCAGATGGAGCTTAGAGCAAAACTGAATCTCTCACATATAAATGAACACAATGGTAACTGGAGAGGACACACTCTGATGACACACAAGCAAAAACGTTCAGTTTGGTTTTTCCAGGAATGAATGGGACACGGTTGAGACCGTGGACGATAAAATAATTCGACAAAAACAGAGTTTACAGCCATTGGTTACATTAGTTTTTCAGCACTTAATTATTTCTTACAGAAGGCTTTTACATCAGCACAGGTTTTGGACTGAAAAAGCTTAAAAAACTCACATTTCTATTTTTAAAGGACAGCATCATCTACTAAACATTCACCTTCTCTGCTGTTGACCTGTGACTCAGTAACGAAGTAACTGACACAATCTCAGTCTCAGTCTCCAATTGTTAACAAGCACAACCTATTGCAAGCCTGACTGAACAACTGAAACCATCCTTGTGTGTCAAGGAGCTGTCTTTTGGAGAATGTTGTAATTATATGAGAGATACCATAATTTACTTAATGGTCTATCCAGAAAGTCTATGGTCCAAATTTTGTGAATGAAATTCTGGAAAAATCAGGAGCCACCCCTCATTTCTTTATTAGTATTTGCAATTATTTAAAGTGGTCTGGAGCCACAGTTCTCCAGGCTTGTTGGAGGGTTTTCAAATGTCTTTTTTGGACATTAGCTATTTTTTCCATTTGTTATCAGTGGATCTTTATACCTTAACATTTCAGAGCAATGTTTTTTTTGCTTGTTTCAGTTTTTTTGGTAAAGCACTTAACACTGAATCATTCAATCGTAAAAAGGCACCTAACACAAATGATGTTCATCTTTTGAACCATTTGTTTCTTTAGCTGACTCTACAAAGAAAAGAAAATAGACAAAGATAGCATAGTTTGACAGAAATAAAATAGTATTTTTGTATCAACAATGTGATTTCCAAAGAGCTAATAGTAAAATCCTGGCACATCTCAGCATGGTGTGGAACAGTTTGGTTCAACTTGTTAGTCTTGGTAATAATGTCAAACACACTGCCAGTTAGGGATGGGTATCGTTTAGGTTTTATCCGATACCAGTACCAAATCTGAA
Source organism: Aulonocara sp. 'chitande type north' Nkhata Bay (assembly GCF_057382095.1). Lineage (NCBI taxonomy): Eukaryota > Metazoa > Chordata > Actinopteri > Cichliformes > Cichlidae > Aulonocara > Aulonocara sp. 'chitande type north' Nkhata Bay. Next base: position 7,627,517 of record NC_141365.1, on the reverse strand, counting down.
CTTTTGAAACGGTGCCGGTGCTTAAACGGTGCTGGAACCGGTGCTGGAACCGGTGCTTAAAGAATGGAGAACACAAACCTTGTCCAAAAACCTCATGTTCAGGTGTTTTGTTGTAAAAAGATAACAATGTTAGCCTTTTCTGCAGCTATAGGGGATATATGGTATCACTCTGGGCTGGAAGCAGTGCTTAATCAATAGAAAAAACACAAATTTCGTCCAAAAACCTCTCATGTTTAACTGTTTCCCACTCTTTCTTTGGTCATTTTAGCCTTTTTGGCCAGGGTGAAGGGAGTATCTGCCATCAAACAAGAAGACAGCCGCATGTAACTACGACGGTGTTTGCTGGTTCACCTTACATGCGTAAATTTAATAACGTGGTTAGCCTACTCAACGTAAATTACACACGAATAACATTAAGCTACTCACGCAGAGAAGAACGGCTGCTGCTGCCATCATCATCCGTCATCATTTCTGCTACACAGGCAGGGCTAGGGGCCAGGACTCTCCTCTTCGGGTTCTTGGGGGATGTTGCTAACTCCGGGTCCGATAACAGGCACCACACCCGCAGTAGATGTGCAAGGTGTGAGATCTCGCAGCAAGCTATGAAATACGGCGCATTTCTCGGCTTTTAACAAAATGCTATACGTCGCCAGGTTTTTCATCAGATTTGAGGTGTTACCTCCTTTGACAGTATCACAGTATCACCTTAAAGCACTTGTTGCAGGCTGCTGAGTTTGCATCTTTTGCTGTGAAGTACAGCCAGACTTTTGACCGCTTCGCCTTGGGCATTTTTTATCTGTCGCTCGGCTCTAAAAGAACGTACGTACCTGGGCCCGCCTACTACGCTTGCAAAGGTAAAACGATTGGCTAGAATCCAAAGTGTATGACATTTCAGGAAAAAATAAAGCACCGAAATGTGCGCTGCTTTTCAGTCTGGTTACTACCGTGTACCCATCCCTACTGCCAGTACAGTAAAAGTATGCATGGATATATATATAAAAAAAAAAACTGTTGAATATTATCAGTCATGGATTGGCCTCCCCAGTGAAGCTGTCATGGTTGGCTTTGTGGCAGGCAGGCAAGCGGGAGTGGTGGATCCAAAATGCAGGACTCAGACACAGAAGTACAACTTAAAGCGCAGCTTTATTGCTGGGAAAACCTCTTACTAAACTAAATCCACCAAAAGACAAACAAAAAACGCTGGTGGACTAAAACACTGTAGCAGAAATACTGAACTGTAGCTGGAGACAAAACACTGGAAACACAGCAGCAAACCACACAGCTTATTGAGGGTACAACACGACACTGACTCAGAGAAACACAGGGTTTAAATACACTGGGAAGTAATGAGGGGAATGAGACACAGAAGGAGAGCACAGCTGAGGGAAATCAGAACTGACGAGACAAGGAAGCGTAAACTGAACACATTCACATGAGACACGGACCTTCAAAGTAATACAGGAAGTATGACACAGAGACGCGAACTTGACACGGTGGAGACAGCAACTAAGAACCACAGAGACATAACCAGTAAGGCAGAGGACTCGATGACCCAAAAGACACAGAGGGAAACTCAAACATGCAGACACAGACTTACACAGAACAGAGGGGACACAGAGAGACATAAAGGGCAAGGGATCAAAACTAGAAACCATAGAATAAATCACACACAAGTACAATAATACAAAAATCACAAAGAACTAAAAACGCTGGGTCAGGAGACCCAGGACCCTGACAAGCAGTTTGAGATCATGTTGAGAGAGGACATAACAAAAGGCAGTGAACATTAAAAGAGGAGTTCTGTTGAGCTCCTCAGAACTTCACAAACTCTGTCTTTTTTTTTTTTTTTTTTGTGTCCCGTTTGGATCTTTAGCCATCAGAATTGTTGTCTTAAGGCCAAGAAAGATGCCAAGCGGATTTATTTTACCAAGTGGATCATCATGGCCTTGCCATATTGGTCCATTTGATTGACCTTTATTATAATTATGAATTTATTTTATTTTCAGTTGCTACAAACGGGACAGACATGACAAACTCTGTCTTATATAAACTGCATTTCCATTTATGTTAGCAGATATTTCAATAACTTACCTCATGTATTTCCTATTTTCCTAGCAAAATAACAAAGAAACAAAGGGTTACTCAAGACTTTTGCACATTACTGCACATGAATGCAACAGTGGGAAGGAAAAACTCCCTTTCAACAGGAAGACGTCTCCATCAGAACCACGTTCAGGGATGAGTGCCATCTGCTGCGACTGGTTGGACGGTGAAGGGAGAGAGAAGAGAAAAGAAAAAGGAAAGCACAGAGAGACAGGAGAAAAGCACAAACAACTGGAGAGAAAAGACAACATTTGACACGCTGCAGTGGTATGCGAACACCTGGACAGTCAAAAGAGGTGAGTGGACAAGACATGCTTGTCGTATCGCCGTATATCACCTCAAGTTCTGCAGCAGTCTGACCCTGTTGCTCGCAGGATCATCGCCAAGGGATGATTCAGGGTCACCTGATCTAGCCCTAACTACAAGCTTTTTCAACTGGTAGGTATATGTGTCATCATAGATAAAAAGAAGCTCTCCAAAATAAGATGCTGGCTTTTTACATTTATATATAGTCTCTTCCTCTATAGCCATTTAGCTCTCTCCCCTTTTTCCAATATTTATGCTTACCTAAACCAGCCAGTTTATGGCTGCTTCATTCACCAAACGACAAACTATTTTTTAATAAACATATATATGTTTTAGGGCTGGATGGCTCATCTGCCACATCTGCCTTCAAAGGCTTTTTCCTTTAATATTTGTTAGTTTTTAAAAATGAATTTACAGTTTTTAAAAAAAATCTTATTTATCACCTAATGTTTTACTTTTTATTTTGATTAGTAATGATTATACGAACAAAGTGATTAATATAATTTGTATTAAATCCTCTTTCAACACACCAAGGTGGCTTAGAAAGATTCTGATTCTAGTAATTTGCAGTGATGAACAGTGTACGGCACATAAATGACAACATGCTAATAATGCTAATAATGCTAATGCTAATAATAATAATAATAATAATAATAATAAAGAAAAGCTTAATTCAATGCAAAATAAGGTGCATACTGTTTTTTAGTAATTCAAACACAAATAACCACGCTGAGCAAGAAGTTAACGGATCCAAACAAGGGTTTCCTTTAATGATCATTTGTCTTGTAAAGAATATAATACAGGGACAGGACTGGAATTCATAAGAACATACATCAATAAATATGGATAAATACTTGTGGACCACATTCACACAGCTGTAGATGAGCCCAGCGTCAGCGATATTGTGTCTGTGCTCACAGTCGACACGAACACACACAGACTGAAGTGTTGTGCAGGGAACAGAGCCAAAGAAGTGATGTTTGTCAGTTTGGCAAACTATTACTTTGCTTCCATCTCTCCTGTTGACCGAGCGCCTCTTGTTTTTCTGTTGCAGCGGTATAAACAAGCAGCGTGTGAGCTGACGAGAGGAACAGAAAGCAGGCGATGGGTTTTTCATCCACAGAGGCTGTGTGAATATGGCCCAGAGAGGCTAAACAACAAACACACCCAGAGTTTAAATGGATTGTTCTAACAAAAAACTTTGAGTATTTATATCACAGAGGAGAAAAGGGAGCATTTTCACTGCTTCCTGCTTTGCGTTTGTCATAATCCCACTGTAACATATCTTCATTCATCCATCCATCCCAACCATTTTCTTTACAGTGATAAATTGTCTCAACTCAGCATCAGACAGAGCTGCGATGTTATACAAATACCAGCAGTGTGGTTTCCACTATGTTAGATAAGTGATGCAGCAGTCCTCAGGAGGGAGGCGAAAGTTTAAAAAAAAATCCTCATGAGATAGTTATGAGATTGAGATAGGGAGTTATGAGAGTAGTAGTATGCATATGGGACAGGATACTACCTGGAGTGTCTTATGGACACATAGGAGTGGTATAAGCTACACCAGTCTGTTTTCCTGTCATTTAAAAAACGCTCAGCAGTCAGTCAATGCAATTGTACCGCCGATGCCATCGACGGACTTAATAAGAATCCAGGACAGACAGCCTAATCACGAAATCAATAGTCTGTCTGCGTGTGATTGAGGAAGGACAACAGCCTCTAATGCTCTTATCAGGCTGTCATGACTGATGAGTGTCCTGTTCAAATGCATCAGGTCCAGAGAACAGAAAGATGTTACAATACATGGGGGAAAGAAGTTCTTGGTTTCCTTCATCCCCACAAACATACGCTCTTTGTCATTGCAAACAGGCGGTAGACTTGACTTTGACCTCTGGCTGCTCCAGTCTGCAGGTCAGGGTGTCCTAGTCGTAGTCTCGCTAGTGTGTGAGTGCAGATGTGTGAATGCTTTATGTATGGAATAAGCACTTTATAAATGTGTGTTTGAATGGGTGAAAGCAGCCTGTTGCACAAAGCGCTTTAAGTGAAAATCGCTGCAATATGATTAAGGGCTCTGATCATTCCTCAGAAAATTCATTTATAACACTAACAGGCATCACAGTACTATTAGGCATTTAACTGATCAATCCTCGAGGTATGTGCAAAGTGACTGATACTTTCCATTTACACTATGAGTTGCCCAATTTTACAGATGTTAAACTCTTAAACAGCTGTTTTTGTTTTCTCGACTATAACAGAACTACGATGGCGTTGGTTTTGTAGCGCTTGAAGCGCCTTGAAAAACTAAGCTTCAATGTCTTTTCCTCAGAAATATTTTTTCTATAATCAAGATAGCCTTGCCAGCAGTATCACTTTGCAAAAGGAAGCACGCATATATCTGTGACAAGAGGTTGTGCCCATGACACTGTGACAGGATGTAAACATTAATGATCCTTCAGCTGAATACTAATGCAGCTTCCTTTAATTTAGAGGTATAGTTTGGCAGACAAACTGATACAGGATGCGTTTCTTTTAAATAATTAACAGGTGGTGACTTCTGCAAAGAAAACACATTGCTGCCATGTTTTTCAAATGCATAGTTTGTCATTACAAGTTCCATTTAATTCTAGAGAGAGAAGGCAGCCATCTCTCAATTGCAGATAACTACAGAACTGGATAAGTCAGACCATATGCAATCTGAGAAGGATAGTGGAAAAACATGTATATTTGATAATGGGGTGAACTATGCCTTCAAGTCGTCATCCTAGAAAGATTTTCTCTTGTAACGTTGTTTTATTATCTGCAATTTCATGCTGGGATATTAGATTTTTTTTCCTCCACGTACACTGGAAATTACATTGGTGTTTATGAAGGCCGCTGCACCCGCCTCGGTCACACTCTTCCAACTAGGCACGTGCTTCATCAAAAACATGTACAACACATTTAACCGAGCTGCGCTCCCGCTGTCAACATTCAGACAGAGGGCAATCAGACAGTCACAGCTACAAGCACAAGAAGATGCCACTGCACTCCCATCAATCCAATTCTTATCTCATGTATGCGGAACTCAGTAAGTGGGTAACAATTACGATAGGTGGCTAAGCCTGAGAAGAGGCCTTCTGGCTGCGAAGACGTTCAGCGTTTTGCCCGCTGCTTTCCCCCCCGAGGTGTGGTGCTGAGCCAAGAGACAGGTGGCAGAGACCGCTGTTAACTCATTCATCTTCATAATTAACACTCACAATTATAAGAGTTTGTCGCTTTCTGTTTGCCTGCCCTTGGGGCTCTGACTAGAAAGCCCGACGAGGGAAGAGGAGAGGAGTGTGGGTGGAGGAGATTAAAAGGAGGAGTCAAAAGCAAAGAGAGACAGACACTGTTTGAAATTTCAAGAGGGAAAGTGTGGCTGTTTGAATTCATTGAAAGATTTTTTTTTCTCCTCTCTGCCGGTGAGAAAGGTTAACCACCTTTAAAAGACCAGCTCAGTCCCAGCGGATGTGCAAAAGCTAAATTGTTCATTACCCTCGGTCCAGAGGGCGAAGCTCTGCGTTAAATTCAAACGGATCTTTTATGTGCTGTCTATTATACTTCTGACTTATCTCTTTTTTTAAATAAAAAATGGAACATTATCAGTAGAAATTCCACACATATCAACCTATCAACTCATGTAGGATAGAAGATTTAAATATATTTTCTGCATATTGTTTGGAAGGCCTAAAAATCTCTGCAGAGGCAATGAAAAATTGACAGACGTCAGACTCTCCTTAAACACAAATGTCTAGTCTTATTAACCACTAGAAGCTGGCTTGTATTCATTTCCTTATCACTTTATCGCATTAAAATTTAGTCCTGTCACACAGCTCAACCTTTACGCAGCTGTAATTAAACCGTCCCTGTGTGTCAACTCTGATTTGAATTAGGTCTTTGGTCTGCCCTTTTATTCATCCGCTTTCTTTTATCAGTCTATTTTACAGGAAAGACAGAAAAAAAGAAGTTTGTGTCAGTCTGACATCGTCGAGTGACAGCTGTGACAGTTCTTTGGGCTTCCTGTCTGTCACTCTTTACTTTCCACTCGCTGTCCGTCAGCAAAACCTTCCCCTTGTCATGGCTGCTCTGGGGTTCTGCAGATAATGCAACTTGTTAATTAGGCATGCAGCAGATTAATTAAACTGATACAGGGATCTACGATCACTATTCTTCTCCATGTGGAGGAGCGTTGTCATTGCCAAGGTGAGGGGAGATAAACAAAGACGGGGGGGGATTTATGTGCGCAGGATAGATTTTCTTACCTCAAGTGACTTTATATAACCCGATCCTGGTTTAGTGTTTTCATAAGATGCGCGAGAGGCTGCTGAAAACCCTGAGTCTACGCTTTCTCCACTAAAAAACAAGTTAAACTGAATTTAGGTGTGCTTATTGTCCACTTCCCGACAAAGATGAAAGGTACTAAAGTGTATAGGTGGTGATGATAAAAGTATAACGAGATAGAGAAATGAGGGATAAAAGTGCTGGGGTGTAATCCCAGAAGCTCTAACCCCAAGTGCTGGCTTTAAAAAACAGCAATTTAACCTGGCAGTAAAGGGGAAGAAAAAGGGAGCAAAGTGCTTGTTCTATCCATTTCAATCCCCTCTTTAAAAGAGGAGACACGACAGGGGCGAGCTCAGGTGTGAACAGCTGCGAGACTCCAGAAATGGCAAGCCTTAATCTCTGCTGATCCTTTATATCGTCATCCACTGGGACCTCAGCCATTGTCGGCGTCTTCAGCCATAACGCACACATGCGGCATCCACACAGACAGACACGAGACGAGCAAGAGCTTGTTGTCTCCGTCTCCTCTGCATCATATTCATCCTCATACTCTGCACAAAGCTCTGATTCATGATGCAACAATCTCAGCTTGTTGTCGTGCTTGTTTCCCACTACTTGCTCAATTCTTCCTGCTTCAGAGGGCTGGTTAAGGCTGAAGACTACACTACAAAAATGTACATCTTCAGTCCTTTAATCTTTAAACCTTGTTCTGAATGTCAGTGTTATGACAACAGATCAAATTATGATTTCAGTGACAAACACAGACAAAAATCACTAATATTTTCAGAGCATCTGAGAGATTGAATCTTTGTAGCCCCTAACTTTACTTTTTGGTTCAGTCTCATCAGCACTCTTTCCACAAGCAGCAACTGGCTGTTTTCAGTAAAATAATAATAATTAAAAAAAAAAAAAACCTAATGAAATGATACAAATCTAGCAGGCAGCTAGCTAACTTTTAACTACTCACTGCTAATAATGCCCTACAAAGGCTGGATGTTTAAAAATTGAGACAAACAAATCCCGAGCCATGAAAAGGTTGTGGCACAGTGGTTACACTGTTGTCTCACTGCAATATGGCTCTTGATTTGAACCTCATGGTGACCGTGGGTGTCTACGTGCAGTTTGGAAGTTCTCCCTGTGCCTCTGAGGATTTTCCAAACTGGTGTGGATGTGAGAGGGTGTGGTTGTCTGTGTCTCTGTGTTAGCCCTTTGATGGGACATGTGCTCGGAGTACCCTGGCTCTACCCATATAACACCTGGGATAAGCTTATTTCCAGTTTATCTCTGTCTTGTCAAACCAAAGTTACTTTGAAGATGGCAACTGAGTGCAAATGGTCACGGGCCAGATTTCAGTCTTCGAAACAACCGTTTTAAAGGCAGCGAGGTTGCAAGTTAATTGTAAACTGTCCCAATAATTTTGTTGTCCCTGTTTTTCCTAGTGTGACTGTAGCATAAGCTGGACAAACAGATAAAAAAAGTGGATGCTTTTAAAACATATGTTTTAAACTACCTGGGAGTGAAGATTTAAGTTTGTTTCTATAGCAACATTTTCCCCTGTATTAATGGCCAAATCAGCGTTTTACTTTTCTTGACCTGTTGTCCTGATGAAAGAAAGTCCTGTGTTTTTGTGATATATAAAAGTGTGATCTCACTGCCATGTTTGCTAATCATTTGCACGTCTACATAAAATTAATTGCAAAATTGAACAATAGGACAACATCACTCAGAGAGGGACTGAATAATACTTATGCACCTAGCTAATGCAGTCCTTGGTCTGACACACCCCAATATGAATGTACCCATACTTTTGTTGAATACACAATGCAGCAAAAACAGCAGTAAACCTTCAAAATAAAGGCGAAGCAGATACGTGAGAGGCTCTTCACCCTGCTGCATCACCTTGATTAATTCACAGCACACAATCCCACAGCAGCTCAAATTGTGAAAAAAGACAAAGCAAATGCGGGACTGCTGAGCTGAGTTGAGACAAGCTGACATCAAACGTTCAGATTCCCCCTCTACAATGACAGGTGTGGATGTATGACGCAGCAGGAGGTGTTTGATATTGTTCAACACTTCTGAAAAGTGACTGATGTGTGATGTGATGAAACTGCAATGGGAAGGGATGCGATTTCCATTTTCCTCTGGGGTCAAGCATCTGATCTAAAGTAATGGTCTTACACTGACAAGAAGATACAACGCTAACAATTAAAATAATTCAATTACAACTGCTTCTGAATGAAAGAAAATCAATTAAATCTGTTTCGGAACAACTCAGCGTCGCTTTAAGTCAAGTACAATGCCTTACAAAGAGCGAACCAAAAGCAGCAGAGTCAAGAAGTAAACACTGAGTATTTGTAAAAAATAACTATGTGTTCAACAGACAAAAGGCTCAAGTCAACAACACGTCTTCCTTGACTCGTCTGATTTTGATACAGCAAATTCAATGATGTAATCCCTATTTAGGAACTTCTCTCTGAAGAATGTTCAGTGTGGCTCTCAAAGATTTTTTTTTTTAAAAACAGGTCAGCGTAGCCCCATGTTTCAGGTCATCGTTGAGCTCGAGGGAAGAGTAAGTGGGTCAAGAAAGAAGGTAGGTAAGAGACAGCAAGGGTATGACCAGAACGTCGGACCGAGAAAGGAAAGTAAAAAGAGTACAAAGGGATTTATTATTGTCCTGTTGATGCAGTTGACTATGATACAGGCTGACTTGGAGAGCTAAGGGCAGGACAATGCAGTGCGGGACAAGGCCGGAGGGAGGCGGCTTGGTCAGAGAGTTTTGGGCTGTTATTGTGAAGAACTGTTTGGGGAAATGGGGACGACAGGGAGACAGGCAAACTGCAGCTGGCAGCAGAGGAGAAAAAGGGGGGGGGGGGGGGGGATGATGTTTTTTTTGGTTCAGAAGCGGGCGTGGTTGTGACCCTGGCCTCCCTCTCTGCCGTGGTGGCCTCCCTCTCTGTGGCTGTGCCTCTTGTGCTTTCTGCGCTCTCTCCTGGTCTTGTGGTGGTGGCGCCGGTAACGGTGAGCTCGCCGGGCTGGAGGAACAACCAAAGTGGAAGAGAGAAGTATTAAAGGAGTAATTCAGTATGTAATGAGATGAAAGTGAAGGGTAGAAAAGTGATGCAAGCGGGAGATGAATCACTGGCAAGCATCAGAAGTTTTTGAAACCAGGTAAGATGCGAGAGAACGGATCAAAACGCAGGAAGGTCAAAATGTGCAGATGGTTTAACTGTTTCCACCACACTGAGGGAATCTGTTTTATCTCTCATTGAGTAGACTGGGTGCCTTTAGCAAGGGCACAGTGAGCTAGCCACCCACTCACTGCCTCGGTATAAGCTTGTTCCTGGTGTGTACTGCCAAATTAGATTGCTCCGTCCCTTTCTGGGTTTGGCAACAAAGAAATGTCGTCTGCAATGAATGATAACAACATCATAACTCTGGGCCATAAAAACAACTCTGTCCAAAGATAAAGAGTCATAAGCAAAGGAATCTTTATCGCTTTGAACAGAAGTTACATTATTTCAGTATTTCATCATTACTGTCACACTGTGAGCAAAGTGAAGTGAAATACAAGGCTCAGTTTGTTGAATATTTCATATAGATCAACCGGCCTATGAGGAAGAGAAAATTATGGTGAAAAGTTATGACATCAAGTTGGTATATTCTGTCGCGGTTAGTGTGAGCAGTTTAAAAATTGATAAAAGTAAAGTTTATGTTATAAGATAAGGTATTCAGTGAAAGAAACTGATTTTCTGTGCTGTTTTAGAAATACCCGGCAGCAAGTGCAATATCACCACAATGTCATCACTATCACCATCTGTGCAGGATTATTTTGTGCAGATGTTTTACATGTGCAAAACAACAGTACTGTGGAAAAGTTTTGAGCCACTTGAGCCGTTTTAAAGTTGTAGCTGTAATTTTCCGCTCTTAATGAACGTCTACCAAAGATTTTCTTTAGATATTGACTGTATTTTCTTTAATTTTCAGTGTTGTCTTGTACTTGACCATTTTTAGAGGACTGCGCTTTTGTTTATCAAACCACTTAACACTGACCTATTAATCATTCAAGCAGAAAAAGACACTTAACTCAAGGGATGAATCGGTGATGTGTCTACACACAACACGCAACTTAACAAAGATCCAATTTTAAATTACAATTTCAGACACACTCTGTTACAAGCGGCATGTAACCTGTCCCTACTTCTTTAGTTTAATCTACATAAAATTCCAAAAATAAAAATTCAAGTTTTGTTGGACCAAAAAAGTGACTTTCAAAGAGCTTTAGCTGGAAACCTGTCAGTATGTTCTTAAAAAGTTGAGGAAATTAAACAAGTGGAGTACAAAGAAAAACTCTCACGTCTAAAAATTGTGAAACAATAGTATATGAAGGCCAGGTCCTTAAGAAATAGGAAGAATCCAGCAAAGACCTGATACAGGACCTGAAAAATGCACCGTGCCGTTTAACTGATTCATCTACTGTTTACTGAAGCATACAACATCCAAAAAGGAGCTTTAAATGTCCTTCAAGAATCCTGGAGAGTTATTACTATTTAAAGAAATTACAAGAAAGCTGGCTAATAGAGTTCAGGCTGTGTTGAGGAATAAAGGTGGTTACACCAAATATTGACTCAAACACATTAAAACTGCATAACCGCTATTTTTGCATCATATACTGCATTTCCTGTATTTGTTTGCAGATCTTTCAGTAAATCACTGGACCTTTCTTTCTTTCTTGCACGTGTGTTGATTTACATGAAGCTTCAACCTGTTAGAATTAGTTTTGAAAAAGTCTACAAAGGAAAAGTGGAAAAAAAACTACCTCGAGCACGAAACACTTCAAAGGACACCCTGCGACTTCTAAGCAAGCCCAAGGGACTAAAAACTGCAATTATCAATAATGAGAGCGGGGATGGAAAGCCCGAGAATACACAAAGTGACAGCAGCTCCTGGGGGCTGTTGATGTTTGGGGTTCAGTCTTTTTTGGTGTGCATGCTAAAAATATTAATAATGATTAAAAAAAACAAAACAGAAATGTGAAAATGACCTAAAAAATTCTGTAAGTCTTGCTGTTTACCAAGCAGCCATATTCTCTTTGTTAACACTCACATTTTATGCAGATGATTTTAGGTCGGTCCCATTTGCCGTTAGCACGACACTTAGCAGTGGGCACGTGCCGCTGCAGGAAGCCATCGGCGCACTGGTAACGCACTACTGAGTGGATGTCATAGTGGGTACGCTTCCGACCAATCAGGAAGGCATTATCCACAGTTGGAGGGGCCCCGCAAAGCACTATAGAGACAGAGAAAGACAGAATATTAATGAGGTTAGTTATTTTTATCGTAATTACTTCTTGCTGTGTCATTAGTATTTATTAATCAAATAAGATTCTTAAAAGGTTCTTATCATTGTTTTCCTTGTTATTCTCTGACGTGATCAGCTCAAGTGATCCCTATGAGCAACAATCTCAGGCTTCAGAGTCCTCTGAATGTTCGGTTTCAGGCTATTTTTATTCCCTTGGCTCTGTATGACACCAGTGAGAAGAGATATCCTTAATACGTTCCTCTTAGGCACACAGCTCTGAGTGGGATCACAAAAACCCCCTACCTGCAATTCAATCCTTATTTTTAAGAGGAAGTTCAATCAAAAGAAAGTTGCGTCAAATGGAGGGAAAAGAAATTAAAACATTTTATTTTATTTGTTTATTCGGAACAGTGAAGCAGTAGAGACGAAGAACATGGAGCTGGAATTGACCATAATAAGTCGTCTTTAAACAGTAATGACTTGGATTGAACCTGGATTCACCCCATTAGTGTGCTTCACTTAAACAAATGGTTCCAAATGGTGTTTTAGATTTTAAGAACACATCCCACACACTATGACTATGACTATGACTTGGATAAAACATTTTTTGAAAACCGCTTCAATCTGTGGATTTAGCATCTGCAGGACAGGGTGTCTGTCCAAGTCTGTCAGCGAGTGAGTAGGTGGGATTCAAAGTAACACAGCATTTTAGACACATAAAAGAGAGGAGGCAGAATCAGAAAATTGTTTACTCAAGCTGAGACAGACAGAGAACTGACACTCTGGGCAGAGACTGACAGGATGGACAAGCCTCAGGGAGGCACTCAAACAACTTCACCAATTTTTTTTTAGCTCTCCCGTCGGGGTGTCAGTCTGCAGTGGTCGAGGCTGACTTCAGTTCTATCTTTCAATACAATGCAAAACAAAATAATGGAAAAACTATGGTTAGGTTTTAGTCATTAACTCCATCTGATCCATTATGTAAATTATTAAATTAACTAAATAAAATATAGACAGGCTGTAGTTTTAAACTTTTCCATTTACCACTGGGGGAACTTAATAATTTCTATGACAACTAATGAAAAATAAAGTTAAATATAACTACAGTACAGCACTATTTCGAACCCCCAACTGATATTACTGGTACTATCAGTCCCCACTATGTCAACCTGCCTTCGTCCCGGAGTTGAAACCCAGCTTGAGGTCCTTTCAGTCACATTTACAGTTTAATAAACTGTGGATGGAAAGGGCAATAAGCACTTCCCCCTCACTTGAGACTATTACTGTCTTGACACAAATGAAAGGCTAAAAGGTAGCTTTTCATTAGCTGTCACCTATGTACGCTGTTGAAAGTTTTCTCACAGTGCAGACAAGCTAAGTGAGATTGCACTGAAGTAGGTATAAAATAAAACGTCAAAAAACTCAGAAAAGGGAAATGGAGCTGGAAAAGGTGGTTTTTATAGTAAAGAGTAGAGGGCTGCGAGTGAAAGGATGCTGGGTCTTAGAAAAGCCCATCAAAAAACCTATAAAAAACACCAAAAGTACCTGTTCAGTGTTTTAGGACGTGTGATTGGTAAAAGACTCATCTTTGCTTGCATGACAATGAATCATTTTAGAAACTTCTTCACAGTAAAGTCCATATTTGAAGCATTGTTTGTCATTGCAACATCTAAAATACACTTTGCTCAGTGTCTTCACTAAATATGGATAAATGTAACAACTGCCACCTGACTGGTTGGTCTGACGGCTCATACAACTACGTAACATTAATTCAAGGTTAGGATGAGTAAACTTTACTATCAAACGCAGGTTTCCTCCCAAATAATATCACTGCGGAAGCCTATTAATTATTAATTAGCCTATCAACATTACTCGTGGGTGTAAATAATTAAAAGCTGCAGTGATTTTGGCTCTTTAACTTTGCATTTCCATTAAAATAATGTCATGTTTTTGCTGTATTTTTGAAATGACAGATAAAACAGAATGAAAATTATTTACTTTTTAAATGATTCTTATTACAGATAAAACAGAACAGCTGTGAGATGAAGGGGAAAAAATCTTTTATGTAGAGACCGCTTTGCATCCCTTGAGTGCTGTTCGTGCAAGTATATCAAATTTAGCGGAGGCTACTTTGATTATAAATAGAACATAAAGAAGCCTAATAGTTTTAAAACAGTTCAAATAGAAATAAACTATAATATATCAAATAAACAGATCTCTGACCTGTGTTGATCATGTTTTTAACAGCATTTCCAATCAAAGCAAACAAATCTTTTCAATAAGCATTACATTCTCTATTTTCCCCTTATCAGCATGAATAAAACTATGTGTAAAATCACCATTATTCATACTCATATTTATCAATAAAAGAGCCGGATGTGGTCCAGAGCCACAGGTTCGAGATCCCTGTTCTAAGTCAACACTGGAAGTTAAGACGAAGTTACGCAGTATATCTGCATGCGTGTTGTGAAAATATCTATAGTTATTTTCTTTGCCGTTTTTCTTGTGTTGCAGGGGGGCAGTCACTGTGAGTCATGCGGAAAGCTGCAAACAGCTGCTGGGTTCCTCTAGTTGGTTCCTTTATGGCCTCAAAACATCCGCACACCTACTGGCAATCATGTGAAAACAAATCAGAGAGATGTGCAAATGTGTGTGTGTATTCTCTGCACAACACTATGGGAGTACGTCTCACACAGAGTTATGTTCAAACTCAGTTTTGTTTATTAAGAAAGTCTGTTTTTGTGAACACTGACAGCTGCTCAGATCAACTGAGATAATGGTTTTGTTTTGTTGTTCACTAAACAGAAATACACCACAGGTAACAAATCTCATTCAAAGTCCACTTAGATTTATAACCTGTGGCCTCGGAGAAGGCATTTGACTGCGTCCTTCAGGGTGTCCTGTGTATGTGTGTGTGTGTGACGGGGGGGGGGCTTTTGGGAGTGTTAGGCCCAGTGGTACAGGCTATTCAATTCCTGTAGAACCAAAGTCCAGCCATAAGTGATGGCTGGACTTTACTAGGACTGCGCTTTGCCAATGATTATGTTTAGAATTTCTAGGCACACACAGCCAAGGAAGAATGTCAGGTTTGGTGGTTGCAGCATCTTCTCCTTGCTTTTTGCAGTCAGCCTCTGTTGGAAAAGGGTGACTGTTTTGGGTTGGGAAAGAGTTGTTGCCTCTAATGGAAAATTCAAATATCTTGGGATCTTCATGAGTAAGGGAAGTAGGTTGGAGATTGACTGATGCAATGTGTGCAATAATGTGGATGCAGTATCTGTCTGCTGTGGCAAAGACAAAGCTGAGCGTAAATGATTTTTTACCGGTCGATCTATGTGCCGATTCCTCCTCTCACCTATGGCTACAAGCTTTGGGAGTGACCTCGGATGCATCTTACTAGGATGCATCCTTAACCTCCTGGCGTCCACATATGTGGATATCACATTTTGGGTTGTCTAGACCAGTGGTCCCCAACCCCCGGGCCACGGACCGAGTCATTTGGTACCGGGCCGCGAGAGTTGAGGCTCAGGTGTGAAATGTATGGTTTTCAGGGTTTTTTATCGGTTTTAGTGTTATTTTGTTATCGTTTTTATCGTTAACTCGGTTTTCCTGGGTCTTTTCACGTGTGTTATGAATAAATCTTCTTTTTTTCGGTACCGGTACTAGTTTTATTTTGCTGTATTTATCCGCGACACCTTAAAGGCCGGTCCGTGAAAATATTGTCGGGCATAAACCGGTCCGTGGTGCAAAAAAGGTTGGGGACCGCTGGTCTAGACCAAAATACTAAATGTTGCTCTACAAGGGCCTGATATCCACTTACGAGGACATTATATTTCCACTGTTCTATCGAAATTTAAAACGAATGTCGTTAAATTCATCAGCTCCCAATCAGCCCAAATAGAATAGAATAGAGAAATTAAAAACGCATGCCATGAAAGAGTTCGGGTCTTAGGAGGTTAATTTCTCCTAAGTGAGATGTTTCGATCACGCCCAACTCTGAGAGGTCAAATGCACTGCAAATTAAGAAAACATCAGGGAATAGAAAAAAGCTGCAAAAGCACACAAAAGAGAATAACAGTGTAATAAGGAAGCAGAGGGTTCCTTAGTGTTGTGTAGCTGCAGATAATGTGCGTTTTAATCGAGTCTGTGCATCCCAAACATACAGATATTAAGAAGCAAATAACACAAAACTGCAAGTAGGATTTTTTTTTCTCCATTTTGATTTAAATTAAAAGGAGACTATTTGAAAAAGCAGCTTATAGCTTTAAGCTGGTAAGCAGTCTGGCTTGGTCAGACAGCATTTCCTTGGAGGGCCGCTTGCAGGCCTTGACCTTCTGCTGTGTTCCTACAGGCATGTCCCTGTGGAGAATATGTGGGGAGCTTGGGGGAAGTTTGTGCTTGGTCAGGAAGGGTTGGCGAGGAGAGCGATCTTCTTCTTACCTTCTATTTTCTCTCTGAATGGCTAGACTCATCATCAGACCAAACAAACGAAACAAATATTATTACACTGGAAATATGTGCACTATTTTCCAGCAAAATTCATAAATATCGGTTCCTTTGAATTATTTGAAAGGCTTGTAGGTCTCACACTAAGGTGGAAGCTGGTAAAGCTTCTCTTGCAAATACAAAATAGAATTCAGAAATAGCAGGTTTGTGTGTATTACACAGTGGCTATATTACACCCCAGTGGACACATGAACTGCTGAAGGCACTGACATCAACCTATTATTTCCCAACGCGCTCACATGCAAAATTAGATTTCCCCCCTCTGTAATAAGCCATAAAAAAACTGAATAATTTTATAATTCTTACATGTCTTGTTGTAGGTAAATTTCTTCTCATCCTTGCTAGAAGAGCTTAGAGGCAGATGACTGTGTGACATTCTTGTCACCGTAATCCAAATGTAAATGTTGAACTCAATCAGTTTTGCTTTTTTTCCATTTTTTCTTTATCCCTTACTTGGATAACGTTGATCCAGCAATCAAATATTACATCTGAATTTTGAAACAAGTTGAATCAATCCTACAAAGAGCATCACTTTTAGTAAAAAAGGCCAGAGCTATATAGATATAGATATATATATCCTTCTACAGAGGTGGCAAAAGTACAGACTTTCTTTCTAAGTAGTAAGGTAAATGTGTTAAAAATACTCAAGCAACTTCTTTACTCAAGTAAAAGTGGGAAAGTACAGGCTCTGAAATGGCCCCAAAGTAAGAAAGTAAAAAGTAGTCCTTGAAGGACAAAAAGGTAACTGAACGTTCCTCTATAAAAATGTACAAAATATTAGTACATGAGAAATACTATTCCAACCCAAATTCAAAAATAGAGTACAGTAAAATGAGTAGAGTCAAAGTACTAATACTGTACTGTCTTATGAGATGACTGCATCAGGTCTTTTTGCTTAAATAAAAGAAATCATCACCATCTGTACAACACGCCACCCTAACTGACCCCCCAAGCAGCTGATCAAGATGCCCGATTGGCTCGTGTGATGAGAAGACAATCAGATCACATGAGCTGGGGTAATTAGAAATGAGTCTCAGCATGGAGCTGAGAACTCCACTGATACGATCAGACAGTACATGGGGGTTACTTGAGTGAGTGAAAAAGAGGATGACAGGGAAGCAGGGAAAAGATGAAAAGATGCTGGTGATTGTAAGTGACTGATTAAGGTCAGAGGTGGGCTGTATGCCTGGGACTTGTGACAGTGAGCAGCAGAGGTGCTGCAACACCTTGCTCACAAGGGAAACAGCTCTCCTTTGATACACCAATATAGCAGCAGCCTGTTTTCTGTACGTGTCTCCACGATCAACTGGCTGATCCAACATCTGCTGATGCTATTTTCCAAAAACACGCATAAAGACTTGAAAAGAACAACTCAATCCAACTCCTGAGAAGACCGCAGACTCCCACGGTCATATATGAATACTCAAAGTTATAATACTCAACTCAATGATGGGAGGAAAGATGACAGGGGGGACAGTGAGACGAATGATTTGCACAAAATTAAAGTCACAGAGCATAAAAAAGGGCGGTTGGCAAACAGTGGTTGAGACATAAAACCTTTGAAGTAATAGTGCTCTTACGGAAATAAATGTTGTTTTCTACTACAGCAAAGCCAGCAGTTAAACCAAGAACAAAAATAAACTAAATCTAAGGTAAGAGAGGTAAGAGAGCCTTTGCATAGGCCTCAGAGTAAAGGACAATACAGAAAAAGACTGTTGAGTATGAGGATCAGTCAAAGACATGAAGTTTCAACCAAAAGCAATTAAATGTGACAAAGATGTTTTCTTTTGAAGTGCAACAACTTTGTAATTATCACTTTTGCACTTTTTCATTTATTCCTTAACATTTCAATCAGATACCAGCACATCATGTACCGGGGAAAGATTAACCAAAGAACTGTCTATCCATCAAAAAACACATATAATCAAGAGAAAAAGAAAGTACACGTTTCAATTCTGTGAGGAAATAATAGAACAATCTGGTCCTTACCAGCTATTGAATTGGTTCTACTAGCTGTTGAATCAGGAAGACTTTTCACACACTGGTTTTGCATTTAGTATTTGTAAGATAAATGATGACACTCTTCATAAGGCTACAAATATTAAATTCTCTATACCTGGTACAAATAAGCACAAATGGTTAGGTTAATTTGATATGATGACCATCAATGAGGTTTTCATGTTAGGTTTATCAGTTTAAAGTCAGCCTGTAGGAAGAGCAGGTGACAGGATCTAACAGAGGCAAGCAGGGAAAGAAAAAAAATTGGCCAGAGAATCCAGGTGTAAAACTCCAAAAGAAACGCAGGGACATGATAAAAAACGCGTTTCTAACAGAGAAGATCAGAATGCTTTAGATGTTGTAACAATGCAACTTAGAAGTAAATCAAGTGTGATAAAAAAGCAACAACAAGACATCTTTATGCTTTCTTAAAGCAAAGCGTAAGCATTGCCTCAGATTGAGAGGCAATTAACACCTGAAATAAAAAGCAAGCCAACATATCGATGATTTGCAAACATATAAGAAGTACTAGAGTTATAATTATTATTTATAATTTTTTTTTCAAATTCAGCCTCCAGTGTCTTCTTGTGCCCCAGTATTGCTCTAAACCAGCCTGGCTTACCTATTTATTAGGGGTGCAACGATACTCGTATCGATATTGAACCGTTCGATACAGTGCTTTCAGTTCGGTACGCATATGTATCGAACAATACAAATTTTTTTTTTTATTTTATCAACTTTTCTTCTGACGAAGCTGTCTGTGTTGAGCGCTCAGTGGATCTGCGTTCGACTACTCCACCTAGGCTGCACTGTCGAGTGCAGATCCATTGAGCGCAGTGCAAGCTAGCAAGACAGAAGCTAAGCTCGTTGCAACATGGCAAATTGAACCTCCCCCACCCTCATTCAGAGCTGGCCTTTGGAACTATCTTGGTTTTCATGTGAAGCATGACCCTGATGGTAAGCGCGTCACAAAAGTAAAACAGTATGTCGGATGTGCCACGCAATGCTCAATCGGTGGGAACTAGTGCGTTAGTGCAGTTAGCTCGTTAACGTGTTGACGCCGCCCAGCCCCACGCACGGGGCGATCCGTGGTAACTCGTTAATAGAGATTTGCAGCCTTATGGCGTTAATGTCATTTTAACGAGATTAACGCTGACAGCACTAGTGGGAACACAACGAATATCACTGCACATTTACGCCGACATCATCCTTGTTCAAAGACAAGTGGAAGCAGACAAAAACAACAAGCACGCATGCTACAAACTTTACCCGAGTCATTTAGACAGCCGTTAGCACATGATTCTCCTTATGGGGACCTGATATGTTTAATATGCTGCTGAGAATATACCTCAGAAGAAGCCTATAGTATAGCTTTTATTTTGGAAAGAGCCATTTCTCTGTAATAAACTCTCTTTTCCAAAGATGAGTGATTTCTCGATCAGATAGATTTCTTTTTTTTATTTTTATTTTGTTGTTTCAGCAACATTACATTTAAAAACTGTACTTTTGAGTTAAAATATATATTTATAATTTTAATAAATGACAAATTAAAAAAGCATGAACATTTTTTTGTATCGAAAAAATATCGAACCGTGACACCAAAGTATCGAACCGAACCGTGAATTTTGTGTATCGTTGCACCCCTACTATTTATATGTCAAGCCACCCGCTCTTGATCATAAGTTTGACCTGTATGAAAAAATAAGCTCTAATATGCTCTCAGAGGAACACGTAGAAGCCTACACTTAGATGGGACAGCTGCAACAGGAGACATAAAGAAGAGGTAGCAGCGTATACAATGATAACTAAAACAGCACATGGGTAAAGAAAAAATCGAGTCAGGACATGAGCCGTGTGTGGAAAACTTGTTAAAGTTGATGCTGGAGGATGACAGGACATCAGAAAGAGAGGGCTTGTAAGACGCAAGCAGTGTGACTCTAAGGTATGCAGAGTGACTGAAGAGGCTTGGTCTTAATCTCTTGCACCGCACACAGTTGTGTGTAATGTAAAGCATGACACAGTCAGGATATTCAGAATCACCTGAAGGTACGTGCGCTGTCAGTCTCTGTGCTTTGATAGAGACGGTGTGCAGCATTTTCGAGCTGCTTTACATAAAAAAAACACAGTCTCAAGAACTTTTCATCACCTTTCTATTTTGTGATTCTATTTTAAAGGCTGTACAGGATTTGAAACTAAAGAGCTGACAGCAAAGCGCGGTGAGCTGTACATCCTCATTCTGTCTCTGCCTTCTTCAGTCCGATCCCTTGCTGCCTCGCACTTCAGATCTGACATTTCTCACTCTTTGCAACCTCTTCCTCTTTCCAATTTACATCTTGCTGCTCTCTGCCTCCTCACCTCTTTTCTCAGTCATCTTTATCAACTGTTTCAGTTGCAGAAAACTCTCCTCTCCTCTTCTTCCCCCTGTGTTGTTCTCACCTGTTCCCTTCTTGCAGACGTAGGGCAGATTGTAGTTGCAGGGCACGTCATTCCATTTGCCATTCTCATGAGCAATCATCACCACACAGTCTTCTCCTCCAGCAAAGAAGTTGTCTGGCTGGTTTTCACGCCAGTTCTCATATTGCTGCACACATACACAAGCAGGCAAGGTTAAAGAAACAAACTTGAGCAAAAAGTGCTACTTTTTTTTTACTACAGGCAGTGGAGAAAACATTTTGTTGGGAATCACGACTGCTGCTACAATGACCACATCAAAATTTGCTATGCAACTCCAGGAGCTTTAAGTACGCTGGAATCAGCTGACTACAAAACAAAACAAAAACAGCTGGATCCTCACCAGGTCCATCTTGTCAGTCCACTGAAAATCATCTTCTACTGTCCGATCATTCAGCCCAATCCAGGTGTTGTCATGGCTTAGACCTGAGTAAGAAATTGCAAACAAAAAAATTAATGCAGAAAACAGTAGAGCACTACACACAGTATCCACACCTACAAATAAACAATAAAGACATATATGGGGCAATTCAATGTATTGCTTGACATCTATAGATAATTATTACAACATACTACAAAAAAATTGTTAGGAATGAATTGTTGTTCTATGGTTTACTGTATGAGTACATGATACGCACTCATTTCTCACAAAAAATCCTTTAAAAACATTTGTCATGAGGCTGTGACACATCACAAACCCTGATTCAGGTGGGAAACTGATCACTTTGTTGTGTGGAGCAACAAAACACCTAATCACCAGTGCTGAAAATCCAGCACCTAAAGAGGAGACTATTGCCAACTACTCGTCATATGACTTTATCTGCACTGGCCTCATTCTGAGGACATTACCTGGTGGAGAAAGTTTGTACCAAATAAGCTGGATCTTATATAGAGGCAGACTGTTCATTGGATAGTGTGAAAGTGTCTGCTGAGGTGATGAAGGGAAGCCATATGCTTTTGGTGTCGCAACACTCTTTCAAAAACAAAACAAACACACATCCCAAAAAACGTTCTAGGTTTGGTCCAGATGTTGCAAACGGGGAGCCAAAAGTGCCTTGGTCCGACAATACAAGTGGATAGCACAGAGGGTATTTTGTGCGGCCGCCGGTCCGAGTGTCAGGTGAACTTCAGGTAAGAAGTTATGACCTGCAGTCTATCTGGGTCAGATATAAACCGAGTTTAGGTGGAGTTTATTTTCGTTGTGCTAAATTGTTATAGTCAGTCACAATTACTCGCACTGTGTACTAGCTAGCATGACGGAGTTTCTATACAGCTGGGTGGGTGCTATGATGTTAATGATAGTGAACTTTATTTTATTCATAAGGTTAGTTAGTAGAGTTGCCAACTGTCCTGTAAAAAAAACCCTTCCTTGTAATTGGAAGGTTGCCGGTTTGAGCCCCGGCTTGGACAGTCTCGGTCATTGTGTCCTTGGGCAAGACACTTCACCCGTTGCCTACTGGTGGTGGTCAGTGTCCGGCAGCCTCGCCTCTGTCAGTGCGTGACAGAGGTGAGGCTATAATATAATACCCGGTGGGCCGGTCTCTAGTCAAAATGCCCAGGCCAATTTTTTGTCCCAGTCCAGCCCTGCCCTTGGTGTAAAACAGTGGAGGGCTTTGTAGTATAACTCAGGGTACTCTTATTCTTCTTAGTGCAGGTTTCACACATGAGCTCGACTCAAGCTTGACAGTCCTGGAGCTGGCTGACCTCAGATGAATGATGACCATTAATAGAGATATATTATTTCTGTGTACGGTATACGTGTGATGAGATTTTTGTTTGTGTGAAAGGATATTTCCCTAATGGTGTTTTGGGTTAATCTCATTTGTGTGTGTGTGGGTGTCTCTGTGCGCAGTAGGCCAGCCATGTGCATGTGCTTGCACATACTGTATGTAATGGAATTTCAATCATGGTGAATCTGATTAACATCATTACCAGGCCCATTAATCTTCCTAATGGCTGTGATCCTCTTATTGCAGGGGTGGAGACGTCCATTTTCGAGGCAATTAAACGCACTTTTTGGTAATGGCGAGCAAATAGGAGAAAGATCAGTTCTAGGTGGGTGGTACTGTCTTTTCTTGGCATCTGGTCGGGACAGACGGCTGATCCAGAATAGTTTGCTGCTGCTGATCAGGTCTTATTACAACACAAGTGGCTGTGGAGCTTGCCAGAGGGCAAAAACTTAAGAATAAAGAGATGAAGCTTTATGGAGCACCAAAGAAAAACTGAATGGATATTAGCATGGTAATGCTGACTGGCACTAATTAAACTGCTCTCTGTGGCCAAATATTTAAGTCCACAATGAACATGAGTTGAAGAGCCAAGGAGATGTATTTAGCTCTTCAACTGTTTGGCTTAATTTAAAATAGGATTTGCAAACAATTCAGGACAACAGGAAAGGACACCAAACACCATAATTACATACTAAAACAACCACAGCAACACATCTCGGGTTCTCTGTTCATATTACAAATATAGAGCATGATCATTAACTTCTCAGCTGACCACCTGCACATGTGGGTCTGACATGTGCACTGGATAATGGGATGGATTTACCTGTTACTACCACACACCAAATCTGGCCGTTGGTACTTCGTGGCTTGTGTAGCCACTAGGTAACAAAAGCTCAACCTCAATACACACATTCTCCATTACGACCTCAGCCTTGACAGTCTTCAGTGGACAAAACTGTGAATGTCTATTTTGGACGCTGAAGATTCTAACCCAAAAAGCTGTTGCTTGGCCTCTGGATTGTACACTGAGATACAGAGCTAATCAACAGGGATGATCCTTGACACAAAAGTCACTCCATTACACAAGATTATGTTTGCTGTCCCAGTAGGTTGATGTCTGTGGTAAAAACTCAGATCTATATACCCGATTAGTCAGAATAGACCTTGTTTAAGTGCTCTAAAAATAGCAGCTATGCAGGAAGCTAACTGGAGGTGCATGAGGAGATGACCTTGAATAGATAAGTGCCCATGAAAAGAGATGTATGATGATATTTTGGTGATGTCACACACCTTTTTTGTATGCCATTCATGTAACTTAATGCCCTCTACCACCTAAAATGCAAATCCTTATGTTAAAAGATATGGATCATACTCAAGTAGTCATAAACCTTTCCAAGGCATGTGCTTGTTTCACATACGTAAAACTCAGAAGTCCTAATAATTGTAATTAAATCAATTTTTTCCTATTAAGTTTCAGGTTATGGATTCATTTGCTTTGGTGAAGCTATCACAAAAGTTGAAAAAAATAACATTTGCAGAAAGAATATAGCACAATCAATATCACTTACTGTACAGACACTTATATCAGGGCCTGCAGGGTCAACTCACTGCAACAAATGGTGATATAGATTTATTTAGCTCGGACTTTGCTCCTTAAGGCTGTTTTAAACGGCAGCAAAATCAAGTCCTTTAAGGTCCGTCCACAGCTGAACTATAAAGATATTTAATACTGAGTTAGGGAAAACATAAAAGGGAAGGTCAGGTGTCATCTCCAAGTATGATAATAAAGTACAAAAGTAGATACCACTCACTGGCCTCTAAAAGCTTTGTGCAGGAGGCAAAGGCAGCCATCCAAGTGACAGCAGGTTAGGCTATTATTACTAAATCAGTACTATCATTTAAACTGAGCAATGTCTTCTTTAAAAGTGACTGGTGATTACAAGTGTCACCAGATATTTCTGAAATATAGCGACGTGAAATAGAAAGCGTGAGGATGCCTATCTAAATCTTCAGATGTCCTCAACACTAAAACATAAGAATCTTCAGTTGAAAAATGGAAGCATATTATGTTGATGTTACCACAAGTGGACAAGTTTAAGTATCTCAGTGTCTTGTTCACAAATGTGGAAGGTGTAGAGTGGATGACTGACAGACGGACTGATGTGGCAGTGACTCAGAAATTGTTGATTGTGGTGAAGACAGAAAGCGAGCTATCGATTTATATTCCTACCTTCCTCTATGGCCGTGAGCTCTGGTTAGTGACCAAAAGAACAAGATCGCAGATACAGTGGAAATGAGCTTCGGCCAAAGGGTGTCTGGGCTCAGCCTCAGAGATACGATGAAGAGCTTGGTTATTCGGAAGGAAATCAGCAGAGAGCTACGGCTCCTCTGCATTAGTTCAGTTGGTTTGGACCTCTGAATAGGATGTACTTCCTGGGCACCTCCTGGATGCTTCCTAGCTAAAATGCTTCCTGCATGTTCTACTATAAGGAGGCATATGGAGGATAAACTGAAGAAATTATATGTTTTGGCTGGCTTGGAAACACCTCACTGTCCCCTTGGAGGGGATGCCTAGGGAGAAGTAGGTCTTGGCATCTCTGTCCCTGTGACCCAGACTGTGGCAGAAAATGGATGGATGAATGGATGTGGGTATCATAAACAATCATAAACTAAGTGGACGGCTATGTTGCAAACAGAACTGCACATAGGCCTCAGCTCCTGACAATGAACACGGTAAACATGAGGCGGAAACACTAAGGAGGTGGCATCAGCATGGTGCTGCTGTTACTATGCTGTTGTGAGCATTTAGCTCCTAGAATGGCTGTGTCAAAGTTGCTAGAGTCTCATTAACTGAGGTTTCAACTTGGAGATTTTATGTCCACCTAACCTCGGGCATGCTCAAGTGAGCTGTCATCTAACAGCAAGACTTACTGGCCCTTGAATGTCCAAATTTGTCTTCCTAACTTTAGTTTTTCTGCAGAGTAACAACATCAGAAAGAGCTGCACTCTGTGCCAAATCTGCTATTGTCCTGTTTCTCCTTACTCACCTCTGATGAAGTTCTGCTCAGCCACACTGTGGATACTGGCCAGGTGGCCATTGTGCTCCCTGCAGTCTTTCTCAGCGTCCTCCCAGGTGTGTCTGCGTGTGAAATATCTGTAGCAGTGGCCATGAAACTTCCTCCAAGTGTGCTCGCAGCCTTCGGTGTCTGCGGGTATGTAGGAGGGTAGTGAAAGAGAAGGGGAAGATAATTGAAAAAGACAGTTATTAGTCAATTTAAATCCACAAGGGAAGACAAGTGAGATTTTTTTAATTGTTAAAACACCCACATGGTGCTGCAAGGGAAAGAGGTAGGACGATTTGGGCATTAAGAGAGGGAGACCATCATTAATTTAGTGTTTATGTTTGCATCCACACACAACATGTTCCTGTTCTGCAGCAAAAAACAAACAAACAAAAAACCCTACATGGTGTTGCTGTTAGTGCCCTCTGTGACACCCCTCTCTGCCTCCTTCCCTCCATTTCTGGCTCTGCTGGTGTCTTCTCCTCTTTGATTTGCCTCGGACTTTTCATCTACAGCAGAGCCAAGTCGCTGGTGAGACAGCTTAGTCCAGTGAAAGGGCGTTTTAATCTATTCAAATGACAACAATCCTTAGAAATTGCTTCCAGTGTGCAGTGCTCGCTTGGTGATTAAGCGCTGTCACAGCCCTGTCAGCACAGTGTCTGTCCCTCCCTCTTATCCCCACCCCCCAAACCCTTCCTCCTTCTTTCCCTTCATCTTTCCCATCTATTCTCTCCTCATCTCTCTGGGGGTTAGCTGTGCAACTGTGAGTTGTAATGCGGTGTGTGTTTGGCTTCTCATTTTATGCTTTGGACTGTGTATGTGTGCATGTGTGTCTGTGAATATAACGTGTATAAGTTTAAATGTCATAGTTGATGTGGTTCAGGCTTGATCTGTCAGTTGAGCCACCTCCAGTTTTCCCTCATCCTCACCATCTCTCGTGCCCCTTCCCTCTTTGTGAGGATCAGGGAAATGGCCTCAGCTTCTCCCCCAACAAATGTGAAGCGACACCAGTAAATTGGGCAGTGCAAATTGGGCCGTATGGGGCCCTGCTTAGTATGCAGAGAGATGCTGTCTTGGCCATGGAAAGAAGAAGGAGAGCAGAGAAGAGAGAAGACAAGAGGAAAGGAGTCCGTAATGAAAGCTTTTCTTTACAGGAATATTAAAGAAGGGCTTCCAAACCTTTGCCTTTTATACTGTTAAGCTCTCCTCCTTTCAGAGTGTTCAGGGACATGGAGGTACTCTGCTGTGAAGTGCAATGACGCAAGTTCACAAAATGCACTGCACTGGGTCACCGTAACACTGCCTCCTCAGGTAGAGCTACATTTTTTGTCTGAAAGGGAAGTTTGGAAAAACTCTCCTTGAATTAATATAAAAGTCCAAACTTATGAAATACAGAACCATTGTTTCTTTTTTGCTGCTCAATGCATTAGCTGACTCAGAAGATGACAAGTATCTCTTCTGAGTGTTAGAATGACAAACTTATTGTCAGTCAGCCACAATAATGAGCAAAGTATATAACGGTTGCACAATGTGCAACAACATGTTACTGGATATTTGTACTTTAGGCTTAGTGCTATGTCATTAAAAAAATAGACAGATGATCATGTTGGCTGAATGCATGTGCACGTGGGGCCAGAAAGAGATGCAGAGAAATGATTAATGACAATAATGTTTGCACACAGTATGTCAGTGAAATTTGCCATGGCAAGTGCCTGTCCAATTATCTTACTCGTTAAAGCCCTGGTGGCACTCTCCACTATTTAAAATTCAACATACATCCACTGGCCTCTTTGACATGCATTCATTCAACCCCTTGCAGCAGGCCTGAAGAAAATCGGTTCCTACATAAAACAAGAAGTCCATTCTCTAAAATGAGTTGCAGTCACAAAAGGTCAGACATATATCTGGGCTGCTAACAATATGTTTTTACTGGGCTGAGTATAAAATGGCGTCAGAGCCCAAAAGCCTCCATCAAATGTCTGATCAGGTTTATCGTGTTGTGTTGACTTACTAATAAAACATGGTCGGTTTTTTAAAGGATTTCATATGGGCAAGGCTGATGTTTTTAAATATTCATCATTTGAAAAAGCCGACCCACTTTGTTCTTATTTCAAAGTCTAATATGTTGGTTACGGCAATTACGAAAAAAAAACAAAAAACATCCAAAATCTTGTCACAGCAAAGCACACATGGGTTTAAACACTGGGCAGGATGAGCAGATCATCTTTAAGGAAGACTGACTAAAGGAAGTGAGATTTGAGCGTCCACAAGACATGGATCAACATATACTTATTAAAACGAGAAGATTTAGTGTGGTGGATCATAAATTTGATAATTTGATTAGTTTTCAAGTTGTACATCTCTGTTCCTTATATTTCATGTGATGCCCTTATTAATGTTTTATTTGTTGCTTTGACTGTTTTCGAATAGAATATGCAGTGGGAATATAGAGGGAGATAAGCAGTGAAAGTTTTGCCTGGGTTGATTGTGCGTCGATCCATTGTTAATGCCTCAGGGCTCCAGTAGGTGGGTTCGCGCGCTGCCTCCTTCACTCAATACAGACGAGTGAGAGTGAGAGCTGCGTGTCTGTGCCGTTCTTTCACCTCTCCTCACTATTTCCCCTGTTTAAGGTAACTGTCATGCACAAATCTGTATAAATGTGTGTTACTGTTGATTATTACATTGTTATCATTGTTCATTGTAGCGGAAGATGTGAATTGCGGACTATTTTGCTGAGAAGTTCCAGTTAATCTCTGTTGCTGCGTATGCTAGTTTTCGCTATTGCTCCGCCATATTGTGTGAAGATTTTTCTGTTATTATCTGTATAAGTTAACTACTGAAAGACATGCAGTACTTAAGTATTATTTCATTGCTGTGAAAAGTTAGTGACTGTGTCAGCTAACACGTGCGAGTTAAAAAGATGTTTTTGTCTAATGCTACAGTTCATGTTATCTAAAGTATTCTCATCAGCTAATGCAGCGAACAATAGTGACTTAGTTTGGATACAGTTGTCCTGAGACTGAGTGCATCCATAAGAATATTGTTTTGGTTGTATTGCTTCTGAAACTCAATACAGACGAGTGAGAGTGAGAGCTGCGTGTCTGTGCCGTTCTTTCACCTCTCCTCACTATTTCCCCTGTTTAAGGGCACAACATTTGGAGGCACCGCTGGGATGATTGATTCGAGGACCATCCCTGACCTGTAAGAGAAATCCTCTCGTTGATCATCCCCCCCAGACGACCCAGGTATCAGAAAGGAGCATAGTAAAGCAGCAGAGACATCGCTAGACCTACGTTGGTATCTGTATCCTGAAGTGAAAAAGTGGCCACTAGGGGGCAGTAAAAGCCAACTAAGTCTGATCATTTCTCAACTGACTGCTTGTGCTAACTCCTCTGACAACATGGAGTCTGAATTAGAAAAGCTTCAGCTGGAGATTAAAGGAACACTGTATCAACTGACTTTAGAGCAGCTGACTAAATTATGTGATGTACTTCAAATCTCAGGACCAGGAAAAGAGTTTGTGATTAATAGAACGCGCAGTCAGCTAGTCTCGCATTTAGTTAAGCACCTTGAACGCACAGAGCTGGCTACCCGTGAGGACGAAGGTATGTCAGAACTTCTTAATGTCCAGGACATTATAAGTGACATACAAATGGATAAAAAACAAGGTGTGAATGAAACAGTGGATCCAGCTGTTCAGGACCAGGAAAGTAGCCAGGAGGAGATAGAGACATTAAGACTGCTCTTACAACAAAAAGAGGGCGAAATGCATGACTTGATGAGGAATAGCATGAATCCTGCCTTAAGTCCTCGCATCCCAGTGAGAAACATTGTTCCAACAGCACCAAACAGTTCCATGTGGCGCAAAGATTTTAAGATATCAGGCCAAATAGGAGAGCCGGGGCAAAAAGACAGGCTGACATTCTCCAGTCTGGCGAGACAAATTGAAAGCGGGATCAATAGAGGCTACCCAGAATCAGAAATCACTGATGCTGTAATTCGTGCTATCACGCCAGGCTTGCAGCTAAGGAGTTATCTTGAAGGAAAAGAAAACCTCACATTACCTGCTCTTAGGAGAATCCTCAGGTCTCATTACCAGGAGAAAGGTGCCACAGAGTTATACAAACAACTTACCTCTGAGGTTCAGAGTAGTAAAGAGACACCCCAAAATTTCTTGATCAGGACAATGGACTTGAGACAGAAAATCCTGTTTGCTTCTCAGGAAGTTGAGTCCAGTCTAAAGTATGATCCAGCACTAGTCCAGAGCCTTTTTATGCATACTGTCCTGACTGGCCTTCAGAATGACAATATTAAAAGTGACCTGCAACCTTACCTCCTGCAAACAAATACTTCAGATGAGTTGTTGCTCGAGAAGGTAAATATTGCAGTCGCA
Source organism: Aulonocara sp. 'chitande type north' Nkhata Bay (assembly GCF_057382095.1). NCBI lineage: Eukaryota > Metazoa > Chordata > Actinopteri > Cichliformes > Cichlidae > Aulonocara > Aulonocara sp. 'chitande type north' Nkhata Bay. Next base: position 7,597,368 of record NC_141365.1, on the reverse strand, counting down.
AATGAAAAGGAAAGACAGGACAAAAAGAAACATGCCGCTCCATCACGAGTAACAGCTGTAAATACTGTCCAGTCTAATGATTCCCCAGTGGGAAAGAGAAGCACAGCTCAAGAGAAACCAGCCCCTCCACCCCCTGATCTTCTAACAGAAATAAAGGAAATGCGTGCTGACATGGTGCTGCTGAAAGACTTGAGGGCTGAAGTTTCCCAAATCAGAGAAACCATTCAAAAGACAACCCCAGCACCTCAGCAGCCTTTCCCCATTAAGGCTGAACAAAACTGCATGCCATTTTACCACCAGCACCCTCCTGCAGCAGCACAGGAACACCACCCAGCACATGGACCTGGGCATGTGTATGGGACAGCACAGTTTCAACAAAGATTCGCACCACAGCGATATTATCCCTCACCAAGTCACCGTCCCAGATGTTTTGCATGTGTGCAGGCAGGTGAGGCATATTGCCAGCATTGTTTTAGGTGTGGGAGTAGTGAGCATTTCCGTGCAGGTTGTAAAGCACCTAGACTGACAAAATCAGATAAAGGGAGCCCTTTAAACTAAGGGAGGTTGCTCCCACGGGACATGGGGCAACCGACAGCATTGAAAAGTCCCAATATTGTGCTAACTGTGAGGGAAAGGAAGAGAGTATGAAGTTAAAATGTTGTTCTGTTTGTAAAATAACATTGTACTGCTCAAAAGACTGTCAAGAGACACACTGGTCTGTGCACAGAAGGTACTGTAAACCACATACATGTTCATCTATTAAGAAACAGGAAACACAGTCAAGTTGCAAACCAAAGTGTAGGAAAAGAAGTAATCCAGTGAAGATGCCTACTGTAAAAGAGCTTGTAGGAGAGAAATGTCTCATTCAGTGCTTTCTGCACAACCAAAGAATCCAGGCACTTTGGGACACAGGTTCACAAATTTGTGCTGTAGATACGGCCTGGAAACAGACCCATTTGCCTGATGTCCAACTAAGAGATATAGCAGAACTAGTAGACCCACTTGAACCACTGCAACTTGAAGCAGCCAATGGGACGGAAATACCATATATTGGTTGGCTCGAGGTAAGCTTCAGACTTACTGCTAATGATAAAGATCTGCTAATACCTGTGTTAGTGTTAAAAGGCAACCAACAGTCATGCCCCATAATTGGCTTCAATGTGATTTCACACCTAGTTGCAAACAGAGTACAGGATAAGACAAACAATAAGAATAAAGAGAAACTCATGAAAACAGTAAAAGTAGCTTTTCCTCACCTCAGAAAGAGTAGGGCAAGAGCTTTTGTTAATGCAGTGACAGTGGGAAAGCCATGTGAGCACAGTGTAAGAACAACAAATGAGAGAGTTGAAGTGCCTAAACACAGCTCCCTCCAAATCGAGTGTCGAGTGCAAGCCCCACCTTTCAAAGAAGATAGAACCCTGATCTTCGAGCCTCATGAGAACCCACAGTGGCCTGAAGGACTCGAGTTCTGTGATACCCTTGTTTTAGTAAAGGCTGGTATGACACCAAAAATTGTCATTAGTGTACAAAATCCCACTGCCAAGTAGGACTGTTATTGGAACTGTGCAGTCTGTTGCATCAATATATCCTGCTAATGTATTCAAAACTGACTGCCTCCCTACTGCATCAGTCCGTCCCATCCAGGCTAAGAGCTCAGGTGAGAACACACCTAAAAGTGAACAATGGGACCCAGCTGTCGACTTGACTCACCTGAATGACCACCAGAGACAAGCTGTTAGTCAGATGTTAAGAGAAGAGTCAGAGTCATTCTCTAAATCTGATGACGACATAGGCTGTGTTGAAAACTTGCAAATGAACATTTCGTTGAAAGATAATGAGCCAGTCACACGGACTTATCTCTCTGTACCAAAACCCTTGTATCAGGAAATGAAAAACTACCTACAGGACCTAATAGCTCAGGGGTGGGTGGAAAAATCAAACTCATCTTACTCCTCTCCAGTAGTCTGTGTGAGAAAAAAAGACGGTACATTGCGCTTGTGTATTGACTACCGAGAGCTGAATAGGAAGACTCACCCAGACCGCCACCCTATTCCCAGAGTACAAGACATCATGGACAACTTAGGTGGCAACACTCTCTTTTCTCTACTGGACCAGGGTAAAGCATACCACCAGGGGTTCATGGGCAAAGACAGTAAACACCTAACAGCTTTTGTGACCCCCTGGGGCCTGTATGAGTGGGTCAGAATCCCATTTGGACTGATGAATGCTCCGGCAGCATTTCAACGCTGCATGGAGGAGTGCTTAGAAGGGTTAAGGGATGAAATATGTGTGCCTTACCTCGATGATGTCCTTGTCTTTAGCAGAACGTTTGAGGATCATGTTGAGGATGTCAGGAAAGTGCTGCGCCGACTCAGGGAGTACGGAATCAAACTCAAACCAAGGAAGTGTGACCTGTTTAGGACAGAAGTGAGGTACCTTGGCAGGATTGTGTCAGCAGAGGGAAGCAGGATAGACTCCGCAGACACTGCTGCTGTAACAGCTTTGAAAAACAAACGGCCAGGTACTGTTGGTGAACTAAGAGCAATGTTGGGCCTACTAAGTTATTACAGACAATACATCAAGGATTTTGCCAGAATTGCAAATCCTCTGTATGACTTGCTCAAGGGACCTGCAGATGCTGAAACCCAGCGAAACACAAGATTAAAGTGGCAAACAAAGCGAAACAGGTGTAGTGTCCCTTCGAGTACACCTATTGAGTGGACCGACATGCACCAGTTAGCACTAGAGCAGCTGATAGACTGTCTAACTCAGCCCCCTGTTCTAGGCTTTCCAGAATTTTCACAGCCATTCACCCTTCACACTGATGCGTCAAACCAGGGATTAGGTGCCGTGTTGTACCAAAAGCAGAATGGAAAGCTTCGTGTGATTGCTTATGGTTCCCGCACTTTAACTGCAGCTGAGAAGAATTACCATCTCCATTCAGGCAAGTTAGAGTTTCTTGCTCTCAAGTGGGCTATCACAGAAAAATTCCGTGATTACCTATATTATGCACCATTCTTCACCGTGTACACCGACAATAATCCACTTACCTATGTACTGTCCACTGCCAAACTGAATGCAACAGGGTGTCGATGGGTAGCAGAACTGGCAGATTTTCACTTCACAATTAAATATCGCCCTGGTAAAGAAAATGTGGACGCAGACAGCCTCTCCAGGATGCCGGTAGACATGGAAACGTTTATGAATGAATGCACAGAGGAAATGGCATACGATGTAATTGGAGCAACCACACAGGCAGTGGAAAGGCAGGATGACTCCAATGTGTCATGGTCCATGGGTGTCTCAGTCAGGTGTTCAGCCATGGCCACAGATGTTTCCATCATTCCACTGACAAAAGGCCAGATCAAACAGGACCAGAGAAGTGATCCGACTATTGGACCTGTAACTCAGTGTAAACTAACACAGGAAAAACCATCACGTTCAGAACTAAGAAAACTCAGCCCACAGGTCATATGTCTCCTGAGGGAGTGGGACAAATTGGAGATGGATGAGAATGGGATCTTGCACAGAAAAACAGCAAACAGAAAACAGTTGGTCTTACCAGAAATACACAAAAGTACTGTACTAAAGGAGCTACATGATGAAATGGGCCATCAAGGTGTAGAGAGAACATTGTCACTGATACGGGACCGGTTTTACTGGCCCTATATGCAACGGGAAGTAGAGGATTATGTGACCAGAAGGTGTGTTTGCATAAAACAGAAGAAGCCGTGTCATGAGAGCAGAGCACCACTGACTAATATTGTCACTACTCACCCATTTGAACTTGTCTCAATTGATTTCCTGCACCTTGACAAGTGCAAAGGGGGTTATGAATACATCCTTGTAGTCATTGACCATTTCACACGCTTCGCCCAAGCGTATGCCACAACTTCCAAATCAGGTAAAACGGCTGCAGACAAAATCTTTAATGACTATGCTTTAAGATTTGGCTTTCCAGCACGAATACATCATGATCAAGGTGCTGAATTTGAAAATCATCTGTTTGCACAACTAAAAAACTACTGTGGAGTTGCTGGGTCCAGGACTACTCCCTACCATCCCCAAGGGAATGGACAAGTGGAGCGGTTTAATAGGACACTACTCCAGATGCTGAAAACACTCTCAGAGAGTCAGAAAACTAACTGGAAGGACTCGCTTAACAAACTGATTTATGCCTATAATTGTACCCGCAGCGAGGTAACTGGATTTTCCCCTTTTTACTTGTTATATGGACGCTCCCCACGATTGCCAATCGACATGCTGTTCAGCTTGACCTCAGAACAAGGAGATGGCAATCATCATGACTACATGGTAAAATGGAAACAAGGCATGGAAGAAGCATATGAGATCACGAGAGAAAATGCTCATAAAGCAGCTGTAAGAAGTAAAAGACATTATGACAGCAAGGTGAAGAGCTCAGTATTACAGCCAGGTGATCGTGTTTTAATAAGGAACATGACACCTCGAGGAGGTCCAGGCAAGCTGAGGAACCACTGGGAGGATGTGGTTCACACAGTCGTTCGTCAGGTCAGCAGAGATATCCCAGTTTATGAACTCAGACCTGAGAAAGCAAAAGGGAGATCAAGGATATTGCATCGCAATCTTCTTCTGCCATGTGACCATCTGCCTGTTGAAACTGAAGTGCGACCACGAACAAGAAAAAGAGCCGTGGAGACAAGTGAGGAAGTGGAACAAGCTGAGGAAGAGGATGACGATGATGAGTACTATCCAGTGTCATCTCAGCAGCCATTTGAGCCATTTTACCCTCCGACACTGAATCCTTTGAGCACTGATGAACCAGCCAAACACCTTCAAACAGTGGAAAACATGTCATCTGAGCCAGAGAATGAACATGAAGTACTGAACCAATGTGAACAACTACCCGACCAAGAGGAAAATTATGTCGAGGAACCATCAGTGGAGGAACCTGTTCCTGCACCTGTTCCAGACAAACACAGCAGGACCTGTGAGCAAGAGCATCAGCGACCGCGTAGAGAGCGCAAGCCACCAAAGATCTTCACATATGATCGGCTTGGTTCACCAGCTTGTTATAACCTGAGAACACCATCACATCATACACACTTCATGGTTCCACGGACTATTCAGGCATACTGCCACTGATAACTGTATGGACTTGAGTGAAAAGAAACATTGTGATCACACACGAAACACATTACTGAACAGAGACAATGTACTTACACTCCACACCAACCACAAGGAAATGGACTGTTTAACACGGAATTCATATTCAAAGTGACTTTTGGACATTGAACTGATTCATATTGTGCTTGCAGCTTAACAGACACATCCAAAGCACACCACATGGCTACGGCCACTTGTATCACTCTCATGCAAATTTTGACAAAGGAGAGAGTGACTGCTTTGACAAGCTGCACTAAAATGACTTTGTTCTCAAGCCAGCAGCAGACTGTGTTAATGTAACTGCATGGACACTGTAATTCATACAGACTGTATGAGAACACTGAAAGACTTTGGGTAATAACCCACACTAAAGAATGTATGAAAAGAGTTCCAGCTTGTGAAACTATTTTTGTAGAGTACATATAAGGTACAAGAAACAATTATAGTATGCAATGGTTTATTGTATGTGGTTTTGGTGATATTAATGGTCATAACTCCACGTTTGTGCTAAATGTTAAACATTTGGATGTTGAGGACAACATCTATTCTGAGGGGGAGTATGTGGTGGATCATAAATTTGATAATTTGATTAGTTTTCAAGTTGTACATCTCTGTTCCTTATATTTCATGTGATGCCCTTATTAATGTTTTATTTGTTGCTTTGACTGTTTTCGAATAGAATATGCAGTGGGAATATAGAGGGAGATAAGCAGTGAAAGTTTTGCCTGGGTTGATTGTGCGTCGATCCATTGTTAATGCCTCAGGGCTCCAGTAGGTGGGTTCGCGCGCTGCCTCCTTCACTCAATACAGACGAGTGAGAGTGAGAGCTGCGTGTCTGTGCCGTTCTTTCACCTCTCCTCACTATTTCCCCTGTTTAAGGTAACTGTCATGCACAAATCTGTATAAATGTGTGTTACTGTTGATTATTACATTGTTATCATTGTTCATTGTAGCGGAAGATGTGAATTGCGGACTATTTTGCTGAGAAGTTCCAGTTAATCTCTGTTGCTGCGTATGCTAGTTTTCGCTATTGCTCCGCCATATTGTGTGAAGATTTTTCTGTTATTATCTGTATAAGTTAACTACTGAAAGACATGCAGTACTTAAGTATTATTTCATTGCTGTGAAAAGTTAGTGACTGTGTCAGCTAACACGTGCGAGTTAAAAAGATGTTTTTGTCTAATGCTACAGTTCATGTTATCTAAAGTATTCTCATCAGCTAATGCAGCGAACAATAGTGACTTAGTTTGGATACAGTTGTCCTGAGACTGAGTGCATCCATAAGAATATTGTTTTGGTTGTATTGCTTCTGAAACTCAATACAGACGAGTGAGAGTGAGAGCTGCGTGTCTGTGCCGTTCTTTCACCTCTCCTCACTATTTCCCCTGTTTAAGGGCACAACATTAGCACTTCCTTACATATGAAATGAGGTTTAAAATGTCAGCTGTTTGATGTGGATCATTAACATACAAAAACATCTATATATAAATACATTTTAGTCACAAAAAGTACAGCAGCGAATCTTCAGACCACTGTTTTCCTTGAGTACTTGGGAGAGCATAATTTAGATACTTGTTGATTTATCCTATATTTGAGATAAAAATGGCCTCCTTGTCACACTTTGCAGGATCTTTTTACTATTTATGGGTTGTAGCATTACCATCTTCAAACTCAACCACTTGTTCAATTTTTTTTCAATTTGTTTTTTTTCAAATGTACAACTTTAAAGTTTTGTGACCGTTTTGATGGCAAAGCATTGATTAAATCTGTCCACAGAAAGATATATTCACACCTGCAAAAGCACAACCCCCCACACAAGAAATGGATCGGTCCCCAATCCCTGGGCCATAGACCGGTACTGGTCCGTGAGTCGTTTGGTAACGGGCCGCGAGAGTTGAGGCTCGGGTGTGAAATTTATGGTTTTCAGAGTTTTTAGCGGTTGTTATCGTTATTTTTTTATCGTTAACTCAGTTTCACTGGGTCTTTCCCTGTGTGTCATGAATATATCTTCTTTTTTTCTGGTATCGGTACTGGTTTTATTTTGTTGTTTTTATCCGTGACACCTTAAAGGTCGGTCTGTAAAAATATTTTCGGACATAAACCGGCCTGTGGCACAAAAAAGGTTGGGGACCGCTGGTCTATAGTATCTCTGGATGCGTCAGAGCCCGAAAGCTTCCGTCAAATGTCTGATCAGGTTTATCGTCTTGTGATGACTTACTCATAAAGTAAATGGTCATTTTATTAAAATCATCAAGAGGACTGCTTTCCAGATTACCCTGGTTTTGTTTGATATAACACTGACTTCTGGGCAGTGGTGTAAGATGGCTACTACTGTATTGTAAATGATGTAAATGTGGAGTATCACTTCATTTCTTTTCCTGCTCAAATGTCTCTTGGTAGTCTGGGGAATTAATCTGATGACCTCAAAACGCGCTAATGACATGAAACCCAATTAGCCATTTTAACAGTTTCAGCCTCCTCTGGGCAGCTCACTGGCTCTCTGGTCCACCCCGCTGCTTCAGAACAAGATGAGCCTGGCTTTAACATCACGTTTGGATTTATGTGGAGGTTGTTGCTCATTTTAGAATGAATTTGCTTTCACATTATGGGGACTTAGTGCTGCTGGTTCTTTTCCTTTACAGTTTGAATTTGAAGAGTATGTGTTTTATGATTCAAATTTTAAACAAAAAAGATGGTATAAATGGTTTTGTCTCAACAAGTGAAAAGCCTCACATGTAAGCTCAGCTGACACTCTAAGAAACACTACTTAACCTAAAAATATAACTTCCTGGCTATCACTGATGACAAAATAAGAATCTAATGGCTTTTGAGGCATCTTTGAGTTAAATCCATTTTAAAGCTGTTGAGAACAGAAATGTCACTAATGACTCCAACAGAGAGCAAAGGCAAGGAGATAAAGGTGAGAGAACTGAAGTCCATTAACAGCACTCTTCTTGTTACAGAGCATGAAAAAGGATTGGCTGGTAGAGGCAAAAATAACTTGTTGATTTGCACAGACCAGTTGAAAGTGTTCATAAATCTGTCTGTATATAAAATATAAAGCTATCTCTGTGTCTTTTACTTTCATTCAAAATAAGGATGACTAATGTGGTAGTTTTTATTTTTTTCATGTCTCATAAAAAGTTTCATTAAGTATTATGAAGCTCACTGAACTCCAGCAAGATCATACAGTAAAAACAGAAAAAAAAAAAAAGAAGCATAAAACAGCAAAATACCCCCGACAAACATCTGTCTTTAATTCTTGGTTCCCTAAGCCTGCATGTTTATTAGTGATAGGACGCCAATAGCCCTTTCCCCCCCTTAATGCTTGCTTAAATAATCTTCAAAAGAAAAAGAACAGACTGCTCAACCAACAGAAGGCCTGTGTGGAAAAGCTTTTTCATTTGTTTGGATATGGCTATTCTGTTGATGCTGCACCCCTGGGCTCCAGCCAAACAACACAGTTGAATAAGTTGAACCTGGCTCAACTTTTTCTGCAGTGCAACCCAGTATCATCTAAAATCAGCCAAATCCATGCAGCCGCACATCCCTGGTGCATTACTTTGTAACTGTATCTATATTTCTTACCACGTGGGTGGGACCAAAAGATAAAAAAGTTCCAAAAAGTTGCAAAATGCTGTCACAGAGCTTTCACATGACTGACTATGCAGTATTTTGTTGGCATAAAGCTTACTATATGAATGTTTGATGCAGTATTTTATATACAGTCTGTGATGAGCCCTAAGGAAGGAAAGGGATGGATTAGGGATGCTTCGCAGGGGACGTGCTGAATTTTCCAGCCGTCCTTCGTGCAGATAGTACACTTCTGAACACACAAAGTCGATTAGCATTTGCCAGCACAGTGTTATCTTTGGTCTTCTGGGACCAAAAATCAGTCACTGCTGCTGTCATTTCCTCTGCTGACTGCAAACACACTCTTTCACTCTGTCATCACATCCGCTAGCTACCTGCTAGTGTGTTTACCCACATGGCAGCTGGTACATTGTATTACAATCGGGAGTGAGTCCAGTTTGGCTCATGGAAGTGGAGAAAGGGTTGTTATCTACAGGAACAGGGACAGGAGAATCAGGGTAGGTGTCACAAAGAGAGAGACGAAACACACACACACACACACACACACACACACTGACTGACTCACACACATTCTGCTATGGGGTCCACAGTGGGAGTCAGTGAGTATTTAAGGTTACCGTTGCTCCCAATTAGGCATTAACCAGTCATTTTAAAACAGGGGCTGTGAACAGTAAACAGGGGCTTTTCATAGGCTTCTACATAGGCTTGAGAAAAAAAGTGGAGTCTGAGGAGAACGAAAAACGGGAGCTAAGAAAGCAGTGAGCTACAGTGTGGGAGGGCAGAGAAAAGAGAGACAGAAAAAGAAATCGAAAGTAAAGCAAGACAGAGAGAAAGAAAAAGGAGAGATCAAAAATAAACAGGCATGTTTTCTCCCCCTCAGATCTTCAACCTAGTCTCTGCTGATTTCTTCTCCCACTCTCTGACAGTGAGGCTCAAAGCCAGACATCACATCAACCTCTTCAAATATTTAGACATTATTCAAGTCGTCTTCTTTTTCCCGTTTTCCCTCTGTCAGGAGGAGGGAGACGTAGGGGGTACATTTCAGCGATTAATATTCCCACAGACTTTAGTGAACAGCAGTTAGGAAATAAAAGGCCATACACTTCCAGTTGACTGATTGGGTCGTTTATCCACATCACCAAGTGATACTTCTGCTGCTACTCGCCTCTTTTAGATCTCCTGAATGATGAAATGCCATGTGCTCACGTTTGCGCGTGTTTGCGTGTGCTGCCATTTTGTGTTCTCCCCGTTTGAGACTTTGAAGGCTGACAGGCCAGTGTTGCCATTTCCAAGAGGGCAGATGACAGGAGTCCAGAGAGAGAGCAAATGAGTGAGAGAGACAGCGAGAATCTGCTGATAAAGGTGAGAATGTGACGAGAATGTGCCACTGGCTGAGGAATTAATAATGGTTATTATGAGTGCTGCATTGATTAATGGAACATTCTAATAGTGTGATTCTCACAATTAGGAGTAATGGATGTTACAGTAAAAAAAGCTTCAGAGTGCAACATGAATGACTGATGCCAGTCTGAGCGCTCATTCTGCATAATTATCCCATAGATGTGTCTTTGCAGATTGATGCTGATGTAGGAGGCTGAGGTAAAAGAGAGGGCAGCAGGAGCCTTTAGACGGAAAAGGCAACAATTCACACAGCAGGCACACAGCTGGTCTGTTTTATACGGGTGGGCACAGTGTGCACTTAGCATATGATGTTAATATATTGGTGTACATCCATTGTCTGCATCTTTGCCAGTGTTATTCTAAGAGTAGGCCGGTAATGGCTTTAAATGCTTGCAGCTAATGCAAAGCTTAAGGTAGGTAAACACACCTATAGCAGGTGACAGGTCACATTTTATTACTGTATAATACACTTTAAAAAAAAGTATGTACTTGATTTTTACATTTTTGCCTGCCCAGGCCGCTGCATCGCAACTGGTTGCCTGCTTAACTAGTGAATTAAACTGGCGCCCACATGCATTAATTAACAAAGTGTAATGTTTTGGGGTTTTGAATTCCTTGTGAATACAAGTGAGTTTGGGTTTAGTTGAGTTTATATTGTTATTCCAAGTGTTTCAATTCTGTGTTTGTTGGGTTTTGATTTCTTTATTCTGCTACACTGTAAGCTTAATTCTCTGTAAAACCTTTGAGTCCCTGACTCCTGTTTTACCTTATGTTTATTATGGTCAGGAGTTTCACTTTTGCATCCTGTTTTAGTTAATGTTTTTGTTACTTTTAGTAGCAGCTTAAGTTCCCTCTGTGTTTCTTCTGTTGGCAACAATATCAACCACTTATGTAGGTTATGTTATACAGAGAGATTTACCTCAGAAGTCTAAATCAGACATTAGTATTCAAATAAACAATGGACACATGTCAATGTTTAAATGAAAGAAGTTATTTGCAACTAAATCACTAGAGAGTTACCACCCCTATCTAAGTCTTTTCTAGTTATTTAAATTATGAAAATTTCTACCTGACTAGTTGTTAAATCATGTCAGTTTACCAGCTATGTTAGCATAATATAAACAAGCTAACTTTTTTTCCACTCGATAAAAGTTAACGTGAGTGTTCTCGGTGGTCAGGTACATTTGTAATCGCATGGCAGGATGCTGTAAAAGGACCAAACTTCAGCCAGGAGAACAACTGAGATAATCCATCCACAATACGAGGTTAGTTATTCATATACTGCTGCATGGGCTGGGCTGTAGTTACATCCTAAGGTTTTAAAAACTGAGCTTAAATAAATGATTAGCGGTAATAAAAGCCGAGGGAGGTCAACAGTGATCACTGACTGTTTTAGGAGTTTTTTGAGATTAAATAGAAGAAAATACATAACATTAAACATGTTAACAACACAAAAGCCATATTAAACGCAGACTACTTTAGACCCGGAAGTAGGATTCGTCACGTCATCACTTAACGACCGGATAGCAAATGACAACAGCAGTGCTTCACAGTATAGCCTCTTTTCCATTACTACCTATTCGAATCGACTCAGCACAGTTCGCTACAGTTTTCAGGGCTTTTATATTAGGTCATAGTACCTGGTAGCAGGTACTTTTTTAGTACCTGCTTGGCTGGGGCTTCAAGCGATCCAAACAGGTACTAAAATGTGACCGACTGCATGCCACTGATTGGTTAGTCAGTAGAGTCACTAGATGAGTCATGAGTGTCTTGTTCATGAAAATCAAAACTGCCATTTCTGAAATCTGGCAATGAGGGAAATAGCTACAAAAAAAACAACACCATGGTCCCTGATTCTGACGAAAAGCCACAGACCGAGCAGATATATTCTTGCTTTTACGTCCACCTTTGTGGTAGTGTTTGTGTTGTATGTTAATTACGTTGCGGGATGCTCATCCGTGTTGCTATGACAATGACCATTAGGAAATACTAAACTGTAATGGAAAACCAGTCAATTCGAGTTGAGTTGTGGCGAGTCAATCCGAGTAGGTACCAATGGAATAGTCCTTTTTAAGCATTCCAAACTAAATCACTGATTAAACATATAAGCAAAACGAAAATGTTCAAGACACAGCTTAAAAGAATAAAAAAAAGTAACCCACTGGGAAAACCTAACAGTGATTCAAATTGTACCCACAAAGATCATCTTAAAAGTTTAGAATATTATGGTAAAAAATGGTAAATGGTCTGTATTTGTATAGCGCTTTACTAGTCCCTAAGGACCCCAACGCACTTTACGCATCCAATCATCCACCCATTCACACACACATTCACACACTGGTGATGGCAAGCTACGTTGTAGCCACAGCCACCCTGGGGCACACTGACAGAGGCGAGGCTGCCGGACACTGGCGCCACCGGGCCCTCATATTGATTAGAAATGGTATGTTTTAATCAAGACCTGAGTACTATTATTAAGGTAGATGACCTCATCTTGAGGAGAGGGTCATTTCAGAATGTCAGAGACTTCTAAAAGCTGCTGGTCAACTTACTTTAGCAGATTAACTGTGCTTAGAATTGTAGTTGAATTTCAACATTCTGATCAGCAGTATTTCCAGCAGTAGGAAGCAAAAAGCTCATCCAAACCCAGTGTTTAGACTAGAGAAAGAATAAAACATTGATGTAGCCAACGTGATGTCATTGACTGGTTTTGGACTCTGCCTTTTTAAAGCTTCAAGGCCTCTTTTTCTAGAGCCAGAAGTTACCTTATGAAAAGGTAGAATTAGTTAATCAGACATTACTAACAAGTTTGATTAGCCAGCTGCATCCATAAACTGTTTAGGTACAAAGTACAGATATACATATAACTCTACAGTCAAAATAGTTACATCCACTTCAGTGATGTGCCAATCAACGCTGCCTCTAGTATCCAGGTGATTGAGTTATAATTTTGTTTAATAGAACCCAAAGCCTTTTTTGTACCAGAGTGTAAATGCTTTTTTGAGTGCTGCAAAGCTGAACATTTTAACTTAGGCGGCTACTGTTTGGAGTGAACCTCCAGTGGCACATGGAGGAACTGCAGTTTTTGCCACTTTTGTTTTAATTAGCTCTTGAAGTTGCCCTTTGTCTTAGACAGAGAAAATTAGCACTGGAAAATTAGTATCGGAGAATCTCTCCTAAAGAGACAGATATTGGAAACCGTGGAGAGCCTGTACAGTGGCCACTGGGTATTTTTAATGAAGTGTCCCAAAACCATTAGCCGTATCAGCTGGATGTATAAACAGGCATCTGTTTGCTAATCATTTGTTAATCAGCCTCAAATGAACAAAATAGAGTTTAAGAGAATTGCCAGGAATCACACAGCCAGAAAAATAAAACTCTACAACTGAATTATGACTTCAGCACATTTGTGTTTTAACTACCATCTGAAAAACCACAAAAAACATTTTGGGAAATTAGACCAATAAAAAAAACTAAACAAACAACAGATTGGTTATTATTGCGTAGAACACAGGAACACAGTGACTGTCAGATGTTTGCACTGAAGTAGGGGAAGAGACCTGCCATTATGTTCACACTGAAAAGCACCCACCTGGCTCTATCAAAACAAAGATCTGATGATTGCTTTTACAGTGCGGGGAAATAATTGATTTCCTGCTGAATTTTTAAGCTTGCTCACTTACAAGAATATCAACAAAAATCTAGGAAAAAACCCACATTAAATAAAAGTGATAACATTATTTGCACATCAATGAGTGCAAATAGGTATTTTATCCCGTACAACCCAGCCAGAAATCAATAAATCCATTGATTACAAATACAGCTGATCTCAGCCTATGTTTCTAAAAAACACACCTGTCCCAAATATCTGTTTCTCCCATTCCAATTTCTCCAGCACCATGGGCAAGACCAAAGAGCTGTGAAAGGATGCGATTGAAGACTTGCACAAAGATGGAATGGGCTACAAGACAATCAGCAGGAAGATTGGGTGAGAAGGTGACAGCTGTCAATTATTTGGAATTGGAAGAAGCATAAATGACCATAGGGTAAGAATGAGCATGAGAAAGGTGGTGGACAAGCCCAGAACTACATGGGAGGAGCTTGTAAAAGATCTGTAGGCAGTTGGCATCACAGTTACCAAGAACACCATTGGTAGCACACTACACTGTAATGGATTGAAATCTTGCAACACCCGCAAGGTCCTCCTGTCTGTGTTAAGTTTGCCAGTGAACATCTAAATGGTTCAAAGAGGCTTGGGGAAAAAGATGAAACCATAATCTAACTCTTTAGCATCAACTCGACTCATCGAGGAAGAAAAATGCTGAGTATGACCCAGAGAACACAGTGAAGCACTGAGATGAATTCTCTCTTAATTAAAATGTAACTATGATAAAATATGATTGTTCATTACATTATAAGAGAGAAAACTTACAAATTCAGCAGGGGATCAAATAATGATTTCCCCCATTAAAACCAAATTAGTTAATAAAATGCATATTACTTGAAAGTAATACCCCCAAGTGACTGGTTCTGTGTTATTACTCAAAGGTAATGCTGTGTGAAGAGGTACAAACCTGGAACCTGCACCTGTGGTTGAAATTCAGGGTAAAATCCTATGTGGAAAACTTTCTGTGCTGAAAATGAACTCTGAGATAACAAATGAAAGACAAAAGAGATTGTGATACTGCAAGGCAGGCTTCAGAACTTCAGTATCAGAGTACAATTTTCTTGGGAATATCAGAAAGAAGAAGAACAGAATCGTGGTCAACCTCCAGCGCACCTCAAAGTATTACTTTTTACAACCTTCCATCCGAAATGTTCATTAATGCACACCACTGGAACACACTTCCTCTCTTTTCATCTTTTCTTAGCACCTGTTCAGATGCTTCCTTTCTGTTTCTGCTCTCTTCTCCACATTTTCTTTCTCTTCAGCCTGAACTTTCTTTCATTCGGGGAGGAGGATAACAGTTGCTTCAGGAACATTGTTTAATTAAGCACCCTGAATGAGAAAAAAATTACCTCTCATCTCTCAAGGTTTACTGCTTGGAGAGAGAACTGGCAAGTGTTGAACACACTAGCATATGGAGTGAGAGTAAGCCTTGCTATTGCTCAATTTGAAAAGTCTCTGCCAGGCTTAGGCAAAACCTCAGTGATATTTTATGTAAATACCTGCCTCTGTGTGCGTTCACCTGACTTTCTCACTGTGCACGTGTTTTCCTTCAGGAGATTGCTGTGGGCAAGGTAATCCAAGAAGCCTCAGCTCCCTCACTTCTCAGTCTTGCACATGTCTTGGTCGACATATTATTTGAACGCTTGGATCTTCATTACCGGTAATAGCCTCTAAAGACCCACAGGATGCACAAAATGTAATTATGAGTCAAGCTTTTCGCCAGTTTAGACAGCAGCAGTATTGTCAGAATCAAAACAACGTCTCCGTTCTCACCTAAACAAGAAGAGGCTGACCTTAAACAGCAAACCAGGGCTTGTTTACCACATGTCTAGCCAAAGTGCTGAGGGTACAGTGGCAGACCAAGACTGTAGAGACAAATATTCTCCAAGTTTCTGGAGGGCTTAGGCTCTGAAAATTCAGGTTGAAGATGGCAGTGGTTCTCTGCTTTAATATAGTCAAGGAAACACTATTAACCAGGTCTACAAATATAATATTATCTTTACTTTAGTGATCCCCCTAAAATTGTTTTTTTTAATACTCTGAATAACGAAAAGAACCAGTAAAAGTTTCCAGAGCAGTTTAGGGCAACCCTCCAAGTCACAAAATAATAACTCACCAGAAACAAATGCAAAATGTCAGAAAACTAAATCATATTTCTGACATGAAGTTCACTGAAGTTTAGAAGAAATGATGAAGACAGACATCAGCCACTATCGCTCATTTCTTCCCCCTCCCTCTGCAGCTGATGTAGCAAGCACCCGTCTAATGCAGCTGAAGAATGAGTGGGGGTGGCTGCTGTTTTAGCCTGGAGCCAAGCTTAAAACAATTTAGAAAATTTGAAGATAAGTGACAAACTGAGCTGGCAGTTTAGTCACACACAGCCAGCTTTCATTTTAGATCGTTTTTTAACAGTTTGCTTTAACCTTGTGGTCTTTTTGAAACACGTAAGTGCAAGGCAGTGTTTTGTGACCATTATGGGACTGGAGGAGATGCTGTAACTACTGGCCAGCTTGAACTTGTTCACACAGACCAGTCTGTTAGGCAAACAATGTAAGCTCATACAATAAAAAGAAGACATTAAGTACTTGTTTAGCAGGGTAAATAAAGTTATCATTTGCATAAAGTCCATTACATTTATGCCTGTCACGTAAATGTAGTGGAGTGGATGGCAAAGTAGTTAGAAATACAGTTCATCACCATTTGGATGAACATTTGGGTCTGGGTTTTACTCACAAAGGTTGTGATGATTGCACTTACAGTAACAAGTGTAGCTGTAAACTCTCAGTACACTCTGCTTGTCTCAGTCAGAGAAGAAAGGCTGCAGCTCCACCACAAATTACACCAAGACACATTGTCTCTATTTGTTTGTCTCAGACGCAGTGAAAATACACCGCAACACTGCACTTTAGTGTTATAATAGTAGAGAAAACATCTAAATTGACCTACAGGATTTCCGGAATGGAATCATCTTGCCAAGAGGCCAGTTTGACGTGATGAAGACGAACTGGCCTGGAATGGGCAAAACCTGGCATGAATCTGACTCAGTAGAAATCTGAATGTGTGAATAACTTTATAGATTTTGTATTATTGCAGCACGTCAAAGAAAAAAAATATAACTGCCTCACAATCTCTTATGCTGTGAAGGTCCGAGGCTTGAACCCGGGCCTACTACTTGTTAGTCATACAGCGTTTGGTCGCTGACTTTTGCAACAATGCCTGACCTCTTCATCATACAAAGCAGTCTCCTTCATTTTAAACTTAGAAAATACTATATATTTCAGAGAGTACTATTAATAAAATTAAATAAAAATAAAACAAAATCTGAGATACTGGCTTTTAAGTTCCATGCATTCATTGGTCTTCTCAACAATTTGCACTTACATAATTCAATTTAAATACAGGAAGGTGTTTGGGGTGGAGGTATGGGAAGTATCAAAGCCATTAAACCAGTAGGAATGTAACTGAGTACATTCACTCAAGTACTTTATTTATGTTTAACATACTTTTACTTTATTTCCATCTTATGCTGCTTCCTGCTTTTAATCCACTTCACTTTGAACACAGTTACTGCACATTGTACTTTTTCTTATTTTAAAGCTTTACTTAGTATTATGCACCATTACAGATCAAGGTATTTAAAAATACATTAAAATCCTGTTTTTGATTACACCTTTCATACAATAAATCTGAAAGAATGACCTTGAAAACTGAGTTTTGTATACCAGTTTTTGTATACCACACTGATTTAAATATTTCTTAGGATAATGTTTGTACAGTTGTTGACCTTTTGTACATGTAACACACAGAAGGAGGTTTTCTGCATCTGACACTTTATCACAACTGGAAATACTTTTTATGTGAAATTGCTGCTTGGCCACAGTGTGCATAAAGCAAGCCACTCGCTCCCAAGGAATTCACTGGATAAAAGACAGTTTAATCATCAGTCTCCCAGATTCAGATTACACATTTTACACACTCACATACAGCTCCACTGGGAAATTCAGATTTTTAGTTTAGGGATGCAGTACAAGTGTAAAAACTGGGTAATATCTAATGCAGCAACCAAGATGAGGAGCAAAGTTCTCCTCTGTTTTTATCTCCAAACCATCAGAATATTAGTCATTTTCAGTTTAGCCGAAGTATGTTTTCTATACTTCTAAAAAATGCTTTCTAGTAGTAACACTCTCCAAAAGCCCGTAGACAGACTAATGTATGAAGTTGCATGAAATTATGAATAGATTGTGCTTAAGGCACATTAACAAGAGGATGGGTTAGGCCACTGAGGTTAGTGAGGTGGTGACAGTGGACCTAAATCATTAGGTGCAGAATGTGGGTAGTTTTTTTTGGGACGACAGAGGAAAAATATTCCCCCCACAATCCTTGTAAAAAAGTGCACAAATTATTATCCCTCCTAACTCAAAATTACAAGAAAATCTGTTTCAGTGTAAGCAAGAGAAAAAGCTAAACTGGTATAAGAGGAAATTAGTTAGTGTGAGGAAGTGATTTAAAAACTTGAGCAGTGACAGATTGACTGGAGGACTGCATCTGGTGCTTTCTGAGACACTTCCTACTATTAGTCGACTCAGACTGCTCTGCTCCTCATTAGCCGCAGTGTGTAGGCTTCACTAGATTGTCTTCTTCCAATCTACAGCACTGGTGTTGCTGTTGGAATTGACATATTCAAAAGTCTTCATAGCTCTCTGTCCCAGATTCACCTGGCATCCTCTTTGGGAGGGTTGTGCTCTACTTTGCTTCCCCTTCCCTGTAATGCTCTGAGTTTTTGTTTTCCTGTCAGAAACAACTTAGTATTTCAGTTCTATGCTCGTATATGTAATGTATGCTTGTGTGTGTTTGACAATGTGTATGCCAGTCGAAAAGGTGAGCCAGCCTGTCTGGAACAATTTGACTTCCACTGAATTTATATTGGATTTCAATGAATGGTTGTGGCATGTGATGTTTTTGCTGCACTTTCTGATGGCTGCAATCATCACCAACACACCTCTGGGAGAAACTTCTGGCATGCTTGTTTATGTGCTCAACCAGCACTCAGCGGTCACGCTTTCCGCTAACAGCTGTGCAGCCTACTAAGCTATAGCACGTCCTTCCAAAAACCACACAATAAATATTAATGATTTGGCGTACGAGGAACAGAAAGGGGTGTCAGAGAAGTTGGATGACATGTGAACCACTCCTTGCCGGCACTCTGTGTGTTTAGGGTGGCAGCAAACACATTTCTCAAAGATAACCAAGCAGCAACCAGACATCGTGGGATTAATTAGCAACACAATCCTTTTAAAACAGGCTTTTTATTTCTAATTTGTAGATTATTGTTCTATAAAGGAACACTGAGAGGGGAAGTCAGAAGTTATTTCCGGTGGATTGGATTTTAAACTTATTAAGCTGTTGGTTTTGTAACTTTGTTATGTGTCACACTGACTTCACTGCCTAAATGAAAGTGTTCAAGCTGCAATCTAAGCAGCCATTTAATAACTAGACATGCAGGAAAACATTGCATTTAGATGGATACATGGATAGGTAAAGTGTTTTGGCTGTTTTGGGATGTATGTACACATTCATAGACTGTTGTCAGGATCCAGGCATGCACTGTTTTTGTTTTTTTCATTTTCCTTCCTCTTTCCTCTCTTTCCCTTTTGCTGACTCTTTGTTCTCAAGCGGAGAGGTGGGTCCATCTGTGCTCTGCCTACAGGTGGAGCAATCCGGTCGCTCAATTGCAACGCATTCCCTAATCAAACTTTGTGTTTTTAAGCACTGACCTACTGCTCAAGATGGTGAGCAGTGGTGGGATATTGGTTCTCCCAGTTTAGTCTTTGCACTTGCATTTTTCTAGCATGTAACACTTTCTGCATGCCTGTTTTCCAGTTACCTGTGTATGCAGGTTCATTGGAGTTGTTTCCCACATTCCAGTAAGAAGTGCAGAATACAATGCAGCAGGTTACGTACCTCCATCCATGCTGGAATTCGTTCCACAGTGGAATCAAACTGTTTGTCAACTACCTGTCCACTCTCCAGCAAATTCACCTTCAGTCACAACTTGACTGCTTGCTTATAAGCCTCCCAACATCACCTGCTTCCATCTCCACAAAAGGTCACAGGACTAATCACTGTTAGTCTTCAGTAACTGTTATAGTTCCCTGGTCCTTGCTAACTGCCTGTTTCCCTGCCTACAGAAACCTCCAGCATTTCCTGACAACACTGTTCTTAGTTTAACAGTCCATAGTTAACTCCTTCAGTTCTGTCAATAAATCTGTCAACAAACAGAAAAAAAGAGGGAATCTGAGATCATTTATACTTTTGTGCCTTTTTTCTTTTTGAGGATTGATGTAATATGTTTTTTTTGATATGCAAAGTGATGACCATTTTTGGTCCTCATTCTCTTCAGAGGCCTGTTGGTGGGTTAAGAGTAAAGTTCTGGCTCATGTTAAGGGAGTGTGAATTTTGGATAATGTCAACGAGGATCCTCACAAAAGAAACGCTAGGACATGCGAGTGTTTGGTGGCTGAGTAAAGGTAGTTTAGCTGAAAGATCTGTAACTTCACAGCTCTGTGAAACTTCACACACACAGACACAAAACAGCAGATGCACCCAAACAGACACACTGACAAAGATGCGCTCACACAGGCAAAAACACAAACACACACTCGCAGAGCGTAACAAAGACTCCTGTGGTGCACCGGAGATGAGAGGCGCAAAAGGATGCCAGAATCGCAGGGAGTGACAGCAGAAAGGTAGGGAGAGGAAACAACAAAAATGAAGCTGACATGAAACACAGGTGTGTGCTGTAGTGGAATAGTAAAGAAACAAATCCACACTCTCAGCTGTACACATTATGTCGTTTTTCTCCCTAGAAAGATGTAGGGAAAAGAACTGTGGAGTGAATAAAAAAAAGCAGACAGCAGGAAAGAAGCTGATGGGAGTTAATTCTCTGCCCGTCACTTTTCACTTCAGTCAAGCCAAGCAAGATGTGGTTTCTGCCTCCGCTGATTAGGCAGTGAGCCAAATTACAGCGGGACAGACTCAACAGCGCAACGCGAGTGAAACAACTGACTGGTGTCTTTGTTAGCTAAGCGCAAACCTCCTATTCTTTTTATCAAATCTCCTTTCATTGCTGGCAACAACAAAAAATCTGCATAAGTATGGATTGCTAAGTTATTACACAGCAAATCCTGCTAAAGGCTTTACGAATGACAAGATTATCAACAATGTCTCTGAAATCTAAAGCTCTACAATTTGTTTCAAGAAAAAGAAATAAAATGTGAAATGTAAATAGAATTGCTAAAATTGCACAGTAACAAGCCTTCTCCTTCTCTCTCGGCACATTCACTGAAGGATTTCAGCCCTGTCAACTTACTATTATTGACTCTCAGATTGGATCACCATGGTAACAGGCCGGAGGAAGCAGCTGTGAGCTCACAACACATAGACCTGAACGTGTACAAGCACAGTCACACACGTATGCACACTTGCACTCAAGTACACACAACCAATGAGACAGAAAAAAAAACCCGGACCACTTTAGTGAGACGGGGACCAATTGGATGACATTTAAATGGATGGAAGCTTCGGCGGAACAAATGAGTTCATTTCTGCCGTTTCTGTCGCAGTTGAGACCTCCCTCTGGATATCAAACTGAGATCACGCTGAAATGGCAGAGCGACGCCTGTTGCGAATCGCACTTTTCACAGCTGAATCCCACATTTCTGCGAGTGCAGAGCAGCGAGAGATAAAAGCGACAGGAAAACAGAGACTTTAGATTTACACAATCAGTCCTGCTGCTCCCAATCAGCCATGAAGGCAGCAACGCAGCAGGAGAGGAAACGTACGCAGAGCTCGTGTGCATGTCAAACGACAGGCGCACTCAGGTACTCTGTGTTTGGCAAAGAAAAAACTACACTTTTTCTTATATGTCTTATAGATGCAATATTGAAGGATATCAAAGTCTAATTCGTGAGATCAATCAAGCATTTAATAACCAACCCTGATTTGAAGAAGCTCTGCATTTTTATGGGACTTTTAAACTATGCCTAAATGTTTTTCTTTTGTTTGTTTATTCATGATCTGCACCAGAGGAAGTGAATGAATATTAAAGAGACAATCATAAGCTCAAGGAAAATTACAAATGCTGTGACCAAAGTAACATTTGCTCTGGTTAAAGATCAAAAAGAGGTAGATGAGAACTAATGAAAATACAGGGACCAGTGAGATTAAAGGCAGCATTTAGAAGATTTAACACAGCTTGTGAATGAAGTTGTTGGACTTTCAAGAAATATATTCAAGTCAAAATGCCCTACAGTGGTATTGTAAAGGGTTTACAAAACTCATTTGAAACCTTCCAAAAGAATCTCAATAACATCAAACATCTGTGACATTTATTAAAATCTGCAATATGACAGCATGGTAATAGTTAAATCAGCACTTTCAGTCTACAAGCAGACAGAAGTGAATGAGAAAGCACTTGAAATAGTGACTGTAAAACAACAAGCTACTGTACGGGAGCACTGGACAGCTGAAATGGAGTAAAAGCTTTTTAGTACACAACAAATATGACTTTATGTACAATGCCAGTCCTGGAACAGCTGATGCTTAGACTAATGTTAGCTAACATACTTATTTTTGACAACTATAACTGCACACAGTCTCAGCACTCATCACTTCTCACTAAAGCTGCATCCTTCCAAGCACTTTCATCCAAACTTCAGCCTTCTGATTTTACTGTTTCTTACTGCAGCAAGCTGTGGCACCAAAGTCTCCATTATTGTTTACATCTGTGTTGCTCTGAGATAATGCTAAGCTCAATGTTCTGTAGTGTGTGTTGCATTGCTTTCAATTATGTTGTGTGTGCTTTTTCAAAAAAAATAAAAACTATAATAAGATTTTAAATCCTGGGTGGACTGCTTTACAAAGTAATGTGTTACTGTACTAAATTAATAATCACATTTCTGTTACAATTATGCCAATATTCATTACAAATGATCTTCAGTTGTCTGCATGATAGGTGGATAGCAAAAAAAAAAAAAATGTCAAAGGTGCATTTTTCCCTCTGCACAATTACACTAAAATCAGCTGGTTTCAGTTTGTGTGAAAGAAGAAGGAACATGGTAGATCAGTCTATGACTTCTCAGGAGCACAGATATGGACAGTACATTTATTTTTATTCCACAAAAGGACGAGTGTTATGGTACATGGCAAATCACACCCAGGGCAGAAACAGCTGCATTATACTAACACAAAATGGGCTCATTGCAAACATCTGCACAGACAGAATACTATGTCATGTTTCGGCTGTGTGCAGGCAAGAGAAGGACCCAAACGCAAAACTCACCACGCAGGAATAAAACTCAAAAAGCTGCTTTATTGCAGAATGGCACAAAAATATAACAAAACTAAACTGGGGCATGGATAAACTGACACACAGGCCACGAGGGAGACTACGACACTAACAAAGAGAAACACAGGGCTCAAATACACAGAGGGATAACGAGGGAACGAGACACAGAAGGAGAGCACAGCTGGGAGTAATCAGGCTGGACGAGACAAGGGAAGCAAAACTAGAAACACTGACATGAGACACGGACCTTCAAAGTAAAACAGGGAACACACTGACTGAACTCTAGACCTGTAAACTTAACAGCAACTGGGAAGACAGAACATAGGAACCTGAAACATGGTACAAAAACGTCACAGTAGACACAACATGGAACACAGGGAAGCCATATTACAAAGCCAAAGAACTAAACCTATGATAACCATAACTGAGACCTAGGGAAACAAGAAACAGTACAACAAAGGACTCAAAACATAATCCATAATATAAAAACACGAGATCTCTTCAAAATAAAATAGGAAACATAATGAGACGCAGACATGACAACCAGAACTTGACAACGTAAGACACAGACATGAAACACATGAAGAGCAGGGGAGACTTAACATGGGTTGGAAACACAAGGGGGTACTAATAAGCAAATGAACATAGGAGACCTAATGAGCTTAAACATACTATAAACATCAAAATGAACTAAAACTCAAAACACTGGGTCATAAGACCCAGGATCGTGACATACTATTACAGTAGGTGAAGAACCCAGAGTGATGTTTAGTCTGTCTGTATGCAGACCCGAGCACAGCGGCCACAGCCCGATCTTCAACAGGTAACAAAGTCAGTGGTGAGTGACTTTGACACAGCCAACATATTGCAGCCTCCATTTTTACCTTTACATAGTTCAACTGTAGAATTGCTGTGGCAACAACTTTGCTACATCAGAGTTGTTGCCACACCCATTTGCTCATAGGGGGTCGTATGATTGTTGGGTTTTTCTGTGTATGTATTACGGTAGCATCTACCTTACAATATAAAGTGCCTTGACGTGACTGTTTTTTGTGATTTGGTGCTGTATAAATAAATAAATAAATTGAAATTGAATTGAAAGTTAAATTGAAATCTCTTTGGGATGATTTTCAACTTTTATATTCAAACTTAAACACTAAAAGAAAGATTGTAAGCATGTTCTCATTGGGATAGGCATTTGATTCGGCATGTGGCTGTAGGCTTACATTGTTAACTTGTAATAATATGATAGTGCGCTTTAGGTTATGTTAAAGAGTGACGCACAAATAATGTCACATGAAGCGTAAAAAATTATTGTCTCTTGGGAGTAATTAAGTAATGTAATGCATTAGTTTTCTTTTAATAATTATCTCAGTGCAGAAAAGAAAAGGGACTAAGAGTTTAATAGATAAACACCAGAAAAGAGTAGTAAAAAGCAAAAGAGACCAGAAGCAAAACTTGCATTAAAAGAAAAGACACATCTTCAGAGACACAACTCTTCTTCTGAGATAAGGTCAAAGGTCAACCTGAATGGGCAGGAACTTAGCTTGGCTGCATTTAATTAAGCACAATTTTCTAACTCTCCCTCTACCTAAAACTCGTCAGCTCAGCTGTCTTCATTGGTTTTCACTTTTTAAATTTAATTGCGCTATCTTAAGGCTCATATTTTAGGAGATTCACAGTTTGCTTTACGCAGTTATTGCCCCCCTCAATATCTCAAATGTGTTTTCTTTGCCAACGTTTGTTAATACTTGACATCCCAAGTTATTACATCATCACAAATGAGCCAATTTACTTATGAGAAATCCCTGGTTGCACTGTATCGAGTATACAGAGACAACTAATTCTAGGTTATTTTCATGCTTAAGAAACCCTGAAATTTATCAAGATTCTCAGGAAAGTTAATTGGGATGTCTTTCTAATGATTTCCAAGAAAATCAGCATTTGTTTATTTAGACAAGCATCTGCCTGAGAGACTACAAAGGTACTTATGCAATAACTGTACTTTGTTTTTAACCTGAGACATGGTGAGGGCCGTACACATTTCTTCTCCATTTTTATCTTCAATTTTGGTTTCATTTTCAGTCTCAACTGTCAGCGTTATGTGACCTTCTTTTCTTTAGACTGCATTGATTACACGGTTCTTACATTAGAAAATATCCAATAATATGTCTGTCGTAGAATCTGGGTAAAAATCTGTTCAAAGCAAACCCTAATGCAAACAGTAGCTGTAAGTACCCCTAAGTGGTGTTCTGCAGTGACATGTAGGCCACGTTTCCATGAAATGCCCCTTTTCTCACATGGGAATTCCCATAATGAGAAACAAAACCAGCTGGACGCAGGTGTTCTCTATAAACCCATACATTATGCCACAGGGCTTCCCTGTCTCCCCCTCCTCAACTTCTTTGTCTACATTCACCCCCTCCTTCTCCATTTCCTCTATCTCCTCTGTCTTCACTGACACATAACTCATTAACTCCATCTTCCTAAATCTACCTTTGTCTCCACATACTGGTCTTAAACCATCTTCTTATTCTCTTTTGCATATACACAGAGGAATACCCAGTCTTCTTTTTTTATTATCCTCGCTTGTTACCTTGCTTCTCCACCTTCATCATCTCTTCCTTTTGGTCCTGCACAGCTCTGTTTTTCTTCTGTATTTTTTTTGCATTATCCTCATCCTGGAGTAGCTACTTTCAACAGCACAATATTACTAACATTAGGAATATACTCTCTGGAAATAATGCTGAAAAACTCCTTTTATCATTTTTACTACTGTAATTTTGTATAATCAGGTTGTCCCAGAAGCCCCTTTTAAAGTTTCCGGTTGATCCAAAAATTAAGGTAAGCTAAGAACTAATAGAAATTAGAAAGAGGGAATGTATTTCATCCCTGCACACATGCAGCGTTTACTAAAATGAACTAATGAGTAAAAGGGGAAGCAATCCCATTTTTACCTTTACCTTTTTCGCAAGTAGCGCCACCATAGCTGGGCAGACAAAGACACACAAAAGAGTTGATCTCATCGATGCAGGTTCCTCCGTTCTGACATGGATTCGACTGGCAGTCATCAATGTCTGCAGGGAGAGAGAGAACATGAGGAGGTGAGTGAGATTAGACAGAAACATAGACGTATAAACAGCACTTTCCAAATGGCTACTTTTCTAAACTACCTGCCACAGCTTGTTATTGAAAAAAAAACCCCTGAGAGATCAAACTTTTGCAGAAATTAGAGCTGTTTCTGAGAAAGTTATAATTAAAGCGAATTGATTGAACTTCATCAGCGAGCGGTTTGGGATGCACTGAAGCGCATGATGCTAATTGCAATGTGTTTGCAGGACGTGCCGCAGTTCTGCTGTCAAACTTGAGCCAAAAGAGAGAGGGAGAGTACGGTGGAAGCTATGAAGAGAGACAAAGCGGCATGGAGGAAAACAAAGAAAAACAGTTAAAATGAACTTCCAACTTCAGCAACAACACTGCTCCCACTCAAAAGTTATCTCGCTATAGCAGCTATGAAAACATGTATAATAATGCAATTTAAAATTTCTCAAAGTGACCAGAAACAAAATGCCGAAGCCATCGCTTAGATGTGATATTAAAACAAGTTTAGATGTTTGTGCACAGGCATATCCAAATTCACACATATTTCACAGAGGCGTTGCCCGGGTGAGAGTTCCCATTCTGTTGAAAAATGGTAGCTGTATTTCTCTGGCTGATCTGTGCCTGGGGGCAAAATCATTAAAACTGCAGCTGGTATCCCACAGTCCTCTGCCATCACAACAACTGAGTGAATCCCTGGAGCTTTGGCAAGAGGTCACAGGAGGGGAGGAAAGGTGAAGGGAGAGGAGGGAGGCAGCGGAAAGACAGAAGACTGAGGGAAGATGAGAGGATAAAGAAATACTGACAAACATGGAGAGGAGCAGAGTTAGGAAGGAGAGGTGATGAAAACAAGGATGGGTGGAGAAAGCCATTCGGAGAGGTGATACGATTCTGTGAGTCTGGGAAGTTGGCAAGTTTCAGGGTTGGATTACAGCGGCTTTGCAGGCAGACTCTGTTTGGGGCGGAAGAGTCTGTTTGGATAAAACAGCATGACAGCTTCATTGCTGGTGCCCCGCTTTGGGCTGGCTGATATCAAAAGCTGAATTTGATGCAGGAGGTAGAGACCCAGCCAGAGGAACGGGAATGAGATGCTTGGTTTAGTGTATCACTGGAAATCCGTGTATAACTGCCTCTGTCTGAGTCACGACAGGGTGGAAAAAGAAAGTACACGAAGAAACAAAATAACAAAGCAGAGATACGCAGAGAGTAAACACTTCCCACACCATTAAAATGAGCTTTAGGTCTGGCACAGATAATCTGACATTATAAGTGGGTGGCTGGTCCAAATTTTAAGGGGCAGTGAATGGAAAGGCTTTATCATTGTTTGGCTTTAAAGCAGCACATCGTTAATTTTTTTTTATCTTAAATGCTCAGGAACTTATCAAGAAGTTTGATATGTAAAAGGTTATTATAAGTGCATATGAGGGCAAATTTCACTGAAATAAAAAAAACTGATGTCAACAGAGTTATCTTGGCTCAGCTCTTTTGCTTAAATTTCATTCAAATTGGAGGTTTGATCTTTTAAAAGAAACAAACAAACACACCAGTGTCACTGGATTATAGTTCCATATATGGGAAAGCGAAAACCAATGGGGGAGCTACACAAGTAAAAAAAGAAATCTATTCCGATCGATTCCTGGTGAAGTATTGCAAAGAGTTATCAGAGTTAGTTGTTATACAATTGATTTTACTGTGCCAGTAATCAAACTATACTATCATCGCTCATCTTCACCGTTTTTGGTTTGAATCTGTCTTTTATGACTCTCACAATCTTTAGAAAGTGCAACACTAAACAGCTGGAGACTGCAGCAGGACTGTTAAATGCTTTATAAACTGCTAAACAGGATAGGGCGGATCAATACTAATAACCCAAATGGCATGTGAAGTACTGGACTAGCAATGCAACCTATGTAAGTTATTAGCTGTCAAATAACCTAATGTGAAATCAATAAAGTTAAAATTAACAGCAAGTACCCACAGCCACATATGCTTCAGAGAAATGATGATATACAATAAGATACTACAATGAAAGCCTCAAAGTATAATGATACAATATTACTGTATAGTCCTCTACTAAAAAAAAGTTTATTTATATCTGGCTTGCTTTTACTGCATTGGCAGTGTGTTTGGGATGGCTGCTGAAAAATAAAGCTGTTGAATTCATGGTGGATCAAAATCTGAAGAATGGCTTCTTGACAGCCACCCTTCCACTGAGACCATTTCTGATGAGGCTTCATTGAACACTAGCGCAATCAACTAAAGCACCAGATTTATATCGTCGGCCTGTGTCAGGTCTCAATTGGATTTTTTGGGGGCTTTCAAATACTGTTTATCTGTTGCAGATTTTTCTTTTTTTTAGGCTTGCCACATCTTTTTTCTTTTTTGTCCTCCAGTTTCCAAGTGTCCAGTTTCCTCTGATTTTTTAAGAACACACTGCACAGTGTACTGAGATATGGTAAATTTTTAAGCTATTAGCTCTTTGGGAATTATCTTACAATTTAACAGTATGTCTGTAAAAGTGTGTTCTCGCTGGCATTTGTTTGCCCCTGGACTAAAGTGAAAGACTGGACTGAAGATGAGTTAAAAAGTGATCAAAGTCCAGCTTGGAAAAGCCCAGAGAACTATTGTTCAAAACCACATTTAAAAAATTAACGCTGTCTCCTTAGAAGCCAAAAAATTAATAAATGAGGGGTGATTCAACACTTCAGCACATTATTGTAAATGTGAGTTAAACAGCCAAACAAAAAGTCAGCAGCTCTCTCTTTGCTTTCGCTGTATGAGATAGCAATACGCACAAGGCCTCAGCCATTGTGAACGGCACAGGGGTGATTAAGTTAGTGAAATCAGTCATAAAGTAGACAGGGCCAACTCTCAGTGTAACACTCAGAAAGTTGATTGTGTTCATCGAGATGAACACAATCAACACTGGCTCACTCATTTAAGTCACCTGGATGAGTGACAAATGTTTCTTCCAACGCTACATCCAGATGAACAGAATAAGCTTTCTTGGATTTCATTACCTGGATGATTGAGCATGCATCAAGATATTTCAGTGTAACAGAAATTCAAAAGCTGTACCATTTGCTGTATCATAAGAGAAAATACAGGCAAAATGAAAGAAATGTTACAGCAGTATCTCTGTGCCTTTTCCTTCATCACTACAATATAATGCCCAAAAGTAAAGGTTAGTAATACGCTACCAAGATTAGCAGGTGAAATTTAGCTTGTATCTAAATGAGAGATCAAGAGAAAAGAGTGAGACAGTTAAAAGTTAACCTATAAGATATAGTAGGGGCGATCGTGGCTCAAGAGTTGGGAGTTTGCCTTGTAATCGGAAGGTTGCTGGTTCGAGCCCTGGCTTGGACAGTCTCGGTCGTTGTGTCCTTGTGCCTACTGGTGGTGGTCAGAGGGCCCGGTGGCGCCAGTGTCCGGCAGCCTCGCCTCTGTCAGTGCACCACAGGGTGGCTGTGGCTACAATGTAGCTGCCATCACCAGTGTGTGAATGAAATACAGGCCATTTACCAGGCCATTTTACACATATGATCTCTAAATCAGCATTGAATATTTTGATACCTAGTCTGACTTTACCAGCTGGAGACTGGTATCATAAACATAAACACCGTATCATAAACACCGAAACATGGTTACACAGAACTGTTTAATTGAAAAACGTGAGTTTAAGTATCTTCAGTGTAGCTGAATGCAAACATAAAATGTATTTGCACAAAAAAATGATAATTTGAACCGATCTCTCAGAAACTCCAGAAAATGTCTCTCCTTCCACAGCCACACCGAGCCAATAGATGAGCAGGTTGCCAGTACAGCTGTTCAAAGAAAAAAAAGAACCCTAATATGAGCCAGCATCTGGTCTCATTAAGCACTGCAGAAGAGAGCTAAGCCGAAGACTCAAGGCACCCCTTGGATTTTAGGAGCAACAGGGTCAATAAAGTACAGCTCTGTACATGAGCTATTAGTGGGGCCACAGTAGACGACAGATATTTTCTCAGTTGAGAGCCAAGAGCACAGGGGATATTAATAGCTTCATGTTGTCAGGTTCACAGAAATCTGAAGAAATTTAAGGACAAAATGCTTTTACTGTATATACACTCACTGGACGATTCATTAGGTACATCTTGCCAGTACCTGGTTGGTCCCCATTTTGCCTTCAGAACTGCCTTAATTCTTTTGGCATTCAACAAAATGCTGACTGTGGAGCTCATTTCAGTAGCGTGAACTAACAATCATTGACAAGCTTAGTGACATGGTGTGTTATCCTTAGAGGTGGCAAACGCATACACCTAAACAATAAAATTAGTCTAGTCAAAGGTTACAGTGGGACTCAGCAGGTGGGGAATACTAATATCTGTTTAGTGGCTCAGTGCACGGAAAAGAATAACATCTCACAGTTACTAATGTGAGCCTCAGTAGGCTTTTGTAGTGTACTGGCTGTGATCAGCTAACCTTCTGCTCTTTGTGGATTTATCCAACAAGATGTCATCAGATGTTTCAAAGCTAGTATCAAAGTCCGATGTCCACCCCCTACACTGACACTATACCCTTTATACTATCTTTATACTAGACCTATACAGTTGTTTATCCTTCACATAACTACCCAGAATTTTCATTCAAACATTTGAATAACACACAACTAGTATAGCTTTCTTTGTTTAGCAGGACGTTTCACAAAATGAAAAAAAACATAATTTATAAATACACAAATTCAATATGTGATTAAAATGACATGTAAGCTTTAAATCTGCAGTTTATCAGTGAGCAGTCTTTACCTTTAAATCTCACCACTCTTCTTCCTCTCTGTCTGTCTTCCTACATCTTTCTCCATCTCAGAGCGACGTTAGCTCTCATTCTCTTGTCTCCCTGTGAATCCAGCAGCTGGACCTTTAGCTAGCAGCAAACTGTGCGACAAACTCCAAACAAACAGTTTGTGTGTTTTCTGATGTTTGTTCAGCTGATAAAAACGTTGAATTTGAAATTAAATGCCACTTAAAAAAATGGCACTCGCTTCATGCTTTGTCCTCCTCAGTAGTGCTAGCTAGATGCTGAAGTAGCACGTACACAACATACGGCGGGCACCTGCACTCCCTCCGGCCAATTGGGTATAAAAGACATAAATTAACCTAAAGTAACAAGCCTGTTTTGAAAATGTAAAGAGTACAAAGTACAGATATTTCTTTAAAAATTTAGGGAGTACAATAAAAAGTTCTCAAAAAAATAAATACTCAAGTAAAGTACTTGAACTTCATTGTTTCCCACCTCTGGTTTTCCTGTTGGAAATGCGGGAAAATGAGTACACTGTGGTCATATGGGATGGACTTCCAGCAAATATATTCATATGCCACATTATTACACCACCAGCCTGAACTGTTGATGCACGGTAGGATGGATCTGTGTTTTTATGTTGCTTACACCAAATTCTTAACCATAAATCCTAAATGTTGCAACAAAGATCACCAGACCAGGCAATGTTTTTTCCAATTTTCTGTTGTCCAGTTTTGTTGAGCTGAATTATATCCTCAGGTTCTGGTCGCATCTGAGTGGTTCACAGTGTGGTCTTCTGCTTCTGCAGTCCATCTGCTTCAAGTGTTGATTTATGGTGCTGAGGCCAGCTACAAACAATCTGTCTATTTTCCTCTGACCTCTGTCACCAACAAGCCATTTTCAACCAGAGAACTGCTACTCACTGCATATTTTCTCTGCAAATGATAAACTATAGAGATGGCTAACCTCATTGAAATAAAAGCACTAAACTATGGTACTATCTAGGCAGTGAATTGGTATCTGTGTATTTGTCACAGATACTGACAATATCCTTGACTTTGGATAATCATCTATGAAATATGCATATAATATCCTGATATTTAATCCACTGATGATCTTTTCACAGATCTCTTTACATACTAACTTCACCTTTGATGTGTCCAGCTTTGAGACAATGCATCCCAGTGGAATACCAGCCTCTGAAATGCTCACAATAGTCCATATGGCACCAACAAAGCATGCCATGTTCAAAGTCACTCAAATCACCTTTCTTCCACACTCTGATGTTCAGTTTGAACTTCAGATTAATGCACTTAAAACACTGAGTTGCTGTCAAATGATTGGCTGATTAGAGATTCAAGTTAACAAGCAGCTGAATGGGTGCACCTAACAAAGTGTCTAACTGAATAAGCAGACAAACGTGATGTTCAAGTAAAGAAACATAATAATAAAGTTTTTGTAATCCACTGGTACAAGTCATTCAATATAGGTATTTTTCTGTATCACCCTGTTTAATTGTTTTATTATTTTTACAAAACCACCACTGTATATACAGTTTCCTCTGATGACATGTTCACAAAAATATATGCACTATTGACCAGAAAGAGTCAAGTATTAATTAAAAAGCTACACTTTTAGGGAATTAAATTGAAAGTGCAAGTGTCTCTGCAGTTCTAATGGGATTTATGGATATGGCAGTATTCTGATTAACCTCTTTTCTTTTTTGAGGGACACACACACCCCCAGACACACACAAAGGCAGAGCGAGAGGGAGAGAGAGAGCGAGAGAGAGAGCGCATATTCTGTATTAGCATTGGACCATCGCTGTACAATTACCAAGAGTGGATCTCAGTGAGACCAAATAAAAGAAGCAAAAGATTATGTAGGAAATGGGTTTCCTTTTCCTTTTTCACAGTAGAGAAAAGTGCACACACATGAATGAATTTTGGCCTAAAAATATGGAAGAAAGTACTTAAAAATATACATCTATTTCTTACTTCATGCCTGAGTATCTAGTCTTTAATGCAGTCCTAGCTCTTTTGTAAAAACGATAGACTGGATGGATTCACACTTGTGAATGATGACTAAAAAGAATAAGTAAATCCTCCTCTGTAGCTTCATACTTTGACCAACCTGTCTGCCCGTGAATATGAGCTTAACTCGGGTAATGCCGAGGTAATATTTGAAGCACTGTAAGAGAAACTACAAAATTCCACTATAAACATGAGTTAACAACCTGTGTAGTTTCTGAAGAGGTAATTTCATCTTCTTGTAACCAATTTAAAAGCCTTGGGGAAAAGCACACTAGTCTTTTGTCTAGATTTTTCTCAGACTTCTGTGACCTTGATGACACAGAGCTTTGGAGTAGCAGCTGAAGACCTAATAGAGCATGTATAGATGTAGGCTTCACTCAAATTTGCTGTCACTTTGGATTAAGCGAGTGTTTCTCAAGTGCAGAGCCACTGGAGGCATGGAAAACGAATTGACAAATATGAAGTGAAACTAAAGTAACATATATATCTATAGGGAAAATAACCAAGTAAGACTTTACACAGCCTTTTTTAAATAAAACAGTTATCAATCAAACATTTTGGGAAATCAGGCATTTGAGAAACACTACATTAAAAGCATAAAGAAAAAAAACACACCTAAAATGCATTTGCTATCACCTTGTCCACCGAGTAAGAGTAAAATATCCCACATACACCTATTAGTTATTAAAAAATGAGGGATCATTTGTAAAAATGTTAATGTGCTTCTTAAAAGTATAATAATAACTGTGTGGGTATCACAGGACTTCAGTAAAAACCCAAAGAATAAGTCCAACTAAAATGGTTTGCTAACTACATTTTCATTGGTATAAAAGTTTAATTACATAGTTCATTTTTTAAACTATATTGAGTAGGTGTTACTTTATCTTCCTACTTATTCAAAAGAAGGGCTGTATGAATGTGCAGTGGCTGCCCTTTACCTCCTAGTCCATTCACAGTGAATGAGAGCTGGAGGCTAGGTTTGCACTGTATACTTGTGGGAATTACCTACTTGCCCATCACTGGTTTCCAAGCTGCTTGTCTTGTCACAAAACAATGCTAAACCTTGTACCTGCAGCAGTCCGAACTATATACATCATTCAGCACAGTAAAGGTCAAACATTCAGGTTAACTTTTGATGCTAAATCTAAAGCTGCTGAAAAAATATAATATTACCATTGTGCTCTATATAGCCATGAAAACACTGTTCCTCTCCTTAAACAGTGAGATGAGGGCCAAAGTGCGGTAGGGCCTATCCACTCGATGTCCGCCCGGCTGACTTAATGAGAGGACCATCCAACTTAAGCAGGTGGCAGTGTGTGTGTGAGACTGGATTTGAGAATTTGTATGTGTGTCCACACTCTCTGGCTCATTCCCCAGCACAACCAAATCAGGCCTGGGCACTAGTACAGTCTCCAGGGAGTTGAGGAGAGCAGTGCTCCACTTATCTACTGGCAGAGAAATGGATGGAGGAATAAACAGGTGCCAGCCACTGTGGTAATTTCTGTGTGTCGCTTACAAACTCGTGACCCTACTAGCTTTTATTTGAGCCAGTATTTTAAATTGAATCGGCAGGAAGCAAATGAATGCAAAAACTTAATAAGTTACTGTGATGAAAAATATCAAATTAAGGTTTAACTACATCATTTGAATGGGGCTGTTTCTGATTGCAAGATGAAAATTTGACCTCCACTTGTTGTTTATCCTCATCTTCCTGTGTGTAGCTGAGGAGAGCTGGTGAGTTATGAGGATGGAGGAAGGGGAAATAGAGAGAGGAATATGGGGGAGGATAGTGAGAGAGCAGCCAGACAAACTGGGGGTGGTGTCACTTGACAGAATATCTGGAGGCTTACTGCAGGCATGTGTCAAAACCATAGTATGAATAATTGAAAAGGGACAGAGAAAGAAACAGAGAGATACAGAGAGAATAAGAGTGGGAGTCAACAGAAAATGGGTGGGAGAATAACATGGTCCAGCCTTTCCCCCATTTCCCTTTCTGGATTATCTCTCAGTTCAATAGATCAGATTAAATTCCTATTAGCTGCTTACTCATCCAGAGCATTGTGACGCTAAAGTTCAACTCCATCACCCGGTCGACCTATCTGACATGCTTGTGCTTCCAGAGGGTCTTTTTCTACTTTCAAGCAGAGAGAGTTACACTTTTAACACTCGCCCCAGCCTGCGTGTTTCTGAATATTGAGGCCAAATAAAAAGTATAAAGCTCTTTTTCTTTTTTTTATATAAACAAGACTTGAAAAACAATCATTATTTAATGGCTATGAATCGGGATAAAATAGGAAGAGTACAGCAAAGAGACAGTTCACTTAGGGGGCAATAAAGGCTTCGAGAAAGAAATCAATATTTCAGCAAAGGACTATGCATTAAAACATAGTATATTATTTTAGCGGTCTAGTAACTATGCTATAAAATATATACCACGGTTATAAGATTGGAACTATCCTTCTATTAAGCTCTTTAGTCTAACAGGAATAGAGCTATATCTAAACATCAATATTTGCTGAGGCCCATCAGCGAAAGACGAAGCCTTGAAATGTTGTTTAAAACTTTATACTTCTGGAGAATTGACAGATCAGAAAGAGGTGATTTTGTTTTTTAACCTGTTGATCTCTAATTTGGAACATAACCTTCTCTGGAGCAACTTAGGTCTATCATTAGTGTGCCAATGCACCACAGTAAGAAGTAATCCACCTGTGTTGTACAGGATTACCCTGAAGTTACCGGAATAACCCCAAATCCTGCTTCCTGGTACAGGACTTTGTGTTTAAAGACTGTTTGAAGATATAAAACCAATTTGGAAATAAATACTAGGTCTTATATTTATTGCATGAAATTAGCCCCATTTTTGTTCTTTGAATATTCCAAATTATTTTGTCTACATATATTTCCTCTTTTTTCATGAATTTAAAAAAAAAATAAAATTGAAAATTCAGTTACAGGTCCATTTCTCAGAACGTTCTAGTTGCAAGGAACATGATGTTACTTATAAAAGCATTTACTTGCACAGAGGAAGCCCTTTTCATTCCACAGATGAAAGACAGTGCTTGAAATCTGTATATTCTTATCTGTCCCCTCTCATTAAAATTAACTGAAGGGTGACTATGTCCTTTTTGGTCATCTTTTCTGATTTTTTTTTTGCAAATGTCCTGATCCCTATTTCAGACACTCATAAATATTCACCTACCACATCAAATGATAGCAAACGTCAAAAAGAAAAGCATTTAAGACTTTTTTTTTACTTTTTGTGGGCTTTGATATAAAAATAGTAACAATTCCCTCTGATCAACTGATTTTAATGATCCTGCATCTAGGGTTTGCTTTGTAGCTTGAGAGGAGTGAGAAGGGAGTAAAGCTGCTGGGTGCCCATTCTGATTACCCAAAACCACTATAAACACCTATTGAGAGGGTCAAGATTGCAGCCATTTACCTGTCAACATAATGACTGTTTGAAAGAGCAGTAGGAGCTGTGAAATTTAGTGCTGCAGCTGACTTCTTTTTAAACCTATTTAACATTTAAGGGAAAATTCTGACAAAGAAACAGTGTCGTTTTTGCAAAATGGTGTAACTGCTTTGGTCAAAAATAATTACCCTTCCAAAAAGAGCTTTGTTAAATGATAAAAAAAGAAGAAGCAAACAAAGAATAAAGCAACAGAGAAAATTTGAAACATTCAGATAACAAAATAAAGCCATTAGTGAGCGTATATTTGCAGTATGGCACATCTATTATAATTGTGTTGACTCATTATGTAAATACCTGTATGCCCACAAAAGCAAGTGATGGAAGGTGAGAAACTGAAATCTCATTATGCTCTGTATACAATTCATCCATGTCAAACTTCTGTCGGTGGCAGGCACTGACATTTGAAAGCAAGTTTATCCTAACAGAGCTGGAAAAGCACATTTTTCTGTGTGGACTAAATGCCAGCTGTACAGATCAAGTAGCAGTCTGATCAATTACACAGAGAACCTTTGAACCACTAAATGCCATCCGAGGACTTCTAAACCTGACAGTGTGGCATAGAAGGGATGAAAGGACAGTATTATTACCACAGAGGGAGGGTAACATGCAGAAAAATACACATTAATGCACATTAACCATGACACACTCCCAATGACGCTATCGCCTTCAGACACCTATATACAAACGCATTCTTCTAATTGCCTAAGAACGACAACTGACATTATCCAAAAATAAACTGACATGTGATCCTGCAAAATGGAGGCTTTGACATTGAAATGTTCATGACAAAAAGTGTTTTTTGCTAAAAGGTTTTTTTTTTTTTTTGTGTTCGTCATCTTTCATATTAAAAGACCCTAGGAGACTGGCTTCCTTTAGCTTGCTGAGGGGCATTGACATTTCCATGCCCTTCTACAAAGAAGGATACCTTTCTATTGAGCGCCCGCTCGTCCAAACAGCACACAATGGACCATGTTGCTTTGTGTCAATAACCATAATGTAGGTGAGTGCTGTGTGTGTGTGTGTGGGTGTGTACAGCGACATTAATGAGCATAAAATGAATTTTGTTATGTTTTTGTGAATGTGTGTTTAACGGCTGTGTATGAGTGTGTAGGAGAAAACAATTATATGTTTTTGTGTGTTTATAGACTGCATATCTGCAGCTGCAGCCGATGTACTTGTGTTTCAGTATGTGTTAGTGCCAAGATGCCTAAATGGATCTCTATTCTCCCGCTTTTGTTTTGAGCAAGAGCCCTTTTAGCTTGCATTTTTGGCAGCACTAATTACCATTTTTATATTTAAAAATGGATAAAAAGATGTCTTCCTTTTTATATGTGAATATAAGAGAACTATCACCCGGCTCTGCAGTTTTACTGAACAGAAAGGGCTTTAGTGTCATTCAGCTAACTATTTTGGTTCATTTATTAATTTTTTGCATATTGCTTTCATCATTTAATCCAGTTTCAACTCGCAAATCATAAATCCTCATAACATAATTTCCAGCATCACAAGTCAGCTCAGATATGTCCACTGTTCTAATGCATAATGTTACATTTTGTTTGATTTTTTTTTTCATAATTTCACACAAAAATGTAAACGTTCATATATTCTGTATTTATTTCATGTAAAGTGAAATGCACACAACAATCGTGGGGAAAATTGCTGATTTGACAGTTGTGCATATCACTGACAGGATAAGGTCACTGTTGAAAGGACTGACTGTTCACAGAGTGTTGTACTCAAGCATGTTTGTGTAAAAGTGACTGGAAGGGAAAAGTGTGGTGGGAAAAGGTGCACAAGCCACAGGGCTGAACAGAGCCTGCAGAGAACTGTCAAGAAATGTTGATTCAAAAACTTGGGAGAGAATCACAAGGAGTGCACTGAGGCTGGTGTCAGTGCATGAAGAACTATGACACACAAAAATCACTGTCACATTTCTCATATCAAACCACTCCTGAAACAGAAACAACATCACAAGTGTCTTACTTGTGCTAAAGAGGAAAAGAATTGGACTTCCAAAATTCTCTTTTCAGATGAAACTAAGTTTTTCATTTCATTTGGAAGTTCCAAGTGAAAGGATGAGTGGAGAGGCACAAAATCTAAGGTGTTTGTTCTCCAGTATGAAGTCTCTGCACTCGGTGATGATTTGACGTGCCATCTTCTGGTGTTGGTGTTGTTTGGTACGCTGTGTTTTACCAAATGCAAACTGCAGTTGTCTACTAGGAGACTGACTTTAGAGCACTTACATCCATCTGCAGACAAATGGAGACCATTTCTTTTTCCAGAAGCACAGTGCCAAAACTACTATCAAATTATTTACTGACCATGTTATTACTGCGCTTGACTGACCAGTCAACATGACTGTATTATCAAGAGGAAGTTGAGAAACACTTAACACAAAACTAGAGAAGGTGAAGGCTTCAGAGATGAGCAGTTTGTAATCTGATTACTTTTTTCAAGTAACGCGTAATGTAAGGGATTACTATTCTTTACTTACTTTCCCATAAGCATGCTGCGTTACTGTGTTATTAAACTGTTGTGACAATGACGTAAGCCCGTGCGATGCTCGTGGCAGCAACAGACCTGTGTAGATCAACAATGGATAATATGGAGTGTGGGGGAGAGTACGACCATGCAGCGTTTAAAGCGTGGACGTACTTACATTACTTTAAGTTTTATTCCGTAACAAGTGACAAAAACATTAGCGTCCTCTGTACACTCTGCGTGGGAAGAAAACTTCTTTCTACAGCAAAAAGTTGAACTTCAAATCTGAGCAAGCACCTGGCAAGCTGCCACGGGAATGTGAAATTCACAGAGAAACCCCCGGATCCCCCCACTGACATGACTCCTGGTACTGGGCAAACCCCACTCCTGCTAAACAGGTGACAATAGATTTAAGAGCAACAGGACTTAGTGCCGCTCAATTTTTGATTTTATTTTAGTGCTACCAGCTTGTTAAAATGACGTTAACGCCATAACCGCATCAACACGGCAAATCTCTGTTAGTTAATGTGGATGGTCCCGTGCGTGGGGCTGCATGACGTCAACATGTTAGCATGGTTAGCTCGTTAACGTGTTAGCGCTGTGCAGTCCCACGCATGGGGCAATCCGCATTAGATTGCTAAAGGAGATTTGCCGCGTTAATGCGGTTATGGCGGATGCGGTTAACATCATTTTAACGAGAATAACACTGAAAGCACTATTTTATTTATTTTTTGCTTTTTGTTTTTACTTGCATCTATTTGAAAGAGTGAGTGTAAACACAAAACATTCTTTTGTCTTATATGCTGGAATATGCAGATTTATTACTTATTTATATCAATTCTTCCAGCTGCATTTATTAGTAATATTAGTAACTAAATACTTTTTTCAAGTAACTTGACCAACACTGCTAGGCTTCAGTAACATCTCAGCCTGCTGCAAGCTGCTTCTCTCCATGTCACGCCTTATGGAGCAGTAATTTGTGGTGAAGGAGGTGAATAAAATTATCCTTTTTGAATTAATTTACCAAAAATAACTTCAACACGGGATTGTGATTTTTTTTTTTAAGATCACCAGTCCTCTACATTGTCCAACAGAAACAGACAAAATTGTTAACAAACTGGTGAACATAGAAGTGTCTTCAGCAGCTAAAAATAGCAATAACACTAATTCACTGATATTTATCAGACAGCCTTAAATACAACAAATTTAACTTGTATGCCATGCTAACACAAAAGGGGCAATCTGAGAGCAAGGTCCTCCACCACTGTCACTGCCACTGCTGATGCAAGTGCAAATTCCCTATTTCCAACATTTGAAAGTCGTCCCAGTCTGCACCAAAACATAACAATTTCTGTTGCCTGTGAACCACCGCAACACCAAGTGTCACAAAATTCTGCCTATTGGTTTTTCTCTTGCAAATGTAGCTTACATTAATAGTGTAACCCAATTTCACCATGGGCTTAATTTAGTACAGCCACATTAACCATTCAGCGGACTATGTTGAGGGAACAGCAACCTCAAGCCTCAAATGTAAAAACAGTTGTTAGTGTGACATTGTCTATTTATACAGTCGAGAAATATGTATCCATCTTCTTAGGTTGCACCTTTAAGGGTGAGGCAGACATAATAATAATAATAATAATAATAATAATACCTGTCATATGTCATATATCACAGCTAAAATTTTTGGTTGCGGCATATTGACTTAAGGGAAAAAAACAAAATTCGACGGTCAGTACTCGTAGGTCTCCAGGAGGCCAGTGAAATACAGACAGACAGGAGACAAAATAGCTGCAATCAGTGTAAATATGTGTTTAGCTCATGGACGTGTATGAATGTATGTGAGATACGAATTTTGTGTGTGCATGTGTGTGTACCACCAGCACACAGTAGAGTCCTGGGCCTTAAGCTGTCTTTAGGTGCACTGAATTACAAACGGATCAGGATCAGCAGGGACAAGAGGAGACTACACAGCAGCTCTGGTACTGCCCAAGGCTCTATGCTGCTCTCAAGAGAGCGTGCTTGGGCGTGATCAGCTGATCAGAGGATCCACAGTCTGACGATAACACAATCTTTTACTGTGCATTTCTGGTTAGAAATAGAGAAAAGTATTTCACCCCTTTTGAACAGGACTACATTACTTCACCAGTACATCATGTGGGAGCCCAGATGATGTACTAAGAGCTTCATGCAGGCAGGGATCCGGCTCGTCAGGGGTTACCAGATTTTCTTGTGTCAAAGGAAAGTGAGCAAAGTGAGCCTAAAGCCGTCCTTGTAGACATTTCCCCCCAAAAATCTGCAACGTTGAGAATAAAAACAGCAAAAGATTCATCTTAATTCAAGGCCTGCAATGTGGATGTGGCAATGCGCAGGCTGCGTCAGTGGCGTGTCTGTGAATGTGTGTGCCCACAGTATGTTTCAGACAGGTCTTCGCTTTGGTTGACAGCACTGTTGCAACATTCATAACAGCCTGGGAAAATGTAATGAGCTAAAGTGTCACAACATCTCAAATCGCTCTGCTAGCCTTCACTTCTGACAGTCTGACTCCGCTCCCCAGTGCTGTGTGTGTGTGTTTGTGTGTGTTCACTGGCTTTATCTTCAGGGTCTGTTTATATTTTGTGTGGGAGGGGGCCAATGGCCAAGAAATGGAAGCCAGGGACAGGAGAAGCCAAGCAAGCTGCCACAATGCCACCAGTATCTTACAGCCT
The DNA here is from genome assembly GCF_057382095.1 of Aulonocara sp. 'chitande type north' Nkhata Bay. Classification (NCBI taxonomy): domain Eukaryota; kingdom Metazoa; phylum Chordata; class Actinopteri; order Cichliformes; family Cichlidae; genus Aulonocara; species Aulonocara sp. 'chitande type north' Nkhata Bay. Next base: position 7,555,640 of record NC_141365.1, on the reverse strand, counting down.
CACGCTATTTTTGTCTCGCCACAGAAGTCGAAAGAAGGAAACTGGAGATATTCAGGACTGTAAAGTGACAGAACATGCAGAACAGATCCAAAGAATCCTCTTCCTCTCCTTTCTATTTCTCCTCCCTCGTTGTCTTCGCTACTACTGTTATATTAGTCACTTCCGAGTCTCTTCACCTTCTATTTTCGCTCTCTCCCTCTGGAGATCTTTTAATGGCAAGTTTATCCTCGTTCACCCTGTGGCTCTTACCAGGCTGATTTCCTTTGAGTCTACAAGGTTTACAGGTGTCCCTTTAGGGTTCCTGGTGTTAGCAGTGGTGGTGTCCCTCAAGGCTGTGTGGTGTAAGGTCTGTTCTCTGACAGCTCTGTCTGCCCGTAACACCCAGGGTGCCAGGTGTTATCATTAACACGTCTCATCACAGCTTAAAGGAGCCACACGTCTAAATCTTACAATGGATTGCTTGTGATATCACTTTTCTCCACTTGCTTCCTTGAAGCTTTTTCCAGTCCTCCATCTTCCATCTGTGTTCCTCCTTTTTGTGCATACTTTGTTATATTTTTTTCATTTTTGTGCTTCCTTCCTTGCATGCTTTTCCATCCTTCCTCGCCTCCTTGTCTTTTGGTCCTTACCTCTATGAGTGCGCACACTTAAAAAATACAATAACTTTAAGTAGAGCAGTTCCCTAGAGGGGTGAGTGACAGGCTATTCTTTGCCTCCTGTCGTTATTTCTGACATAGTTAAAGAGGAAATAGTAGACTAAAATTATCTATTTTTCCCTTTGTCCTGTCAGAATCAATTAATCACTGACAGTAAAATTATATAAGGATGTTTTCCGGAGTGGTGAGAGCTCTGATGTTGAATTCTTAAATCTATTTCTGCCACCTCCTCCAGCTTATCCGGGGGAACACCAAGACGTTCCCAGGCCAGCCGAGAGATATAATCTCTCCAGCGTGTCCTGGGTCTGCCCCGGGGCCTCCTCCCGGTGGGACATGCCTGGAACACCTCACCCAGGAGGCGCCAAGAGGGCATCCTTGTCAGATGCCCGAACCACCTCAGCTGGCTCCTTTCGATGTGGAGCAGCAACGGCTCTACTCTGAGCCCCTCCCGGATGGCCGAACTTCTCACCCTATCTCTAAGGGAGAGGCCAGCCACCCTTCGGAGGAAGCTCATTTCTGACGCTTGTATCCGCGATCTCGTTCTTTTGGTCACTACCCACAGCTCGTAGCCATAGGCGAGGGTAGGGACGTAGATCGACCGGTAAATTGAGAGCTTCGCTTTTACACTCAGCTCCCTCTTCACCACGATGGACCGGTGCAGCGTCTGCATTACTGCAGCTGCAGCCCCAATCTGTCTGTCGATCTCTGGCTCCCTTCTCCCATCACTCGCGAACAAGACCCCGAGATACTTGAACTCCTCCACTTGGGGCAGGAACTCATCCCCGACCTGGAGAGGGCACTCCACCCTTTCCCGGCTGAGAACCATGGCCTCAGATTTGGAGGTGCTGATCCTCATTCCCGCTGCTTCACACTCGGCTGCGAACCGTTCCAGTGCGAGCTGGAGGCCCTCACCCGATGAAGCCAACAGAACCACATCATCCGCAAAAATCAGAGATGAGATTCTGAGGCCATCAAAGCGAAAGCCCTCCGCCACTTGGCTGCGCCTAGAAATCCTGTCCATAAAAATTATGAACAGAACCGGAGACAAAGGGCAGCCCTGGCGGAGCCCATCACCCACCGGGAATGAGTCCGACTTATTGCCGGCAATGGAGACGCTGTACATGGTCCATTCGGACTCAATGTCCCCAGTCTCCCTCGGAATGCTGTTGAAGCTCTGCCGGAGGTGTGCGTTGAAGATCTCGTGGACTGGGGCCTCTGCTAGACGTTCCCAGCACACCCTCACTACGTGTTTACGTGCACCAGGTCTGTCCAGCGTCCTCCCCCGCCACCTGATCCAACTCACCACCAGGTGGTGATCAGTTGACAGCTCAGCCCCTACAAGGGGCTCCAAAACTAATCTAGTCATTACCAGGTGGTGAATGCAGATGCATGAATCAGACATTAAATTGTCTTTACATTCTAGCACATAGTACAAAGTCTGTATCCATGGATACTAATGGTAAGTGAATTAACAGCACAGAAGTGGGCATTGTTTAGACTACATGTGTAAAAATGTCCTATGCCTGTTAACTACTACATATTTGTCGTTTTTAGGTGCATTGCTACATTTGTTGGCTCCACCAACAAATTAATTTCTTTAATTAATGAAATCACTTTCATTCAAATATGGTAATGACTGTCTGCATAGAGCCAACATGCCAACACGGTGACAGCTAAATGATAACAGCTTCAAACTGTGAAGTCAAAACCAGTCGATGATGTCATACTGGCTAAGTCCATCTTATATATACAGTTCCTGTCTAAACCATGCCATATGTTTTTATTTTCTTGCATGAGCGCACTGTGTTGAAGAAGTATTTAATTCATATTTACAGCTGACATAAGTTTGAGTCTCAGTCTGCAGGTGCTTGTGTGTCTGTACTTGAGTGTCATTGTGTGAGTGTTTCTGGAACACTGATAAGACCCTCCCGTGTAAAACCCAGTTTGCGGTCTTCATGGGAAATCAATTTGTCCCGCTTTCTACGTGGCCAGCCTTTATATGCTTCACTTCCTCCCACAGCTGTCACCCAATGTATACAGAACCATTGCCTCCCTCCATCCAACACAACACACACATACTCACTGAGCTAAATCAAACGCATATCAGCCACATACATGCATATTCATTCAATTTCTATGCATATTCGGCACTCCAGCTGACAAGTGAATTACAAAGAGTGGCAGAAAAGATGAGTCAACTCAAGGTGGTGGTGAGTGTGTATGTGTGAGCTGGTGAGAGAGTGAAAAAGAGATAAAAAGAGAGAGGTGAATCCTGGCAACTTGGCCAGGAGCTCATTAATCTGCAGATGTGTTCACACCAAAGAGATACGGTGTGCTGCACTCACATGTATTCACACATGGACGCACGCACATTATGAGCCCTGTAGCTCATTCTTATTCAACTCTGCAGCCAGTGTGTCCTTTGATTCTCATTGTCCTGAGGAGGTTTGAGAGGAGGGAGTGTCCATGGTGATTGAAAACTGAGAAATTATGCCATCACCTATCTCATATCTTCTGTGAACAGAGTTTGCCTACACTCCAGTACCCCTCTGCAGATGCTTGGTTTTTTTTTTATTAATGTTTTTTTTTGTGGCGTTTTTTTGAATGTGTCTAATGGATGCACCACCAACTGAGTCAGCTGCAGGCGCAACAGTGTCAATCAGTACTACAGGTTTTTTTTGGCATTCTTGGTGGTGTTGGGGTAAGAGTATGCATGGTAGTGGCAGCGGGGGTACAGCCAATCATAATGCTGATTGAGGAATCCAGTGATGTGGACGAATTAATGAGACATGGGGTACTGGCTGAGCCAGCCAATCATAGCCCTTTAAGAACTCGTCAGCTGCTGACAAACTGTGAAAAACTGCCGGTCATCAATCACACCAAAAGAGATGTTCTCTGCCATTCGCACACTTGCCATCACATGGTAGCTCATGGATTGTTTATTTTGAGTCACAATGCTGAGTCATTTGTTGTTATACCACCTTCAAACCAAAAGAATTCACCAAAAAAGTCTTATTTTAACCACAAAATGCATCACCACCCCATATTTTTCAGCAAAGATTGCTCTTAAAAGCGTCTTGTTTGAGTTAAAAGACGTCTGATTAAAAAAAAATCCAGGATCATTAAAGACCAGGACTGTATTTTCCCATGGTTGAGTTTGTCAGAGTTGTTGGTGGCATATGAATGACCTTTTCTTAATATCACTTTTTCCTACCTGGTGGTGATTGCCCTACTATTGCAGGAAAAATAGAAGCAAAGAAAAAGCACTAGAAACTCTATAACATATGGGCCTAACCTCTAGAACTAGAAGGATTTGGAGCCAAACACATAAATCCACTGCATCATTAATGATGGAATGAATGAGATGTCCTGAGGGGAGCAGCACGGCAGCTCCTGCTCCTTCCATCTATCTTCCTATATGTAACCTAACAACTCACCTAGGATCTATCGATCTGCACATTTCTTTCTTACTTTTGTACACTTCTGATTATAATTCTTTGCTTTACTGCATAAATCACCTCTAGCTCTAAGAATACCAACTTTAGCTTCACACTTTGTTAATCTTGAGAGAATCTGCTGACAAATATCTGAACAGCCTGTGTGTATCTGCCATAGAACATCCACCATGTTCAGCTACAGTCTGTGCTTTCCACTTTCACAATCGTCTTTGACCTCACCGCTTAGATGTATGGACCTTTGGTGAAGTGGGTATGGGCCGCTGATATGAATAGCCTCAACCTCATGAATCTTTCAGGCTCAATCATATGAGCTGATGTGAAAGGAGTTGGCCCTAGAGGATGAATTAGTTAATACATCAACCAGTGGAGGCATTTCTAATGCCCTCTTTAAACAAGAGTTGTGCATTAGCTCTTCTTATAGTCTTGAGTACATATTAGTTTAACATAAGACAGGTACAAACAGGTGTGTGTGTGGGGGGGAGGTCATATCTGTGTAGAGAAAAAATGGACATAAAAAGGAGAATACATTTTGCACACGCCCTTGTGAGCATATTTGGCAATTCGAGTATGCAGGTGAGTGAGCGTGTGAGCTTGAATAAGTTTCATTTTATGCATGAGTACAGAGACATTTCGGTATGAATAATTGTATTGGCCTTTGACAGAAAAATACTGAGCAAGAGAGGGAGAAAAAAAAGGCATGGAGCCACAGAGAGAGGTGGGGGGAGAGGTTCGGGGTTGCAAGAGAGTGAGGAAGTGTGGCAGGAAATGAAATGTGTTATTTGGGAGAACTGGAGGTGATAGTGTGGGGTGGAGGGTTTGTGTTCACCCCAATCTCTGCACTGCAGCGCGATTTCAATGCAGCCCTACACTGCAGGCTTTGCCAAAGAGCGATGTTCTGGAGGGGTCAAGGAAGGGAGGAAGGATGAAGGAAAAAATGATGGTCTGAGCAGAAGAGAGGGAAGAAATGGGTGCAAAAGAACGGCAGAAGGAGAAGGAAAATACAGGAAATGGCAACTAGGAAAGAAAATAAGGAGATAGAGCGTGAAAGAGCGACAAATGAGGTGAAGGCATGAAGATGCGGTCAAAGTGAAAAATGTAAGAAATAGAAAAAACATATTTGATAAACGGTAAAGAGCAAGCACGGGAGAGAGGGAGGAACTGGGGGAAATAACTCCGATCTAATCACCATGATTGGGAAAGTTGGAAGAGCAGAGTGTGTGGTAAGGTGCAAATTAAAAAAAAAAAAAAAGAGTGCTTCCTGTCAAGCAGAAAACCAACCTGAGGACTCTGCTATGTGCAAACATACTGCAAAAGATGTCGCTTTTCAATTTATTTTGCTGAAATTGACCAGGGAGTTCTTTAAACCACCTGTAAGTCTGAGCAAATGTGCTCTGTTAAATTGAAAAGGAACTGGATAGATGTTTATGCCTATTAGACGTGGTGTTGTTTTTGACTGATTTACTTGAGAAATTTTTGGAAAGCTGAGAAGAAATGAGCAAGGCTGATTATGGATAAGAAATAAGACGAGTTTATGAGGCATGTGAAATTGGTCAAGTGACCCAAGAGGCAGAAAGAGGAAATCACAAGTCCAAGAGGAGTTTTGAAACATGAAACACATTTATTTGTTCCACCAGATAACATAAGAAACAATTCTGACTAGCACTCTCCACAGACAGATCCCAACACCAGTTCAAACACAACACAAGTCAATCCCATCAATGACAACAACTGACACACTAAGTGGGCCTCTGCTTAAATACTACTGGATGTGTACTATAAGCAGATTCAAAGAGACTTCTTACATAAAACCCTTTCCTAAATTATTTAAAATCTCCATCCACATTAACAAACCACCATTGCCCAATAAATACAAATAAACAGCAATCAATAAATACATAAAGTTGTAGTTAAAAGGTTACATCAGACTGAATCTATGGACATTAATAATAAATGTCCCTTAGCAAGGGAAAACTTAACCAGACACTTTTGATGAAATCAACAGCTGGATGGTTGAAACTTGGACACAGTTGGGTGTTCCAACAGGATGATGAGCCCAAGCACATTGCAAATGGTTTTGGAATGCATAAAGCGGCCTAACGTTAAGCTTCTGGAATGGCCTTCCTACACCCCCAACCTCAACCCTACTGAAACTTTGTGGACTATGCTTAAGAGCTTGGTCCTCGTCAGGTAACCAATTTAAATGAATCCAACAAATTCAGTAGGGAATTCAGAATCCATTCAGAACTATACCAGACGCGTGTTGATGACTATCAAAAGGTGAGGTGGCTGGCTGAAGCGCAACTTGCTAACCAAATATTAGTGAGCATTCTTTTGACCCTGTCTGGATTAGAGAAAATCCTAAATAAATTAAAACTTGTGCATTTCTAATTTTTTAAAGTCATTAAAGATGTATGCTGCGATATAATTTTACCCTGGAAAAAGAACAGTTTAAAGAAATCACTAAAAGCCCAGACTCACCATGACATTAATGCCCATAATAAATATATATAAAGCTTTGACTCCAATTGTACATCTAACCAGTAAAACCAAAGACCCTGCTACCTAAAATCCACTTGATGTTGTCCTCCCAGAATTAATAAAAGGTTGCAACCAAAGAACTATTTTGCCCGAACACCCTGGGAGTTAAGTTTCTTCAGTAGATGAATTAAAATATGCAGCCTTTACTGGCTTATGTTAGCATAAGCCTTTTTATTCAGCCGGCATCTAGCAAACAATAAATCATACTGTCACGGTCCTGGGTCAGTGACCCAGTGTTTTGAGTTTCTTGTGCCTCTGAGTTTTCTGTATTATGTTCTTAGTTCTCGTTGTTGTCCTAGCTTGTTCTTTAGTGTAGTGTCTTAGTTTGGTGTTCTTGTATTCTGTTTAGTTCTCTGAGTATTTAGTAGCTGCCCTCTGTGTTTCTTAGTTGCTGTCTCCCCTAGTCTAGTTTGCATCTTTGCTAATTCCTGTTTTACTTTGAAGGTCTGTGTCTCATGTGAGTGTATCCTACTTTGCTCCCTTGTCTCGTCAGTTCTGATTTCTCCCAGCTGTGCTCTCCTTCTGTGTCTCATTCCCCTCGTTACTTCCCATTGTATTTAAACCCTGTGTTTCTCTGAGTCAGTATCGCGTCGTCCCTCATGCTGTGTGTGATTCTCCCCATGTCTTCTGGTATGTGTTATAATTAGCTTTTCCCAGTTCAGTTTTGTATTGCTTGTGTTCTATTTTCCAGCAATAAAGCTGTGCTTTTGAGTTCAAGTTCTGTCCCCGTGAGTTTGCGTTTGGGTCCAATCCCTGCCTGCCACACAGCGTTTCATGACACATACATACAATATGTTTTACAGTCAAGTGGAACAACCCTGCCCCGTATCACTCCCGTGATAATGTGACAATTCAACAAACAAACAATACATGTATTTTAATACACAGTGTGTGAGTCTTATTTACCAATATTCTATTACTGTATGTGGCAATTATAGTCGTCAGTTTCGATGATCAGTATTTGTGTAGCAGTTACTCAGATCATTAGTTGCAGTTTATGAGAATGGGAACTTGTCCTTACAAGGCAACTGTGACCATGTCAGTTCGGCCAAACTGTTGAACTTTATGAAGCAGCACAGGTACTATTATCTGCTCCAATTCATCATGCAAATGACAGAGAAAGTGGAGGAGGGGAATCCACACCAGGCCATGAGTAAGATGGACAGAGATGAAGTGAGACAGGGGTTAAAACACAGGAAGTGAGAATAGGATGACCAGAGTAATTTCCCACTTTTAACACCACCATTTACCTTCTTCACCCTATAACACACGCTGAATATGAAATCCAAAAATCACAGTTCATTTACTAGCTTTTAGCTTTGATTTTCTCTCAGACTTGTATGTGTTGCCAGTAATAACAGTGTGTTGTTGTTAATCTAGATGCATATGAGTGATTTACAGCCTGAAATTGCTTACCTGCCTGCTCCCTTTTTTGTCCTGATTGACAGACTGATGGCGTGATTGAGATCTTCTGGCAAAGCAAATAGCAGTTGACCTGAAATAATTTGCATAATTCCTGGTCTGCCTAGAATCACTGTGATTTGTTGGCCAGTCTTTAGAAATAGATGGAGATAGGTTAATGCATTTCCTTCTCGACAAACCACATTTGAACTAAACAGAAAAAGCTGCTTCTGTCAGAAAGAGTTGGATTTTGGTTTTATACTATAAATAAAGGCAAACAACGGTCCTAATCTTGGAGGAATCTATTAAATTTGTGATTTATTGCTCTGGTTGCAGATTCTAAATCAAAAGAACTACAAATGTTGCACCATTATAACCCTGTTGGTGTTGCATGGCAGGAGTTTTTTGTTTGTTTGTTTGTTTTTTAAATATACTATATACAGACAGCAGAGTACATTTGATTAGAAGCCACAGGATCCTGAACTCTGACTTCTCATCCATGTTGATTTAAATTTAACACAACAACTGAATAAAATAAACCTGCTGGATTTGCCAGAATGTGCGATACAGGCAGGAAGTACTGAAGAATGAAGTGTATGGCTGCTGCCATTTTCAAGGTCATGAACAAACAAAATCACTCTAACTAAAATGTAATCGTGGTGTTTTATGTGATGAATGTGGGAGCATTCTTTTTACAAAACATAGGAGTACAGGAAAGATACCACACAAAACTACAAAAAACCCACGAGTGACACTGTGAACATACACAGACAAAAAAATAGTATGAGATAAAACTAAACATGTACTTGATTTTGCTTTATGAATTTATGTGCATAAGGCTGCTTTTCCCTCTCCAGTTAGAATGAAATGGGCATAAATATATTAGTTTGCAGTGCAGTTAATACTTAATAGACCTTTTAACAGAATGGATGGCAATGAACACATTGTGTCACATGGGCAAAACCCTCCAAAAGCATCAGAGCATTTGTCACCATGAACAACTGCTACATATGGCTGTGGATATTCATAGAAGCTGTACCATTAATGTAAAACATTTGTAGCGCTCGCACTTTAAAAGATCTCATAAAGTATTTAATACTTGATGATAAAATGAAAGGATAGTTATCACTAAAACTAGGAAACTGCGTGTGCATGTCATGTATGTCCATGACTTGCACAAATTCTCACTACTACCTAATTCTTTTATAGAAACTGGATGATTTGTGGACTATCATATGCATCTGGTTTCAGGTTTTGCATTTAAACTGTTGGTTAATAGTATTACACGTGTATTGTTGAAAAATTAACACTGAGAAAAGTTAATGATCTAGTTTACTTCATGCATTTAAGTGTCATTGTAAAGTGGAGACACTCTCAAGTTGATTATGAGAGTCCAGTCAAGTAAAGTCAGACCAGAGAGGTGTACTAATACTAGTTTCGTAGAGGAAGGATTTCACAAAATTTTTAAACCCCATTGACTTGTATCACAGTTGTGATTATTAACTTTCTCTGTTAAGCAGAGCTTCGTGCTTCTGGCTCTGTGCACACTCACATAAAAATGGGCCATTGGTGGGTCACATGACATTTCTTCCACACAAAATAATCTCTGTGAGTGCTGCTTATTCCAAGCAGAGACATTATCAGATGATGATGATAAAAATCTATAAAGCCCATAAAAAAAAAACCTAAAAGTAAAATGTAACTGTCGCAAATAAGAGACGAGATTAATGCTTCAGAAAATCATTAATCTGGCGCTTTAGCGCACAGAGCAGTAAAATAAACAATTCCAATGCGAGTTAATCATTTTATTGCTGAGTGCGCTCTCAGCACTGCTGTCTGTTTCTACGCTGTTGGCTGCACATTAGACTTCTGAAACTTTAAACTGGATACGTTTGAACATTAAAGGTTACTGTCCCATAGCCCAATAAAGGAGACATGGAAATTTGTCAACAGATCAAAGTGAAATTACTTTCATTCACTGAACAGGTAATATTGGTGTGTGTTCTGTCTTCTAGTAGCTGCAATTCCAGCAGTGTAAAATAGACTTAGCAGCAGATTAGGATCAGTTATAATGGCATTTATACATTTTTAGCATCACTAAATTAATTTATGCACCTTCCTGTGATATTGTGGTGTGCACTTCATTTGGTGGTGGTTTTAGTAAGGTGTGGCTTAACAACTTCCACATATAAAACAGATCTGCCAACAGAGAATCTATAATGCACTTAATGTAAAACATGGTGTAAATGAAATGTTAAAGTTACCACTATGACTTAGCCAGGTGAGAAAGGAGCCTCTTTCATGATACAAAAAAAAAAACCCTCTGATTTTAAGCTTAGCATAGCTAAGACACTAATCTCACTTCATAGTACACCCCTCAGGTCTGTTCCATTAGGATTCAATCAGTGTTTACAGCTGGCAGATAAAGTTATAGTGTGTGTGAAATTTAGAGATTTTAGTATTAATAAATATAAGAAAGATTTTTAAACAAGATTTAATATTTATTATCATGGTTACTTAGGATACACTAATGCCTGGGGGCACTGCATCTGGTTTGTGTGTTTTTTCATAAAAAAGTAAATGGGGCTTTTATTAACCTCAGTTGTAGAAGGCTGGCAGATCTCTGTTTTGAAAAGTAGATGTACGAAGTCGATGCTTGTTGTGCTGCTGTGCTCTTGTTAAAGTTGTTTGGTTCACACAAACTTAAGTCCTTTCATTTTTTTAATTAAAAGCACCCAGCATTTCGCACCCACACATACCTATCATTTCTCAACAAGCCTTTTAGTCATCACTCAACAATAATCAGGGCTCTAGAGTGCGACCAATTTGGTCGCAAATGCGACCAAATTTTTCAGTGGTGCGACTAAAAAAAATATTTGGTTGCACCTGTGCGACCAACTGTTCGGGTAGTAAAAAAAAACAAAAAAAACTGCAACCTTCCCTGTGGTCAACAACAGACACACATTATGCCCCTATCGTGGACTAAACCAATCAGAGATAGTAAGGGGCGGGACCTGCCCTCTTTGTCAGGCTTTCTGTGAATGTACCTGTTGTGTCCTACCTTTCACAAGCTCTTGTTTGTCCCCGCTCAAGTTGCATTTGTTTGGATAGCATTTAAAAGCTTTCTGTTAACTGTCAACTTTGCCTCCTTACCTTAACGTTGCAATCCACACACTTCATTGTTACAACAAGAATCATTAAAGATAATCACTTCAACAAGTCCTTCAACTATTTTATTTGTGCAGTAAATGTTTATTAAATTATTCTGTATCTCCAACTCATTCCAGCTGTGGGATATGGATAATATAATTAATCACTGTGTATCAACACATGGCCATCAAACTTAGAGGCTTTGATGTGCCTCATCAACCACTTTTTCTATTGCAGCATTCTAAAAATTGGTTCTCATGATCAGTGGGATACCACAACTTCAAACAAGATTGTTAATGTCTTTAGATTTATTACTGCCCATATGTCTTACTGACAGCCTTCTGTGGGTTTAGATAAAGTTAGAGCCCTGAATAGAAGTTAGAGTGGAGTTGGAAGATAATTTTTACACTGTCACACCTCCATAAATACTAACTACAAACTCACAGAGGAAACAAAAAGCATGAAGACACCAGTTCTTTAAAATGCTTTTCGCCAAAGAATTCCCAAAAGTTCCAGAGACAGTCCCTAAGGATGACATTGCATCATTTTGCCTAAATAATCACCTTGTATGGAGTAGGGGCAATGGGTGGAATACTGGTTTATTGGATTTTATGGCTATAATAGGATTGTATTGGCTGTCTAAAATCAATTTGAACCAGAAGAAAAAAGATGGAAGCTCTTCAATAAGCTGTCCATCAGTGACTGATTAAGGACACTGAGGCTACACATGTGAAATGAAACACTGTTATTAAAGCTGACTTTCTACTCCCTCTTCAAAATAGCACATATTTAAATTGTAGTCAAGCATGTTCTGTTATAGGTTGCTAACCTTTTTTGCCTTTAGCGGTAAGTAATAGCAAAACACATCAGATATGCAGCTGTTCTAATTGCCATCACAGCAATTTAGTTACATTGGGAAATAACAACTTCAAAGAAAAGAAAGCCAAAGAGAGACACAGAAATGAAGAAATAAGTAAATAACCAATATTTTGTGACTTTTTAGTGCTTTTCTGCCCAAACATTTTAGCTAAAATATCACAATTTATTCTAGCTGCTTCTATAAACCATCAAGCTTTATGCAGCCTTAACCAAATCCAATGGCTAAAAATCATTACAAAGTGCATTCGTGGATGTTATACATTCATTTGGCATCAATTTTCATTGATCCAGTGTTGTGTTGATTGATCCTCAATGACATTCATGCACAGGCATGCCTAAATGTTATATAATAGGTACTTTTGAGTCAAAGCATTAAAAGGCATTGAATAATCAGAGCCAGGTCAATATATTCACCCCTGATCTGTGACTCCTTTCCATAAGTATTGATCAGTAAAACCACAGCGTGGCCAAATGTCTTTGCATGGATGACTGTGAAAAACTGAAAAAGACCATCACACCATAGACATCAGACCATGGACGACGGAACCACAACTGGAGATGTTTGTAATTCATCTGTTGGAGCTGTTACAGCAAGGACAACACAAAAACAGGACATGGCTTGATATGCACATACTGCAACATCGTGTAACTCTTGTGCACAAGCTAACATTTACTGTAGTCTTCCCACAGAAATTTGGCCAGGACCCAGAATCAATGTCAGACTGAATGCTGTCAACAACTTTGCATCAAAGGTGATGTGTTTAAGCTCAGTCAAAGTCTTCCACTGAGTGTTTCTCAGTTTTTAAAGTGCCATTCAAAGTAGTAAAGTCACTTTGATATTTTCTACTACTGCCACATCTTCCTTTTCTTTCCTGTATTTACCCTCATCCACTGCGGCGTGCACCGCTTCGACAATACTTTAATCAGCTGCTCCACTGCTCAGTGAGCTCAGAGCTCCTCTGTGGCCTATATGTCCTTGTGTCACACACACAGCCTCATTCACCTAAATCACTGCACTGCCATTTTCTGACAGACACATTCTCACATCACATAGCTGAGTGGAAACATGAGCTGCCCACTGCTCTCAGGGCAGAAGGTGAAAACACACACACACACTCACACACAGTTGAGGCACATACTCTATACTTCATCTTGAACAGCCTCTGGCACAAACGGCCGACTTGCAGCATATGGAGATTCCATGTTCATTTTCAGTCAGGGAGCTTGACCCAGGCCTCCTGGACCTGACAGTGAAGCGGCTGAGATTGTAATCAGTTATTCAAACACATAATATGGAAACAAGGCCCACAGAGGCAATCTGCCATTTCCTCGTGAAGTCACCTCACAGTAGACTGCATATGTTAAATGTTAAGTCAGAATATGCCTGTCATTATTTCCCCCTATGCTTCAGGGACACAGCAGTTTGCAGCTGCTGACCTCTGAGGTTCCCTCACTCATACCTGACCTGGCAGTGACTCACCGATCTCACAGCTCTCTCCAGAGAACCCCTGAGGACAGTAGCAACTGTAACCATCCCCTTCCTGCAGGCAGCTTCCACCATGGAGGCAAGGATTGGTCTGGCATGGATTACTCTCCACTGTCAGGAAAGAAAACAAGACGAGGGAGAAGTTAACTGAATTTATCAGGTATATTTCTATAGATAGAGAGCATTATAAAAGTGTCTTCACAAACTATAACAGGCAATGTGCCCGCATTATACCTCTGTCATTACCCTTACTGAGCTCATTTTTGGCTCCTCTCTGGCAGGGATAGAAGAAGAGCATAGGCAGACAGTATGTCTCAGACTCTATGACTTTCAACAAGGTGACGGATTGGCTGTTGTTGTGTCTGTCATGCCCCTATTTATCATGAATGATAGTAAAATGGGGCACACCAGAAGGACAGCATGCTAAGTTGACTGTCCCACATCTCAGGTCTTACTGATGAGACAAGGTCCTCATAAATTAGCTGATCATACTCTAGTCATCCATACTGATGCAGGGACCTATTTCTATGGCCCATTAGTGAGTTGCCGAGAAGGTAATAAACGCATTTTACGTTGGTGGGCTATAACTCTGTGCCTTTTCATGGGAAATGTTTTGGCAGATGAATGGTGGAGATTGAGATTAACTTGTAATTATTGAACTTATATTTTAGTATGGGACAGAGGGAGGAGAAAATTTGACAAGGACAGTTAGAGCACAGAATGATCATCAGGATTTTTTATTCTGTGTGCAAAGGACTGTAGGGAACTGCCTAGATTAAGTGTCTTTTTATTATCCAATCCTGATAGGATTGCAGGCCCTGACACAATATGTCAGGGCATCTAATACACTGCATCTTCTCCATAATAACACCCAGGCTCACTTAATGATGTATGAGCATAGAGATGCTGTGCACAACACAGAGTACACTTGGTCTAAAAGTGTGGGAACACTTGCATTGGTGGGTGCGTTACTGTCTTTATACATGTGCACATCTGGAAGCATATGTGTGTGAATATCTGGATGTTTCTCTGACCCTGACTCATTGCATGCACACGAGATATAATGTGGCCGCGTGTTCAATTTTCTGTGAAACATGGTGATAAACTCCTGCTGTTGCAGAGGGGCTGCTGTTGATACAGCGGGCAGGGGCAATGATGGAAATGCTGGCTTTGAAAATACATAAAAGTGATTCGCCGAATGAGAAAAACCATTAGAGACAGGCTCATTTCTTAATTCAGCAGTGGGGAGGAAAAAGCAACACTGTACGTGATTTGAAAACATACATTGCTTAAAGGTTAATGACGTGCTGATGGAAATGGGGAAATCTCTAAGTACTAGTAGTGTATGACAAAGTGAAAACACACTTAGGATATGGTCAATTTGAAGGCTTGGTTGGGTTTGAAAATGTCGGGTAAAGAAAAATTGCGGAAATGAAGGAAAGAGGTAAAGGACAGACACCTTCTGAGTTGTTATCTGTCTATCAATTCATCCACCAGGGCTAAAGGTAAATTGGTAATGTGGAAATGGTGGTTAGCCGCCATAAATACCAGTGCACATGTAACACACATGCATTTAGCTTCAAAGCGAGTGACTTGAAAGTCAATAATGTTTCATACTTCAAATAAAAAAAAAATAAAAAAGGAGAAATGCATAGAATTCTTTTTAATGGAAAATTAGGGATAAATAATCAGTGATGAATAGTAGTGACGATAATGTTTTTTATTTCAGCTCGGCACAGATTCTATTGAACTTTATTCTCTTGACCTCTCTTGAATAGAGAGAAATCATAGTGCCTCAAAGCTAATATTAACTTAACCCAATTCCAATTAAGTTAGGATGTTTTGTAAAATTTAAACAGAATGCAATGATTTGCAAATCTTAGAAATCCACATTTAATTTAAAAAAATGTAATTCATTGTAAAATGTACTTTTTTACATTTTACATTGTATAATATAAATAAAACCATTAACTGGAATTGGGGGCGAAGCAAATGTCCTTCGCAATGTTGTTGTGCAGTGTTTGAAGGTATCAGTATCAGCGAGATACCCTTATGGTATGCACTTCAAATATAAAAGAGCTAATAATAATTGTCTAATTCCCCATAAAAAGTATCGTCTGCTCGTATTAAAACCAAATTTATATGCTAAGGTAGAGATCAACCTGGCTGAAGCAAGACTTCAAGTATACAACTTTATATTAGAGCACCAACAATTTACTGGTTGGCCCATATTGGCTATATGTTGTTAGTAAATGCCTTTCAGTATCAGCATCTATAATTGCTGATAAAGCAAAAATTAAAAAAGTAAAGAAGAGACAAGACACATCCTTAAACTATTGTTAGTGCTGATGTTCCATAGTTTGAAGGTAGAGATTTTCTGCAGTTTCCCTGTTGGTAACACAGTTTGGAACGCCTCAAAAAACAACGACTAGCTGATCCCAGCAGAGATTGGCCGAGTATTAATGGAAAAATAAATATGCAAGACAAATGTTAGGGAAATCTGTTTATGTTTCATATGTTTGAAAGAAAAAAAGACAGTCTAATATGTTGGAGTTTTAAATATCTATATGGCTTCTTCGACAAACCTCTACATGTTATCTTTTAAATGTTTACATTTAAGTTGCAATGAAATAAACCAATGGTCTCTTTCCCACTTAAATAAACTGCTTGAGTCACACTTACTCAAACTTTACCACATACTGCCAAAAATAGGTCTACCATTTGATTATCTTTGTCAGTTTTGGGGCATTCAATCAGTTACACAAATGTCTCAAGTTACTGGTGCAGTAGAAAAGGTAGCGATGCACACAAAGTAACTGGCAGCTGAGGACCAGGTTATCAGTGAAAAAGGCTTCAGAACCCAAAAGGCAAACTCCTTATGACTATACCCCCATTCAGTCAAACCACAGAGTGTATCACTATAGATTTGGCTTGTGGTGCTGTTGGAATTAATGTCGCACAAGGCTCTTCTTTGCAATCGTGAAAAATTAGAGTGACAGATCTTCAAAAGTAATCCATAAGCTCTTTAAGATATCAGTGAATGGCATTGCCAGCTGATAGGAAAAATTAGAGCAAAGCTTGTGTGTGGCAGCTGTGTTTATTCATGTATATGGGAATGTATGCATTTATGCCTTAAAAACCTCATAAATGAATTCCTATTGGTTCAATTTTTGCCACAAAAGAAATGATTTCTTGCTATAATTAAAGTAGTTCTAGCAAAATTGCCTTAATAATGAGTTTAAAAGGACTTTTCCTCTACCAGCAGTGATAAATGGTGGCAGTGCAGTCTATGGTAATACACAGACAAGGAGCTGAGCTGTAGCAGAATAGAACATTGATCCAATCTGCAGACAATTAGTAACGACTTATTACACACAAATGAGACCGTGTTCTTCACCATCTGTCCACAAACAATAGCCTGCAGACTTGGTGCTGAAATCATAGGTATGGATTGAGTACAGGAAAGTTTCAGTACACATCAAGGTTCTGCTTGAATGTTTAAGAAGACACAAAGCCAGCCCATTGCATCTAGTACACTGTTAAAAAAAACATCTTAAAAAAACTGTAATATTCTGGCAGCTGGGGCGCCAAAATACTACCGTAAAATAACAGAAAATAACTTCCTCATGAAAATACAGTTATTTTCAGTAATGAAAATACAGTTTGTTACGCTAATCTCACATGGGATTCTGCCTTTTCCAAGTGCTTTTAGACATCAAATTAGGAACATTTTAACGTGATCAAACAATGAAATTACCTATAAACAAGGTCAATGAATGTGGCAATATGAATCATAATACGTAAATGTACAGAAATATACAGTTAACAGTTGGTTTAAATAATAATGGATTGCATGCCCTGGGAGAGACTGACAGAGGCGAGGTTGCCATATCGCACCATCGGCCCCTCTGGCCATCACCAGTAGGCGAAGAGTCTTGACCACAGACACAATACCGAGAGTGTCCGAGCCGGGGCTCGAACCGGCAACCTTCTGATCACAAGGCAAACTGCCAACTCTTGAGCCGCAATTGCCCTAAATAGCAATGATAATAATACTTATGTGATGTAACACAAGGTTATAGGAATCATGTTATATACTTTTCCACACACTCATCCCCCCTCCCTTTCCAAACGCCTTCGACGCTTATTCCCCTCTGATGCTGACGGTGGATCAAGGAGACCAGCGTACAGGCTGCAGGCCCGGATGTACTGTCTAAATCGGCTGTCTCTCACCCTTTACCCACCCCTGCTTGCTTGTCATGTGTTTCTTTGGTGTGTTAAGAGTTTTTTCATGTGCTATGTGCAGAGGTGTTTTTTTCTGTTCTCAAACTGATCACCCTGTTGGAGCTCAGTCTGGGGGGAGTTGTTTTTTTCTCCTTATCTTTCCTCATGTGGTGCATTTTCCATTGTTATACCTCTCTGACCTGTCTTCCCCATGTGATGTTTTGTGTAATGTATGTATGGTCGGAGGGTAAGATGGCGGCGCCATTGCGTGCAATAGGTCGGCAGCCTTATGAAATTTCCCCTTGTGGGACTAATAAAGGTATATCAAATCAAATCAAATCCATAGCATTACATTTGAATTCAACAGTTCAATCTTTCAAATAACGGACATATATTTGTGAAATTTCCCCTTGTGGGACTAATAAAGGTATATCAATATATCAATATATCAATAAAATTATGTTTTATTGCATTACAGTGATTTAACGTTAATTTACATTTGAAATGTGAAATCACAGTCTATTTACCTAACTTTAATGATATTCTAGAAGAACAGAACAAAACTGTAAAATGCACAGTAAAATACTTTTATATTAGGATTTTTTCCTACAGTACAGCCATACCCACGACCTTGTGGTTGTTCACATTCATTGGCCGATGCTTAGCGTCATGTTATTATGTGTCCCAACATCCAATGGCATGTCACATTGTTTTCATGGCCACACCCTCACCCCAGGTGCAGAGGCCTATTTCTGTTCAGGAATGTTGTGAATACTTTGAGATTTATATTAATTGCAATTCCTACCTCTACATTTATTTTTTAAAATATATAATTAGCACAGAGTGGCCGTGCAATGTTTTATATGTTTTTTTTTAGTTTTTATTCCTATTAATTATATTTTCACTTGTTACCTCTGAATTATTGAATCAGACCTAGATGACATGAAATTTTCAGCAAAATTATAATTCAAATACTCCTTAAATTATTGATTATTCTCATTAATTTTTGATCATTTTATATATTTTTCCATAGTATTAAATTTGAATTTAACAGATCATTCTCTCACATAACAGACAAATATTTGTGAAATTATGATACATTTCTGAATGTATTTTTACAATCTAAATATGCATATGTACAAAAAATATATTTAAAAAAGAAGTAAATTGTGTTTTACTATATTTACAGTAATGATATGTTATTTTACCTTTGACATGTAAAATTACAGTCTACTTATGTAAATTTAATGATATTCTAGAAAGACAGTACAAAACTGTAAAATATACAGTAAGATACTTTGACATTACTATTTTTTGGAACAGTGTACTTGTGGGCATGTCTGTACACGTATATTAACTGCGGTTATTATATAATTGGAAAACAGTTTTTAAAAAGTATGAGAGGGAGGAGATAAAGCCCCTGGTCCGTGACACAGATGGGAGGAGAAGATAGAAATTCACATTTATTAAAGAGAAGCACAAGTATGAGAAAATGCCAACTAGAGAGGGACAGAAAGCCACAGAGAGAACTGTCATACATTTCTTCCTCTCTTAATGCTGCTAGCTTATGATTAATTACACACTGGTCTTTAAATAGGTCGCTCCTTCTATCCTTTCTGTGTGTCTTTCTCCTTCTGTGCCGAAGACCGAAGAAGAAAGATAGGAGGCTAGAGTACGAAAAAAGACAAGGGGAAAGATAGAGAAACTTGTCCCTGACATAGACACACGGAAATAGGCAGATATAGCAAAAGAGAGACATTTTCAGCCTTGCAGGGTTTCAACTTCCAGGGCTAAGGTCTGCGGTGTGACACAAATTCATACTCACAAAACAGATAATGTAAAGTCTTCATCCCTGACAATGAGCAGATATTGCAACATCTCTTCATTCCTCTGCAGAGTTTTATGAAATATGTTCTGCTGGGTGACATTTTACTGCTCCATTGGGTCATCTTTAGTTTTTTTCTAAGCCTCTCAAGAGAGAGATTATCTTAGCGTTGTGGCATATTTGGGAAGCTACTCCTCGATGTGTGCTCGTACACACACAGGATTTAGAATGGACCATAAAAGAGGATTGCACTTGGGGAAATGTCTCAAGTCCTATGAAGTCTGAGGCTGAGTGGTTAGCAAATTCATCTGAATGGAAGCCTGCTGAAAAGGTTGTGCTGACAGAAACACTGAAGTCTGCATGAATAAATGTGTGACACGCACACCCACATGTGGCAAAACTGCACACATATGCACTTACATTTGCTGTATATACGCCTGCTTATCACCCACCATTTAGCTGTGCTTGGACTCAGTGAACCTTGTAATAGCTTTGCTGAGACATAGATCATACCTCAGCCTGTTCAAGTGTTCCCCCTCTCTGAGCGTGATAAGCCATCACCTAGGCCCAAGAAAGAGCTGGCCCATAAAACTTTAATGCTACAATACATTCCGAAAAGGTACCGAAGCACACAGAAATGTTAGAGCCAGATGAATGCCAGGGCTAAACTGCAAAGTATGGGCTTCACTAGAGTTGTTGTCATCACTGTGGCAGCTCATCTGTGTGTGCAGTGTGAAATATTTATATAGTCACTTGTTCAATGGCCACCGTGAACATCTATTTTATCACAAGTTCATTTTTTGTATATGAAAGTGGCAACATCTGTGCTGTATAACTCCAAGAATTCCCCACACTTGGGGAGTCTAGAATTTAAAATAGAGTAAAATACGCAAAAAACTAGAAATGTTGAAACAATGCTGCGGACACGCAAGAAGAAGAGGGCAAAACGTGACTTCCTGGCGATGTTTCAGAAACGATGTGCACGTCAAAAAATTAAAAACAATGTTTTTAATTTTTAGGTGCAGACTTGCTGAACTTCATAGTCACACCTTTTATGGTATACAGACACACAGGAAATGAGAAAGCAATGAAAGCCCATTTAACTTTTAGGGATCTCACACCTAAGTTCTAATCATTCTTATCTTCTCCTTAATACTTCTAGTGTTTGCACAGCTCAGCAATGAGTACTAGGCCAGATTGTATAAAACTAGAAGTGCTCTTTAAGATAATTAGGTGCGGCATGACTTTCCATGATGAAAAATACACCCATTGTAAAAAGTTGGCTCTACTGTCTGCTCTGCCAAAGTCTACGGTTCAGTCAATAATCCGTATGACCTATATGACTTCAAATTTCCATCTCGCCTCTGACAGGAATGACATAGAGACTCACATGTCTGAACATTAGCCATGTATCAGTGTCCCCTGGGCAGGAAAGTCACTCAGTGCAGATCAGCCACAATTACTGCCACTGCAAGCTGAATACACACTGGGGAAATATAAAACCGCTTTGTGTTGAAATATAGATAACACGTCTCTCTAGCACAGAGATGCAGACCCCAATGCAATCTTAGATTACTTCAAAGTGATTGATTTACAGAGGTGAGCTACACAAAGGTGGAAAGGGAAGGTAAGAAAGTGGAAAAGGGCAGAAGAAGAGATAGAGCGAGACAGAGGTTAAGTTTACTTGTGGGTAGTGCAGCTCTCGCCTCTTACTGATGTCGGTGCCCCAACCGTCAATTTAATGCACCCAAGAGCTGTCGGTCTGCAGTCTGGAGCATTACACTAAACTTCTCAGGCCTACAAGTTAAGGGATCATGTACACAACAGCCAGTCTCAACTCCCTGGGAAAAAGCTGCTTCCTGCTCTCCCTTTACCAGTCTAAAGCAGTGGTACACAAGATACGTGTGAAGACTGGTAGTTTTAGAAGAAAATTAAATATGGTTTAACTGAATGCAATTCATTCCATCCATCCATCCTCTTGTATTTATCCAGTTAAGGGTCATTAGGGAGCTGGAGGCTATCACAACTGTGGTTTTCAGGTTTTAAAAATTATCTTTGTACTTCCTCTTTCTTGGTGAAATGCTATATAATTGCAATATTTTCACTTCCTATTGGTTACTCTATTAAAACAAGTGGGGATTTAAAAATATAATCTCATGGTTTTAACGAAAAGTCAGTTGCATCTGTGCTACAAACTGAACAATGTAAATTTTGCACTTTACTCTTGCCAGCTACCAAGCTATTGCATACAACTATTTTCAGAACAGTCCCTGGTAGACCTGTTCTGATCCTATGTACTTGTGTGATTTTACCACTGACCCCAAGGTCAAATACCAATTTTGTTTTCAAATGGCCTGACTTTTGAGTGGAGGATCATTGGTGGTAAAAAATGCTGGATCTCCAGCTATGACTCAGAAACCAAACAGCAGTTTTTGCTTCAAAATTCTACTTTTTTCAAAACTTAGAGTGATGTGTCAAGTCAAGGGCTGGGACCAGGACCATTCTTTGCTATTTTTTCAACTTTCCAGATGTTGTGCGCCTCCAATTTGTCCCTCGGTGAGATTATCAAAACTGACTTCTTGTATAACATCCTGTGGCCTTTGATGGGGAATATTCAGCAGAAAACACCTGACCTGCTGCATATGCCATCATTTTTTGATCATACCAACAACTTCGGCTTAGTGTCTACCTGGGAGGCAAATGCCAGTGCATCCCACACGGAGAGGCGAAGGTGATAAACAGAAGACATTTCAGTGTACAGAACAGATTCAGTGTAATACACCATAAATGGTGCAAGGCAATATAGCAGGACTGCCAGTGGCAAACCTAACAACAGAAGCTGCTTAGTAAGCTGCTTGAACATACACAAAAAAAATGACCTCGAAGGGATAATCAGCTAAATGTTAATTATGGATAGTTGCATATGCAACTATGGACGTGCAATTTTCAGCTACTGAAGGGTTTGTTTTGTAACACCAGGCAACGTCTAGTGTTGTTATCCATATGACCTCCAGGTACGGGCCAAAATGTGGTTGTTGTGGACGTTTTTTCAATGGCAAACTTCAACTCATTATAGAGATTGTTTTTATACTGCTTCTGAAGGCTCTGTAGTCCCATGTGTCCAAAGAGTGGAGGGCATGTTTCCTGTACACAAAAAGTTGTGTGTGAAGGAATGCAGTGATCAGCGGACATCTCCAAGATTTTGTGGGCTCTTAAGCTAAAACAAAAGTGAGCAGCTGCATGGTGGATTTCGACCAGATATGTCCCCAGCTTCTCACAGACAGTTTGCAAAATGTGCACATCAACAAAGACTGTCGAGCAGATAGTCCAGTTCATACATACACTTGTATAAACTCCATCGCAACTTGTCTGTCCTGCTGCCGATCACAACAACATTGACTTCCTCTTTCAAAGCTCTTCACAATAAAACAGGGTACTCATAAAAAATAATCATATATAGTGCAAAAGCTCTTTTAAACTTAGTAAACACATTGTACTCCTTCTAAAAGGAATTTCAAAAAGTTTTTCTAAATACTAAATACTATTATTATTTTATATTTTAACATGGATCTCAATGTTTTTAATCTTTCAACACATTTTAATAAAGTTTTAGCCTGGTTACAAACAATTAAGTTGATTTATTCAACAAATAAATAAACCAATTAAGGAAAAACAAGAAAATGTAAAATAAGCACAAAAAATAAATTGGCCAACACGTAATAAATTGTTTTTGTTTATAAATAATCTGTTCTTTTGTGTTATTTTTCAAACAATAATGTTGATATTTATAAATAACAAAATCCAATAAAAAAATGATCTGTACATCTATCCAACAGCCAATGTTTAGTGGGAAGGTAAGAAAATAACGTTATCTTAGCTAAAGTTACATATTTCATTAGAATGAATTGATAGAGTTAGATTGTCTTGATGCATGCTCAATCATCCAGGTAAGTAAATCCCAAAAGGTTGAATCTGTTCATCTGGAGAAAGCGTTTTGGGATAGGGTTGGCTTATTTGAAATATCATCTTACCAACATCAAGATATCGTGTTTTGAGTTAAAATAATATTCACTGACGGACGTTATCGTCTTACCCCTGTTTCCCTGAAAGATACCATGAGGTTTTATATTAAAAAGTTTTACCCACACTAGACTTTTGCGGCAATGGTAGTAAGACAACAACTTCTACAACCTCATCCTCCTTCACAACGCTGTCAAATTACCTTTTTTATTATCAGTTTTATTGAGAAACCCCTAGGGGTGGAAATGACACAGTCTGCATTTAACTGGAAGACCAAGGGATAGCAATCAGGCAAATTCTGCAAAAAAAAAAAAAGTCTAGGAGCAGCTGCCTCAGAAGTGTGTTCTCTATGATTTAATGTCATTATTGAACGGCTTGTAAATGTACATCTAAATCTGTTTTTTGTCTCTCAAAAGTCAAAGGTTTCAATTGTCAGTGTTAATCTATAAAACACCGGAAAGTTCTTTGTGCAAAGTCACATTGTCAATGTAGTGATAAAACTGATTAGGGTAGGTGAATGTAAAGGCCAAAAAAGTGTGAAGTCATTTGTAATTCTATCGATCAGTCTCCTGACTACTGATCTCGCAGGAGCTGATTGGATGATCAGAACACCTGATGTACTTCAAAAGCTGCAGACAGAAGCCTGCACCCTTTGGGAATGTGTTCACATCTTAGAGGCAAGGTTGTTCATGGAGCAGGTGTAGTGATGTGATTACTGCACTGAGTCTGACAAAATAGGATTTATGAGCACTGCAGGGGAGGGAGAAGCTTTTTCTGTCCATCTGACCACATATGATGTCCCTTGTCTAGTTGCCGTTACACACCTTTGTGTGTCTGTGAGAGAGAGAGTGTGTACAGAGGTGAAAAGGGGTGAAAGCAACACTGGATCTAAACTGTAGTTCTAGATGTCAAACACACTGCTCAGCCATTCCACAAGTAACCATTAACAGTGCTCCATTAATTATTAATAAGAATGCTTAAAGTTGCAATCAACACTGGATTACTCAAATGACTCCTACTACCTTGCCAATATATTAAACTGTTCCAAAGTATTATTTATTTAAATCGTACGGGGATCAATTTCAGTCATATTTCAATGGGGTAAGTTAACCCTGCTGGTGTATGTGACACAAAACAGACAGAGCTTTGGAGACGCATAAAGGAAAAAAGCCCAAATAAGATGTATTACCAAATAAAAAATTAAAATGAAAAACAAGACCATATATATACACACGAGTCAAAAGGTTCGACACACCTTCTCATTTAATGGTTTTTAAAGCCACGCTTTGCTTTGATTACTGCTTTGCACACTCTTGGCATTCTCTCGATGTGCTTCATGAGGACGAGTTCCCACAGATGCTGAGCACTGAGGGCTCTTTTGCCTTCCCCCTGTGGTCCATCTCATCCTAAACCATCTCGACTGAGTTTAGGTCTGCTGACTGTGGAGTACAGGCCATCAGGGACAGCACTCCATGGCTCATTTACTTGGTCAAACAGCCTTTACGCAACCTGGAGGTGTGTTTGGGATCATTGTCTTGTTGAAAAATTAATGATGGTCCAACTAAATACAATCCGGATGGGATGTCACTGCAGGATGCTGTGGCCTTCAGTTTTGAATAGATCCCCATCAGTGTCACCAGCAAAGCACCCCCACACCATCACGTCTCCTCCTCTACGCTTCGCAATGGGAACCATGCATGTAGAGACCATCCTTTTCTGCGTCACACAAAGACACAGCAGGTGGAACCAAAGATCTCAAATCTGAACTCATCAGAACAAAGCACAGATTTCCACTGCTCTAATGTCCACTCCTTGTGTTTCTTGGCCCAAAAAAATCTCTTATGCTTGTTGCTTTTCCTTAGTCATAGTTTCTTAGCAGCTATTTGACCATAAAGGCCTGATTCGCGCAGTCTCCTCTGAACATTTGATGAAGAGATGTGTCTTCTACTGGAACTCGTAGCATTTATCTGGGCTCTAATCTGAGTGCTGTTAACTTGCAATTTCTGAGGCTGGTGACTCGAATGAATTTATCCTCAGCAGCAGAGGTGACTCTTGGTCTTCCTTTCCTGGGGCAGTCCTCATGTGAACCAGTTTCATCATAGCACTTGATGGTTTTTGTGACTGGGCACACATTCAAAGTTTTAGTAATTTTCTCCACTGACTGACCTTCAGTTCAGCAATGATGGACTGTTGTTTCTCTTTACTTAGCTGATTGGTTCTTACCACAATATGAATTCTAACAGTTGTCAAATAGGGCTCTCAACTGTGTACCAAACTGACTTCTGCACAACACAACTGATGGTCCCCACACCATTAAGAGTTCAAGAAATTCCACAAATGAACCCTGACAGGGCCCACCTGTGTAGTGGAAACTATTTCAGGTGATTACATCATGAAGCTCATTGAGAAAAGGCCAAGGGTTTGCAGCGCTGTCAATAAACCAGCAAAGGGTGGCTACTCTCAGGAATCTAAGATATAAAGCATATTTAGAGTTATTTATCAATTTTTCTTTGTGTAAATAGCAAGACAACCCGAGAGTCCATTGCAATTTTTTTTTCAAAATATAACACAAAAACAAACCCAAAACAAAAAGAGAAGCAAACAGGCTCAGATGCGTTACAGAAAAAACAATTAATTCAAACAAACTTGCACTTTCACAATACAAGAAAAAAATATATATACAAAAAGCTGAAGCTGATGAAAGTTTAGAAATCTACTTTAGCCCAATCTGGCTTTTGGTCCATTGCAAATTTAAATAAAACTTTCCACTTTCAACTTCATCTCTTTTTAACTATATTTAATTTTTTTTTCTCCAAGCAAACACATACACACACACAAGCGCGCACACACAACAACACAAAATATGAAAAAGCATGACACTTGCGATTAGCTACAGCACCAGCAGCCCGAGACAGCAGAAAGCAGCCGATGCACTCTTAGTGAGCACCTTGTGGGCCGAGCGTCACACTGAATCAGCCTGGATAGGACCGGGGAGGAGTAACATACCAGGGATTCAACACAACCCAATTCCACAGCCCTGTAAAGCGAGACTGACGAACAAATTGAGGGTCCATTGTTACAAGAGCAGCACTTGTAGCGTCTCCGATCGTGCTAAATAAATTGCATTATCTGGACTGTCAGAGTGGCAGCAAAATAATCCATCCTGGCTTATCATCACAAACACATTCGATCCACTTTGGGTTTCTTCCCCCTTCTCTTCAATTTGTCTTTGCTTTCATTTTCAGAGCTTTGTGAAATAGAATATTGAATCAACCACATCCTCCCATTTTTAACTGTCTAATAACATTTTATATACCCACAGAACTAAAAAGGGGCTTAAACACTGCCAATGATTATGAATTATTTATATTTTGACTTAAAGAATTTGCAGCGTTACACATGAAGTGATTGAACAATTCCATCAAGATGCACGGTGAATGAAAAATATGCTGTCAAATTAAGTGTGCAACGAGTGCAGTACGCTGTTTCATATTTTCAGTATTCAGTAAGCTGCACTGCAAAATGTGCCACATGAAGTGCAAGGAACATGATGGTATGCTTTGACCTTGAAATCCACAGTCCTCCTCTGATATTTTTATGCCCTTGTAGCACATGTGGTGCAAAAGATTTACAAAGGAGTTCCATGCAAATCAGAAGCAAGAGGTTGGAAAATGGTTGAATTTTGTGAGTTTCGGCATTTTCAGAATAATAAGGAGGTTTTAGCAAGAAAAAATGCTTTTGATGATTTGTTAAACATTGTTTCAAATAAGCTGTAAAACCAATTATCATTTATATTTCTGTTATATGTCATCTAATGCTGTTTGTACATGTTGACCACAGTGCTGGCATACATTGAGGATGTGCTGTCTGGCAAGGTGACAGCAGACAACAGCGGGGGCCGTTTCCTGATGGATCTGGTAAACAAAGTACCCACTATCTCACCTGAGGACTTTGAGAACATGCTCAATTCCAACATCAATGACCTGTTAATGGTGACCTACCTGTCCAACCTCACCCAAGCCCAGACTGTTCTCAATAAGAAGCTGGTGCTGCTCTGAGAGGGTTTCTTTGAAGTCATTCATATTTAATTTTTGTACCTATGTTGGACTGTGTTGGATATAACTCTTGGTGGGTGTATAGATCAGAAACATTTCACACCTAAAAGACACTGCATTTCTAACTGTGATTGTTAGAAATCATGGAGCTAAGCACTAGGTGCACATCACTGAGACACACTAGAATTTTAAATGAAATTTTAAAAGGAATAACCTCCCTTGGAAACACAGTGCGATGGTGTACATTTGTGTCTAGTTAAACTGAATCAAAAACAAAAATACTTTCTTGCTTGGTGAAGCTTATTTCCACACTTGAAAATGATGAGCCATTTCCTCACTGCGATTGACACATATGCTTAAAAGAGATGAGGCTAATGCTGAGACTGGCTGAGAAGGCAATGATTAAACTCCAAAATACTTCAGTTTCTATTCTACTTTTTCCAAATCTTTTCTGCAAAAATCTACAAATATGCCAAGCATGCTTGGAAACACCCTCACTGACTTTGGACACACGACATTTTTTTTTTTGCTTTAAATGAAAAGGAAAGGCGACACGAGCAGTTCTATTTCTATTCCTTTAGAGGACATTACACTTTTATTCGTTTCAGGGTTCTAAACCCTAAGGATAACTACTTCTTTGCCTAACCTTATATTGAATGAGTTAAACTTTAGGGACTTGTTTTTTGTCCCTGAAATCTAGTCAGGTCTCCACAATGCAACTATCTAAATGGATTTAGGTCAGAAAATTGGTAATAGAAGGGAACGCACACACACACACACACACACACACACACACACGCACATACACACACACACACACACACACACACACACACACACACACACACACACACCCACACACACACACACACACACACACACACACACACACACACACACACACACACACACGTGTGTGGTTAGGGAATCTCATCTTCCCCTGTGTGTATGTCTCTATCCCACTGTGGTTACCACGAGGAAGTTGTTCTGACAGCATTGCAGCACTATTACTACAAGCAAGCTGTGGGCAGGAGGGTTTGCCTGTAGAAATATTTAAAACTCAACAAAGAAGAACTACTTTAGATGACCCCAGAGTGCTGCTTGCCAGCAGAAACTCAGAAAATTGTATAATTTACACCTTCATATCCTCTACCCATTTAGAGACCTTCCCCCTCTTGTGACTTGTAATTTTTCCTCGTCTCTGAATCCTTCTCGCTGGGACAGATCCGTGGGTGTGTCTGACATGCCCTACATGAAGAGACCGCTCAGCCCTTGCACCCGCTGTGGGCTGGCTGCTACATGATGCGTTGTGACTGATGCTGGGAGCCAAACACCGCTGCCACTGCTCTGCCTTTAGCACCACAGAGAAGGAGCAAAGTCAGTCAGGCAATTTGGCAACTCAAAACCCCCAGCTGAGTGCACTCATCCCCTCTGCTGCCACTCGTCTGTAGCTAGAAAATACCTCAATTCGAAATCATACATTTCGCTGTTAACCTTGATGGCAGGCAGCTCCATTTTTGACGGCAAGTGCATGCATGTGTGACTTGCTGAGATCCTGACAGGTGTGCACGCGTGTGTCTGACTGCAAATGGAGTGCGGAAACGTGAGAGGAACACGCAAGGATGCTGGTATTCAAATCATGTTTGGCAGCCATTGTTTTTATGCTCTGCCTAGTGACCTGTTACCATAAAATTAATGCCTACATGCTCCGCATTTGGTTGTAATAAAAGTAGCTGATATTTTGTCTCATTTCTCTGACCACGGAGAGAATAGAACTGTTACCTGTCTCTTTCAGCAGAAGGAAGCTGATTCCTGACATCTAATCTGATGGCACTTGAATGCTCCACTGTAACCTATATCATGCAACCAGGTGAGTGTTTTCTACTCTGCACAGTCACACAATGACTCCACATAAAGGATTTTATTCTGTCTGACAGCACCACGTCCAGCTCTCTGTCTCCATCCATCGCCCCTATCACCTCACAATTGGTGGCACACAGAGGTGATGTTGTTCTTTGCTTCACTGAAACTCTACAAACCAGCAGGATCCCAAAGTCTGTGCCTGACAACAAACACTCAGTTTTTCATTGGGTAAGAAAAAAAAATCCCTGAGTGAAATGCTCTTTGGTTTTTGTTCTTGTTTTTTTTTTTCTAAATAGGGTGACATACAACCCAGGAGGGGTCTTCATTCATCTTCTTTTGAGCAGCTTCAAAATGAAAATGAGTACCATAAAACAGGCAGAGATGAGGTTGCCTGAATGCTCCACCAAGCAGCTGATGGCTGTATCTGCTGTGAGATTTTACTTTTAGTTGTTTTACTCCTCATTGAGTCAGCTGGTTTGAATGTGACTCATTCATAAAGGCAACAGGAGCAAATGTTTGCCATATTTTGGCTGGTATGGGACTAGGATCAATTATCGTAAACTTGCAATACAAAAATGCAAAGTTACTGAGAGCTGAATGGGAGAAAAGACCACAAATGGTCACACAAAGGGGCTTTGTGCATATGCGAGTATAAAGCTGAGTAATAAAAAGACAAATGCATGATTAGAAGACATATGTTGTGCCCAGGGACACAAAAAACTGAAGTTTAGTATCGATTGTTACTGCATTACTAGAGTTAACGCCACACTTTTGTCTGCCTCCCAACTGATCTTTAGAGGGCTTTGAGATGAGAAAATATTCATAAAAACAACAACAAAACTTGTTTATCAATTCTGTTGCGGATTTGCTACCAGGAACAGTCAAGAGATGCAGTCATTCATCTGCCATAATGGGAGCTCTGGGTCACACAATCTAAAAAATAAAATACAGCTGCCTGTGATGGGGCTCCTAGGCTGAATAATCACCAGGTTTTGTTGTGGCAGCAAACATAATAAAGCATTTTTATGATGCCATAAAAACGCCTGTTCAAGACTTTTCTATGCTTTTCCAAGCTTGCTGCAGAATAATAAACCAAAAATTTTCACAGAGTATTAGCTTTACCAACTTAAGTGGCATGTCATTGACTTTTACATGTTTAAAGAATGCTCTCCATTCCCAGAAGACAGTGAACACTGATAACAGATATTTTTGCTGGAGCGTTTTGGCTGATGTAAAATAAAAAATTGCATGAAAAGCATGAAAATAAAAATTCCCTGGTGAAATTTACTCAGGATGGGTTTGAGTTTATTCATTGAAAACCAACAGTGCTTTGCAAAGGAGCAAGAATTTGTTTTTTATATCACTGCTGTTGATGTTAGATGATGACCTTGCCAGGCACAGCGTTTGTATCACTGGCCCTTGTGCTTACCCACTTCTTGGACGTTGCTCAGCAAGTAAAGCTCAGCTTGACTTGGGAAAGGTTAATCATGTTTGACTGAGCTCTCTGTACTTCATCAAGGCTGCTTTTGTTTTATTGCTCTCTTTAATCTTTACTCTTCTTCTTATGTACTCGGTTTATGTTATTCCTCATGTACTTTATGGTATATTTCATATTATCAATTTTCAAAGGAACAAAACAACAAAAATGAAAACTCTTCCAAGTTCAAATTAATGAATTATGTTCTTGCATAATGGAATGTTTCATTCTTACTATGATTAAGAATGAAACACAGTATGAGGAGATGCATTAAGGGGCAGATCCAACCATAATTAAAAAAACAAACAAACTGCACCTAAGTTGCACGTATAGCTGGCTGAGCAATATAGAGTTTAAAAAAGGGCTACATCCATCATGTCCATCCAGTCTATAGTTTGCTGGAGTTAATGCCATGACTAACAGCGTGATAGTATTGATGTAGTTTTGCTCTGTTCTGTAAGAACAAATGAAAGAAGGTTTTGATACCAGCTGTACTTATTGTCCTGCTGTCCAACATTCTCTTGTAAACTGTGATTTGGGGGTAAAACAGGGGTTATCGATTCACACTTGTAAGAGATCTTTCAGTTGACTGGAAATTGAGACCATCTTGTTTACCTGAGGATACGGACCTAAAGGCTAATCTTAGGGTGGTAACACTGTGTCTGACCATTGAGGGAATACAAACTGACAACATAACAAGTAACTGTAGCAAGAATGAAGAAAAGACTAGTTTGTCAGTAAAACAATGGATTTGTTTGTTTCTGTTTGTCTCTGCTCTCCTATCCCTGAGGGGCAAATTACTGACTTTTTTTTATAGCTGTAGTAATCAGTAATCATTTTGTAGGTTAGTTCTTCATGCTAATTTCTGCATCTTACTGTCTTCTTTTTTTCCGTCTCCCATCCTCATTATTGTCTTAATTGAATTCACCTGCACCTTCTTACCCTTCTCCCTGGTGTATTTATTTAGTATGCATTTTCTCCCTCCATATTCGTCAGGTTGCTGTCACAAAGCCCTTCTGTTTCTGCATATAATTCATTTGTGATCTCAAGATAATCTACTACATTTGGTTGTTTTGATTAGGACTTTTAGTGTTTGTTTTTGAAAAATACACTTGTATTGAATGAAATTTTGTTCAGTCATACTTGTGTGCTGAAAATAAAGGAGTGAATTTTTTGTAAATTTCCATTTTGCCTCCGTGGTTTCTGTATTTGGGTCCCGGCATGATTATTTCCTCAAAGAATGACATCCTCTCCTTAGTAGACTTCACCTGAGACTAATCACTGAGATATCCTCAAAGTTGTACATCTGTTTACAGAGAAACTGACAGTAGGATTTGATGGAAATTCAGTGGATTTAAGACTGGTCTGCATTAATATCATTAACAGTTAATGATGTACACAAAAGGCTCAGCATAGTTGATCTGAGCTCATTTTCAACACTTTGGTAGTGCTGTTATTTCCCTGGTTAACGGGATACAAAGGGCCTATGCTCAGTCAGCACAGAGCGGTATGTAACACCATTTCATCCCACACCACGATAGAACCAAAAGTCCCTTAAGGCTCCTCTTTAACAAAGCCCATTCATTTAATAAGCAGCAGCCAGTGGCGCTGGATTCGATTCGGCAGGAGTGTTTGATATGGAAAAATGGTGGAATTACACCATGAAAAGAAAGAAGAGAAACTTGGAGATGGAAAGTAGAGGGGAGGATGACTGATTAGGCAATGAATGGATTTAAAGTGAGGTGTCTTCTTTTTTAAACACAAGTGATTTTGCTGAGGCAGAGGATCCTACAGGGGACAGATACAGTTAGACAGCAATTGACTGCCTTGTGTTGTATCATGTTGGAGTTCAAGAGGCTATCAAAACATTATGCCAGGGAGAGTCATAACAATGACCAGCAGAGTAATAAAAGACATAAAGTCAGGGAGATGGGTAAGGAGGGAGATGAGAAAAGCTAGTAGGGCAGAGGGAAAGAAGGATAGTCAAGAAAAAAAAAAGATGGAAGACACAGGGAGCGAGAGGCAGGAAAATCAATACACTTCTATATGCAGCATTGAGAATGTGCCCTCTTGCTGCTCCAGACAGCCTATCCAAGGACTCCAACAGCCAGCAGACAAACTGAACATCTATCCACAGACCCACACTCATAATATGCCACCCCAGTCTGTCCCTGTCTCCATTTATCTCCGTCTCCTCCCATAAACACATACACACGCACGCACACATGCACACACTTCAACCTACTGGCTTTTCTCCTCCAAATTTAACACTCTAATTTGGTAGAGGGCTGGCTGCCGTGTTATTGATGTTGCCAGAGGTCTGATCCATCTAGAGCCTGGGACAAGGCTTCAGTCAAAATGGCTATAAGTCAGAGGCATCCTGCTCCCTGTTTGCCAGAGTATCAGACCAGCATTGGTAATTTAAAGGTTGGATAGACAGCCAATATTACTGTATGCACCTGCCTCGCTTCATCACCCTAAAGGGCCGGATGCCAGTGCTCCGAAGCATTTGGTAAATTTCCATGCTTGTTGAGACACGTTGGATTGGAAATCAATTTTTGTAACTTTTCGTAGTTGCAAACTTCAACAAATGCCGTCTTTAGGATTATACAATATGGAAATTAAGATAAAATAAATTTTAAAAAGAAAATAAATGTCTCTACTTTTCACAGTGTTCACAGAGAGGGATTAGCACATATCCTGTGTGTGTGTTTGTATATGATGGTGTGACATGTGGGATGGATTAGAGAGGTTTACTTCAGAGTGAGCTGTGCATGCTGGTGCTTCTTCACATATCTTTTTCCCCCTTATGTATGTGTTTGTGTTTGAGTGTGTGTGTCCACCCATCTGTGTGGGTTTAGCTGGAGGGCAAAGCAACAAGGGATTGGAAAAGCTGGGTGTTTCGTTATATACCATTGTCTTAGCACAGAGATATATAGCCAAACAGGACACAGAGGGGCTGAGCCTGATCAGACAGCGATGAATGAAGATCGGAAGGAAGCACAGACATGTAAAAAAATTAATTTAAAAAAGAAAAAGGAGGAGAGGAAAAAGAAAACATGGGGAGGAACAATGTGCTCTCTGGATGCCCACAGGACTATGGTTAGTGTAGTCTCTGATCATTGATTAAAGAGCTTTATGTTCTCCTACCCACAGCATTGTGGAGGACATGCTCACCTCTCTCAAGCACTGCCTCAACCCTCCCGCCCCCTATTCTTACTTCCCAGGGCTGTCCATCCTCCTGCCCTTTCCCTTCTCTCTGTCTCTATCTCTCTGAAGTAATGGGCAGACAACCATTGCTGTAATTTCCTCTGTACTAAAAACTGACAACTATAAAAGGTCACACAGAGGAAGTGGTCTCATGCTTCTAATCACTCAACAAGAGCAGGGCCGCTCAGTCCATTCAAATATCACCATGATAAAGACAAAATGTCCTCTACTACTGACTGTTTTCTTTTCTTTTTCTGATGTAATAAACAGTTGAACACAGAGAATATAGTGTTTACATTTTTTTTTAAATGCCCTTGAGCTGCACTTATATAAACAGTTTTTTCCTTCTCTGAATAAAATAATTTGGCAGGATTTACACGTTCACTAAATTAAATGATTGCATAATGGGTCATGGTCATGCTCCATGGAAAGCATTCATAAAATGTGAAATATATTGAATGCATGCACCTGAAGCAAACAAGACAGAGTTGAGCCTACGTTATTGGTTTGCTGGGGTGCATTCGACTGAAATCAAAATCTATCTCCTACTCCTGTTGTTATTAAACGGATGAAAGCTCATCTCCTGCTTTACAGCTCCCTGTAAACTAGAAAACATCACTCGACCAAATCTGATTTCTCCTGTGGGGATGTCTTCATTCGATATATTCAGACTTTTTATTTTAATATATATAATAATTTTTAAATGCATATACCAGTCAAAAGTTTGGACACACCTTCTCAATGTCTTCATACTGAAAACATCAAATATTTTAAAACAAGATATGGAATTGGCGTATATTTTAGATTCCTCAAAGTAGCCACCCTTTGTTTTATTGACAGTGCTGCAAACCCTTGGCCTATATAAAGAATAACCATTAAATAAGAAGGTGCGTCCAAACTTTTGACTGTTAGTGTAAATCAATCTATCTATCTATCTATCTATCTATCTATCTATATAAAAAACTGTACAGTATGTGGGCCACGTGCAATGTGATTCCCAACAGCACCAACTCCATGTGATGACATAAAACTTTTAGAAATGCACTTTACTGAGCAGGATGACTCATAATCCAAATCATGATGTTAAAAATGCATTTTCAAAACCTAGAAGCACAGATCTGAGGATGAATATAAGGCATTAGTTAAGGAGCAATAAATATTGCAATCCTTCCACATAGATTCATTAAACATTGAGCAAACACATTTTGGTTGTTAAAACCAGACAAATTTCAGAGACCTGAGTAGACTTATACAGCATGCAGCATTTTCCGTGTTCATTTACTTTGAGGTTTTCTGCCACAAGTAGCAGGTGCATTAAGTATCAAAAGAAATCGATGTGATTGTCGTGAGACAAAGAGCACAGACATTGCAATTATTGTGAGTGTATAAGAAAACATAGTTGAGCCAAAAATGGAAGACTGAGTCAAATAAACATGAACACAAAAGAAAATGAGACAGAAGAAGAGACCACAGTCTATTACGAGTTTCATCTTGTAGTTTGTGTCTACATTGATTTGTTGGGGACTAGGATCTCTGCCTCTTCCCAGCTCACCTAATTGCACTCACTGTGACCCGCTAATTACTTCACTAAGACCTAGCTGGTCTCACTTCACTGCACTACTTCTCTGTCTAAAGTTGTCTCCATACCAGTGTGGGAGGGTGGGACAAGGAATGAAAGTAAATGTGAAGGCACAAAGGGCAAACGAGGCTGGATTAAGAATGCATGATATATGTCAAAGCAGGAGACAGAAACAGGATGTAGAATGAAACAACAAGTGACAGACAGACCAAGTTGGGAGCATATGTTTTATATCTGAGTTAGTTTTAAGGTGGAGGGTACTGATGCTTTTGTCTCCAACTAATCTGCATACATAATTAAATAAATCTCTGCTGATTAGACAATCACAATGATGAAGACAATAATGACAGTTAATTCACTGGGAACAACATGAAGCTAACCTACCTGATGGGATGAGCCCAAATTCCCAGCTGGGTACAAGAATGCCAAAAGGATTCTTTGTACCAGTATCTTCTGTTGTTGGCGGGGTTTTATGTTCCTCTGACTTTAAGCCCTTGAATGGCGTCCAATGGCTTCCCACAACAAAAGACTCAGAAACGGCAGATCTGGATTCCATTTCTGTAGCAGCAACCTTGATGTCTGATACGGCAGTAGTCAAGTGAATGACTCCAGAAGTGGTTGTGGATGCTCCTTCGGGTGAGGGAGTCGATGAGAGGCCCTGCATGTTGGGGAAACTTGTAGCTTTCTCCTTGTCTTCCTGAGCCCATGAAATGGAAATAGATGGCTCCTCTGTATAAGATCTATTTTCTATAGTGGCTGCTGTGGTAGCAGGATCCACTGTCTGTGCATCTCTGCCCAGAAGCTCTGCCGTCGTCATTTCAGAAGTTGTCAGCATCTCTATCAAAGCCTCATGTGCAGTAATCATCACCTCATCAGTGCTTGTATCTTTACTGTCTTTTCTATAAACTGGGGTGAATCCGGAGTTTGAACTAACTTCCCCGCTGTGTGAGGAGGTAGATGAGAGCTTGTCAGTAGGCCTGTGAATGTAGAAGATCTCGCCCCTAGCCTCCTCTGCTGACTCTGTTTCCTGGGAGACCTGAGGTGGGGTGGTGGGCTGTTCCACCAGCTGCCAGTGGGACAGAGTTGTGCGCTCAGTCACAGTGGCAAAATCACTGTGGCTGAGTGAAGATTTCGACTCAGTAATCACTTTGATGCCACTGCTGTCCAAATTGTTGTCTTTCACTCCAAATCCATCCGCCACGTTGCTCCCTTCTCCACTACCCTCTATCACTTTCTCCTCTCCTGATGCGCTTCTGGCAGTTGGAGTATTGACATTCTCTGTATCCTGCTCTTTGCCTTCACCTGAATAATTATCTGTGTAGTCCTGTCGAAGGAAGGTAGGCAGGGTCATCATCTCAATGGGTCCTGCTTTAGCTTCCATTGGCTCCCAGGTGGGTTTTTTACCCACATAGCCCACATTTTTAGGAAGGCCTAGTTTGGGAATGCGCATTGATTTGATGGCCCACTGAAACTGGGAGCTGGGAGCAGGAACAAAGGTAGGGTGTCGCCTGAGACCCTGAAGACTGGAGAAGTTGACATGTTCACTGGATGGTGAGCTCTCAGTGGGATCCGATTCAGGGATTTCTATAGAAAATACAGAGACAGAACAGACTAATTAAGCAAAGCATCAGGGGATGTTATCTAGAATTAGCAATTTAAAACTCAAGCACAGACTACATCAACCCCATGGAGACTGTTCAGGGAACATAGTTAAAAAATGAATGATAACAGCAAGAACACAGATTTGCTGTGGCCAGTGCTCTGAGCTGGAAATGCTGTGTGTTAACTGTATCTGATTTCATTCATAGTATTTGCATATTTCCTTTATTCCTGCACACACATTGTACGCAGTTATGAAATAATAGAATTCTGCTTTTTTCCCAACCGAACTGGAATTGGATTCAATTTGCGGTAATGGAAAGGGTGGATATTGAAGAATGAGGTAGGTTCACTGGTTTGTGCAACCACTCACCCACTCACTGATCAAGAACGAATAAATAACACGACATAAACGATGCAACTCTGCAAATAAAAGTTGCTCTACTTTACGGCAAATAAACCACAGAGCCATGAGCAACCTTGTGCCCTTGGAGAGCAGTTAAGAACAGTGGTCCTTGTTCTGCACTGCACAGCGTTTGGTTAGAGACCAACAGTGAACTTTAAAAGCAAAGAATAGCATCATTAGATGCAACACAAGACAGTGGAGTTGGAATCTATCCAATGGAGGATTTTAGATACAGTGGCTGTCAGCCTGCCAGTAGGGAAACAGAAGTCAGAAAGGGCTTGCACAGCCAGCCAGTCTTAGCTAAGTCTTGGTGAGAGAAACACTCAAATAATCAGGTCCAAATGTGTAAAAATAATCAAGTGTGTGAAAATGCATGTAAATAATGAAGAGGGAGTTCACCATGAAACAATGTAGATTGAAATGCCATGAAGTCATTCCTTTTATGCCTTTCTTCACCATTTGATTCCTGATTACACAAGCAACAATTCCATAATCTCCATCAGTAATATCCCTGTTTTTTGGGGGTTTTTTATAAGAAGTTAAATAAACAAAGAATAATTCTTGGTTACTTGACCAATCAGGCTGAGTGGCTATGGCTTCAAACTGATTTCATTCACACTTATCTATCAGGATGCAAAAAAAAAGAACAGCAAAATGTTCCTCGTGCTTGACCGGAGCACAGAAATATCCAACACTGCGCTTTCCAATTGAGCTTGGAAAGTACAGTTTTTGTTCATCATATTTATCATGTAATAAACTAAAGCTGTTAATAATTTAAACACATTATTTCAGAATGAATTATATCAACCAAGATCAAACAAAGTAAACAATCTAGAGTTCTCTCAGATGTGTTTATTGCCTATGGAGCCCATTTCCCTCAAAGCTGCATTCTCGAGTAGAATTTACTCTTCTTAGTCTTGGTTTGTAACACAATCACCTGCAGAGAACAATTGTAGTTTAGCCATGCCATCTTTTTCTATTATTTCCATAAAACTATATTTTCTACATTTTTATGCACTGCTGCAACAACTTAAAGTGTATTAAAATGTCTTTAAAATCTTAACTGTGCTTTTACACGTTTACTACGGACGCAATGTACCTGAGATGTAGGTTCAATTTTTTCTTCTGTGTGTTCCTTGAAGCTGTAGTCAAATGATAATTTTGGCAAACTAAAAGAAGCAGTTAACTGCCATTTACTGTAAGCTGGATGTTTTGGATATTTTTCTGCACCACTGGAGCTGATCAGTGTGGGTATTAAAGTTGCTGGAGTTTGTAGACAAAAATGGGAACCTCCTCTTCTGGAGTATATGCACACATGCCCACGAATAAACTCACACCAAAAGGATGGGAGGATGTATTCAAATGTAATTTCACACTTCTCTGTCCCTGTTTCTCCACTCCCTGTGGATTCTTTTACCTAAAACAAGTTCCTGCTGGTATACAGTTGCCTGTAGTGAGAGAAGCCATGTGGAAAAATGCAGATGCACTTGCAGCACGATAAGCAAATGACTGGCTCCACAACAAGCTCCATCTCGATCTGTTTATTTAGATGAAATGTTCCACTGTATGTTATCAGCTTACAGCTTTAAACCAGACTCTGTCTACACCATCAATAATTCATTCTGTCTGCATGTGTAACTCATGGATGATGTTCGTGGGGATTTTTTTTAGGAGAGTGGTGCAGTCACATTACTGAGAGGTCTAGTTAGTGATCCCACCTTTATAATCATTCAGCCCAGTTTGGCTACCCTCAGTTCGGTTAACGTGCCAGAAAAGTATAGCAATACAGCACAACAAATTACCTCAAGATGGACAACATGCACAAATATGTCTATGCATAAAATATTAAAGTGTATGTAAATTATTCAGAAGGTTCGCTGTTGCCGTATGCCTAAGTGAGGTTTACGAGCCTGAGGTTCATTTCCATAAGAGCCATGTAGCCTGGTGTAATTGTCCTATTAATAATCCAAATAGCTAATTACATACTTTTACTACACACACTGATGGAAGTGAGAATAATTAAACACATTAATCTGGTTTGATCATCTATGTAATGAACCATGTAATAAATAAAATGAGACAATTAGGCATAGGTTTGGGTGATTTCATGGCGCTATTTAGAGCATGGTTAGAGTTCAGCTCAGCTGCTGTAAATCTGCTGGTGGAGGGCTTGGTGGAAATGGCCAGAACTCAGAGCAAAAATGCTGCAAAATAAACTTATAATGAACCTCATTCAGACAGTAATTGTGTGCTTCCACTGAGTGGTTCTGCTGTGTTGACTCCACTTTAGTGGCGTAAACGGGCTGAAAGAATCCCTGCAGGTCAGGCAGACATGATATTAAATTGCGAGCGAGGAGACTGACAATGATAGAAAGAGAAGGCGTGCGAGACAGAAGATGGTACTAATGCCAGCTCATTCCATCTACAGATATGGCATCTAATAAAAAAAGACTGAGGCAAAGTTATTGCATGGCCAGGTGAATCATGTCAGGAGCAGCCACACTGAGTGTCAGTGTGAAGACCTCACTGTCTTCTGAGACTGGTATGAAGCTGGCAAATATTTCCTCAGCTGTGATTCTTGACCTGAATATAATTTGTTAACATGCTGTTTCAGTTTATTAAAATGTTCAAAATACTCATATTTTCTTGGCAAATAATTTAACTGAATGCTCTTGATGCAAAGAATTTTTAAGCATCTGAAATAAATGTGATCATTATATAAATTCCCATCTTAACAAATGTTTTCCTCCCCTCAATCAAAGAGACAAAACAGCAATGTTAATCGCTATCAAGTGTTGAGCCCTTGATGCACAACAACAGCTAATTTAGTTCATTGGTTCTACTAGACATCAGCTGGGCAGTTTTCCATCACAGCAACATTAAAGAAAAAAAAAAACTACACCTCACAGTCCTTCCTCCATCTTTCCCTTTGTTTGCTTCTTCCCTCCTATACTCACGCTCCTCGTGTGTTGCTCACCCACACTGTAGTGATCATTACTGCCTACCTTCAAAGAGCTGGGGCCTAATTGGCAGAGACATGGATGATGGTTAGTGAACGGCATTGCAGCCCAGCCTCCATGTTAATTGGATAAGGTTGTGAATAATGCATGCGGACTAAAGGATGGATTTTCATTAATACCTTGGGATTGGGTTGCTATGGGATTTCAGGTAGCACAGCAGTGAGTATTTATATTAATAAAGCCAGCAATCGCTAGGTGAGAAAAGCCTTGCACCTTTATTGAATCATTCTTTTGGCTGCTGGTGTGAATGTTTGTCTTACTTTGGATCTTTCCTATTTAGCTGGCGCCATGGATGTGTTATTTGTGGCAGCCTTTGTGGAAGCTTCCTGCTTCCATCAACCCAAGGTTGTAGTACACTTTCTTTTTAGCCTTGCTTGTTTACCTCTTTCTGATGTGCTCTAATTTAGTATTATAGTAGAATACACTATATAAGGCAAAACAGTTGATGTGTACAATTTTGATGAGCTTTAAAGTCAGTATTTGGTAACACCATATTTATTTTTTAACACAGCCTGAACTCTCTTAGACAGTTTTCTTGTAATTCCTTTTACTATTCTTCAGGAATAGTTCTCCATTCTTCCTGAAGGACACTCAAAGCTCTTCTTTGGATGTTGGCTACCTTTTTGTTCTTTTCTTTGTCAAGATGAGGCAACGTTGCTTCGGGAGTGTTGCTCTGGGGAGGCCAATCCATGACCGATAGTGTTCCATTGTCTTTTTCCATCCAGGTATGCTTGTATGCACTGACCTAATCAATTAACTTATTTACTAATCAAATACTTTAAAGATGGTATTGTATGGTGGATCAAAATCTGATGGTACTTCTCTGCATTCATAATTCCATCAATTTTGACAAGATTTTCAACACCACTCGCTAAAATGTGGCCCCAAACCATGACAGAGCCTCCACCATGTCTTACAGATGGCTGTGGACACTCACTGTTGTGCCTCTCTTCTGAATTGCTCCACACTTGTTGATCACGGTTTCAACCAGAAATTTCACATTTAGAGCCATCACTCCATCAGGCCTGTTGCCATTGATTTTCAGCCCAGCTCTTGTGTAATTTGGCAGTTGTCAGGCTTTTCTTGCTGTTGTCTATCCGAGAATGGCTCCTTGACAGCTACACTTCCATTGAGACCATTTCCGACAAGGCTTCAGTGAATGGATGATGAATCAACTGAAGGGCCAGCTGCTTCTCTCAAGTCCTCTGTCAGGTCTTTGCTGGATACTGCTCTTCTGCTGCAGATAGTTTTTTTTAGACCTGCTATTTCTTCTTTTGTCCTCTGTTTGTCCTGTTTCCTCAAAACGTTTAAGGACACACAGCAAACTATCCTAAAAATGCCTGTTTTTGGCTAATAACTCTTCGAAAATTACTTTATTGTACCACAAACACTATTTTATGCCGATCAAACTGTGTTATTTTTGGCATTTCTGTAGATTCAACAGAAGAAATAGCAACAAATGACGTGCTTTTACAACAGGCTGCTATTATAAGGCTAGCTAAAGAAACAGTTTAAAATTTTTCTTTGCTAAGCTGTCTGTCACAACGCTGGCTCGTCCCTTGAGTTAGGTGCCCCTTTTTATGCTTGAAGGATTCGAAGGTCAGTCTTAGGTGGCTTAACAAGCAAAGAGGCATTCCATTCAACATGGCCACATACAGGGACTGGATGGAAAATGTGTGAAAGAGCGGCCAATGATCAAAGACAAACTTTGAAAGACCTTCAGACAGCTGAGAGAACTATAGCCCAACACCACTTTAAAACAATCACAAGAAAATCTGGCTCCTTGGAATCAAAGCAAAAAGAAATGAGGGGCTCAAGACTTCAGCACAGTATTATATATCAGACTTTGCACTCCAGATTCTCATGTCTTCCTTTAAATCTCAGGATTTTAGGACTTGTATGTTTGGATTTTTTTTGTATCCTTGTTAATCACTATGAAAGATGGATTTTGAAATGTTTCTATATTATTCTATATTATAATATTAGCCACAGGTATTCCCACTAATATAGTCTAATATAGCTCCATTTCCTAAAAAAAAAAACAGGCTGTAAGTTGTCCTCTTTTAAACAAAAATACAAAAGACAAAAAAAACCCCACATTTCATCACATTCAAATAGGTTTAAAAAAGTAAGCATAGCTGTTACTCTTACAGCCTGCAATGTAAACAAAGCGCTTTTTGAATAAATATGAGAATGAAGGCAGAACACTCCAACACCCTGCATTACTGTATGTGCTGTGCCCCCTTTGTTTGTTTGCAATTACTGTTTAATTAAATTTACAGCGATACTTCAAATTGCCCTGCGGAGGAATATATTATGGC
Organism: Aulonocara sp. 'chitande type north' Nkhata Bay; assembly: GCF_057382095.1. NCBI lineage: Eukaryota > Metazoa > Chordata > Actinopteri > Cichliformes > Cichlidae > Aulonocara > Aulonocara sp. 'chitande type north' Nkhata Bay. The sequence goes on along the minus strand of NC_141365.1, from coordinate 7,512,473 downwards.
ATACTCGAGGGGAAAGAAGATAGAGTGGAATGGAGAGGCAGAGACTATTTAAAAGGCATGACACAAACAGATTCTATATTTACCAGAGATATTCAAATGCACCCCACCTCCATTTGAAACAAAACAGCTTCAATTTAGGCTCATTTCTGTTTCAATTTCACGTGTAGTTATTTGTTTTAAAGGGTAAAGTTGAATTGTAGATAGAAATATACATACAAATTAAAAGCTGAACGCATACCTTTAACAGCAGATTGAGTGTGGTCAGCGATGGGGCTCGTTGTTCTCTCTCCTGGAGGGCTGCTCGTACCACTTGCCTCTGTGCTTTGGACTGCAGGTACTAACTGAATCAATGGCATCACCTCTTTCTCCTCACTGGAAAGACCTTCTTCTGAGTTCTGCAGCTCAGTCACCGGACTCCTGAAAGAAAAAGTGCCACTTCTGTGCTCCATAATGGCATTATCTATGCTGCCCTTTTTCCCACTGGGTTTTGGAAAACTTGGGTTCCTGCTGGGCGCTTCCCCCTGTGTTTGGTTATTTGTTGTCTTTTCGTCTGGCACCATGGGTGTTTTCTCTGTATCATCGCCTTTCTCACTCTGAGTCCAGTATCTAAAAGGCCTCATAAGAGTGTTAACAAAGTCAGTCAGAATACTATTACTGGTTTGAACTTGGGGCGTGGAAGTAGAAATTGAGGATAATGTTGGGGTCTCAGATCCAAAGTAGCTTCCATCTTCTTCCTCATGGGCAGAGCCTCCATGCTTCTCGAAGGTTTCAAGGTCAGAAACGCCCAGAGTCTTGCTGTTATTTAAGCTGTGTGACTCATTCTGGCTGGGTTCTGGCGTTCCAGGTCCATCCTGAGTTTCATCCCAACCCTCCTCAGGCCTTAAGTGGGTGATCACATGCTCTTCGGAGATCTCAGATGAGTTGTTGATTCCAGCAATGGACGGGACTCGTACTTCATCTAAGTCAACAAGGCCAGTCCAGGTGGAAGTCTTAGGAATAGAGGCACTATCCTGGGCTTCGGTTAATAAGGACATGGCCTCTGCTGCCAGGTGAGGTGTCTGATACAAAGGCTGTGGCTCCGCAGCCTGCACCCCTGCTGGCTGGTGGGCTGAAACACACAATCAAACATCAATTGACTTGTTTTGTCTTCTACCTTACAACACAGCCCAAAACCTCACATTCCTTATTTTTAAGAAGATTAAATCCAGAGTAGGACACACGTGTTATAGATATCACAAGTAGATCTGTTTTTCTACAAAAAATTACAACCATTTGAAATCAGCAAATATATAAATGTGACTGTATCCACAATATTATTCACACGAACCATATCTATGTTAATAAACAAAATCCATTACCATTTTTATCTACTTTTAGCTATCTGAAAGACATTATTCTTGTAAATCTGCATTCAGCATTGTTGGTGCTATGAAGAGGTTCATCTGTCAGCTGTTTGTTTTGACAGATTCACTGCTGCTCTGCTCTCACGCTGTTCTTGTTTACTTTAAAATTACTGGGTTATGCAGATGTTTCACTTCAGTTACATTTTCATGGGCTGACAATGTGAAAGATGAAATTGTCATTCTTTCTTTTTTCCTACCTAAATATTAATTTGTAGTCTTCTCATAATATCAGTTCTTATTCTGTGTGTGTTGGTGGAAGAAGTTGGCTACAAACAGTGAACAAAATAGTTCATTCGGTTTGAAGATGAGCCCAACTTATTCGTGTGTCAGCAGATAAGAGGACAAGGCCAGACACAGTCACTGCAGACCCCAGCTAGACTTGCTTTAGTCATGCTCTCACTCTTATTTGATCCACATTTCCATTCTGTCTTGCAAGCGCAGCAACCCACAACATACAAGCCCTGATATCCATTGAGGGGAAACAAATGTCGCAGTCTCTTCACAACTCCTTCATGTGTGACACCAACATCTCATGTTAATTAAAAATCAGAAGGGGAAACAATTCCCCAGATACAACGCTCGTTACCATGGCAATTACCACGATGTAACTGCATCACCTTCATTATCGCAGAAGGCTTAGTACCTCGGTAGCAGTAGGCATCAAACAGAGCTGCGGTGTCAGGAAACCCAGTCCGGTTCGGGTTGTTGTAGACAGTCCGTACCCCAGGCTCGTCTCCGCCGCAGTTCTTCCGCGGGACGTTGATGGGATAGCGAACGCTGCCATCAGCGAGCCAGCCGGGATCACATTGGTCAAGACCAGCCTGCCAGGCGAGGAAGAGCTGCCCAACAGTAGCCAGCTGGGCTCCCAGGGAATGGCAGTGAGTGGAGGCGGTGGCAAGGCTCAGCTTCTCTGGCACTGTGGAGTGAAAAACCTCACCTGGAAGGTGTAAAAAGAAGCGTTGAGTTGTATTACAGAGCAAAAGCACTTCAGCCTTGAGAAAATTTTTGTTTAGTTGGTTGGCAGTAGCAGGATTTTGAGTGCTGGTTGATTCTTGGATCATTTGGTATTGCAAACTGATGTTAAATGAATTTGGGTTTGTGTCTGTCTCTTCTTGGTTGAATCGTATTAGTATTTTCTTTTAAGGTGCTATAACGGCAATCAGTTCTAGACATTTTCTCTTTCTCCTTTGTGAACTGTAAAAAAAATAAGAGGTGTAGACTAGAAGTGAGGAAGCAGAAGGCATTTATTGTTGCCTGTAATAATAAAAGGAAATCAGTAATTCAAAGTATTGACTAAAGGAAATTGTTTGAAATCAAAGACATTTAAAAAAAGAAGATCTAAGTACACAGACAGCGAATAAAAGAAAAGAAGAAAAAAGAGGCTGAAGAATGGTGCTGTTGATGCTGATAAAGAAGAAATTCAAAAACAGGCAAGACAGAGAGTGCTCAAGAAGAACATAGCACAAATGCATTTATATGATCGCTGGCAGCTCAGGGTGTGGTGATGAAAAATATATAAGCTGGAGGGTTGGACAGTAAGAATGAGGAGCAGAAAACAGAAGAACACATTTGATACGAGGATCTAGGAGATTTATGTCAAGAAAGAAGAATGTCACTTCAGTTTTTCTGAACAGTTAAAAAGGTCAAGATCCAAGCAAAATAAAATGGGAAAGAGCCAGAAAGGGGATATATGAGGTGTTATTTGTCAGAACTAAAGTTAGAAGATGCTTAAATAGGCATTTAAAAGGTGCTGAAAATGTGCTAATTTTTATAGATTGCAGATTAAATTAGAAAAGATTGACAAATCAGCGAAAGACCTATATACTGTCATTTTTTTGTGCAAATCAAGCCCAGCTGAGCTCAGTGGCGTGTCTAGAAAATTTTTGTTGGGGGGGCCAGGTAGGGGCACAGATTTGGAGAAGGGTGGCAGATTTAATTGGCAGATAATGTTTAAAAAAAAAATTCTACCAACCCTTAACCATAATTCAATAATCCTATAAACCTAATAACCAAATGCACTTTTAACTCTTATTAGAATGAGATTTTAACCACTACGGTGCAAAGTTTTTAGATACTGCGTTGATAAAGTACAAGAGATACAATCAGTGCTTTGTCAGTGTTTACTCAGCATTCAAGGACAGCAATATTTGCATAGTATTTTTACTGACATATACTGCACATATGTTTTGGGCAAAAACATTTTTGAATATTAAAATACGAACATTTGTAGCAAACAATTGACAAATTAGCCAGTTCCAATGTAAAACTTTCTCTGCCTGTTAAAAAAAGAAGATAATCTTCTCACAAACTGGTGTTTGATTTTGAAACAGGAAAAAAGTGGAGAAACAACTGAAAAGACTAATATTTGAATAAAACCTGAAAGCAAGTAAATACTTTCTATGCTGCCTTATGGTAAACTTTGGTAATATTGATAAAGAACAACACTGGCTGATGATGAAATACATTCAGCTGGCATGGTGACACTGCCAGTATAACCTGCAGGGCTGGACTGGGACAGAAAATCGGGCATTTTGACTACAGACCGACCCACCAGGTATTAAAGCCATAAAGCCTTTGAATGAAAACAAACCCTGTTGTGACAGTGATGTACAGTCTTTTTGGTATATGTATGATTTCTATACATTTTACGTCAGATAAAAACTTTGGTTGTAAGATTTAGATAATTATTTAATAAAAGCTAGATATTTTAAATGAGAATAAGAAAGAAAAGTATTTCTTTGTGCCCCCTTTCCCTGTTAATGCCCTACCTGGCCCCCTGGCAAAACTTTGCTAGACCCGCCCCTGCACAGTTACCAGCTGTCAGCTACATAAAAAAGGATCCTGGTGGGTGGTCTTCACGTTTCCCTCTCACCAGATATCCAAACCGACATCATGACCAGCAGCTTTACAGCTGTGGCTCCAGCAAACATCAGCTGATACTAGAAATTAATATTAAATAAATTCTAGCAACAGCTGATCAAGCTTAAACGTGCTGCTGTTGTTTAGCGCGACATCTGCTGGTTTCGTCTTTCTGGCGCAAAGTGGGCGATAAACAAACAAGAGAGAAAAGCCGATCAGCTGATCATCGATCAGTTTCATGATTGAAGTAGCAACAGGAGAGGCAGGATGAGAGAAGAGGCAGCTGTGCAGCGTAAAGACAGAATAAATCCAGCTTTGTGTCTTTTTCCATTCTAGCTGAAGTTCGGGACAAACTGCGTCTCTTCTCAGCTCAATACGAAACGTGTAATATTTTCTCTGATTGAGGGACCATTCCATTTTTTTAAGGAGCCGTTGGCAACTCTACTAACTAACCTTATGAATAAAATAAACTTCACTATCAGTAACATCATAGCAACCGAACAGCTGTATAAAAACTCCAAGCTGGCTAGAACGCAGTATGAGTTATTGCAACTGACAGTAAAAAGTCAGCACAACGAAAATAAACTCCACCTAAACTTAGTTTATATCTGACCCAGATAGACTGCAGGTCATGACTTCTTACCTGAAGTTCAGTTCACCTGACACTCGGACTGGCGGCTGCCTCGGGGCTCTCCTCCTGCCTCCCCTTCCCTCATCCACCTGCTGCCTCTGTGGAAGCCCCGCCATAGCCACCACCAAACAACGGAGTTATTTCTACACATCGACCTGCATCTGGCCAATCCACCACCTCTCATTGTTCATGCCGTTACAAAAAAAATAAAAAATAAGTCAAATAAGCCCGATGGCCAGTCCAGCTATGTTAACCTGCAACCAAATCTGCAGCTCCATACAGCAATGTTACGACTTAGATTACATCTTATAACTCATAACTCTTATGTTAGCTCCCCTCTGTAGCATACTGTCTGAAATATTCCACGGCTGCAATAATTCTTTAAGTGTTATTTTTTCCTTGGTATTCTAATTTCGCCGAAGTTTACTAAACTCAACAAACTTAATATTACTTACCGGGACATTTATTCTGTCCTCATTTTCTTTCACCGAAAAATTGTTTCCTGCAGTGACGTCTTTCGTGCTTGGCTCTCCTACCTTTGCTAACGTGATGCACATAGCGCAGAAGCCCATGCTGCATTCACTTACACTCGGATATCTGAGCGTCACCGTGAAAACATAATCGGACATTTGATATTTGATTGAATTTTATTGTTTTGCCTTTGGGGTGGCACCTGGGGTGGCCAGTCTGGTTGGGGGGGTGGCCTGTGCCCCCCCAGGCCACCCCGCTGGACACGCCATTGAGCTTTTGTACATGTAGAGAAAGGTCTGTTGCTGAGTTTATTAATTCATCTTTTAGTTTTTGTTGTTTTCTTATTAATGAATGAAACGCCAGCTATGTATCACCCAGGAATTTTGCTTTGACTGCAGACAATTATTTGCTGATTACTTCAATCAGGTTGTTAATTCCACTGAACAACATTCTTAACTGCAGGATATAAAGTCTAGAGATTGTCGTACAATTTTCTCTTCTCAGCACATCAGTCCCATACTAGGTGTTAATATTGTCTTTAAATAGTGGAATGGCTTTCTTACTACTATGATGCTTAATGACAGTTGCACACCTCATACTGAGAGACCTAGATAAAGTAACCCCTGTTGCAGGTCAGAATGCGGTGTTAAAATTATTAGAAAAACGGATGCCGGTTATTATAATTGGGCTTTGGAATTTGCACGAGGTTAAAGTATGACAAACACTTAATTTCAGTCAGGCATAGACGTGATTATGGTGTGAATGACGAATATATGCAGTGTTAATATTTGCCATTTCAGCACTGAGCCCATCATTCCCCTAGAGGAAACACCACGCTCAGCACAGCAGGGAGGAGAGAGAGAGATGATAATCACTTTCCCCCTTGAGGAACACATACTTACAATCTACAGTTGGATTTTTGGAGGTGATCTAATATTCTCTAAAAACAGCACTAACACTTGAAAGAAGGGCTATCATAGCAGTGTGGCAACAAGAGAGCAATCAGAGCTCTGACAGCTTAAATATACTGCGTTACACAAAGGATACACTGGACGTACGGTAAATTGCACTCATAGAGCTTGTCATGTAGTATGAGCGGTAGTGAACTTGTGATGCCTGAGCACACTTGCACAGCTGTCATCTATCTAAGATAAGTAATGAGTGGAGAGGCTTCAGTCACCAATTAAATCAAACGGGAGGAGCAAAATGTTAGATATGTTTGTTAATTTGACCTAAAAACAATAAAACTTATCAACTAGTTTAATTGATTTATATCCATAATTTCCCCTGGTGTTTAGCCGCTGCTCAGTCCTCATCAAGATGGCAACAAATACTGTGTATCCAATGTTGAGATTAAAGAATAGAGGGCTAAAAATGTAACTGAGACGTTTGAGAAGAAAGAAGGCAAATCTCAAAGCACATCAATGACTCTTTAAGAGGAATAAGCATCATAAAGGTCACTGGCTGACTTGATGTCTTTCAAGCTGAGGTTGCATCATCTGTCATTGTGACAGACAGGGTCATAAAATGTCCATCATAATCTATTATTACCAGTCATTTTAATTTTAATTTATCCTGATAAAGAAATATATTCAATAAAAAGATAATAAAGAAACAACTCAGTCACTGTTTAATACAGAGTAGAGAACATGCATTTATCAGGAAAGGACAGACAGTTTCACAGACCTTGGGATCACTCCTCATGTCAACACCACAAGAAGCACATAAGTTTTTACTCAAAGTGACACTAAAATACTCCAACCATTGTTATTAAACAACCAAATGTGACGAAAACAGGATGCTCGCTTGATAAAGTAAGATAACTGATGGGGCCACTGTCAGTAATCATATAATAACCCTCATCATAACCTCATATATTGAAGATTGGCGACCTGTCCAGGGTGCACCCCGCCTCTTGCTCTATTATAGCTGAAGAGAATGGATGGGTGGGATGGACGAGTCTAGAAACGCTGCCCCCAGGGAGGCGATCAGAGGTCAGCAATACTGTTTTTACATGAGACCACATGCGTTTCTTCTGTATCAGGGTGCAACAGAATCCATCTATGACCTGCAGTGGTCACAGATGCACCCAAAGGAATTGAGGGAGGATATTTCTGTATAATGTTTGATGTTATGTTTAGAAAAAGAGAAGTCACCAATGCTGTGAGCACTGTTCTTGTCACTATTGCATATGAATTATTTGCTATACAAATACAGGCCATTCTTCTAATCTGTCAAAAATGATGGACGGCCGTCTGATTTTTCTGTCATTCAGTCAAAAAGAAAAAGTCAGACAATGACAGAAAATGTTTCATCACTGCAATATTTGATTTCAAGATGTAAGTACAAATGTTTTCTTTAAATAACGTTTAAATAGCTTGATCACGTGGCCATCTTTCTTCTCTAATCCTTAAAAATGGTTTGAAGTTCTTGTAGATTTGGAGGACTTTCATTTTGCACAGTAGCAGCTTTATAAGGTGCAGCCTACCAGCTACTCTTGCTATAATCGTCAGGCTTTGAGGTGATGCAGTAAACACTGACATAGTTGTCAGATCTATCATTCAAGATTTATGGACATTTGTGAGAGAAAACCAAAGCAGGCCTCCAATTTCTAGCCAACAACCATTGATTTTGATGTATGAAAACCAACTCTGTCTCCATCTGTCTTGCAATGCTTCCAGCTAACTGGCATTGAACAGAATACTCTGTAAAAATGCTTCAAACATGCATTCAATTGTTATATATTTTATATGATGTGACGCTAACAGATTTAGGCTATAGGCAAAAAGTCAGCCAACTTGGAGAACAACTTAAAGGTGGAGCAACACTTTATGAAATCAGGATATGCCCCCTAACTTGCAAAGTAAATCTATATTAAGTCTCTAATGTGTAAAGAGAGCTTTCCGCTACCTTTTTGCAGTTATAAGTGTGCTGTCAGGGTTCTGAGTTTTCTGTATAATATTATTCTTTTGGCTTTGAGAATCATTTGTTTTGACATTTTTCTTGTAATAGCATTTCCTGGTCGGTTTCTTTATATTTATATTTTCTGTTTTTACTTTTACTTCAAGTTGGGTATTTAAGTCACTGAGTTCCTGTGTGTTCCTGCCTCCCTTGTGTTTTCATGGCTTGTTTAGTCTCTGTTTTGTTCCCATTTTTATTTTTTTATTCCTTCTGAGTCATTATGTTAAGTTATCCTCAGCTGTGTTCTCACCCGTTACCTCTCCACCTTGTTATCATGTGAGTATATGTCGTCTGAGTCGCCTTGTTGTTTGCCACGTCGTCCCTCATTGCTTTGCGTTCCTTTGTTCCTTGTTGTCTTTTATTTGTATTTTATGGCCCTGTTTTTAGGCGTTGTTTACATTTTGCAAGACAGGATTAAGGTTGTTTTGCTTTTTCTATTGCAGTCCACCTTCGACTCCCACACAGCCGATCTTTGACACACAGTCCATGACATCTTTATTACATCCTTGTAAAAATCTCACAATAAAGATTAAAACGATAAAAATGGAATAAGCATGACACCAAATCTATAGATTTCCCAGTTTTATTGTGTAAGCTATTGCGTTTACAACATGCAGCAATTGGGGATGGGGTAAATAAGATTTTGGATACATAAGATGTGCCCAGTGCCACCTCTTCTTGTGGCGCTGCAAATCAGAGCAAACTTTTATGATAACACTACTGACCCACTTAGCTTCTGCCTTCAGGCCTCTGCATCTCCCTCAGTTGAACAAACTCTCCTCCCTTTCCTCTTCCACTGCTCTTCTCTACACTGTGCTAACAGAGTATTAAGGCCTGGTCACAGCCTTCTGGCACTGCGAACCCTCGGCTTAGTGGACCCATGCATGACTAAACTCAAATGTATGGTAGAAGCTCCTGACTCCTACCTTGAAGACGCTTAGCAAAACAGTAGACATCAAACAGCTCATCAGGGGACCTATTGCCGTAGTTACGAACTCCAGGTGAGTCCTCACAATCCCCATAGCAACCTGGCCGTGGTGACTGGATGGGATACCTGCAGAGGAACCCAAGAGATAGGGACAATGACAGAGAGAGTGAGAGAAGAAAAGAGAGTGAGATTAATATAGCCTGGCCATGAAAAAAGCAGCCAGAGACTTGGCTCCCCTGGGATGAGTCTGTGTTCACACGCATACAAAATAAGATAAAAGGTACACTTTTATCATTGCCTGCCCTGAAATACAATAAGTTTAAACATATCTTCCTCTCAGAGTTGACCAAAATATATTTCCCAAATACTAATGAAAAATAAACACAGAGATGTCCTCTCTTGAATCTGGTTGGAAGCAAGAAATATAGTAACATTCACAATATGCGACAACAACCGCAGGAAAATAATTGGCAAGCACTTCAATGGATACACTATCTTGTTTGTTTTAATTGTTCTGCCCTCGGTGTGAGTTTCACAACCAAATCGTTTCATTTTAAATCGTTTGAAAATGCATTTAGTGCTCTAGCAGTATAAGACTGTCAATGCTCGAGCTTTTAGAAAGAGAAAGAAAGAGAGATAGAAAGTCAAGAAGAGGTTAAAAGAATCAGGAATTTGTGTGGTGGCTTGGCATGCCTGTGGGGCTAAAAAGAAAAAAACAACATCAACAATCTATATTTAGGCTCCAACTGAGCAATTATTCCACAAGAACATTGTTTCCTGCAGCACCACAGTGCAAACAAAGAGGCTGATTAAAAGATTATGCTGGGCATACAGGGACTTTATGAAGCACTTGGAAAAGATGCGCAATCAAATATACATGAAGAAGACAGACATGCTTGTGATATAAGAAGAGAACAAAATCTTTTAGTGTCTCAGGCCGCAGCTACTTTCTTTTTGCTTGGTGTCTGATGAAATGGCGGTTGATGTCTATATTTTTTCACCAAGTATTAATTGGACACTTTCCTCCTGGCTGATGTGCAGTCAGAGCCTCCTGGATCTGGACCAATTAGGTAGCTCCCGAGTGAAAACAACAGGAGTGCGGGATGGAAGGCGAGAAAGAAAAAGGCAAGGAAGTCGTGCCGCAGGAAGTCTGTGAAAAACTGTCAGGCAGACAACAGTCAGTGTGCTTGTCAAGTGGAGCAACGGCAATTTGAAATTAAAATGCTGATATGGAAAACAATGTGGAGAGGCAGGCTCTGACTGGTAATGTAAAAAGGGATTTAACAGAAAGTGGCAAGCTGAAGTACATGGCTGACAGGCAGCTCAGAGGGGGCTGATGTAGTTAAACTGCCTTTCCAGTGTACAAACAAGCTATTAGGTCCAATTATGTTGCACAGTATCAAGTCTATGAAAACCCCCAAAATATCACAATGACTTTCAAACTTTGATACTTTATACTTATAGATAGTTCATTAACTTGTGTTTTTGTAGACGTATTATTTAGAGATTGTCTTTTGTTATAATGTTTGATAGTGAGGAAAGCAATCACAAATATTAGTCTTATCTACTGCTTGAAAGAGGTTTTATACGATAACTCTCTTCAGCAAACCGTGTTAGTATGAGAACTAGATAGATAACTTATTTAAAAGTCAAGTTCAGCTGCAATCTATGAGTCAGTCAGTGTCTATAGGCAATGGCGTGTCCAGCGGGGTGGCCTGGGGGGGCACAGGCCACCCCCCCCAACCAGACTGGCCACCCCAGGTGTCACCCCAAAGGCAAAACAATAAAATTCAATCAAATATCAAATGTCCGATTATGTTTTCACGGTGACGCTCAGATATCCGAGTGTAAGTGAATGCAGCATCGGCTTCTGCGCTATGTGCATCACGTTAGCAAAGGTAGGAGAGCCAAGAACGAAAGACGTCACTGCAGGAAACAATTTTTCGGTGAAAGAAAATGAGGACAGAATAAATGTCCCGGTAAGTAATATTAAGTTTGTTGAGTTTAGTAAACTTCGGCGAAATTAGAATACCAAGGAAAAAATAACACTTAAAGAATTATTGCAGCCGTGGAATATTTCAGACAGTATGCTACAGAGGGGAGCTAACATAAGAGTTATGAGTTATAAGATGTAATCTAAGTCGTAACATTGCTGTATGGAGCTGCAGATTTGGTTGCAGGTTAACATAGCTGGACTGGCCATCGGGCTTATTTGACTTATTTTTTATTTTTTTTGTAACGGCATGAACAATGAGAGGTGGTGGATTGGCCAGATGCAGGTCGATGTGTAGAAATAACTCCGTTGTTTGGTGGTGGCTATGGCGGGGCTTCCACAGAGGCAGCAGGTGGATGAGGGAAGGGGAGGCAGGAGGAGAGCCCCGAGGCAGCCACCAGTCCGAGTGTCAGGTGAACTGAACTTCAGGTAAGAAGTCATGACCTGCAGTCTATCTGGGTCAGATATAAACTAAGTTTAGGTGGAGTTTATTTTCGTTGTGCTGACTTTTTACTGTCAGTTGCAATAACTCATACTGCGTTCTAGCCAGCTTGGAGTTTTTATACAGCTGTTCGGTTGCTATGATGTTACTGATAGTGAAGTTTATTTTATTCATAAGGTTAGTTAGTAGAGTTGCCAACGGCTCCTTAAAAAAATGGAATGGTCCCTCATTCAGAGAAAATATTACGCGTTTCGTATTGAGCTGAGAAGAGACACAGTTTGTCCCGAACTTCAGCTAGAATGGAAAAAGACACAAAGCTGGATTTATTCTGTCTTTACGCTGCACAGCTGCCTCTTCTCTCATCCTGCCTCTCCTGTTGCTACTTCAATCATGAAACTGATCGATGATCAGCTGATCGGCTTTTCTCTCTTGTTTGTTTATCGCCCACTTTGCGCCAGAAAGACGAAACCAGCAGATGTGGCGCTAAACAACAGCAGCACGTTTAAGCTTGATCGGCTGTTGTTAGAATTTATTTAATATTAATTTCTAGTATCAGCTGATGTTTGCTGGAGCCACAGCTGTAAAGCTGCTGGTCATGATGTCGGTTTGGATATCTGGTGAGAGGGAAACGTGAAGACCACCCACCAGGATCCTTTTTTATGTAGCTGACAGCTGGTAACTGTGCAGGGGCGGGTCTAGCAAAGTTTTGCCAGGGGGCCAGGTAGGGCATTAACAGGGAAAGGGGGAACAAAGAAATACTTTTCTTTCTTATTCTCATTTAAAATATCTAGCTTTTATTAAATAATTATCTAAATCTTACAACCAAAGTTTTTATCTGACGTAAAATGTATAGAAATCATACATATACCAAAAAGACTGTACATCACTGTCACAACAGGGTTTGTTTTCATTCAAAGGCTTTATGGCTTTAATACCTGGTGGGTCGGTCTGTAGTCAAAATGCCCGATTTTCTGTCCCAGTCCAGCCCTGCAGGTTATACTGGCAGTGTCACCATGCCAGCTGAATGTATTTCATCATCAGCCAGTGTTGTTCTTTATCAATATTACCAAAGTTTACCATAAGGCAGCATAGAAAGTATTTACTTGCTTTCAGGTTTTATTCAAATGTTAGTCTTTTCAGTTGTTTCTCCACTTTTTTCCTGTTTCAAAATCAAACACCAGTTTGTGAGAAGATTATCTTCTTTTTTTAACAGGCAGAGAAAGTTTTACATTGGAACTGGCTAATTTGTCAATTGTTTGCTACAAATGTTCGTATTTTAATATTCAAAAATGTTTTTGCCCAAAACATATGTGCAGTATATGTCAGTAAAAATACTATGCAAATATTGCTGTCCTTGAATGCTGAGTAAACACTGACAAAGCACTGATTGTATCTCTTGTACTTTATCAACGCAGTATCTAAAAACTTTGCACCGTAGTGGTTAAAATCTCATTCTAATAAGAGTTAAAAGTGCATTTGGTTATTAGGTTTATAGGATTATTGAATTATGGTTAACGGTTGGTAGAATTTTTTTTTTAAACATTATCTGCCAATTAAATCTGCCACCCTTCTCCAAATCTGTGCCCCTACCTGGCCCCCCCAACAAAAATTTTCTAGACACGCCACTGTCTATAGGATAAATAATGTGTTGCCTGTAACCGAAGACAGTTTCCTCACAGATTCTCTAAAACTTGAAATTTGGCACACTGACTGATATTTTTCACCAAACCTCATGACTACACCTCGAGCATAGCAATCCCAACCAATGGGGTTGGGCTTGCTGAAAGTAATTTTGTGCATATATCTTTAAACCACATAAATGAGGATTCAAAAAGGATCAAGCAAAGCGTTCAAAGCATGTTACAAGGTCAATTTCCACCATACAAAATCACCAAAGTAATGGATGTTTTGAAGACCTCTTCCAGTCATCCCCAAAAATACCTTCAGTCAAATGTTGTTGGGATTTTTTAAATAACTCATGTGCGTTCTTAAGTCACAGCCAATGAAAAGCACCAATCAAGTGACATAGATGAACTTCAGACAAAGCCTTATGAAAGTGAAAAGACAGAGCTTACAGAAAGTGATTGTGATTTTTGGCACTATTAGATCATTATCCCATAGCGTCCTGCCTAACTGCTCACCACTGTTTTTTCATTTCAGCTATCATTAATGACCTTTTAAAATTTACCCCAGGTTTTCTCAATTGGATTAGCAGAAAACAATTCAAATAAATTGAGGGTACCAATTCTTACACATGTTATGAAACTATGCATGAACCCATGCCATTTCCCATTACAGTGGTCCCTTGTTTTTCACGGGAGTTACGTTCTAAAAATAACCCGCGATAGGTGAAATCTGCAAATTAGCCAATTATTATAGATGTTTTAAGGCTGTAAAAGCCCTCACTACACACTTTATACACTTTTCTCAGACAGGGATGAACATTTCACACTTTTCTCTCTTGTTTAACACTCAAAGTTCAAACCTTGTAGAAAAATAAGTCCAGTATTGTAGAATGAAACCAAAGACACCTGCAGGTGACGACGTTTTGTCGACATTGTTGTGTTTGTTGGGGAGAAAATTTACAGACATACAGAACAAGACTTCAGAGTCACACAGCTTATTTGTTGTCATTTCTAGCCAGAGGGAAAATATGTCTTTTTTTCACAATTTTTCTTCTGGATTTGCTGATGATACCCTTTATTTAATGGGGGTTTGTTGCACAGATTCCACAAAAAGACTGAGGAGTCACTTGGGTTTGTGAACTGGCTATGAACATCTTGTGTTATTTAAAGCAGACTCCATGAGTGGGGAGTGGATTTGAGTGATTTGGGGTAAATAAAAGGGTAATTAATGATAGAAGCAAAAAACATCTAAATTTAGCAGCAGTGAGGTGGGCGGTTAGCCAGGCCATTCTACGTTGGGCCAGAATTTTAAAAAACGGACATTGTGAATAAATAACTTGAAACCAGTGATTTGGGCCATCACATCATAAGAAAGTAATGACAGAGGAGAAAGAAAGCAGATTTAATGCACTTCAAAACTGGATATATTTTTTTAAGACCTGGAAGCTATTTACATTGTTTATATACAGTTTCTAGAATGTAGTAATTCAGCCAGTATATTAACTAGTCATATTGAATAATGTATTCTTGAATTTTATTCCAACAAAACCCAAATAGCTCTTGTACCCAGCTTGAAAAGCCTCACCGTACAGTCTGGTCAGAAAGCCAGCCAGCGTCACAGTTGTCATAGCCATCAGCAAAGGTAGCCTGCAGCTGACCAGGTGTTGCGATGGCCGCTGAGTTCTCCATGCACACCCTCTTGGCATCAGCAAAGGTCAGGGCATAGCGGTCATGAGGGGCCCGGTAGTGGAATACCACACCTGGAGCAAAGAAATTGTGATAAGAAATAAAGAGGAAGCTCAAAAAACACGAATACATAACATGCAACCTTCAATTCACCAAAGTATTTATGAACTATAACCTTGCACCATCGAAACATGAGCATGTACATGCTCACAGGCATATGTGCACAAAGCCCCCTTGACATCCTCATCAGGTGTTGACATTGTTCCATCTGTGTGATATGAAACTACAGGATTCAGATTCAGGAACCTCTGTACGTGAGTCTCATTTGCATCGGATAGTCGGTTGGCTTATTTGAGAAAAGAGATGTTGCCCTTGGATACAGAGATTGACAAACAGTGGTGATGTTTATTTGACTGATTTAACAGTACAAACACAGTGTCCCCCTGCTGCACGCCGCCTGCCTCTGAACCCATGATGGAATGACAAAGAAGACAGACAAAGAAAAGGAAAACCATGCGTGCATTAAACCAAAGTGAAAAGAAAAATAGGCAGAGAATATGAAAAGCTTGGTTAAAAATTTTGAAGTAGAAAGACATGACACAGTATATTCCATCGAACCTGGAATAGAACTGCATCAGAAGGTCTATCCAAGCCTTTCACACAACACTGTGCCCCTGATGTGCATCCAGCAACATGAAAGCTAGTGGCTGTTTGGCAACTAATACATCGCCTTTATCTTCGCTGGCATTGTCTGGGAGAGTGACAGATATTCCTATGTGAGACGTAGGGCCCTTGTGACAATTTGAGCATTAACACTCCAGGCTTTAGCGCAGAGAGTAAGCAGGGCCATTTGTAGACAGAGAGAGTTCCCACAGCACCAGCAGTGCATCTGCTGTTGCGGGCAGAAGAAATGTTTTGTTTCTTTTCTCTTCTCCTAATTTCTCAGCCTCCATCCCTTCTCTTTTGAGGCTGCGGGGTTTTGTCCAAACATAGATGCTACTGTAGCTTGCTGGCTAACACATGCACCAGAGAGATAAATGGGTTTCCTCTCAGCATGGGAAACCCAGTGCCTTTCCACAGGGAATGCACAATACCTCATCTCATCTATTTTTACCACGATGCATCTTTGTACATCCCCACACAGTCTCCTAAGGGAAAAACAGAAAGCCACCATATGATGCCCTCGTTGCTACACTAATCAGGAGCTGGTGTCTCTTGACACTTGAATTATTATATGGTGCAATGTGCTTTAGTGTTTAAAAATGTATAATTATTTTTCTTTATTTAACCCAACAAATACAATGAGGCAATTTTGAATAAATGATCAACCTTTTTTGTTTAAATTACAGAGCGGTAAGAGCTGTTTCAAAGTGCTAATTTTTTTGAAAATACAATCACTTACTTGCTTTCTGGCCATGGATGAGAGAACCACTTTCAAGTCTGACAATATAAACACAGCAAATACAGAAACAGCTAGTCTGACAGCATTTGAACATTTTGTGCCATTCTGAAAGGAGCAACAGTAACTCTACTACATTGGGCCAAGTGATATTTACATATCACTTTAAACACATATGTCTGAACTGCAAGCAATTGGATTAAAGGCACAACATGTAAATAATGAATGTGTCACAATGAAGTTAACAAACTGAGCAATGCATTACAAGTCTAAAGATAGTTTACTCCCACCTCTTGGTTGTATCATCTTTCTGCAACTGATGTATTTTAAGTTCAGAGTGTGATTTCTAAACCACACTTTCATTCCTAATTTGTGACAACGCAGAAAAGGTGACAAAGGAAACAACAGAACATAAAGTAAAATTAAACAGTCGCAGTGCTGACCTGTAAGTTACACAAGCGCTATATGAGGAAACATTTCAAAGCAGTGACATTTTAGACTAGTGTGTTAGACACTGCTGTTCGATGCACTACAATCATCATCCACAAAATAAGAAAAAAAACAAAACAAAAACAAACTTTTGGAAAAAAGAAAACAACTTCAATCTCTCCAGTAAACTTTCAGAAACTTGCAGAGTTGATATCAGCTTTTCTAGATGGTCGTCTTATAGCTGACATGATCTGGCCATTCAAGTAGTTTCCTTCCATTCAGAGGTTACATTAACAATAGTCAGTGCAGATACACTATGCACTGCTCTTACAGCAGTGAGCTGCCATATGTCACCACAGAGAAAGTCTGACGAACACAATCAATAGCACTGCGTTGTAATTGGTGAGACACAGCCAATTGGTCAGTCAATATGTGCCAGGAGAAAGGAAGACGATGGAGACAAAACAAGGAGGAAGAAAGGCAGAGGGAACAAGGGAGAAATAAAAAAAAAAAAACAACAAATGGCAGAAGAGGACATCAGGGAACACACAAATTACTCTATAAGAAGAGTGGTGTGGATTAATATGATATTAATACAGCTGAGCAGTATCAATACCTGCTAATTAACATGTTGAGCAGTTGGTAGAATTAGCGAGAGGACGGCTGTGGTCTGCCATGTACCGTGACTTCCAATTAAGACTAAGCCCTGGAGAAGGCTACTCCTCGCCAGCTACGTAATTGGCTTCTCTCTGAAGGAGTGGTTTTCATGGTGTATTAATCAATTGGCCAAGAATGGGAGGACACAGGGTCTCCTAAGCATAGTGGCAGGGGTCTCACTTATGAAATGTATTCTATGAGCACCTATTAGGTGTTCTTCATACTTGACAAAACCAGATGGCATCCTTGTTGAAGTACTGAAATTAGGCATTAGGCATAGTGGTCTTTACAAACAGGCACACACAAATTTCCCACAGACATTAACAAGCTTGCACGTGTTCACATTTGAACCATGTGCAGAAACTGAGTGCAGTCTGTCTCTATTACTATGAAGAGTGAAAATGGAGCCAAAAGTCCTCTGAACTTTTACAGCTTCTGTTGGTTATGTTAGCGGTAGCATGGCTTCGTAGTAAGTGGTGGCGTGGTGTACAGTGCCTAATGCATCAATCAGTTCCCGGCAGTCATTATGATAGTAGGTTATTATTAAAAATAGTGAGTGCCCCGACAAAAACCTATGATAGCTTTGCAGATAAAACACCCAGACACGGTAATAATAGTTCCACTAGAGCGAGCTACCTCCAAGTAGCGTGGTATTCCACAAATATCGGTTTCCTGGACAGAACAAATGGTTTGCCTATTTAGTTAAGCCACCTAGAGCCACACAGAGCTCTCGGTGCAATGCTATTTGACAACACTGTGCCCTGCTGGGTTTCTACCTTATTGGCTTCATTAGGTTTTCAGTGCATGAACAGCACCTGAATGGCCCAGGTCAATGATGTTTAATGTGTTTGAGTTCCTTCACCTTTTCCCTATCATCATACATTCTACATAAACAGTAAACAACCCTTGCTGTAATGATTGTACTAGCCTGACACGGAAACAGGGTCATTATTATTCATAGTGGCAGACCTTGAGAGCTACAATGGAGCTATACACAACCAGCGCGGCAGTTATTTGCTGAGACAGTTCTTTGTGTTGGTTAAACACACATAACGCATACATAATGTAATCGCGTACATCAACACACACTGAATAGAAATAATCAGTTTTTATGAAGATACTTCCTGCTTTCTACCTTTTTTCTTTTTCTTACAAAACATTGAAAATAGTGTTAATAATTCGTCTTATAGCCATCAAATTAAAACAAAACCTGGTCACGTCCTAAGTTTGTTACATGTACAAACTCTGATTAGGATGAGAGGAGGCAGTGGTATAACTGAACACTACAATAATAACACAAACAATTAATGAAGATTACCCCAAATATGCTGTTTGAGTTTTTGAATCTTTTTATTAGTTTAGTTCTTGATTTTTTTATTACTGGTAATTCTGTCTGCACTCCTAATGATGCTACATCTAACCAGATGAACTAGCAGTAATTTTAAATTGCTACTGCGTTGTATTCCAAGTTGTTTCTTTATATAACAGATACTACATCCTGAATCAGTTGCACAGATATTGTACACACTACTAAATAATGAAGTGTAAGCTTTTAAATAATTTTAAAATCATCTGGACCGTGACTGGGATCATTTTGAAATGAAACTGGAGCAATTTTAAAACAGAATCAGTCATCCAGTCACAAATATTATACTGTTGTTTTATTGTAATTCAGCACTGCAGGTATATTTATTTTGCAACTGCTTACAAAAAAAGACCCTGGAGCCTACTTTTGCCTACCTCCCAGCTCACACTGAACGCAACATCAATGCCTATCCCTGCAGGTGGTGCATCCACAGGATGGGGTAGATACATGGACTTTGCTAGACAGGGGTTCATGCTATTTCTTTCCACTGTAATTGACCGAGCATCATGGTTACAGATCTGGCCACCAAATGCTTGGCGCCTAGTTTTCTTCCTACTAGTTTGTGGATGAGGTTATCGAGCTCTAAATCTTCCACTTCTGGAGTTTTCTGCCTTAGAGGTAGGGTGAGGAGTGGGTGATGCTAGTGTGACTACTCACTATATTTTACCAGAAGTAATTTAAATGTAGGTGAAATGTTGAAAACTTTACCTTAAATTTAAAATAACTATCACAGTGAAAGAAAAGTTTACATTTTATTCACCTGTGACCTCCAGAGGAACTGTGTCCTGCTCATCATTAATGCCCACCACTACCTCACACCGATATAGACCAGAGTCGCTAGAGCGCAGCCCAGTCAGAGCGAGACTGGCATTGTAGCGGTTCTTATTATAACCAGGCAGTGTGACACGACCCTGGAAGGCCTTCTTCACCTGAGGAGCAGAGAGTGAGAAAAATAGTGAAAAAAAAATGTTTGAGAGAAATAGCTAAATTACAGGTAAGTCAAGCATTTACTAACGGTAAATATGTTTACTGTACCTTGACCACATTGTCTTTGGCCACCAGGACTGACTGTTCCTTTTGCAGGCCATCAGAGCCTCTTTGGCCCCAAACCTTAGTCCACTTGATTCTGGGCGGCTCATGGAATGAACCAGCACTGGGGCGGAGGGTGAAGAGGCAAGGGAGCAGAACTGTTTTAGAAAGCTCCTCACTTATGGTCTGATGGGTAACCTTCCGCATATTCACCACTGTATCTGCACTGGTTAAGCCTGAGAAGAGGAGAGGAGAAATAAATCAGTGCTTTTCATTTGTAAATGAAGTAACAAAATGTTTTGTCTCATTAAGCAGGTTTCTCTTAGTTGCTTCTTTGAGAGTCAAGCATGTGCTTTCCCTCTGAGTTCCGTTACCCCATCAGATCTTTCTTGTAGTAGAGTAGAAGGGAAAAAACACAAGCTCATTGTGTCCCTATGATTATTGATTATCCGTCATTGATCCAACAGACCATTAGCTTGATATCTAACACTGGGAGGCATATATATAAAAGATTTCAAAGGTGCTTTCATGAACCATACATCAAATGTGGATATGAATTATAGGATCAATATTACACACCTCTTTTTGCAGTTTAAGTCACCACCATCCCCACCGTAAAAATAAAAATATTTTATCCTAAATGCAGGGACAGGATATTATTAAAATGAATGACTTTAAGAAAAGGTAGTGTCTTGAGCAAAATCCTGCAAAGTTCTGTTATTGATATTTGTTTTCAACCAGTGTAAAACGCTTTTTTCAATGGTAGAGTTTCTTTAATACACATCATACATTATCTTTATGCTCTAATCCGGTGCCACCTTCACAGAAAAGATATAGGTAGCTCATTTACATTGTAGAGGGAAACAAAACAACACAGTGATGCAGTTTATCACTTCTGAGCTTTATCCACTTCTTTGTTTCTCTTGTGCACAGTGTATGAATGAGGTTTACCTGTAAACGCTTTCCCCTCATCTCACTTTTTTATAGTTCGCTTATCAGTCACTACTTCCTTTCTCTTATTTCTAAGAATCCTGATATAAAATGTTGCTGTCTTATCTAATTTGCCCCAAAGACAAGAAACAGCCAAGAAACACATTCATTTTCAATGTACAGTTGTGTGTATGCAGCAGCTGATGGGTGGCTTAATGATATTTCTTGCAGCCGTGCCTGGCTGAGCTCCATGACTCCAGGAGGGTTCAATCTTTTGGGAAAGCAATTCTTACATGAAAGGTTCATTGTATTTTTTGTTCGTTTAATTGAAGAGAATTGTTCCCTCCAAATCTGAAGTCATGACTGTGAGATGGACAGGTGGGTTAGTGTAGGGCTGCAAGTGATGAGGGTTGTGTAGCAGACTTATGGTGAAGAAAGAGCTGAGCAAGAAAGAAAATCCTTTGATTTATTATTTATGGTCATGAGCTTTGGGTAGTGACCAAAAGAATTAGACTGCAGATACATTTAGATGAATTAATTTCCTCCGTAGGCTGGCAGGGAATAGCTTTAGAAATATAGAGCTGCTGCTCCCTTGTGTCAAAGAGAAGCCATGCGATGTGGTGCAGGTCTCTAATCAGGATTCCTCCAGGGAAACTTCCCTTGAAGACCTCAGGGTAGACCTGGAATTTCAGGGGTGATATCTATCTGGCCCAGCAGTGTCTCTGGATTCCCCAAGAAGAACAGGAAACAATTAGGCTGACTAAAGTTTTGTTAGTTGCTGGAAAAATACATATGGAATACCCCGATTAGCTTTCTGCTCTTGTAATTGTTTTTTGTCATTAGCAATTGTTATCATGTATTCATTCTACAAGGGCACCATTGAAAGTGTCCTCGCTGGCTGCTGTGTGGAACCGAGGCTGCACAACCTCCTGCCAGAAGACCGGCTGACCGGAAGACCCAGCAAGCCATAGTGAGTGCAGCCAACAAGATTATTTGTGCCCTCCTGCCCTTCCTCATGGACATTTTCAACACCCATCTCTTCCACCCTTCACACTTCCTTTTCAGCTTCTTGCCTTCGGGAAGAAGATTTCTAGAGCATCCGGGCTCGCTCTGCTAGACTGATAAACAGCTTCATTCACCAGGATGTTAGAAGACTGAACTCTGTTCACTATCACCCTGCTCTGCCCTCTAACCCTAGACTGTAAAACTATCTCACATGAGTTGCATTTAAATCTTTAATGCTGCTGTCTGTCTTTGGTAAACAAAAGTCCCATACAGAATCCAAGATCATTCAGGCCACACGAGAACTTAACACAGGGAGCTAATAAGATAGTGAGACAAAGGCTGAGGAGAAGATGGGACTATTTATACAGATGGGGTAATCAGGGAAGTGGAAACAGCTGAGACACAAGTGTGAGTCACTTGAGTCACTTGTGAGGACAATCAAGACAGAAGAGACAAGTAACTATAAAAATAAAACATGTTAAAGTGTTCCTGAGTGAGACAGAGTTGCCCTTGATGCATCCATCAAAGTGTGAGCGTCTGAATGTTAGGCTAAAAGTCTTAGCCATAGATAAAAGTGGTTGTATGAATGTGAATGCATTAATAAGGCTTGTACTACTAAAATGATTGGAATAGCAAAGCACTATATAAACACCAGTTTCATTTAAAATGAGGAAAGACACACAGGGATTAATAAATTCATGAATGTAAACAGTATCTATTACTAAAAGATAACAAGCATTATAATGGTCAGGAATAATTGAAAATAAAACCTCAGCACTAAACAACAATATACTAAGAATAAAAGAAACCTTAAAGCAAAGAAACAGAGAGTACCTAAAAATAAATAAGAAACTGAGACTTCAAAAACTCTGGGAACAGACCAGGGTCCACAGTAAGTTACTTTATTAATAAAACATGTTTTAAAACTGGCCTGTAGTGTCAGTCAGTCAGCAAATAATTAGAAACACAATTTGACCTGCAGAGAAGTTGAAGATCTATATCAAACAGGTACAGCTGCTGCTGCTAAGAATGAGTGACAAAAGACAAGTAGAGAGAAAAAACAAATAAAGAATTTAGCACAGCCAAGGATTGTGAAACAGACAGTGAGGTGGGGAAAATGAGCCTACCCGATTTCTTTTATTAGTGTCGGTTTCCGCTGTCATGCTCCATTCCTATTTGTCTGAATCCATGTTAAAGTACTACACGCTATAAGGTCAGCCTGTCCTGCCTGTAATTAAATGGCATATTTCTGGAACAGTGCTTTTCCAGTGATCACAGACGCATCGCTGCGTGAGCTGCTCAACCCCTCCGTCCTTCTCCCATCCTTGTCATTTTTCTCCCCATCTCCTGCCATTCTCTTTTCCCTCTTCGTCCCCTGCAGTACAACCACCTGCCAGCTTTCAGATGAGCTTTTCAACTCACTTTTTCTTATTTTTGTATTTTTATTCCACATATGTATAAAGATATACTATTTTTTTTTATTATTATTATTGTTTTCAGGACTTGATCCTCCTTAGCCCTTTTGTAAAAATTCACTTATTCCACCATTCTGACTCAACTTTGAATTAGTTGCCTTATCTTTGACAGCCACTGAATGCAATGCTCCCAACAGGGGAATATGATGTGAATGTGTGTGTGTACTTGCAAGTGGAAAAAAAAAAATCTCTTATTTACTATTCATGGAACATCAAGTGCACACTCTCTGCTCTGCACACACAGACACACACACATAACACACAAACCTTGCTGCCACATTTCATCCCTTACTGGATAGTTAATGTGCCTTTGAACACACATAAAAAATGTGCATGATTAGCTGTCATTGCTCATTCCTGTAGCCCTTATCCTGTTGCAGTTGCTCAAGCTAAGAGGATGAGTGCCTCTTCCCTGATAGCTTAACATCAGCCCTCCCATCACATTTTCACCTCCCCACAGACGCATAAACACACATTAATACCCACTTCTCTGCTTCTCCCAGTGACATCGCCTTAGACAAATGCTACTTGTTTAACTCCCTCACCGACAGATCTGTGTTGCTTGGCATGGCAACATCAAACAGCATTTGTGCTCTGAAATGGCCTCTCGTTTTGCACTCGAGAGGCGTTCAGCCCGTCGAGTGAGGTGACCTGTGAAACAAAATGCATGAAGCTTTCGAAAGCAGAACGATAAGACAAGAAGGGGAGGTGAGGAATAAATAAGCAAAGCAGTGTGGGTTGTTACCATGTGGCTACTTAGAGAAGACACCTTTTTCTGATTACTGTTTTTTCTCGCCTATGTATTAAAAAAATGTTTTTTTAGTTAGATGAATGCTCATATTTATTTTCTGGTGGCTCAATCAGTAAATAGCAACAAAAGTTGTTCCTCTTTAGCTTTACGTGTTGCTGGAGTTCCTGCGTTGTTAGGCTCAATCAATAACAATATTAATTTTATTATCAAAATATAAAACATATATATGAAACCATACATCTCAGCTGAACAGACACCACAAGTTCATGTAAACCATGGATACCACTGTTTTGCCAGCATGGCTGTTCCAAATAGCCTCTTGCCATGTAATGAATGCTTGACTTTCTCAGTATTTAATGCTCCCATTGGGGTTTATGTCAGGTGATTTTGTAGAAAGTAAAGCATATTCCCACAACCATGTTTGTTGAGGGTTTATTGGACTGTGATGTCATTCTCTCTTCTATTCATCTAACTTTCTGCTCATCCCATCTCTACCATCCTCCTTTGTCACACCACCCCTCTGCATGTCTTCCTTCACTGCTTCCATAAATCTCCTCTGTGGTCTTCCTCTTTTCCTCCTGCCTGGCAGCTCATGTGGTCACTGTTGGTCTGCTTAGCTGCACAGGGAATGCATCTGATTAAGTTTTTGCAAAGTGTTTTAGAGTGCCACATATTTTAGACACCTTCAGTCAAGGCAAGCGGTGACACTGAGAAAGTCCCTTTTTGCAAATAATAATGAAATGACTTCAGGCACTTTCACTAGTCCTGATTACTAAGCAATGTTTTTATATAATGAGCAGCTCACATCGGCTGAATGTTGACTCAGTGGAAGGTTTAAGTTTATCAAAGCATCAAGGTTACCAGGTGTATTGGGATGCTTATAATTTCTAATAAATTATTCATATTAATTTTGTCAATAACAGCACAGAAAATACTTGAGCTCTCTGGTATGAGAGTAGACGTGCAGGAAATAATTTACTTCTGACTTCTGTTTTACTTGATGGCAGCAACAATATCATTTTGCATTGATAGAAGAACTTGCAGAAGTAATCTAAAAGATACACAACTGACTCAATCATGACAGAGTCCAGGATGATGAGTTTGGAAGGAGGTAAGGAATGGGAGAGAAACAAACCCAATATCCAAACGAACAGAAAGAAAAGGAAAAAAGAAACAGGGGGTATGTGTAACAGGAAAATTGAAGTGATGTGATGTGGAAAGGGAGTCAAGAGAAGATGATGGAAAAAGTAGACATGCACTGTTATGATTCAGCAGGAGATGTGTAAAGATTGACAAAGTGAGACATTCATGCTCATACACACAAACACAAACAGAAGCGCACTTAAAAAAAACATCTTTCAGAAGAGAGGCTATCAGATTCCACTACCTGCTGTCACGCTCTTTGCTTTATCCCCCTTGAGGATGTGGCACTCGTCTTTGATTGTCACACACTCATGCACGTGCCCCTCCTCCCAACACACATGCCCGGACACACACAAATAGAGTGAAACGCGCTCCCAGAAGACAATCAACCTACAAACTTCCTTGCCTAAAGCGTGCACAGAACAAAAATAGGCAAATTTATTCTTTTAATTGGCCTGCCATTTTCTTGCCAAGTTCCACCTGCGTAAGTGTCATTTGGGTAACAACCCCAATGTTGCCAAAAGCGATACAAAGCTTTAAATGTAGCCAACCAAGTTTCACAATCAAAATCTCATTCACATTCTCCCGCCCACTCTTCACTCTTTCTGTCCACTTTATTTGGACAAATGCTTATCTTTGTTACATGGCCAGTGCTGCAATTTGCTCAGAGAAATTAAATAAAATAAATTGCCGATTCACTTGTTGAAAAGCCTAAATTACATCTCGAAGGGGACTGGGGGAATTTTGAAAGAAAAAAAAAAACAAGACAAACAACAACATTGCTCTCTTCCTCCATGGTAATGAATGTAAACAAGCAAGGGCGCCAGTGCCACCTCTATCTGAAATCTGCATTTAGATGGAAATGTTGTCACAGGCATAACCCACACAAGGCTCTTTTGTTTTGTTATCTATCCTTGTTTCATATTTCTCATTGTCATTCTTTTTTCTAAACAAGGCTTGGCTGGCTGTGAGGTGAAAAAAGACAAGAGGAAATCCTGAATGTCAATACAAAGCAGAAAGGTGCTCAAAAAGGGAGCGTGTGCTCAGTAAAACTTGTCCACTGGCAACATTGGATAGCAAAACCCAAGGTGCTATGGAGGACTCTTCTAAATGTCACCAGGTGATCTTTTATTGACCTCATCTTGTGTCTTTGCCTGCATGGGTACGAGAAGGGTAAGGTGTAACAGGACACATCGTGCAACTCTTCCCCGAAGATCCACTTCCAGCAGCCTGCAGGTAGAGCTTAGATTTTCCCATTTTCTCTGTTGGTTCACAGAGGCATCTGCGTGATCATCACCACTGACCCATCTGTCTTTCCATTAGAGGTGCTCTCGAATTATTAAACAGTCGGAGAGCCTTTATATAGCTGGCACGGAGCTGCACACAGACACAAGGTGGGCGGTAATGGCATTTTCACTGTAATAGGAACACAATTGAGAACATCATTCCTTGTTCTCGTTCTCTCTTTCTTATTCTTCCTCCTTTTCTTTCTTTCCATGGGGCTTGCAATGGGTTTTCCAAAGATAAAGGCAGCATTGTCTTCAATTTGACAACATCACAGCTGCCAATCTGCCAGTCAAGAGCTCCCGGGACTGATCGAGTATATCCCTCTGCAGTCGTCGGCACTCCACTTCTGCTGCCTGCATGCCAGCTGATTATATGTTTGTGTAAGTGTGTGTGTGTGGACAAGTGTGTGCAGGTCATAAATCATGACAGACGAGCTGTCTGACAGAGTCACGCCGCTATTTGTTGATTACTGTGTTAAGAAATGACAGTCGATACAACACATACAACTGCACAGCAGCAGGCACGGCTTGAACTCTTTTGAGATTTTGCTTTCACCTGGGAGGTGCTACATAAAGAGACAGTTCACAGGAAGCGGTTTATATTTATTTAACTGCAATAGGTAAATGCCTTACTAATAATTCATATATGATTATCAGAAACATAATTGTGTAAAAATAAACAGATTTGCAACTGTTGAGTTCCTAAGAAATTTTCTGTTGCACTTTTACTCAAGTATTTATTTATGATACAGTTAGATTAGTTCTGATTATTTGTAGACTGTAACAGTTTTGTATGTTTAACTGGCCTCCTGTGCACTTGGTGCTCTGATACCTCACTAAAAAACACAGAACTGGGTTAAATAATCTGCCAGAAATGAAAGTTCTGTGTTCAAAGACATCCGATAAAATGCACTTAATGCACATGACAAGTGTTTTAATGATGCTGTTTATTTTAGATGTACATTACCGCTCTGCATACTCAAATACTGCTCAGTTGTTTAATTAATAATAATCAGATTAACCATATACTTTGCAAGTTAAAAAAAAACTAACAACAACAACAAAATAAAAAAACAGGTACTCCTGTTTAAAGTTAAAAATCATTAGACCTCAAAGTGGCCCTCAAAACTGACTATGTAGCTGCTTAGTATGAGGTTATAGTTGCATTTAAATTTTTTCACAAGAAATTATTCAAATTAACACACAAGGAGAAATATTTATATGTATTTTACTGTGGTAAGTTTCTTTGGTAAACAGGGAAAACAAAAGAAAGAGGGTAAAGTCGAACTTTTTAGAGCAAGTGGAAGCTGTATAAGTTTTGCCTTCTGTGTGAATAAAACACGTCAAGGGCAATGGTGGTAAGTGGGGGTTAGTTTTGTTTTCCTGAGAGCATTTCGTTTGCTGTCTTTATTGTTTTGGGGTTTTCTTTGTTGGTTGTGAAGAAATGCATCCTTTGAAAAAGACCTTGGATGATGCACAAAGACAAATGGAGAGAACAATAACAATAACAAAGCCAAGCAGAATAACATCACATAGCGCCACTATTATTGACAACATTTTTACTAATGTCATGGATTTCCAAATTAATAGTGGTCTGCTTGTCTGTGATATAACTGACCACTTACCAGTTTTTACTTTGTGTGACTGTGATTTAAAAAAAATAGATACCAAGATCATGATAGCAAAGCGAATAATAAATGAAGAAGCAATTCATGCCTTCAATTTCGATTTAGCACAACAAGATTGGAGTTCGGTGTATGAAGAGTCAGATGTGGACAAGGCTTATGATAATTTTCTAGATATTTTTACTATGTGGTACAATAAACATTGTCCTGTAAACGAACACATGACAAAGAAAAAAAAGATAAAAAGTCCTTGGCTCACAAAAGGAATTATTAATGCTTGCAAAAAGAAAAACAATCTGTATAAACAGTTTATCAAAGTAAAAACAAAAGAAGTGGAACAAAGATATAAAGCATATAGAAATAAATTGACTGATATTATAAGAACGAGCAAACAACTTTATTATAGAAGAAGATTATATGAAAATAAAAACAATATAAAAGGAACTTGGGATGTGTTAAACAACTTAATTAAACAAGGATCTTCTGGAACATCATATCCTGAATATTTTACTGATGCAAATGGTGAAAATCACAACATGAGTAATATTGTCGATGGGTTCAATAAATTCTTCATAAATGTTGGCCCTGAACTAGCAGCGGACATCCCGTGTCATAAAAATGAAAATATCAGTAATATAAAATCAAATCCCTTTTCACTGTTCCTCTCAGCTACAAATGAGCAAGAAGTAATAAATATCACATTAAAATGTAAAAGTAAGTCTTCAATGGATTATCATGACATAAATATGTCTGTAGTTAAACAGGTTATTCTGAATATTGCTAGTCCCTTAACATATATCTGTAATTTATCATTTCAGTCCGGTTGTTTTCCAAAAAAAATGAAAATTGCGAAAGTAATACCACTATATAAAAGTAATGACAAACACAGTTTTACCAATTATAGGCCTATTTCTCTACTACCTCAATTCTCAAAAATTCTAGAAAAACTTTTTAATTCAAGATTAGAAAAATTCCTTGAAAAACATCAAATAATAAATGTTGGTCAGTATGGTTTCAGAACGCAAAGAACCACTTCAATGGCGATAATTGAGGCAGTAGAAGAAATTACTGATACACTGGATAAAAATAAATATGCAGTTGGTATTTTTGTTGACCTCAAAAAGGCCTTCGACACAATCAATCACTCAATTTTACTGGATAAATTGGAAAGATATGGTATTCGAGGGAAAGCTGGTAACTGGTTAAAAAGTTACCTAACAGGTCGGGAACAATATGTTAGCATAGGGCATTACCATTCAGAGAAACTTGGTATTACATGTGGTGTTCCCCAAGGGTCAGTGTTGGGACCAAAACTTTTCAATGTATACATAAATGATATTTTTGATGTTTCTCAAGTACTTAAACTCATACTGTTCGCAGATGACACCAACATATTTTTCAGTAGCGATGATTATACTGATCTTGTAATGACTGTAAACAGGGAGCTAAAATTAATAAAAAAATGGATGGACATAAATAAATTATCATTAAATATAAATAAAACTAAAGCAATGTTTTTTGGTAATTTAAAATATAATATAGAATTACCAATTATCATTGAAGGTGTACCAATTGATAATGTGAGTGAAAACAAATTTTTGGGAGTTATAATTGATAACAAAATTTCATGGAAACCCCACGTCAGACACATAAAAACCAAAATTTCTAGAAGCCTCGCAGTTTTGAACAAAGTGAAACAATTCCTTGATAAAGATGCACTTCGTACTCTGTACTGTACCCTGGTTCTTCCATATCTTACATATTGTGTGGAAGTGTGGGGAAATACATATAAAAATACAACTAATCCATTAGTCACAGTACAGAAACGAGCACTGCGTATTATTCACAAGGCTGGTTATCTAGATCATACTCACAAATTCTTTCTTCAGGCAAAGTTACTTAAATTCCAGGATCTGGTTAATTACAATACATCCATAATTTTGTATAAAGCTTTTACTAAACTTTTACCGGCAAATTTACAAACTAGATTTGAAATTCGAGAAAAGGTTTATAATGTGAGAGGCTTTGGAGAATTCAAATTACCCAGAACTCGAACAACCCGTAAAGGTTTTTGTGTGTCTGTATGTGGTGTGAAAATCTGGAACAGTCTGAGTTTACAATTGAAACAATGCAAAAATATTCATAGATTTAAATTTCTCTACAAACAGTTGGTCTGGTCACAGTATACTCAATGATGGGTTTTAGTGTGCTCTGTAATGTCTGTCCTCTTACCATTGCTGGTATGGATTCCAAAATAAAAAAAAATAAATAAACTGTGCGTATGTATGTACATATATGTACTTGTGTGTGTAGATATATATGTATGTATATGTATGTGTGTCTGTTACTTGTAGTTATTACTGCCTGTTACCTGTGGTAATGCAATTTATAATTTATATATTCTGTATTCAGTTATGAAGGCTCTAATTGTTGGTTGCGAGCTGCCGCTTAGATGCTTGTATCTGCCCGGGGCTGTTGATGGGTCTGTATGCAATGATGGGCGTAGCTGCGGGAAGTTTATTGTTTTTTTTTTGTTGATGAGTGAGTATAGGGGTGGGATTTAATAAGTTTTCTTCGTCCCACTCCTTTTTCAGGCAAGTTTTGTTTTTTGTTTTGTGTATTTTATGTTCAATATAGGTATTTGTTGTGCCTGAAAATGAATAAATAAATGAAATGAAATGAAATGAACAAGATGAATAACATGAAAACGGCGATGGCTGATCCTTAAGCACTGCCACGTTATCGCTTACGAAGAGCACAGTAAACGACGCTGAGGCTGATGCCGCCCTGTCCAAGCCAAGAAACCATAACCATGGCAACAGAGGCGCCACAAGTGCAAAAAAAGGCGGGAAGAAGCTTCTGATTAAAAGCACACTCACACGCGCGCTCACACATGCATACACACTTTAACTGTGTGCGTTGTCGGTGGCCTCCTCAAAGAGCAGATCTGATGCTATGTACTGTATAATGTAAATTAAACGAAGGGCTGGTTTCCTCATTTTTCCATCGTGTTTGATCAGTGGTGTGTGTTTCACTGCAGTGCAGCTGCACTACCCCTACAGGAAGTACACAGTCTCATCTGCAGAGACGCACACTGTAAATATACAAAGTTACACAAACAGTTGGATCTTCTAAACCAAAGACATTCAAAGACACACTAAGTTTTCTGTGTCTGTGTGTATGTGTGTGTGTCTGTGTCCATGCACATTCATGTCACCTCTCTAAGCACACCAGATCTGCCAGGCGGACATCATGCAGGGTTTGGAATTAATGTCTTCTTGCTGACATTCTCTCTCATGATATCTTCCACCAAAACATCCCTTCAACTCCCACTTGTTTCCAGGAGTCCTCCTCAGCTTCTTGATGTTTTCTTTCCTATTGCGCTCACGTCTTTCTTCTCCATCCATTGGGTATTTTGTGCTCTTATTATATACCACCTATGCTTTTCTGCCTAACCGACTTCTTTCTCTCTTAACGCCTGCTCCTCATTTTTCTCAGTTTGGCTTTTCTTCATATAAATCCTAATCCTATTTCAAAGCTAGACTAAAATTAATGAAAAGTAGCCTTTGGAAACAAAACCTAATGTGACAGACAGGAGAATGTACACATGCACTAATTGCAAATTCCTGTCTTACTTAATTAACAGCAGCCATATGCAGACATGTATTTTGTTATGTTCCTGATTTGTAAAATGTATCCTCTGCAAAAGGATTTCTTTTTCACAAACTGTTTCTGCCACTTGACATGTCACACTAATGAGCAGCATTTTGCATTTTAGCTGCTTTATGTCTCTGCCAGAGATGTGTGCTAATGTTACCAGTTGTGCGAAGAAAAAAAGATTTACAGACGGAAGATAGAGCGAATCCACAGTCTTAGCGAAAACAAGACAGAACAGATGAGACAAATCAGGAAAACATTTCTGATATTTAGACTGAACTGATGCTGTGCTATGTAACAGGAATATACAATGTGGCTATACAATAAAGTTAAGATTATGCTCAGTTTGATATACTGGCTGAAATGAATGGCCGACTGACGTTGCGTCTCAGACATTTATTCCTTCCTCTAAATGTCACCTACAGAAATCTTTCTACTTGGATCTTAACAGATATTTTATCTGCTTGTAACTAAACGCAGACAGTCGGTGCTTTGTTGAGCAAGTCAGCCTTCTGAATGATCACACTGCAGCGGAAAGCAGAGTTTGCAACAATCAGATCAAGTGAGAAAGAATAACTGTGACTTGTGTTCGAAACTATAATAGTGTTCAAACAGCCAGAGTTTGGATTAAAGATGGATTTATTTTGTGCTGTGAAATTTGCAGGGTGGGAATTTATCTAATGCACGTCTGTTATAATTAAGCCTTGATAAATGAACACAGTGCTTATTGACCTGGTTAGAGCCAGGCACGTTTTTTTTCTGTACAAGAAGCATAATCATAAAAGGCAAAAAACATATATGATCTAAATGTGACCAATCGCTTCTTCAAGGCAACCTTCCTATGCAATTCTGGACTGCTTATAGTGCTGCTGCTATTTCCAGACTGCTCACTAGGGTTTGGTTTTGAAAAGCTCTAATTTAACAGTCCCATCCTGAACCAGGCATGTGGTCTGAATACAGTTAAAGCCACGTGAGGGTAGGTTTGAGGCACAGCCTGCAAGAGTACCACTTCTACTAATGTTAATGTACACCAGTACATTAGGAGTGTGAGCGAGATAAAAGACAAAAACAACGTTACCAAACATGGCACCCCAATTGACGCAGCTCAAGTCTCTCATGTCCCAAAAGAGGGCACTGTAGAAAAGACGGAATATGGGAATGTGGAGGCATTTTGGCTGTTTAATGTCCAGCGTTGAAAAAGACTATCATACACAGCAAACTGTGTCACTCCACAAATTGTTCTTACCATCCGAACCAGTGCCATCCTCTAGCGCTCGTGCAATGCAGGACTTGACGGTGCCAGACACTCTCTCCCATGCCTTGCCTTACCATGAAAGCAACAGCTCAACTTATTGCACAAGTCACGATGCCAGCAAGCAACAATCAAATCAAACAAATCTATTTAAGCGGGTGATTAAAGTAAATGACCCTCGTTACCAACTCCCTGGGTATTTTGTGATCAGGTATATTCCCCCATACCTACTGTAATCTTAAATCATGCCTTAAATCCTTTCTAAATCTGACTACATGCTTTGTCTCCTCCGCCTTCCTAGGTGACAGTTATTAACCCTCTCACTGTAGCTCTCTGTGCCTGAGCTGACTTTTACCAGGCCATGTCAGGCTTCACACTAACTTCCCTGAGGCTGCTGCCATGACTAATTTTGGACCTTCTGAGGCATAATGATACCTTTATCTTGCTTGGCACACTGCCGACATTTTAAAATTCATAAACATGCATATATACAAGTATATCAGCGTTTGTACAGGAGTGCAAGGCAAGCTCACACTATCGCCAACACACAGACAGACACGTGCAAAAAGCTCACACCTAATCTGTTCCTTCCCCACCATCTTTCCATTTCAGGGCTGTCAAGCAAAGTGTCACAGGGTGAGCTTTAGTGCCACCCCTCCCAGTAGTCCTCTACCATTGACTATTTCCAGAGCCACTCAAGTGGAAAAAAGCACAAAATGCAAGGAGGAAAAAAAGAAAGCGAGAACAGGCAATGTTGATGGCCTCAAAAACTCCTCCAAAACTCCAAAACAGAAGCAGGGAGTGTCTTCTCGCATGACATACACACTCTGAATTGTCACGAGTGTGTTATCAGACTCCTTGGAGATGCTCTGTGTGTGTGCGGGCTACAGTTCTCTGTAAGTTGGCTGCAACTACCTGGCAGATGTAACCTGAGGCTTTCACACAAACAAATACACACAGAGAAAGACAGAAGAGTTGGCTGCATTTTCATCATCTCTCTGCTGTGGAATCAGAGCCCGAGTCACAGAAAGGCCCTGCTGCCAGGACAGTAGATTTTTTTTTCTTGCACAGAAGGCAGAAACAATGCAATACACTGAGCAGACGGTTCGGGAGGCCACTGAGAGCCTTGAGGGGGCGTGCAGTCTGTCCTACATACACACCAGCACATGCAGATACACACAGATACACAGCAGGAGTGTACAAGGAGAGTTTGGAGAGGGCAAAGAAGTACCGTGGGTTGTAGATCCTTGTATTGCATACTGTGTCCTTGTAATGGACAGATAACACTACTAAACAGACAGATAGGATAGCAGTTAACCAGATTAGGCGTACAGGCTGACAAGACTTAGAGTTCCGTCTTAACTGTATGGATGATTTCTTTTCATACACCCAATTACATGTTTCTCTGTCACGATGTCCTTTTCTAAACTCAAAGGTTTAGTGAGTCAGTAAAACAAACATTCAAAAGTTTGGCTAACTCGCTGACACATAATGAGAGGATTAGGATCGTAAAGTCCAGCTTTTGAGCCCAATCAAAGAAAAGTTTAATGAGCTCTGCAAATTTATATTAGAAATAAATATCTCAGAG
The DNA here is from genome assembly GCF_057382095.1 of Aulonocara sp. 'chitande type north' Nkhata Bay. NCBI lineage: Eukaryota > Metazoa > Chordata > Actinopteri > Cichliformes > Cichlidae > Aulonocara > Aulonocara sp. 'chitande type north' Nkhata Bay. Next base: position 7,477,882 of record NC_141365.1, on the reverse strand, counting down.
ACTTATCAAATCTCAATCAAAATCATTTCAGTCTCTCTAAAATGGCTGAGAGGGTGAAAGCTAGCTTCGGAGATCTCAGATGTGATTTCTGTTGTACTTCTCATCCTTTCAAGCTCCTCTTGAATGAACCCTTGGGGTAATTACGAGCAGATGAAATGAAAGTAAGTGGGCTGGTGGTGAAGGTCTGCCAAGCATTCACATCGTGAGCGCGGCTACAGAATTAGAGGGAAATGGACACACTGACAAAGAAAATGTCAGCACAACCGAGAAGAGCTAATGAGAAATGTAAAGAGATGTGGTTTTTTAATCTCCTTGAAGATAGCTGCGGAGGGCTACTGCTCACAACACGCAATATTTCACAAATTGGCCACATCTAAATGACTATAGCTATTATCCATATTATATTGTCCTTAATTGGCACAGCTAGCCATTATCAGCTACTGCTAAGAAACAAAAGATATAAAACTCGGATATAACTTCTGGGTCAGAAAAGTGAGGCAAGAGTGGTCTGTGTATCAGAGAACCTAAATCTTGTGATTTAATTGTTTATAATTAATCTAATGCACACTGTAGAATCATACACGTAAGAGAAAATTTGTAGAAACTTTAGCTTCTGGGAAGATTTCCGAGACACTGGTTTAATGGCTATGTGTGCAGATGGTTATCAGAAAGTTCTGTATTACATGCACTCTAGGTCAGACGATGGGGACTGCCCACAGTTTAATGAGGACTCACCCCAGACCGCAGTTTGAAGCAGAAGGAGGGCCAGCAGGAGCTGCGGTCCACAAACAGGCAGTAAGCCCTGCATCCTGCTGCACCTGGAGACAGAGATGAAGAGAGAGGGAGGAAATGTGAGTACACAAAGGAAACTGTAATCAACACATTGCCCTTGTGAAGTTCTTCTAATACACTAGACATGCTTGGATGAGTCATCATTAATAATTCCTTTTCAAGGGATTTTTTCCCCCCCTGTTGCTCAGTGAAGGCCTTAGGACACACATACAGTTCATTCTTCAGTTTAATTTGCTGTTTCGTAATGTGGGTGGGATAAAGTCTTCTGAAGCCTTTTCAGACAATGGTGATTAAAGGCTTTTAAAGGCTATGTAATAAATACCTCGACTTGATGTGACCATTGTGCTTAATCCTTTTGAAGTACAATAAAGAAATAGACGATTATCTTTACACTTCACAAATAGCTATTGCTCAGAATTAAATGTACAGGCTGAGATTTACCTTTTATCTTTAAATCTATCCCAATATGTGCTTCTTTCTCAGAATATTTCATGGCATAAATTTTCACCTTATATCCAAGCTCTCAAAAACCATGCCATACCATCTTTGCGCACTAAGCCATCAACCAACTGGCAATAGATGTGATGAAAATTCTGGTAAAAAATATTAACTATATAATGTGCCTAATGGCTTGCTTGATATAGCAAGCTGTTCAAAGGTTTAATGGAGGGGGGGAAAGCAAAAGAGACTTTTTGGGAAAAATGCTGAAGAAGAGGAAGAGATGCTGATGGATTTCAAGAATAAAAATAGATAGATAAGGATACTAGAGCCAAATCTAACATGATGGACCTCTGGGTTCGCTTGTTCCACACTGCCTGCTGAAAACTCTGCTGAATCAAAGCAGGATCGAGTCTGCCACATTCAACAAAAAAAGCTATGTATTTGAGAGGTAGGTTGACAGGAGGTGTCTATGGTATGTCTGTATAAGTTTATCTGGAAAACATTTTTTAAATAACTAGGGATATTTGTGACTTACACCGATGCTGGCTTAGCTTTCACTTTAAAATTCAAGGAGTATAGGAACTAAAACATGCTGATAATGACTACCCAATGCCAGTGTACATCACAGGACTGAATATTTTTTCTCTCTTGCCAAGATCTTTGCAACCTTTTGTATTTTTCATCGTAGTTGTCCGAGAGTTTACAGCAGCCAACAAGAAAACAAGAGATGGACGACCATACAAACAAGGCTCAAGTAACACTATTATCTGAGCATTTATTTATGTATATGTGACTATAACATAATGTCTTTAAGTCACAAAAGCAAGGGGATGGAGACCAAATGAGGTAAGTCGGCCTCCTGCTGTTGGGTCCCGGGTGTAAATAATGAGTATGGCATCTCTGGAGACATGGCAGGCCAAGCGGGGCCTGAGGGCAGGAGAGGAGCTGGGTGGGAGGGATGGAGGAGGATTTAGTGGCTGGTCGCAGAGATGCAGGACATAGATAACCAGTGTCAGTTACGGCAGCGCTGGTCTCTCTGACTCAATCTCAACGTTACAGCCAAGGACAAAAACACTGACCTCATACCAAATACATATGCTCTGCAACAGCTCAATGTCCACGGTGGCAGCACACGTCAAAACAGCAAGTTTGCAAAAAGAACATTTTTGAAGCTGAACCTTTGTAAAATCCTGCTTGATAGCAAATGGTTAAGGCAAATAAATGCAGCTATTTTACAAAACTCTCTGAAAGTAATTATTAAAAGCCTGCAGCCTTAATTATGTGCAGGACAGGCATCACAATACAAGTTCAATTTAACTGAACTGATCTGTTTTTTCTTCTTTTCTTTTCTTTTTTTTTTTTTTTAGAAAAGCTAGATCAGCATCAGGTATTTAATTTCAACTTTCATGAGAATATACACAGAAGACTCTGCAAGTCCAAACAGCATGTATTAAAAGTCTATCTTAATTGCTATTTTGGCTTGGTGCTGTATTTTCTAACATTCGGAACTTTTTAAATTAATTCTAAAATAAAAGCATATTGTTTTCAAAATTGCTTAAGTAATTACACAGTCACAGTTTAAGCTTCTGCCACAGCAGGTCATCTGCCTCCATCTCACCCTATCTCTTGCATCCTCTTCATGTATACTGAGCCACATCTTCCTCCAGTGCATTCATGAATCTTCCTTTCCACCTCTGTTCCTTCTGTCTTGCAGCTCCATATTCATCATAGTTTGATATTGTGCTTTATTTTTCCTTCACTGGTTGCTAGGTTTGACTCTTTCTTGTGTCTTTCCCTCCTCAGTTTATCAAAGCTGTTAATCATTAGCAGCTACTCATGTGCACTCTCCGGTCACAATTTTGTTTACTGTGACCAACTAATTTCATCGCTTCCTTTTATTTTACCCAACCATCATCTCTACATTTAGTCTACTATCCATCGTTCCTTCACTTTTTTCATGGTGTTTGCTTTTCATTCCCTTTGCATTTTAAATTTAAGGCCTCCACAAAGCTATAGTAAATAAAAAGTACAACATTTTATCTTAGTATGCCCTTTTCTGCAAATTGTGTATTAAACTCTTCCAGGACAACGTTAATGCTTTGCATTGGTACATCACACCTTTCTATAGACCGCTGTGCCCTCCTTTCTCCTCCTCTCTCCTCTTTTGTGATGCAAGGTTATCTCTTGTATATCCACAATAGGACTCTGGCTGTTACAAGGATTCTAGGACAATGTTGTATAAGTGAGAGCGGTTTTCTACATCTGTATTCTAAGTGCTTTCTACAAAGTATGTTCCAGACAACATGCTGAGACTGTCCTTTGAAAACATCAGCTCACTTGAGTCAGACCTGACATTAAACTCCCACATCGAGTCTAAATTCAGCAGCGTAAATTCTCCATCAAGAGTTTGGGGGATGCAAGAAAAATATTCTGATCCATGTGAATTTGGCTCCAGTCTTGGCTCCACATTTATATATTGAACTCAGGCAAATTCCAGTCAGAATCAGGGCTGTTTAATTACTAAATAGGTGCAGCAGAGTTCACTATGTATGGAGCCTGAATATTAGCTGGTCTGATAGTTAAATATTAAAGACGTTCTGCTCCACTCTTCATTTTTGATGAACTATAATACTGCAACATAATATACCATTTAACTGGCTCTGCCTCACAAGAATCATACCATACATGTTGATGTAGATTTTTGATCAGCTTAGGTCTTTTATCTTGTACCAATTTCCTGATCCTACCAGTAGCACGTGCTTTTTAAGTATCACCTGTGGATGGACTCTTCAGTATGCTTACCACTGACATCAGAGTAGGCAAACCATATAAGATCTGGTATTTAAGACTACTTTTATTCTACTTCTACTTCTTTACTATTTACTATTCTTTTATTTAAGTCTCTATTTAAGTCACTGCTAACTGACTAGAAATGAGAATCAGTTAACTATCCGGTGCAGCTGACATTAAGCTCCATTGTGCAGTAAATTGTAAGGATGTGGCAACATATTGTCGAAACATTCATAAAGGAAGATATCCACTTTGTTGACACCAACTGAAAAATAAGATTACAATTGCTGTGTCACATCATTTTGTGCTGAGTACACGTTAAGAGATGCTGAGAAACTGAAAGACTAAAAGAGTTCAGCTACTTTTAATATGATTTTTCCTACCAAAAAAGGAGAATAAATGACAACAAGTCAATGAAGGTTTATTTTTTGAACTATGTGACTTGAATATGTTATATGAGATCACAGACAGGAAGTAATAAATCTAGCATAAGAACCTACAAATACTACCTTTACCGCCCAGCCCCTCATCTATACAGCCTCAAAGCTGACGCTTCACTTATCTAGGTCCCCCATAATATAAGTGTGAAGTGGATCGGGTGAATAGCTAATGAGATATGCAAAGAAAATAAAGGCAGAAAAACATACAGAGATTCCTTGATTTATTAATGCTATTAGAAAGTCTTCCAACCGAAGCTGACTAATCGCAACTGAAAGTCAGTATGATCTCTCCTGCTGTGTGGTAATATCAGCAGGAAAGATTCAGCCAGATCTCAGCATGTCAGAGATGTGCCCTGTTCCCCACCATGCCTGTCACAGATACTGTAGATAAGACAGACAGCTAGATGGTTACAGACAGACGGACAAAAATACAGAGACATCCTGAAAGAAAGATACAGAGCCAAGCTGTCGCATTTTCCTTTCAGTTCCAAAGACCTTGGTCCAACCTCAGCCTTTCATGGATGACTTGCTCAATCCATCTGTCGTTCCATCTTAATCTCACCTTCTACCTTTTTCTGTCTATCTATATTTGGATAAAATTAGCTGCCAGTCTACGTCTGCCACCATCTTTACTCATGGCTCAAAGAAGTCTTTTTTTGTGTGTGTTTTTCTCACACACAAGTTTGATCTTGCTTCATTTATTTGCTTTTCTCAAATTGTCGCAACACTCTTTCCTCGCCATGCTGCATTATTAAGGAGGCACATTAATCACTCGGGCTGCCTGTCACTCCATCGCCACACACTTCTGTTGTCCCCGCAGCACACATGCACACACATTCACGCACACATTAATGCTGGTTTCACAGGGGGAGTTAGTCCCATCAGTGTCTGTGTATAAGTCCCTTAGAGTGAAAAATGAGGCTACCCTTCGAGTGACAAAGGGCTGTTTTCCTTCCAGGAGGATATTACCAAGGTTTTAGCAAGCAACCTGTCACGCTGTGTCATACATAAATGGCTTTAGCACTTCACATTTTCTGCACAAAAGGGGACTGTTCTGTGTTTGCACCTGTCTTGAAGCATGTGTTATCCTTGGGTGGGTTTCTTTTGTTGCTGGCGAGCTACAGCATGAAACACCTAAATAAAAACAATGGCTGAGTGGGTGGCTATATTCCAGCTTATAAAACCTGTATGAGGCAAAACAGCAGGACCGTACGGCTGTTCAGACAAAAAAAAAGAATGAAAGAAAAAAGGAACATATACTGTGTGCTGGAAGAGAATAAGTTGTACAGCTGACAATTGAGATGACTCATTGATAACTCCTCAATTACCATCCAAATTGAGAGAGGAAGAAAAATGGGCAGGTAGCTGAAATAAAAGCGAAAGGAAGTGAGGTAAACAAAGTGTGAAAAGGCACAGAGAAACAAAAACGGTACTGAGAAAGCCAAGGCTTATTTCAGCCCAACTCAAATGCCAAGCCTGAGTGGATGAGAGGGGAACTTGAATCTTAAGCAGCCATAAATTTCCCCTGATGCTTTGCTATGCCTGCACTCTCTGTATATGCTTGGAAGGGAACAGAAGCTCGTAGACCAGGGTGAGGGAATATGGCAAGACTCCCAAAACGCAAAAGTTGCCATGAGATTAAGAAACCACCATATGGGCTTAGACACACAGGTTAACTCAGAGACAGGTTTATTCCATCTCTCTCTCTCTGTCTCTCTCTCTCTCTCTCTCTCACACACACACACACACACACACACACACACACACACACACACACACACACACACACACACACACACACACACACACACACACACGTATGCATGCCAACAGTGCAAATACAGGCAATAAAATTTTCCTTAGAATCTGAAAGTCTGAAGAAGGCACTGTTTATGAGGGAGGAGAACTGATCTGCATTAAAATGAAGCCTGGAATATTATGAACACTGAATAAGTAATGTTTAAAATACCTATGGGAATGTGGATATACCTGTGTGCTAAGAGTGTGAATGAAGTGTGGATGACATGAACAGATGCTTGCTCGCACGCACTCGAATGCAGACATGCACCTGATATAAACTCATTAGTGCATACACCTGCGCATACATCTCAACTCAGGACACACTTGAATGCTTTTTGTAGATAATTTGTGCCTTTTTTTTTTTTAAACAAAGAGTTTCATGCTTTTGTTTTTCTTATTGTTCGCTTTTCTTTTGATATTGCAAGTGAGGCATTTTATTTTACAAAGAACTCTGTAATTGTTATATTTAAAGGTCCCACACGAATGCAGATTATTTTTTAATAGGCTCTGTAGGACATGAATGAGGAGCTCCTCGTACTCACATGAAAAGGTGCAGTTAATCAGGAGTTGGGACAAGAGGGACAGAGGGATAAAAGCCATGAAGGAAGAGGGAATAAAAAGCAAGGATGAGACTGCGCTTCCTCCACCATTGTGTGCCTCAGAGCTGAAAAGTGTCGTCAATTACTGTGTTTTACTGCACAAAACTGCGTGCGCACACTTACCCAAACCCAGACAGGTGTTTTTATCAAGTCCATTTGTCTGTCTGAATGTTTGCATTTAGATGCTTTTCTGCTGCGATTCCTCAAATTTTCAATAAACACGATGGTCTGAGTGGCAAAGGACAGGTTAAAAAAAAAGAGAAAGAGCTTCTATGCTATAGAAAGCAGGGCTGACACTGCTGAGCACCCTGATGGTGCCGAGTGGGAATAGGCTTCAGGGCTGCCCAGAACCATACAGAAAGCCATTACTTACAGCTGAAAGCCACCCTGGTCTCCCTCATTCATACAGCGCACCCACACACCAGCCACCACAACCCGAGCTCCTGTTAAAGAGTCAGCTGGAAGTGGAATATCTCCCATTACTTTCTCTAAAACATATTACCTTGCTCTCTGTGGCCAGAAAAGGCGAGCTCATCCTACATGTGAATAAAAAAGGGCAAGAGTGAACGATAGAAAGAGAAAGGTAACGAACAGAGAGAGGGAGGAACAGAGTGAGAGATTCTCCTGAAAAATGAGGTGACAGAAAGCTTTTTATGTGCGGGAAGGGTGGCCAGGCAATTTTCAAATGTCTGAGGCTTCTCATTGGCCTGCCTGCAAAGCCACTTTATATGGTGGCAAATGTTAAACTTGTTCTGGTGACATCAAGGTCCCCTTGGCCGCCTACTTGCCTTCGCCTGGAATAGTAAATGTAGCTTGAGGCAGGGTGTAGGAAAGAAATGGTTTCAACACCTTCAACACGAGAGGCAAAGTTGCATCTGCCGTCAGGGCTCGTTTAGACTATCTATCTATCTATCTATTTATCTATATAAACCATCCTCCTCTCAATATAGCTACTAAACACAGGCTCAAACATATTTTGTATACCACTGTACATGGCGGTGCTGAAAGGATGTTATCAGTTTATTACAGCAGGTCTTGGAGAAGGACATACTTCTCTGGGAAAGCTGCCAAGATTTTTCCTCTCTTTACTTCTTTCACTCTCTTATTCTCTCTTTTCTACATTGTTTCTTCTCTGTCATCTGACTCCAGCTCGTACGTCTTTGTGTTTCCTCTCTCAATTTGTCCCTTTTTTGGTCTGTTTTCAGGATCCAGGGACGAATGGGATACAGTAAATCCAGGATGTTGACTGCAGGTTGTAAAGACTCCTCAGTTAATCAATGTCAGCAGAGCAGCGGCACTAAATCATGCTGAGGCAAAGGCCAAGGAGCTGGTCAGTAAACCAGCACTATCAACTGTGCACCAGATTCTCCCATTAGAATAAATAGAGCAGCAGTCTATAGATCAGCACAATCATACAGTATGTACAGTAGCATGAGTTGACTCGAGTTTTGCTTTTCAACCACCACACCACAGGCATGATGGGTTACAGAAAAGGGTGGCTGGTGTATTCTCCTCTATTTTTAGTATTGTGACATGATGTAATGCTATCAAATCTGCAAAAGTATGCAATGCATATGAAGAGTTGTGGAGCAAAATTAGCTGCACTGAGAATAAATTAGATCATTTTAGATGTGATTTTCTCATCTGATCAATATTCATATCAATACTCTGATAATTATTCCTGTGATACACATTTATTAAAGTTTAGGATTTTAATGAACTAAACCCAGTACTGCCATCACAGTTGTTTCAGTTGTCTATGATGGATGAGTTTGAATACTCCACCCTTCCTCCCTTGGTGATACACATGCTCCTTCTCCTTCCTTCATTCCTCCACCTCCCTCATCATGCAAGTCAGCCACACAGAGAGAGCAGACTAATTAACAGAGGGATGAGAGCTGCCTGTCGTTTAGGGACTTATCTAATTGTCCCTTGTATTTTCAAAAGGAAGCTGAGAAGCCATTCTGGGAGGGTTGACCAAAATAAGAGAAATATTTATATAGAAACACCCCAGTATGACACAAAATCGGTGTATGTGTGTGTGTGTGTACGCGAGATCCATATAATCCACTTTTATATTTTTCATTAAACCATATCACAATTAACACACTGAGAAGACTATGCATAGGTGGTCTCTCTCTCTCTCTCTCTCTCTCTCTCTCTCTCACACACACACACACACACACACACACACACACTAGCCCTGTGGCAGGGGTAAATTGCTGCTTTGATGTGCAATTAAATCAGTCTACATCTCATCACGATTGCTGCAACTGCCAGACACAGACATCCATCTGAAACACACATACACAAACTTAACCGTGAAGTCACCAGGATGCAGATGGACAGATGGTGTGTTTGTATCATGTTCACAAGGGTTGGATGTTTGTGTGTATGGCTCAGCTAACACTGCAGCCCCCTGAGCGGGAACTGGACTGGACTGTGACCTTTGGTGTCACAGTTTCTGGCTGACTGACGGTCAAACCATAGACGTTATAAGAGAGAGAGAGAGAGACATCACTGAAAGAACTGAATCTATGGGATAACAGCAATAGCAGTTATTATAATTAGATTTTTTAGGATAAGCTAGTCAGACTTTTTAAGAGCTTTTTCTTTTTTTTAAGATCCTACACGAGCAAATATAAATGTTTCTTTTAATTCACAATAATATTTTGTAGTAAGTTAAAGATCATCTCTCATTTAAATAATTGAAAATTGCTCTGCTATTAGAAAGAAGGTACACGTAATTAACTGAAAACGAGCTGCTGTGCACCCACTTTTAGACAGATTTATATAACAAAACAGTGTAAGTAACAATAATGTAAGTATCTGACATTTGTTTTTTTTCTCCAGCTTATTTATTAATTAATCTCTTCCCTGTGTCCCATGTCTTGTTACTTTCGTCTCTTCGCTTTGTGTTCCTTCTGTTCCAGAGTCTGTCATGTTTCCATGTCTCTTTCTAGTCTGCGTCTTTGTGAACGCCTTGTGCTTCCTGTTTTACTTTGACAGTCTGTGTCCTATGTTAGCGTATTCTGCTTTGTTTCCTTTGTCTCGTTATGTCAGATTAGCCCCAGCTGTGCTTTCCTCCTGTTTTCCATTCCCTCATTACTCACTGGTATATTTTAGCCCTGTGTTTTCCTCTGTCCGTTGTCATGTTGTACTCTCACTATGCTGTATTTCCCCCCCTTCGTGTTCTTAGTTAATTCCTAGTTCTCAGTTCCTGGTTTATTTCCTAGTGTTCGAGTTTCTTGATTCCAGTTCCTAGTTTAGTTTTGTACTTGACGTGAAGTTTTTCCAGCAATAAAGTTGCCGTTTTGAGTTTATTCCTTCGTCTTGAGTCTTGCGTTTGGGTCCACATCCTGCCTGCCACACATCGTCACCTTGACACTGGCGTACAGTGGGCTCTGAGGTGGATATCTATAGCTTTGGCCATTTCTCCTCTTTAAGCCTTTTAAAATGTGATTTAAGTGTCTGATTAGGTTTCTTGTTAAGAATGTTTTCATGGCTACGTTTGTGTCTTTGCCCACAGTGAAAAGCTTCTACACTAATGACCTTTTACCACTTAGCTGTGATTGCATATGCAACTATTTGCTTGGTTTGCACATGGATGAAACGTATGATGCAGACTTGCCAGTCATGATTAAGAACACTGAAAATTGGCCAATTCTGGTCCCCACCCAGTTGAAGAGTGCAGCTCTACTTTTAGAGCGTGAGCGTTAGCATCATTCTTTGCTAATCCAGAAGATAACATTATTTGGTCTGACAGTGTAGCAGATATACAAGGGCTTTGTAAAATATTAAAATATAAATATTCTTCTTCCTGAGTTGGACACTGAGTGTTTGTGACAGAAAATTTGAATTTAAGCCATACCTTTGATGTTATGGCATCACTAGAGGAAGTCGGGCATTGAGAGAGTATGCCACATGAGAAATGGAAAACAGAAAATATCATGGCAGGACTGACGACAAACTGAAACTATTAAAACACTACATTCAGGCAAAAACAAGGACGTGAAGCTAATGAGCTGCAAAAAACATAAAAAAGATTGTGTGTTTAAGAATACACCCACCATTTGTGAATGATTAATGAGTAATGTCTGTGACTGCTGAATGAAACAGCATACCGATGATCCAATTTAATCTTTTTGTGGTGCTTCTTAAAATAAAATGCAATAAAGTGGGTTTTGTTCATCATTAGTTTTAAGAGTTTGCAGTAAAATCTGCACTAAAAATACATCCACATTCTACAACTCTGATCTAAAAGCTATAGCCCCTAGAAGAAAATTCTTAATTTTTTAGACAAATAAATGAGTACAGTTAATAAGAGCAGTGAGATGTGACTAAAAATGTTCAGGACTAGAAACGTGAAGTTGTGTTAATCTCAGTCTAAAATTGAAGTGCGACTGAAAGAAAAAGGGCTGATTAACAAGTCCGAAGTCTTATAGGCAACGGAAATATAGAAGAGTGACAATGAGATTGCTGATAAGATTCTGACAATGAATCAGCTCTGACAAATTGTACCAGATAGCGGATATATAGGAAATAACATGGAAAGAAACTGGGGGAAAAATGGAGGTTTAAAAAAAAAAACTGAGAGACCAAGACAAGATGAAAAGTACAGTGAATAAATTGAGCAGAAATTGGAATTGGAGCATACTCGGGCCATGAAGGGAACCTGATTTTGACAGGGTAGACAGAGAGTGTAAGAAAAGAAACCGCATGAAGGAGAAAGACACTGAGCTGTGATAACTGTGTGAGGCGGAAGAATCGAAGTGTGAGAATAGAAAGGGGGGGAAAAAATCAAATACTCAAAGCACTAAGAAAGGAAATTCTGTGTGGGGGGTGGGGTGTAAAATGCAAGGTGAAATGAAGCAGGCACATAATAGTGGGAGTAGCTTCACTGCTCTTAAATGCATTAAAAAGTCACATGCAGAAGTGTTAATGAGTTGTAGAAATGTACAGATGTCTCCAGTCTTTCTTTAAGCGTGGCAAAGGAGTATAATTGCTGTTAACGTGTAAACAAGCAGGTTGAGGAAGGTGTGAGGCACTGGTGGGAGTGAAGCCATGGGAGATGAAGAGAAGAATGGAAAGTTTGGGCAACTCTGTAAAAAAGTAGAACGACTGAGGATGGAAAAGAGCGATAGAAAGCAAGAGGCGATGGTGCAGTCTGGCTTATTTCAGGCTTTATTGCAAAGTGCCACAGTGCGGTCTAAGTCCAAGCACGAGTTCTCGGTTTGAGATGGAGATGGACCAGGATCCCCTAGGTATATCGATTCTCAGGCACACTCATTTGGGAGAATCAAAATTGATGATACCTGCCTAAGGCAGAGGTTTATTTACCTATTTATCTGGTGTCTGCTCTAGCCCTGCTCCTGGCTGTCTTGGAATAAAGTGGCTACCTGCTGGGGCTACCAGCAGCCCTCCACGTCCAAGCATGACAACCAATTTCAGAACATGTGAGTGGATGTGAAAGAGCGGGACACTGAGCATGCAGCAGAACACAGATTTAACCCATGAGCTGCATAAAGCAGAACCAGCTAGGCAACACAAATTGACATTTCTCAGAGGTGTGTAGTTCAATTTAAGGTTCACTTGATTGTTAGTTTTAGGCTATTTGTTGTTAGGCTCACTTATCCTACATACAGACAAGTCGATTTTAACATGAGCAACATGTCACTCCCTGCTGCAAAGTCGATACTCCTGTTGTCATTTAAGTTCTTCGTCAACAATGAAGATATCTGGAGACTTCCTGTCCATTTGACTCCATCTTTTCTCTTGTGTACCCGTTTTTCTCAAGAAATAGTTCTAGATTTATACTACAAAGATCTCCAAAGCCTTAATTTTGTTAGCTTGTTACTTAATCTGTGGGGCTGCTGGTGCTATTCCTCAGTTTTTGTGTAAAAAAAGACAGTGTCTTAATTAGTGACCTTTAGAGGTGTTAGTAGATAGATATTTGATGTTGTTAAACAGAGCCCATGCTAGTGTTTCACCCCAATTACAGAGGCTAAGCTAATCCAAGCTAACCAGCTCCAGCCAGACAAACTATTGCTTGAAGCCTTTTGCCTATTTGGTGATTTGAAAAGCAAAAAGAAACACAGTCACCATTTCAAAGTAAACAAGCGTTTAAAAGCATCGTATATAAAGGATTGCTCTGTGAGGTTCTTCATATCTCACAAGCAGACAGTGTTTCCCCTGTCCCTGTTTCTCTCCCAGCCCTCCAATTTCTCCCCTCCCCTCGTCGCCGCCCCAATCTTGTAAGCTACACAGACTGCCTGATAATTGGATTTCATCAGACAGTTCAAACGAAGGCATAAAATAATTAGCAGCAAAAACCAGAATTAATCTCAGGCGTGGCGATCATCTTTCTGGTCAGGCAGGTCTCTCTGGGAGGGCGACAGGAAAACATATGATATCATTCTAACGCAGTTTGGGGCAGACCGTGCACCTGTACAGGCGCGTAGCTCTGATGTGACAAATTGTCGCTAGCCATTCTCATGCTCGGGTGAGTCAATCTGTACGAATACTGTATGTCTGTGACTGTGCATGTGCGTTGGTCTTCAGCATATGCATTGAATTTCTGTTTGCTTTCTGGTCTGGAGAGAAGCCTTTTGAATGTGAAGTCGCAGCAGAGCATCAATACAACCCCTTCCCCCATCCCTTGAGAAAGGAACAAAGAGGCCAGACTACATCAGGACAGCCTTTGATCAGTTCAGTTCTATCACGTTTTTGTCAGTAATTGACAGACTTTGGATCCCAAAAGCTTCCCGTGCAACCTGCAAAATTTAAGCATGGAAATACTTTATGCCCTCCAATATATAAGTGCCATTGTATTTCTCTTACACTACAGGTGGTTGTTTCAGTTATATCCTTGAGGCCGTTACTAATATGTAATTTTTTAAAAGTGTAACATGCTGTCATTTGTGTTGCTTTTTCATTTTGCATGCAACACATGAAGAGTTCGGGCTAGGTAAAAGGCTGTGCTGCAGCGCTAAACACTCCTTTTCCAATTTCCCAAGAGGCCTTATCACCTGAGTTAGTGTAATGAAACTGATTAGTACCTGCAGCCTAACACTTGACCAGGGAAAATTAGAGCCAGCCATAAAGTGCTTATTCATCTCCGCTGAATACACCTTCAGAAAAAAGTCAAGAACAAAAAAAACTAAGGCACTCCATCCTGAATCTAAAGTAATAAAGCGATTTTGCTCCGACTGCTTCTTTATTGGAGACAAATTAACCTGCTTTACAGGAGAGAACACTGTTAGCAACCTGTAAATTTGATCACATTTATTATATTTTTCCCTGTACATGAGAAGAAGAAGTGGAGTAGGGGGGCTTTAAAGGTTTTACTCTGTGAGCTGACTAAATGAGAGCATCACAGAAGCAAAGCCATTCCATCAGAAAGATGCTTCTTGCTTATGAGTCAACAGCGCCTGTGTTCTCCCCAGTAATATTCATTCCAAGCACACAGGCCCCAAATGAGAAATGCACAGCCTCTGATTCTTTTTAAAATGTATTACAATACCAGCCAAACAAATAGAGAATAAACCAAGCTGTACTAATTTTCCATTACAGTCATTCATTTTTGTTCAGTTTTCTGACAAGCTGCCACTTTTGTTGAATTGTAACCTGTTCTTGTAATCTTTTTGATAAAAGCTTAATGGTTCTTATTGTTGTCCCACAGCTTTGGTGCTGGAATGGAGAGCTATTAGCCTGTCATTTATCAAGCCCTCGGTGTCATGTGTAATGGCTAAGTGTTTTGAACCAACTAGCACATGGCAGCATGAATCTTTCTGAAGGCTGGTGATTATTAATGACAGTGGCAGCGCAGAGCAGCCACCTTCAATCACACTGCAGGTAAATCCCAGCTCCTCCACAAAGAGGATGGCAGGGAAGAACCCTTTAATTCCTTTTTTCCAGGAATTAATCAGCCCCGTTTCTAATTTCTCACCTCACCGACGTTCCCGTGGGATACACTAAATAAGAGATGAGACGCAACGTACACAAACATGTAAGCACACGCGCGTGCACGCAACATCGAACAGATGACAAATGAGGACGCAAAAGCTCATTTGAATATCAGAGACAAAGAGTGCTGGTGTGGCAAACGTAACCTCCTCCAGCCTGTGCTGTAATTACTCAGCACTGGAACCCAAGAAGAAACACTGGATTTACAGAGCAGGCACTGCTGAAGACAATGAAAGCAGGTGAAGGAGCTCTAGAAGCATTTTGAAAGCGAGGGAGGAATAAGAAAGCGATGAAGAAAAGGTCAAGGCAACTTGGGAAGTAGAGGAAAAGACTGTAAGAGTGAGAAATTATTTAAAAGTTGAGGTAAAAAGTGGCTGGCTAGCTTTGCTTGGACCATCTGTTGCACGAAAACCTACTTGTACAGAACAGACAGGGATGGAAAGCCTTTTCTGGATGACACCCCACTCACTGGGTGCTTAATTCCCATTGCTCTTTCTCTATCTGTATTTCTTTACCCAAATGCTTTACGCAACAACTCAAAGAATAGTCTGCATTTGTGAGAAATTATTGCTTTTGTTTCTCACAATCTAATGAGAACATCCATACCACTTTGGTCTCCATTGTAAAAATGAGCTTAAGCCACAAATTGTGGTTATCTTATTGAAATGTTTCCGTTTAGATGTGCTTGCAACAAAACAAAACTTAATTAGAGTTCAGTGGATTTCATGTGAGAATTTCAGTCTTTGCAACCTTTTGTTTTTGTACCGTTTAACCACAATGACCTAGGTAAAATTACAGGGAATGTTATGTGGCCTCTATTGTGGCTTTATTATAACTATTTGGGAAGCAGATTTTACAGAGTTTAAGTATTTTTTTTACTTGAGCTGAATTTAAATCAAGATTCCAATCAGGAAAGTCTCATTTTATAATTGCACTTTTTCAGAAGCCTAAAATTATATGTATTTTTTGTGCTATTCTAAAAGTCTTTCTGCAGATTAATAGCTACGCCATCTTTTTTTTTTTTTTTTACTTTTTGCCATTTGTTCTCTTTGCCTAGATTTTCTTTTGTACACATTTCTGCCTCTCCTCTAACTTTTTTCTTTCTCTCTTGCCTTCCAATTTACTGCTCTGTTCCTCCCTCTCCGTGGGATCACTGATGAGTGTCTTGGCAGAAGCAGAACCAGTGAAGGTGTCACTCCAGGGGCCTGTCAGAATTTACCTCAGTGGCCACAGACCCACACACACACACACACACACACACACACACACACACACACACACACACACACACACAGTAACCACCTATGAACTGCCACTGAATTTTAAACTGCAGCCAAAATGAGCTACATAACAAATCAATACAGGTTTCTTGTAGTAATATCACTCAATTTACGAGAATAGGTCATTTGCATTCATTTTTAGCTTATATACTTCCCTTTATTTTTAAAACGATACAGTCACTACCTTTCTCCTGTCCCTCCATCCCACTGTTCCCTGCAGGTGTCAGCTATCGGTTCCAGCTCAACACTTAATGACTAAATTGGAGCAATTAATTACCCTGATCGGTGATGTTAACCTCCACCTCTTCCACCTGGACTCTTGGCAGTGCAAACAAAGTACCTGATTCATACTGTAGCCTTGATAGTCATCCTCAGCAGTGGTTATCAAAGCACTGTATTTCCAGACTGAATGAGAAATGCTTTGACTCGAGCACGTAGCAAGAGAGTATTGAATTCACTGACATAAAGACTAAAAAACAATATATCATTGCATGACTTCACCAAACTGGATCAACCTTGAATTTTGCAGGCTACAATAACTACTCCTCTCCTCTTTGCCTGACCTCTCTCCTGGCTCATTTCCTTTCATCTCTCATGCACCTGCAGCACTTTGTCAGGCTGCTTTGGATAATTACACATCTCATCACGACCACACACAGCCACAGGCTCTCAGCTGTCCTCCTGCATTACCACTGTAGTGGGACTTCATAGGCATGATCTGCAATTCCGAGGTGGAGTCATGCATCAAATAATAGTTCCCTCTACACCAACTGAGGCAAATTACGGACATGGTTGGTTATTACCTTCAGGATAAACAACCCACATTTCATATTTCACAAGCAATGATGGGTAAATATTGGGATAAGATTTGTGAATGTGTGTTTGTCAATGCGGCCAGCTCTTTCACTCTCTCTGGGCTCGTACCTGGTAACTTGCCGTCATCCATGAAGCCCTGATGGATGCTGTCCTGTCAGTGTAGCCAACTGTTCAAGCAGCGGATGCCTCTCATCCCCCCGACCGCCGCCCATTACCTGTCTTCCTCAGGATACAGCACTGGCAGCTTAGGGACACATTTGATTTTAATAGCTGCTCCACATCTTCAATTATTCTATAATTATTCTCTAACATGATTTTCTTTCGATAACTGAAAATTAAAAGTATGTATTTTCCATTCGCCTGTATTGATGTGTATTGCCCAGTTTTTGGATTCTCAGCTATAGAGGTGTCTGCCTTGCCTTGATTATAATGAAACTAAGTCCCCTTGCTTTGTATTGCTCAAGTACCCAAAAATTAAAAGCTCAGCAACATTGTCTTCTGTCTTTGTGCAGAAGTTTAGCATTGCCACGCTTGTGTTAGCATGAGCTTCTTTTCACACTTTATAGTTTTCACACTAATAGTTCATGAAGCTAACGTAACAACATTTGTGGATTTTTTTCTTTTTTTGAGGAACACAAAACATGACTTTTGGTGCACTGACATTGCTGCCAGTTAGCTCTACTACATATCAGAGGGAGCACCAACATTTAAAAAGACGATATCTCCAATGCTGCATCTCACGCTAAAACAATCTAAATGTAAATCTGGCACTACCACTCAGAGGGAAAACATTTATATTTGATTGTGGGGTGAACTCAGCAGTTCCTCAAAATCTCGTTGCAAATAACCATTTCTACATTTTCCCATTTTCCTCCTTTTTTGTTCCCTTTTTTCTTTTTCTTTTTTTACTTCTCCGTTGATGGTTTTGACCCACCACCTGGTGAATGAAAAGTGGTGAAAAGATTAAGTCAAAGGGGAGGTAAAGTTACAAAGAAACAAAGCTACTGTATTCTTCTGCTTTTGGTGGGAGTAATATGGCCGTGATAGCAGTTCAAGTTCAGCGACATCTCCTTCACACACAATTACTTGAGGGGAAAGTGTCACAACATATCATAACAGCTGACTGAGAGAAAGCCAAAGTGTTGCAATGTTGAGAGGCACAGGTGGAAGGAAGAGAAGAAAGTGTGATGCCAATAGGCTTGTGCAACAAATGACAAGGAAGACTATAACATCTTCAGAATTTCAATCACAAGGTTTATGTATCTTATACTACATGTGCCCCATAAATACTGTAAATGCTCAAATAGTGGCTAGGTCTTTATGCACCCTATTTGCAGAAAGAGATCCAAGTCTTTATTTGGTACAGGTTTATATGAGAGACAGCATTTCATTTCTAATTTCACATGATTCCCAGTTGTTGGCTTCTTGATAAATTGAGTATTTTGCACATTTGAACAGCGCTAATCCCATCAGAGTAGTGTCAGAACAGAAATCCTGTTTCATAGGTGGATGAATTTCTCTCAAAAAGAGTAACTCTGAGAAGCAGGTGGATGTTGTAACCGTGAAATAAGCACAGTAGAAATGTAAATTATGCACGAATTGCATCATATGAGTCATTATTGTTGGATACATGTAATTTCATGCTGCTCTTTGAGGGTGTTTCCTACTAACCTGTATTTGTCAGGAGACAGAACTAAAAACGTATTCCGGCTCAATCCGAAGAGTTAAAAAAATTAAGTATATGTGGGATTTGCTCTATGCCCATTATTTTGTTGCTGACCACTTATAGCTAGTGGGCATTCCAGGCTACAGTTGCCTGGGTAATCCTCTAATGTATTTACCACCTGCTCATGTCAATCATCAGTATCCTTGGGTTGAATCATATTTAGTTTAATCATTATAAACAGATTAAACATATGGCTACACTAGATATGTGGAGACACCTGAAGCTTTCCAGTTTCCACATGCAGTCCCTTTGCAGTCCAGGTTCTCTTGGCCACCCAAGTTTAAGCCGCTGTGGTTGTAAGAGCTAAAAAATGATTATTTAGCATTTCAAAGTCCTCATGCTTCATTTGTTTGGACAGAACTTGAAGTCCTAAATGAAATTTAGAAGCTTGTAGCAATTAGAGGTGAAATAACATTCAGTTAAGTAACTTAGTACAACTTTGAGACACATCATTGAAGAAGCTACCAGTGAGCATTATTTAAGATATGAAGTGGTGGCAAATACATCAGAAGATTACCTACATAACTGAGCCTGGACTCTTCAACCATCCCACATGTGTCATCGGTGTTTTTGTGGCGGACTAACCAGTGGGTTGCCAGAATGTGTTTACCTGTACCTGGAAACAAAATATGAGGTGCAACCTTCTTCCAGTCTAATTGACTGTATCCTAATCAGTATTCTCATCTAACCTGCAAGCAGCCACCTCAGGTGTATTTTCCAAAACACCACACTAGTCCTTCAACTATACTAAGCATGTTAAGTGAATTTGTAGTGATGCCCTGGACTCAGGAGTCTTTTGGCAGTTATTTCTTTTGATGTTTCTCTTACTCCCTAAGTAAAACTTTTAGAGCAATATTTTTTTCATCCTTTAAATATAATATTTATATGGAAAAGATTGTCCAGGACATTTTCTACCTCAAACATATGTTTCACCTCATTCATTCTGACAGCTACAAGATGAATCTCTATAACCTGACAAAAGAAAAAGTCAAAGAGGTGGGATGTGCCATGCTGTCGGGCAATGAAAATACTACTTGTCTGAGTTATAGACAGTGGTAAAAGACTGTGAAAACTAGTGGAAAGATGCAATATATGTTGCGACAATAATATTTATAGAGAAATAAGATCTAAAAGAATGAAAAATATTTAGATTTTGGGAAAAGTGCCTTTTGAAGTTAAGGAACTATTTTTACTACATCATTTTCTTGTGTAATTTCATTCATTTACAGTGCATAAGAGGCAAATAACACAAGTGTCTTTCTTTATAACATTTTGTTTTGCATCTTGACAAATGGAACAGGAACAGCAACAAGACATTTCCATGTTGAGGCTGTGAGATAATTATGCACGGTACTTACGTAGGTACTGTATAATTAATGACAGTGAACATAAAAGTAGGCACTCCAGCAAAATGAGTCATAGTGGAAGCTGGCTGCAAACCGAGGTTTGAGATCAAGGAAGGAAGATTTACATGTTACACAGTGGCCACAAAAAGCACTGAGGAAAGAGAAGTCCTAAATGAGACACAAGAGAAAATTCAAAGCTAATCAAAGGTGACGGTGATCTGTATGAGGGAATTTAAAGCTTCACAGAGTGTGTGTGACGCACTCTTGTTCCTGTGGCGTACCTTTGCTCTAAAGAAGAAGGCATGGCAAAGCTAATTTATCTCATCAAACAAATCAAATCAAATCAAATCAAATCACTTTTTATTGTCACATCACATGTGCAGGCACACTGGCACAGCACATGCGAGTGAAATTCTTGTGTGCGAGCCCCACAAGCAACAGAGATGTGCAAACACAACAACACAAACGAGCAAAATACAAGAATGGCCAACCTGAAACTAATAAATATATGTACAATATATAATAGTGTATGCATTTCTGGATGTGTATACTAAATATTTTCCTACGTGTGTGTGTGTGTGTGTGTGTGTGTGTATGTATACACATTTTTACAAATTAAATAGTAAAAAAATAAAATAAAATAATAATAATAATAATAAAATATATAAAATATACAGAGTTGAATATGTGCAAAACAAGTGGCATTTATATACAGTATGGAGTGCATAATGTTGAAGTTCCAGTAGTGAAGCTGAGGTGTCTATGACGTGTTCAGCAGTCTGATGGCCTGATGGAAAAAGCTGTCTCTCAGTCTGCTGGTACGGGACCGGATGCTGCAGAACCTCCTTCCTGATGGAAGCAGTCTGAACAGTTTATGGCTGGGGTGACTGGAGTCCTTGATGATCCTCCCCGCTTTCCTCAGGCAGCGCTTCCTGTAGATGTCTTGGAGGGAGGGAAGCTCACCTCCAATTATCCGTTCAGAGCACCGCACTACTCGCTGGAGAGCTTTGCAGTTGTAGGCGGTGCTGTTGCCATACCAGGTGGTGATGCATCCAGTGAGGATGCTCTCAATGGCACAGTGATAGAAGGTCCTGAGGATGCGGGGGCTCATGCCGAATCTTTTCAGTCTCCTGAGAAAGAAGAGGCGCTGCTGCGCCTTCTTCACTGTTTTGTTTGTGTGTACTGACCACGTAAGATCCTCAGCCAGGTGTACGCCAAGGAACCGGAAGCTGCTCACTCTCTCCACAGCAGCGCCGTTGATGGTGATGGGGTTGTGTACTTCTCTGCACCTCCGGAAGTCCACTATCAACTCCTTTGTCTTTGCGACGTTGAGGGTGAGATGGTTGTCTTGACACCAGTGGGTCAGGGCGCTGACCTCCTCCCTGTAAGCCGTCTCATCACCGTTGGTGATAAGACCCACCACTGTAGTGTCGTCCGCAAACTTCACAATGATGTTGGAGCTGTTAGTGGCTGTGCAGTCGTAGGTGTAGAGTGAGTACAGGAGAGGGCTCAGTACACACCCCTGTGGAGCACCAGTGTTCAGTGTGATGGGGGATGAGGTGATGCTGCCCAGTCTGACCACCTGGCGTCTGTCAGACAGGAAGCTAAGGATCCAGCTGCAGAGGGAGCTGCTCAGTCCTAGATCCTGCAGTTTCCTGTCCAGCTTCGAGGGAACGATGGTATTGAATGCTGAGCTGTAATCTACAAACAGCATCCTCACATACGTGTCTCTCTTCTCCAGGTGTGACAGGGCAGTGTGTAGTGTCAGGGCTATGGCATCATCAGTGGACCTGTTGTGGCGGTATGCAAACTGTAGAGGGTCCAGTGAGTCGGGTAGTGCAGAGCAGATGAAGTCCCTGACCAGCTTCTCGAAGCATTTGCTTACGATGGGGGTCAGGGCTACAGGTCGCCAGTCGTTCAATGAGGAGATGGTGGAGGATTTGGGTACAGGGACGATGGTGGCCATTTTGAAGCAGGCTGGGACTACAGACAGAGAGAGGGAAAGGTTGAAGATGTGTGTGAACACTCCAGCCAGCTGAGCCGCGCATGACCTGAGGACGCGGCCGGGAATCCCGTCCGGACCAGTAGCTTTGCGTGCGTTCACCTTCCTGAAGCACTTCCGCACATCCTCCTCAGACACAGTGTGCGCACTGACGTCATCCGCGGTGCGCACACTGTCCGGTCTCATGGTGTTCGCTGTGTCGAATCTAGCGTAGAATACGTTTAGATCCTCACACAGAGAGGCCGTGGTCTGCGGGGATCTAAACGTATTCTACGCTGTTTATGTCTATGTTTACTGAAAGAGGAAAAACAAACACTTGGCGCTAATTCAAAGCACATTTCCATGCAGAGGCTGGGTGAAGTGATGGGGGGTCTGAGTAGGAGCTATGTTAAGTAAATGATCATGGGAGGATTTACTTGAAAGAATCAGAAGAGGGAGGGCAAATACAGAGCTGTCTATAAATGGATGAGCGGAGGATCGGTGTGGTAGAGAGAAGTAAAAGAATACAAAACATTTGCCTACTGAGAAAGATGTGCAGGCAGAAGGCACTGGCATAATAAAGAGATTTAGTGTATTCCTTGAGACAGATTCGTGAGCTGGATACACTGGGCTTCGACCAGTCTGACCCATTAACAGAAAAGATATCCTCTAAACATGTTTGTGGTTTTGTATATCACATTTCTTTTCCTTTTCAATTTTCTGGGAGCTTTGAATCTGACTTCTGAAGCCAGAGACCGATGCTGCATGCCAGCTAACTGCAGTACATGAGCAAAAGAAAGCAAGAAGCATAGTTTAGACAGACATCTTACAGTTGAAATGATTACAGCAGAGGAACATAATTAGAGTTTGGCATCTAGGTGCCAAGCGTGTCGCTGCAAATATGTTACATATAAAATTGGGGAATGATGAGTAATTATTCACATGGAGCCTGAGTGGATGTTGAGGTGGTAGAGGAGCTGAAACAGCAGCCAACAATGGATGGTAGCAGCACTGGCATGTCAAAGGGAGAGATGAGAAATTTGCAGCTTTAAATTTGATATGTTTTGTGTACATAAGGAGACTTAGACATGCTACCTTTGTCTGGGGTTGCTCAAGTTCTCTGCTTGAGGGTTTTTTTTAACGTGAATTACAGATTCACATTATCTATAACAATCCGTAATAACTGTATTAATATAATACATTATATAATAAATGTTTTTGTCTGTAAGACATTCATCAGACATCAAGGTAACTATCTCGAATCCTATCCTGATTTTTTTTCTTTTAAGACTTTTTCTTTTAAAACTAAACACTCATGTGCTTTCACATTAAACTTCTTTCTAAACTTCTTCCTAAACCAGTACACCCTGTACTTTGCCTTGGCTTTGCTTGTATGACTGTCAGAGCTTGCTATCATGCATTTCCCAGTCATATAAAAACAACAAAAAGCACATACTTTTCTAAAATACTAGCAGCTCTGCAAGGCTGTTCATCAGCTGCGTTTTGAGTGTAACGTTGACACATTCACAAAAATGGTAATACTAGACTGCTCCTGTTTGTGGGTATAATTTTTTCACCAGTAAAAGCATTTCCTAAATGGGACAGAATGAACAAACTGCCACTAATGCCTGGTCTTGACGCCTGGTGAGAAATGTGAATACTGCATGTTACTTAAAGTAATGGTCAGATATCGAAGAAGCTTTTCATTTCCTTTCTTTTAACTGAAGTCTCCAATAGAAGCTCTTTTGATCTTGAAAACTTCACTTTACTGTGGGAAGGGACTACAAACTTGTGAGAGGGGTAGGGGATTAATCATTCTGATAAATTTGAGAGGATTGAGAATTCTACTGTATTTCTGGTAGTTTTCAGTAGCTACAAAATCTACAGCCTGCAACCTTCAACAAATGGAACAAAAGAGGTTGGACACAAAGAGGTTTCATGAACTTAATGCTCACCCTGATGGATTACTAACATCAAGAAATATTCACTTTGCTGTGGGATAGGTAAAGCAAAGAAATTTATGTAAATACCTAGTCGCCTTTGGGAAATGGCTGGCAGTAACCTATAGCGTATATGATTTGTGTTTAATGGGCTAACACATTCAGAACTACTTGTCCTTTAATATCAACAGTGTTCACTTTCCCTGGTGAAATCACCCTCAATGACCTTCCAAAAGGTACTGATGTGCCAAAGAAAAGCAAACACCTCATTTATCTGGCAGCCAAATGCAAAGAGCAGATGTCACTGGGGGCCTGAGGAGCTGGCAGTTGGATCCACGGTAGTGACAAGATGAGCAGCCCGAGCTCCTGGCTTTAGGAAAAGGCAAAGCTGCTCGGACAAACACTGGTGTTGGACAGCACACAGGCAAGCAGTTTAAAACAGAGCTCGGCCAAAGCTTAAGGTCAGCCAGGTCAGGGGGAACATAAAACCTATAATGAACTGGAGCAAGACCTTTTAAAAAAACACAATTTAAAATCAAATAAAACAAAAACTGCAGCCAAGCCATAATCTTGAGAATTCATTTACAGAGCTAATTTCAGAGTCTGCATTATGAAAAAGGGCTATTAATCCTGAGTGACTTAATCAGCAGCAGCGGTAGCGGCAGCGTGGTCCAGGGAGATACAGCAGCCAATTAAGGGTGTTTGTAGTAATAGACAAGAAATGACAAATGCTGTGATTGCTGTGAGGTGTGATGATGGGCTGTTAAAGATGTTGGCCTTCCTGAGATCTTGATTGAGAATAAACACCCCAATCAGGAAGCGTGATTGCAGGATTGGCCTCTTAAACGTGCTAAAGTTCAAATGTGACCTTGATTCAGCGAGATGCAAAAAAAAAGCAGGAGGAAGAAAGAATCAATGATTTCCTTGTGTGGAGATGTAATATGTTTGTAGTAGTCGTACTAAACACAACACACATTATGCATAATCAGTTAGACACATTCTTTACAATATCCATTAGCTCTCCATCTATGTGGAAAGGATTATGGGAAATCAGTAGCAGGTTATAACAACTATTGTTCATAAATTGTGCATTGGCAGTTAATAAAATATAAGTTTATATAAGACTTCTTTCATTTGTAAACAATCAAATGATAATTAATTATAAATAGTAAGCATGAGTCAATCTATGTTTATGTCATAAGCAAATCAGTAAACATTATTAATTATAATTTGATTATGTGTCAACAGTTTTAAAAAAGCCTTACTATTTATTTAATTTACAATGCCTGTAATAAAGTGTTAGCAATGTAGAGACTACAAAGACTGGGAATGATACCAGAAATACCAGCTGATACTCGTACAAGTAGAATTACACATTACTCAATAACCAATTCTTTTACCAGAATGAAATATAAAGAATCATATTATCCCATGTTCTTTAAACCACTTCAAGGTCACTTTAAATCTCAGTTGTAAATTGTAAAGCTAGACTGTGACTGATCCTTTTTAGTTTAAGTGCATATTGACTCCCCTTACCTTAGTCTTAAAGAGTATATTTATTTCTTACAATTAGATTTATTGTTGTTTTTTGCACTGAATGGAACCGGAGCCTTGTCGTCTCGTCTCTATATATACTGTACTGTATATAGCAGAGATGACAATAAAGTTTACTTTGACTTTGATAAACTCCTTCAGTAAAAAGTTTTAAATGTTTAACCATTCAAAATCAATGAGACGGTGATGGAAAGCCATAAAATGTTAACATTACATGGTTCCTGGATAGGCTTCCATTGGTTGATAAAACATTATCCATTAAAAACCTTTTAACTTAGGAATCATGCATGATTTCACAATGGCAATGCCCTCTGCCTCCAACGAAATGGTAACTTGTATTTTGGGATATGAATGACATCCAGGCAGAGCTATTCTGAGAGTCCATGTGTAGTATTTCTGATAGTCTCAATACCAACATTGAACTGGTGTCAGATTGATGCTAGCACGATAGGATCAATGCTTTCGTTTGTTTCTCTCAGCTATGTTCAGTACGTTGTTCCCATTTCATCAAACAGTACACATGTCTGTGCAAACTTCCCTTATGCAAGCACCCCCTCCCCGTCCTCGGCTGTGTTTTGCTATCTCCATGTGACTCAGTTGCACTAAGCAGACAGATGCAAGCTTCAGTGAGTGAAAAAAAGGAGCATCACGTGGAGATATGTTGCAGCTGTATAAGAAAATTTCCCAAACGATGCAGAAAGAAATTCTCTACTGAGGTAGCAAAACCAATTTATAGAAATATACGAAAAAACATGAAAACTTTGGAACTTTTTAAAAAAAAATAAATATTTTTTGCTGGAGTGAAGAAAATCTGAGGGAATCTTTCAGATAAACCCAGGTCGACCCGACTGGGTTTATCTGCCCACTAGCAAAGTCCTTTAAGAGAAGCAAAGAATAACCAGGTAGCTCATATAGTGGTGAAAATGATGATTCAGTCATGACTCATGTCAGATCTGCATTAATCAAAGGTAATTTTCAAAGCGTTATTAGTCATCATAATTGGTACTTCAGCACACTGATTATAAAACACATTCAGAAATTCACATAATATATTTAGCGCACTGACATTTGTTAAATGAATTATATTATTGGAACTAAAAACCATACATAAACATGAAGTATGAAGATATCCAGATATAATAACCCTTTTGTGTTAAACCTAGTTATTGTTATTGTTATTTTTTCAGGAGACACACCACTGTCTCTTACATAAGCTGTCTTTACAAATTAAAAGTTTTTTGTTTTGTTTTGTTTTTTGTTTGTTTGTTTGTTTGTTTTTTGTTTGTTTGTTTTTTTTTGGGGGGGGGGGGGGGGTATCTATTATACTGGCCCTGTATTTACTTGGTATTCAGTCAGCCCAATTTTGCAGTAACACAAGCCAATCCAGCTTGTCCCTGATTTGCAAATTTCCTCCTTCTTCAGGATGTAAAGTCAGACAAGAACACCTGTAAACTTATGCTGCCCCCAACAGCTCTGGAGGAACTGCAGACTTGGTATGTACACTGCTAATGTCACCTACAGTACAAAAAACAGTAATTAAAAAAACAATTCTGAATGCTGAAATTTAGAAAAAAGTTATTGTAAGAATTGGTTCTGGTAGCATCTTAACAGACACGTGCTTGGAGTATTACCCAGCAGTGATGATGCTACCCACTGGCTGAAATGGCAGTTGGTCTAAAACTTGGAAAGGGAACAATCATAGCAGGAGTAACAATAAAGACAAAGAAGATAAAAGAAACAAAGACCGAAAGATTATTGTGGAATGAATGAAAAGCAGAAACAGTGAACAATTTTGACTTTTCAGTTTCTCACCACTGCAAAGAAATTAATGAACATTAAGACATCTGTCTTCTCCACAGCACAGCAAAAGCTAAAGGATCGACGGGGGAGCACAAACGAAAACAAGAGTAGCTCACATTAAAGGTTATATGATATATTGCCATACCCCAAGTGGGAGTAGACAGCAAAAACAT
Organism: Aulonocara sp. 'chitande type north' Nkhata Bay; assembly: GCF_057382095.1. Classification (NCBI taxonomy): domain Eukaryota; kingdom Metazoa; phylum Chordata; class Actinopteri; order Cichliformes; family Cichlidae; genus Aulonocara; species Aulonocara sp. 'chitande type north' Nkhata Bay. Next base: position 7,450,439 of record NC_141365.1, on the reverse strand, counting down.
GTAGATATTGGCACAAGCAGCTCTGTAAAGCACCTACCAAAGCACTACGATGACAGGACATTTAGAGCTCAGAGAAGAGAAAATCTAGTGATTTACTGTGAATCTCCAATGGCCACTTAAAATCCGCCCCAAATTGCTCTCCTGCTACTTCAGCATGCGAGCTTGCGATTGTGTGCACACTCTGCATCTATACGTTCTAAGGCAGTGAAGTGATTGCGGGTGGTCTAAAGAAATGTTTTCCTAATAAATCACAAGGGAGCTTTTAAAATCAGTGTGCAGTGCAGTGGGGAGTATTTCTTTTCCCATTCCCTCTGAGAACACCTGAAGCATACCCAGCTTGACTGCTAATGGCTCAGTGGTAAATCACATCACGAACTCGAAAGCCGACTCACTATTTGAAACTTGCAATTCTTGGGTGCTTGTCTTGTTGCAGTCGCAGGCAAGACACACACAAAATGTGCATATAACAATCAAAAGGCACACACACACACACACACACACTGACTACCTACCGAGGAGAGTGCTAAGAAATAAACTCCAAAGCTTCAGACAGCGCTGACCCTTTTGGAGAAGCTTTGGGTGGCAGCTAAAGGTTGCTTTAACATGCCTCCTTACTGTTGAGCCTGATAGTTTGACATGGAGAGGAGAGGAATGTCTCTCTGCGATCTTTTCTCTGTGAAAACAATGAAGGTCAGACTAAGACAAGGTCCAATTAGAGCTTGGCCTCAAATACCTGAAGTGAGCAAAGAGAATCTCTGTGTTTTTCTTTGTCTAGAGGGTTTGCATGTGTGCTTCTGACCACAGGAGGGGGTGGCAGGCATTTGGATAGTCAAGCATTATGAAACCATATGTCCCAACACACATTAAAGCAAAAAGAGGACACCAGTGAGAAGAGACATTTTACTACAATTATTATGCACCGTTTTCCTGGCTGCTATCCACGAAGCCAATGGACTCCAATGTAACGGCTGGAGCAAGTCAAAACAGATAAGAAGAGTCAGACTAAAATGCGGATGATCTGGTAATGAATGTGTGCACATAATCACACACAGTCCTCAGTGCAGCTGCAGAAACCCCTTTGCAGTGCAAACAAGAGTGCACACAGAAGGGTCCATCACAAACAGCAACCCCAATCAATCTCTGCAGAGAACTGAATGCTTGGGGATACAGTGGCAGTGATCTCACACCAACCTTTCTATCACACACAGATCCACCAAGTCACGGGCATTCACAGTCACTAGAGGTGCCCCAGCAACAGCTCTGGGAGCAGTTGCCAAATTTATCAAAGAGGTCCAGGAGCAATCCGGAGGGCTCCAGCACTTCTGCACCAATGTGTAATTATTAGGACAGTTAGAAAGTCAGAGAGACAGCCCCTTTAATTACAGCTGTGGGGAAAAAATCCCAGAAAGAGTGGATAGGGAGAGAACATAAGGGGCACAAACTGAATGTGGCTTTTTGTTGGATGCAAGAGGCAGGGATGCAGGAAGCCTCAATGACAGAGAAACCAGATGTTGGGGTTGAAGATTTACACTTTGACATAAAGAAAAACGGCTGATTAATGTAATTCCTGTCTGACTAAAGATTGAGTGACTGCAGCAAGGGCTCTTCATTTTCTGCATTTTCCATGCTTTATTTTCTTCTCTATTAATTTAGCAGTGTGACAGTTAATTACAAAACAGTACTGGTATGCACCCCAGCAGCTCATTTTGAATTTGCCAGAGCAGAACTGAAAAGCTACTCTAAGTGCTGAGGGGAATTGGCCTGCAGAGAGTCTGTGCAAAGCCGCAACTCGGTAATTGTTTAACAGCCTTGTACATTAAAATTTGCAACCACAAAAATGGACCTCCACATGTAGTGTGACAAATTGGATGACCCGGTGAGTAACTTGGTTTCGTCATGATTTGGACAGCAGACAACAGAGATTTTATTTCTTTGTTTGATCAGTGCTTTGGAAAAATAAACAGGAAAAGCTATTTGAATTGAAAATTGTTCTTTAAACAAGCTGTGATCTTGCTAGCAATCCCACGAACACTGGGAAAATGAGTTCTTCTCTTCCCAAAAAATTGATTAAATCAGTTCCTCTAAACCAGGAGTCCAAATGCCACCTCCTCATACCGTACACTTACTGTATAAACAGTATTATGCTTTCAGTGATATAGTAATGCCATGCGTTATGTTCCCTACTATCCACAACAACAACACAAGCCCAAACATGCCTAAGAGCGAGTCCAGCATTTCAGCATCCAATTACCTAAAATCCAAGTACCTAAAAAAGGGAGCTACTTCAATAACAGGAAGTGGCTGGGATACAAGAGGTCAGACCTCCAACAAAGTTTGATACTTTGCAAAATATGAAGGAAACTGTTAAAAGTGGAAACTAATCTGTTTCACCACACAGGCAAAAAACAAAAACGTCATCAATTACAACCAAGCTGTGAAGGAGGAGATATGAGCAGCAGGTGATGTGCAACCAAAAAGTAAGTGAATGACTCAACCGAATTTCATATTAGAAGAAGAGCAAATGGTGGATGCAAAATTCCTAAATAGTGTTATGGTGGGAAAAGGAGGGATTTAAGTAACTGGTACATCCCAGGTAGAAAATATTTTTCAAATTCAATGTTATGATGTCACAATATAGTGCATACATAAAATTTCCAGGGAAGGCACTGCCTAAGCAGCTTTTTACTTACATATGACTTATGCTGTGTCACTACTATTGCACTATAGGATGGAAAACGCCATTCATTTTGCTTGCACTACTAAATCCTGCGGGCTGCAATTGCTGATAAAGCTTTATTTAGTAATTCTTTCTACATATTTATTTGAAATATCATGATATAATTTTGACACTGTATTGTCCACTCCTATTAGCCACAGTCCTTGACCAAAGGTTTAACCCCCTGACTTCCTTACCCACACACATGCACAGTTGCCGCTACCCCCACCATCACTTCTACCATCGACTCTAATACCTCAGGGCTTTGAAGGCAGCATGCGTCATAGCTCAGTGTAAAAGCCACTTTGGTGGAGCATTGGCAATCTTATTAAGAACTGCCAAATAACTACGAACTCTACTGGCAAGACATCTGACCCGTTATCTGCATTGCAAATTCAATATTAGGTTGGTTTCTCCAGCATTTTGTTCAGCACCAACGAAAGAAACAGAGAAGATGTGAAATATCACCCTGGAATCTGACACTGACTTAGACATAGACAAAGACTTTATTAATCCCACCCTGGGGAAATTCACACAATATTACAGCAGCACAAGGGTCAGCAAGAGGAAGTGAATTAGAGATATATTAGAAAAATAAAAACTAGAAAAACAAATAGATTAGAAAAATAGTGTACAAATAAAAAAAAGAGTCATTAATATTATTTACAAATTGTTGCTTTATGCAGTAAATCCAATTACAGAGAATTTTTCACATTTACTTAAAGTGCAGTGAAAATGATAATATATACAGGTAAATTATAGCCGGTTTCTGTACACTTGTGTGCACTGTACAATGTGACTGCTGTCGTGATGAAGGACCTGCGATGGCGTGGCTGTAACGCCTACTGCTGATGGAGCTGCTCGGTGCCTCCATAGTCTCCTGCAAGGGAGTGAGAGGTGCTGTCCATAATGGACATTAGCTTCACTAACATCCTCCTCTCATGTTAGATGTTATAATTTTACTATCATATATGGTTATGAGATAACTTGTAAAAACAGATAACAAACAAATTAGCAGAATAGATGTGTTGTGGTGAATGCCAAGAAGATGAACCCTGACCACATGAAGGTAGCTCTTGGTTTGACCTTTTCACCTACTTTCTAATCCTCTGGCACATTCTGTTTAGCTCAGCATATCCATGGATCCCACTGAGCTATGTGCGCGCACACACACACACACACACACACACACACACACACACACACACACACACACACACACACACACACACACACACGTACACAGGAGTGCTTGGATACAGCTGCAATACAGACAGGTCCAAACATCTCCAGGAGCAGATTTTCTCATGTCGGTGGGTAAACCGTCATGGACGACAAATCCAAGAGTCACCTGTAGGCTGACTTTGGACACAATTGACTAAATCCACCTGGTGAGGCCTGGAAGTTGGCCAGCTGCTGCTGCTCACACTGACTGTTTCCCCATTTATCTGTATCTATATCCCCGTCTGTCTCATATCTCTCTGAATGTTCCTTGATAGTTTTAGTTTTAGTTTTTAAAGAGTACTTTACGAGCCAACTGGTGCACACAAATCTTTGCAGGTTTTAGCCACTCAGCAGGTGAATGCTGATTTCAGCATACACCAGTTTGGTTGAGACTTAGATATCTCAGCATCTATTACATGAATTATAACATATTGTATGGAAATTTATGTTCCCTTTAAAACAATCCTACTGACTTTGATAAGCCTCTAATTGCACCAACCTGAAGTTAACTTTAGTGGCCAGAGCTTGTGAGAAGATTATTGGTTTGAAACATAGATAAGATCAAGTGTGTACAGTGGGGCAAAAAAGTATTTAGTCAGCCACCGATTGTGCAAGTTCCCCCACTTAAAATGATGACAGAGGTCAGTAATTTGCACCAGAGGTACACTTCAACTGTGAGAGACAGAATGTGAAAAAAAAAATCCATGAATCCACATGGTAGGATTTGTAAAGAATTTATTCGTAAATCAGGGTGGAAAATAAGTATTTGGTCAATAACAAAAATACAACTCAATACTTTGTAACATAACCTTTGTTGGCAATAACAGAGGTCAAACGTTTACTATAGGTCTTTACCAGGTTTGCACACACAGTAGCTGGTATTTTGGCCCATTCCTCCATGCAGATCTTCTCGAGAGCAGTGATGTTTTGGGGCTATCGCCGACCAACACGGACTTTCAACTCCCGCCACAGATTTTCTATGGGGTTGAGGTCTGGAGACTGGCTAGGCCACTCCAGGACTTTCAAATGCTTCTTACGGAGCCACTCCTTTGTTGCCCGGGCGGTGTGTTTTGGATCATTGTCATGTTGGAAGACCCAGCCTCGTTTCATCTTCAAAGTTCTCACTGATGGAAGGAGGTTTTGGCTCAAAATCTCACGATACATGGCCCCATTCATTCTGTCCTTAACACGGATCAGTCGTCCTGTCCCCTTGGCAGAAAAACAGCCCCATAGCATGATGTTTCCACCCCCATGCTTCACAGTAGGTATGGTGTTCTTGGGATGCAACTCAGTATTCTTCTTCCTCCAAACACGACGAGTTGAGTTTATACCAAAAAGTTCTACTTTGGTTTCATCTGACCACATGACATTCTCCCAATCCTCTGCTGTATCATCCATGTGCTCTCTGGCAAACTTCAGACGGGCCTGGACATGCACTGGCTTCAGCAGCGGAACACGTCTGGCACTGCGGGATTTGATTCCCTGCCGTTGTAGTGTGTTACTGATGGTGACCTTTGTTACTTTGGTCCCTGCTCTCTGCAGGTCATTCACCAGGTCCCCCCGTGTGGTTCTGGGATCTTTGCTCACCGTTCTCATGATCATTTTGACCCCACGGAATGAGATCTTGCGTGGAGCCCCAGATCGAGGGAGATTATCAGTGGTCTTGTATGTCTTCCATTTTCTGATGATTGCTCCCACAGTTGATTTTTTCACACCCAGCTGCTTGCCTATTGTAGATTCACTCTTCCCAGTCTGGTGCAGGTCTACAATACTTTTCCTGGTGTCCTTCGAAAGCTCTTTGGTCTTGGCCATGGCGGAGTTTGGAGTCTGACTGTTTGAGGCTGTGGACAGGTGTCTTTTATACAGATGATGAGTTCAAACAGGTGCCATTCATACAGGTAACGAGTGGGGGACAGAAAAGCTTCTTACAGAAGACGTTACAGGTCTGTGAGAGCCAGAGATTTTCCTTGTTTGAGGTGACCAAATACTTATTTTCCACCCTAATTTAGGAATAAATTCTTTACAAATCCTACCATGTGAATTCATGGATTTTTTTTTCACATTCTGTCTCTCACAGTTGAAGTGTACCTCTGGTGCAAATTACTGACCTCTGTCATCATTTTAAGCGGGGGAACTTGCACAATCGGTGGCTGACTAAATACTTTTTTGCCCCACTGTATATACATACAAATCTTATAAACATATTTGTGCCAGCAGGGTTTTTCTGTCTCATCTTACTTATATGACATAACATATGAAGTGTGATTAATAAAAATACTTTTTGAAGGAGATTACCTGATTTAAATGTGACCGTGAATGTAGCCCTTCACATATCTTCAAAAATTTCTTTTGAAGCAATTCAGTGATTAACACATTGGAATCAAGGATCTTTTTTGCTGTGAGGCAAAAGTGCTCTCTGTTTGGAGCACTTCTTATGCTTTTCTAAAATGGTTTAATCTCTGGTTTTCCCCACAAGTGCAAAATACATTAGGTTATTAACTATCTGGGACCAGGGCAAGACCAGGACATTCTCAAGAAAGAGACATTTTTTATTTTTAAGTTGAACATTCTCCCTCAGACACCTCAAAACATTAGATCGGAACTCCATGTTTACAGTGTTATCATGATAATTCATGATAAACACTATGACAAACAGAGAGGTTGTCATGTCACACATGACACACGTGCCCTCTGGCTTGGAAAGCATAGAGTCTTTCACTTAAAACTACTTGTTCATGGATGGAAACCCAGGTCTCGTTACCAGCATGATCCTCCACACAAAATGTGGGTTAGTTTGAAGCACAAGATGAATGACGTTTAATCTCTGTGGAGGTCTGCAGAGAAATTGCAGAGTGCACAGTGCAAGTGCTCAGAACAGGACTTCCAGTAAGACGCTAATGATAGAAGCCACACTCAAGGCTCCCTGGACATGCCTGAAAAAGATGACCTTGAATCTGAAATCGGACAACTTTAAATCAGGTAAGGCTTTTGACTTTTATGGACCTGTTCTCTGAATTTTTGATCACACCCTATAAAACACAACATAAGAAGGCTTGGTTTGGTCTTTCTGTCAGAGTAGATTTACATATTAAAGTTTAGACTATATTTTTAGAGTGACTTTTATGTGATTGTCATAGTCCAAGACGGTTATATTTTAATCTAATTTGTGAGAGCGTCTGGATTCATTAAAATGAGCAGAGCTGCTTCATCAGAAGAACTGTGAACAAGAGTAAAAGCCAATATTACCACAACAATAAAAACCTTTAAGAAAAATATGATTCACAGTTCTTTGCCTCTAGGGAGACAGACAGGAGGGTTACAGAAACCTATTTTTTCCTGGATGGGGAACAGAATAAAAAGCGGAACTGATTTATTATTTTTTTTTACAATGACAAAATAAACCAACAAGAAACCTTCTGAAGCCAAATAATTTTCCAGAAATCATGCACTAAGGACTACTGAACATAATAGTTTTTCAACATTTGCGTGAATAACACCAAGCAGGGAAAATCACATTGTGTCTTATTTTGTGTGGCTCAAAAGTGCTAACCAATATCAACAGCTGCAGAACTAGAATAATGTTCTCCCCACCTGGCAGCAGCGTGCATGGATAAGCTTAACCTGGGTGCAAAGGTTCTGAATAAAATTAATTTTACTACTTTCCAATTCTCTCCCATAAATCCCTGTGATTGGTTTCAGGAACCCCAGAGCTAGATCTGTTATTAGCGAGGAGGGCTTTATAAGTATCATACTGGTGCCTCGGCTTCATAAATAGCCCCACTGTGTAGAATCCAGGTGGCAGGCTAAAGTAGAGGAAGACAGACAGAAATCACTCTTGGTAACAAGACGTCCTTCTTATTGTTCTCCCCACTTATGTCTTGTGTTTCTCAAACTTTAGTTATGATCTTCCTGTCTGGAAATCAACGAGCAGATCCAGGGGACTCCTCTGTACCGCTACAGATTAAAATCGAACACTTTTGTTGTCACATACAACAAAAATGTGGGTTTCTCCTTTGGGAAATGGAGCACACATGAGTGGAAAACATTGACCATCTGTAGGCTTTCCAAGCACTCCCTGTTTACCAGCTCATCAGAGTCTGACAGATACAGTCTGTACAACAATAATTCCAGCATTTTATAGCTGATATCCTTCAGTAAGACGTCTTTCAGTTGTACACTATGTGCGTGAAGATGTGGGAACCCTGTTGAGTTTTTGTTAGGCAGGAAAGAAAAACAATGAGGTAGACAAAACAGGCAATTCTTCAGGTGCTGTCCAGTGCTGAAACCACAGAAAGAGCCAACAGGGAGCTTTTCATTTTCCGAAGATTAGCTCAGGCAAGGAAATGCAGACATAATGGTAAAATAAGCAGCTTCTTAGTATTTGCTTCTCCTCTTGGGTGTTTTAGAAGGTGAATGATAGAGACATGGGCCAATTCAGATTTACTGATGTGCCAAATGAGTTTAACAAAAGAGGCAACACACTGAACTGGCAAGACAAAGGGGAAAGGAAGGCTTAACAAAAATCCACCTTCAGGAATAATTTCTCCAATCACTGGAAGATACTCAACTGTGCTCCTGTCATTAATTCAGCAGACAAAAACTGTTACCAGATGTCATTACTTATTTATAGTATTTAATAGTGAAAATGCTTCTTTTGAATAATACATTTGGTGAGAGCGCTGGATTTGGGGAGGTGGGGATGGAGAGGTTGACTGATGAATATTCACAAGCTGCGTCTGGAGGGATTGTGCTAAACTACCTTTTTTTCTGCCTCTGTGCCTCCTGGGCTTTGTCTGCTCTGCCACTTGCCATGATGGCCCAGCTGCGCTGCTCATTTGCTTGGCGCTACGCACAGTGGCTAGTTCAACATGGTTAATGCCAGGCTATTATATTATTAGCCAAGGCAAAGCTAGCAGCAGCCCACTTAGGCTCCGCTCCATCTGGTTGGTGGTGTCAGGTTGGAGGAATGGAGGGACCCAGAGCTGTCTATCAAGGAGACTGACGTCGTCCAGCGAGCAAAGGTACAGCATTCATTAAACCAATGAAATGACCCTGGGGCTGGGGGAACAGAGGTGCCAAGTGGATCCTGGCCTAAAATGTGATCTATGGTCGTGTGTGCTCAGGGTTCTGCTGCGACACACGTGTAACTTGAACAGACAATAGCAAGCGCACACTCTCATGATCATTTATACAAACAGAATTGAATATGCGCGTAGGCTGCTGTGAGTGTTTTCACTGCCTAATTGGATCCAGGTTATGTACTGTAAGTGTGTAAATTAGTCTCTCACTGCAGGAGTCTTCCAGTATCCCTCCTGGCCCTTCTCCCACCATGGGGGGAAAAAAAACTACCCCCATTTGTAACATACGTCGTGAGCCTACAGCTCTGAACCTTTATCGAAAACACACAAAAGAAAAAACATATTAATAAATGTTCCTTCCCACTGTAAAATTACACACAGCAGGATCACAGCTGATTCATAGCGCCACACCCTTCCAACTACAGGATTTCAAGCTGGAGGCCTTTGCCAGTCAAACAGTCTAACTCAAGCCCAGAGATCTTCTGTACTGATATTGTGCAGTTGCTTGGCAGCTTTCCCTTGTTTCATCCTGTGCCAGGGCGGCTTTGTTTGTTTTAAGCATAGCAGAAGGTTCATTGTAGGAATATTAATGTCTTACATTTGCGAAATCTCTGTAAAAATTCACAGTTTCCAATTTACTTGCTTGGACACTACTCAAGTGCAAAATTGAATTCTGGCCCATTCACGTCTTCCGCTACAAGTGTCTGCACTAAGCTGAGCGCAGCCAACCAGAAAAGACACATTATTGAAATATGTGACAACGCAACCTCATGCAAAGAGCAGATAATGCTGTAAAACTCCCACAGTCTGTTACATCCCTTCTTCATTCTCTTTCTTTCTTTCTCTCTTTCCTCTTTCGTTCTGTCTTGCTTTTCTGTCCATGCTCATGAGATGTGATGACAACATTTCCGAACTGCTTTTGGCCTTGACCGCAGTTGGAGAGGAGCCACTAAGAAGCGATGAACCACTCTCTAAAGGAATATTGTTCATCCATTGTAATGCCTCATCACACAGAAAATGTGAAAATGGGGGCAGTGAACTGGCAATGCCACAGAAAAAGAATACCTCTTCTGAGAACAATAGCACTAACAGTAGAGCCTGCGATCCAGTGCAAGAGTGATGAGTGAGAGTCCAAACAGTGCAGGGCAAGAGAAAGAGACACAAAGACAAACACAGAAACCTTCTGCAATATGCATGAGTGGACAAGGCAGAAAGAAGCAGAGGGACTTAAACAGCAGTTTAATGTGCAGCCAGATACTAATAGTGCAACAGGAGCTGATGATGCCCATATCATCCAACAGCAAAACTCAGCAACTGGAAGCATCGGTGGCCATAAATGTACACACACACACACACACACACACACACACACACACACACACACACACACACACACACTTATCAGATAGACAAAGACCTACACATGGCTGCCCAACCAGTGAGAGGAGAATGTTTTATCTACAATCAGTCACAGAATGAAAATGAGGCTGGTCAGTTTGCAGACCTGGAGTATCAAGGATCACATTGCCAATGCTAAGCCCAAACAGATTCAAAAGATTTGTGTAGTTGTGGGAGATTTGGAGAGATGGAATATCAGATAAAAATGGTGCATAATCTGTTTGGCTGAAGACTGCTTAGACAAATTCTAGGTTGGCTGGCTGAGTGAATGTGTGCACATGTATGCAAATACCTGAGACACACAATTATAAGACAGAATAAGAACCCAGCGAGAGTGAGAAAAGGGAGGGAGGGAGGCTAGTAACCATTTCACAAACAGTTTGGCTGAATTTCTGCTTAATTTCCCAGGGGGTCATGAGCAACCCCACTCCAGCTCCATTGCCGTTCTCTGACAAACATGAAAAATGAAACAAAACTTTACTTTCTTTTTCATCCACAAAAAACACTCCTCGCTGCTACACAGGCAAATGAAAGCCATGTCCACACAGGACTGAACCGTGGCATGCAGGCTGGGCTGGACCTCCTCCTTTTCAGTCAGTTTGTGACCTAGAGCTCCTTCTGCCAGATGCCAGCCTTTCTTCAGAAGAAATAATTGAGAGACCCTTTAGGTGGAGTACAAGTGCCATCCAAGATAATGTCTCAGGTTTCCCTCCTTTGCTTCGCTGACAGCGCTGACAGCCCTGCCTGCGCTGCCTATCGACTTACACCCACTCCAAAAGCTCCCTCTGTCCCCATCTGCCTCACCTGAAGGCTTACCAAAGGAGAAGAAAATGGGATTTTCACTACAAAGAAGTGAGCTCATGGTCATACAGATCCAAATCGTACAGTAACCGGCGCTGTCAAACATCCTTTTGAACATAAGCAGCCTCAAAGGAGAAAATAAGAGGGAGCGACGCTTTGCTACATTTATTACTTTTCAACAGATGCTGCATAATTGGACAATTACGACGTAATTCAAACAGACAGAAAAAAGCAAAATCGCTTAACTTTTGTCAAAGTGCATTTTGGAGTCTTATTAAAACTAAATCACCAACACAGCAAAACCTAAAAGGATTAATTGAAAAATAGCCTTATGGAAGCAGTAACTAGCTTCAAGCAGTGAATCGCATGCTTGCAAAGACTACACACTTTTGCGATATAAAGCACATTTCTTTTGGTAACAGCCACATATCTTTGTCTTTGAATAGTACCGACAAGGACATTTCCAAATGATGATCGACTTTAAGTGAACAAAATTCGTGAAACACCCATTTCGTTTCGTGGAATTAAAATAAGTCAGTCAGTCAGACAAATTCATAAATAAATATAGATATGCAAAAACACACAAGACTACTCGCCTTCACCTTTCAGATCAAGTCAGGTCCCGTCTACAGGAATGTAGAGCGATGCCGCAGCTTTACAGGAGCGTCTGTGTGATACAGTGCAGGTGGTAGCGCCACAGTCAGGGAAGCTGAACCATCCAAGAGACGCGTAAAAGCCCCGCGAGTCCGAGGAATTTCTGTCAGACAGGGAGACAGGGTCTGTGTCGTTTCGTGTGCAGTGCGCCTGGATGCAGAGACGTGTCCTTGCGTCTTTCGGGGACTTGTCGAATCAGCAGCAGCGATGAGTGGATGAGCGCCAGCCAGAGTGGTGCTCACCTCTCCAGCAGCTGAGCGCTACTGAACAAAAGAGTGCTCCGCAGGCTCTCTATTCAAATAGCAGGAGAGAGGGATGAACGAAGATTGGGGGGTGCTGGTGGTTGGGTGTGCGGAACGAAGGGGAGGAGGATGATGTGTGAGTGTGTGTAAGAGTGTTGGGGGGGGGGGGGGGGGGGGGAGCCTTTAGTGTTAAGGTTGATATAAAGATCAGAAGTTTGTACTTCGAGCATCTCTTGAAAACCATCTAATGTAACGCATGTAGACCGCCTGACAAGACGTGTGGTTGCTTGTAATAAACCCAGGCACACAACAATCACAAATCCATTAGTCATTATCTGTTCAAGGAATTTATGACAGTCGGGGAGGGAGAGGGTTTAGTTTAAGACGTGATTTGGCATCTCTGTCCTACTGTAGGCCCCCACAAACCCGTTTGGCCTTTGTCTGAGCGCTGTAATTAATGACTTTAGGGAAAGAATTACCTTGTTTGGCAGCGTAGCAGTGACCTCAACCTGAGATTTACTTGCAATGGAGCGAGCTTAGGCTATCAAATTGGATTAATGCCCAAATCGCCAAGGATTTAGTTGGCAGGCCTAAGCGGCAAACGTTGAATCAACATTTTTCACATAAGAGCGAATCTGACATGGACATATAGCGAGGCTTACTGGCTTTCTACCCTGCACTGTAAAGTCTGCGCGGTGGGAGTTTAACATTAGCATAATTACTGTGGTGCTTGTGAAATAATAAAAATAAAAACGGTCATTTGAAAGAGTTTGCAAAAGTGGTGCTTATATACATTCACGGGCAGTTTGAAAGACCCACTGCTTTGTTAAAGAATAATGATCCCCCGTGAGACCCGTGCGGACAGGAAGATTAAGGCATTGTTCAGCAGAGTTGTATAATTTACGCATAACTGGGGCAGCTTGCATTTTTGTTGATTTTACATGTATATATTTTTTTCCTATAGGCAGAGTGCGTTTTTACCACATGCCTCCAGTATTCTTGGCTGCTGTAAAAAGGGTCGCTAATGGAGACCACACGGCATCTAAAGACTAAAGGAGCTGTCCGTGGTGCTGAAGCTTTTGAGCGGCATAAAGTGTGAATAGCCCTGCGTTAAATCTCCACAACTGGAGGGACCTTGTTTCCATTTATACTTGTGCCCCGTGTCTGCCTTCCCTCTGCCTTCTCAAGTGAAAGTGAGCAGCTCATGTTGGACCTGAAGGTAGTAAGTATTGAATGACGGTTGCTTTTACTGAAACATAAGAATGAGATAAAGTTCGAGTCTGTTTGAGTCTGTCTTGTGTAATGAGTACGATACATATAAATGTCACAAATTACATTTTGTTTATCTTGCTATCCTCGTGCTAATCAATACACTGTTTGCTGGTTGCATCTGTGGAAAGGATGCATGGCGGGGGTATGGTTTAGGCTGCTGCTTAGATTTAATGACATAATATTTTAAATCATTGGCATTACCAAAGCATGATTGCATGTCTGCTCGCCAAAGAGCTGGCAGTTATAAATCATTGTCATGCCACAAATATCAAATGCATAGCGAAACAATGTCTATCATCTTTGCTTTAAAATGTTTTTTCTAAGTTGGGAAGACTTAAATCAATATCTTTTTACAAGCAAAACAAGAAAAAGAAAATCTTTAAAAGGTTTCTCCATGGCTCACTTTTTTTCTCCCATTCTAGTCGCACACACAGAAAAAGACACCTTGAAGTTCAGCTCTTAAAATCATCACATGATGATCAATAAATCATGAAACAGACTTTATATTTAATCTCATCAGACACAGCCAAAAATAAGGTCTTTCCTTTCACAGCAGACCATTAAAGCTCTCTGTTCCTATAGTTAAGTGTGAACGAACATAAGCAAAAGAAATCTTTGATTCATTGTTAAATTCTATTTTTATGATTACACATTACTTTTACCATTTCTTAGTTATTTTATTTTTCATCATTGGGTAGCTGTGCCTCAGGAGGAAGAGTTGGCTATCTCCCAAATCAGAAGGTCAGTGGTTAAATGTGGTCTAAACCAGCTCCATAGTACTTCCAGTACATTTTTTTTTAAAAGGCATTAAATTATTAATTATAGCAGAAGCATAACAAGACAGAGAAAAGGCAATAAGAAAAACAATTCTTCGATGGTACTTAAAAATACTTCACGCTGACCCCAGCTGCTGTTTGCCATTATTTAAATACTTTGTTGACAAAGTATAACTTGAAATTCTGTGGAGCTGTCAGCAGGTTCAAATGCCTCCCGGTCTTTTGGATGGCTGCTTTAGAGGAAAGGGCCATGAAACTACAGCTTCCTCAACACAAGTGTTAGTCCTAGCCAAGGGAGCAACAAAAAGGCCAGAGAACATAAAGATGCAGACAAGACTTATCCAATAACCACAAGTGTTATATATTTGGGAGCTAGCCCCCTGAGTAATTAAAAATTGAGCAGTGTCATAAGGCATATCATAAAATATATTATAAAATAAAAGCCAAGAGTGAGACTTTGGAAAGTATATCATGTATTATCTTCTTTTGGCCAATTGTAATGCTGCAGGTTTGAAGGAGAGACCAGAAAAAGACAGTTAATCAAGAATTAGGAAGTTATAAAGTGACTGTGAGAGAAATGCTCAAATTAGAATTAAAAAATATTTTTGATTGTGATGATGTAATTTTCATAATTCAAATAGGGATGACAAACTGTAAGATACCTCATGAAATTCATAAGCCTTGTTTCTGTGCATCAAAGTTAGCTTGCTCACTATAAAATGAGCCTTACAATCAATATCATTCTTTTTTTTGCAATTATTTTATTTGCTCTCAACTTACATTTAATAAACAGGCATACAGCAGATTTTATTTGCAGGCATATTGGGAATATCATTGGATTTCAGAGTTGATGAAAAAACATGGGAGGCAACTCTAATGATCACTGGCAGAAAAAGACTTAAACAACTCATCACTTAGAGCAAATCATCTGATGCTTACAGACAGGTTGCTGATGGCATAATGGCTGTACTGTGGGGATGGCTGAAATCTTTGTCCTGTTCAAAGCAGTGCTCTTCAGCTAATCCTGGCTAAGTGCTTGAGACTATCCTCAGCTTTAAAGAATGGTTGAAGCCAGGCGGACTCTCCAGTGAGTTTGACACCAAAAGGACTGCAGCACCACCCTGAGCCCAAGCTTATCAGATCTCCTCATATCCCGACTTTTCAAAAGGGCAGGATCCTTTGAAGAGTTCTGATGATGGTGGTGATGATTGAGATGATGACGAAGACTACAGAGACAGTGCTTTCTTACTCCCTGTTTTTTTGTTTTAATCTTTGCCTCTCTGTTTTTCCTGCTTCTCTGTTTCCCTGAAGGCAATCAAACTACAAACAAGAGAGTAAACAAAGAAATGGTTTATATCGATTCCTAGGCTTTATAGCTGTGGGTAAATGTGTTTATCTTCTGTAGCCACTACATTATACTTAGATTAAATACATATTTGATGGGGCAACTGGAGCAATGAGCAATGCACTGCTTTGAAGCATCCTCTGGCAAGAGTTTATTACATTTTGTTAATACCTTAATTAGGCAAAGCATGAGAGAAATTAATCCCTGGAGAACTGTCTTCTTAAAACATTGTCCAGCCACCCCTGAAATCCAAAGGAATAATTAGACAGAGCAGAGAAATGCGTTCGTCCCTGAGAGGATTCTGGGATAAAGTTTACCCCCTAGTCTTTGACAGGAACTGGGCTTTTGTTTGCACACAGACTTAACTCTGAGAGGCGTAACAATCAAGAAGCACACATCAGCTTTAATGACAACAACACTGCATTTTCTATCCCCAGAAACTCATTGAAAACATCTCACGGTACTGTACGTGGGTGAGTATCTCGAGTGAAGTCAACACAAAGAAAAGCCATCGTATTTCAGTTTTAATTAACAGAACGTATATTTGTTTGGCAATTAAAACAAACTGATTGAAGCTTGTTTTTCTGCCACTGAGGAAGAGGAAATCAGGAAAAAGGTCAGCAGACATGCAGACGCCCAGACAGACTTCTGCTATTAAAGCTTTGTGCTCATTGTTGTTTTCCCATCTTAAATAATCTGTCCTCTCTGTAGTCTCAATCAGACATAACAAATGTGTGTTTAAACTCTGACCCAGAGTGCAAGATTACCCAGTGAGCTACCTTCATCTTTAAAACAGTTACTTGAATGCATCAGTGACTCCATCTGGCTATAAATCACAGGGCCTGTTACACTCTATATCTCTTTTTGCATTCAGTCAGCTTTACATTTATAACACTAAGAACTACCATTTTACATATATTTAACATTAAATCCCAGTGAGATTAAAATCCCCTTTATAAGATAGCCCTGGCCATACACTAGACCTGATCATACGAAATAAACTGTAGCATGTATATAATGACAATCCACAAAAAACAGCTATTTAGCAGCCTTATAACAAAGCCATCTTTTATGTCATTACACATTATGCCCTTAATTTCAAAAATAAAAATTAATAGTATTGCAATGAAGCACTTAGGAGTTTTTGCTTAAAAAAAAAACAAAAAAAACAAACAACTAACAATAGGATGCAAATCATACTGCTTTGTAACTACTATAATGTTTACCATGCTCAATATGTGAAGTCAGAGTATTAGCATTCTACCAATCAGCTCTTAACACAGAGGGAACTGAAGAAAAGTGAAAGCAAATGCAAAAGGATATCTTCATCTGAAGGTGGCACTGGACATTAAGTTAATGATCCATTTAAGTTGTTACATTCATAATGGGAACATCAAATCCACCAATTCATTTTCTTAACCACTTATTAAATGCAGGCTGCAACTGTTGTTGTAGAAACAGGTTGCACCCTGGTTAGACAGCCAGTATGTTCACATCAAATATTTTTCCAAACAATTCATGAAAAACCACAAAAGTCAACTTTATGGTGCCTTTAGAAACTCAGATGTCCTCTCTTCTATCCTCGGTCTACCTGGGCGGAGCTCATCTTGGGCTCCGCCTTTGGCCCATGTACCTGGCCTGATTACTCACGGGCAGCTGATCTGCCTGATTACCTGGCCGCTATTTAAGATGGTGATTTAGCGCTTCTTGCCACTAGATCATTGAGTAACCTGTCTTAGTGCAGCTCCAGCAAACCTGTTTATCCTGTGCGAATCTCTAGCTTGTTTCTGACCATGTTCTCCTGTATTTAGAGTCCTCTGGACCTGTTCCGTTTTCCTGTCCCTGGATTATCTGAGAGTGGCTGAGTGGCGAGATGTGCGTGAAGCGAGAGCCTGAGTGACTGAAGAGGAACGTTGCGTGTGTGTGTGGGGACCTTTTCCCTTCCTCCCCATGGATCCCTGAAAGCCCCGGGCCCTGCACATTGTCTATATTGCACTTGGTGTTTCTGTAAATAAACTGTTGACTTTCATTTTGAAATAAACCTGGTCTGCGCTTGAGTCTGTTTGGACCTGTGACATCATCAGGAAATCGTGAATATCTGTACAAAATGATAAGCCAATCCATCCTGAACATGTTCATTTTAGATCATGGGATAGCTTAATTTGACTTCAAGTTAGTCAGACTAACATAATTTTATTAAAAACCAATAAAACACCGTCAAATGTCCTTTATTTTGGTGTGAAGAACTACGTTCAGAACATTCATGAGCAACATGAGTATCATAAGAAAAATTATGCAGTTTCAACAATGTCTCAGATTTTCCACATTCAGTCTCTATACTGTAGGCCAGAATAATCTACAGTTGTGAGCAGAAATTTATATACAGTCATCAGGAGCATGAATGTGGTGGTAATTTGGGGCTTTTAATAATTTCTTTGAACTGTTCTTTTTCCAAGTTGGAATAACTTTACAGCACACATCTGCCCAAAGGTCTTTTTCATGATCCTTATTGACTGCAACTGGTAGTTTCACTTTGCCACCCTAAAAAGCATTTGTTTGACAGCACTCATTGGATGACCAATACTACGAACGACAGGCAAGTCCAAGGGCCAAAGTGAAGTTCTAAGGAGATTCTACATTTTACAAAAATTGGGAAGGTCTGTTGGAGTGATTTTTAAATAATGGTATATTCCTTCAACAATAATACATGAGTACAAGTTATTTGGATGTGTTACCACTTTGCCATGGTCTGGGTGATGACCCAAACTGTTACCTTTACATGACGGGAAATTTGGTTCTGATGTTCAAGAACCCAGAAACCACCAAGGTTGAAGCCTGTCATAAACTGAAAACTGCTGGAATACCAGCACCACTGTCCACAGTGAAGCCAGTGTGCTCACCAAGAAAGAAGCCCCTACTTGTCACTATGTATGCTGTGCAATCATTCCATCCTAGAAAAAGAAAAGTTTAAAGAAATCTTTTAAAGCCCCAAATTACTAAGACATTAACGCCCATGATGAATGTAAATTTCTTACCAGAAATGTGTTAGGTCAGACAGCTGCTCTCATTGTTCATTCTAAGCATCTTGCAACATAGTGTCCCTCTATACAAAATACAGTGTTAAGTGCAAAAATACTGTTGCATAAATGGTCTAGATTGACTCATTTGGGAGGCTGATTTTGGCCTGTGGGCCATATTTTTAACACCTGTATGTTCAAGTAAAGTTGGTGACTGCACAGGCCAAATTAGAGAATTACCAAGGTCAGCAGGTTGTGTTCTCCCTGCTGTAACAACATTTTAGTGTCCCACAGCTAGCGTGGTAACAAATCACAATTAATCCCCAATGGTTTTGTTGCATTGAGTTTAAACTTGTTTAACAGAACACAAACTTTTTGCGCAGCCAACCTCGGCATTTTCCTGCTTCCAATTATTCAGAGAAATCCTCACATTTAAATGGTCACAGTGATGGAAAACAAATTTAATAAGTTACATAAGCATCCTGACAAACTGATGTTAATCTTTAGAATTGTAATACACAAACTCCCACCAGCTGCCTTCATTTAAAGAAAGCTGAAAGTGATGCACATCCAGCCTGAGTAAACAACCAAGTGAAAAGTGGAGGAGGCAGCAGTGGGTTTTATTGTGTTTCAAGGCATCTGTATATGTAAGAGAGCGCATGAAAAGACTTGATGCTGAGTGCATTCCCCATTAAATAATTTTCCATCAACAAATTCAAACATTTCAAGATTTCTAAAACCTTATTCTTCCTTTAACTCAAAATACACACACACATACACAGACTAGCAATAGTACACAGGTAGCAACAGTGATTTGGCCTTAAGCTTATTTTACGTTTGTGCTTGTTTGTTTTGTTTTTTCAGGATAGCTTGTCTCCTGAGGGCCAAACAAGGTAAGAGAGAAAGCAACTCAAGCCTAAACATACAAATAAAGGGAGCACACGCAGGTAAAAATCCGGTATAGCAAGGTTAGTAAATGCCAATCAAATAAATACTCTTTGGTCAATTAGCTTATTACTATTTAGACAGTACTACACCTTCACGTATAAGTAGACTAAGAGAAATAAGAAGGCAGCAAAAGGTTCCCGGGCCCAGCTGCCAATAACTTTTTGTTCTCTTTTGTTTATATGGCTTTGTCAAGTCATTAGACAGCTTTCTAGATAGGCTCATCGGTAAGCAGCTAAACAGAGGGAGGGAGTAACAGTGCATGTGTGTCTGACAAATAGAGAGGGATATTTGTGTGTGTCATATGTCAGGGTCACCACTGGTGCCAATCCAGGTCCTGCAGCTTACTGACCCAGAAATGAATGACACTAGCACTAAAAGGCTATCAGCAAACTGCACTCAGTCATTTGCCATCATTGCGAACGACTGCCTGCATGACGGTTTAAATTACCTAATGGATGAAAATGAGAACTCAGGATGGTCGAGAGAAAGGGATAGGAGGAGGAGAGGGAAGACAGACAAAGAGAGGGGTGATGCTGGCGGGGTTTGAAACAGCAGCACCAGGAGAGCTGTTAGGCACCGAGGAAAAAAAGAAGAGTCAGCAGACCAGAGAAGCTGTAAATGAGGGAGTAATGAAGCCATGCAGGTGGGGGCAGGTGATCTATAATAAATGAAGGTGAGAGGGGAGGAGACAAGAGGCTGTTAGCTGGGCTTTGCTTAGCCTATTATAAACAGACAGCCAATCAGAGACTCTCTGACTGACCCTGATGGAAGGCAGGGAGCAAGAAAGGTTTGGTTTGATGTTTAATGATGTTCCCAGTAAAGGCATAACACAAAGAATACATGTGCTTTTTTGCAGCCAGAATCTAGCGTTTTCCTGCTAATGTATTTTATCAGTATCTGTTTTTGTAGGGTCGTGGCAGGGAGGACATAATAAAGGCAAAGTGTCAACATACTAAAATCAATAAGAACTGGGATTAGAAACCATTATGTACAGATTCAAATTTCACTGCAGGGTTAAAACAAACATATCTAAGCCATCCTACACAGGTTTTATTTTTACTGACCTTGTATATTACTCAATTTTTGTTTGTTCAATATTTGCTTTTGTCTCTTTACTAACAGCTGGCATTGCTGGCTATGGTAAAAATACAGTAAACACAACGTGTATAAGCCCTATCAGTTTACAACTCAAATCCAAAAAAATCAGATTAAAAATAACAGCATGTGGTCCATGAAGACTGCCCCTTCAGCATTAAACCTGCAAATATCATAACCAGCAGGGGCCAACTCCTCTGCTTGCAAAAATACGTCAACTTGTATAGAAGCCTATGAGCAAAGGCCCAACTTTTCTTCTACTTCTTGATTTATTACCTCAGTAAACATTTTCCTAATGAGTTTATGGTCTCAGTTTGTAATTTCAAGCCTTCTTCATTACAGGATATTTTTTATTCTATAAATAATGGTCACACTGAGGGTAAAATAGACGATATAGAAGGGTATGCTTTGTCCTCCATCTGTTTCTGGGTTCCCATCAGACCTATTCCTTGCTGTTTTTCTTCTTCAAAAAAATCAAGATACTGACATTAAATCTAAAGAAACCTAAGCGTTAAAACTGAAGTACACAGACCAACGGGTGAGGTCACAGTGACTACATTCACCTTTTATCTCCCCGTCCCATATGAATCAGACAACTCAGTGGAGTGGACTGATTCATATGTCTGGACCCAGGCAACATGCCATCCATGTGAACGACATACTGAAATATTCTTTTCTAGTGTCTGTTTCATGGTATCACCTTTTGGTATAGCTGTTTTAGTTTTGGCCTTTGGGATTGTCTTGTCACACAGATATGGTCATGGAGGTCGAGAATGACAATTGCGCAATGTATCGACTTTGAGTGTGTTCCTGTATGTTCTGCTCATGAAATAGGCTTTTATAAGGAGGTCACCATGACCATGAGATATTAAGTTAAAATGCCTTTGCCTGGCGACCAGAATCAGGCAGCAAGGCTAAACCTTTAACTGTGGACTGGACCTTCGTCTCGTTTCCTGTTTTTTCTCCTTATGTTCAGCACTGTAATTTTTTTTGCCTTTAGTGTTTATAGAGTTCTCTTTTCATGTTTGGACTTTGTTTAAATTGGATTTACTTCAGCATTAAAGCTTTTTCGTTTAAGTCAATCAGCCTTTAACTTCCTCCATTTGCGTCCTAACCTTTTTTTTGACAGTTGTGAATTATGGAAATGTTATGTTTTGGGATGTTTCATCAGCAAACCAGTTTACCAGATTTGTTTTTGTCAAATTCAAAAAGGCATGTGAACTCCATTTGAACAGCATTATTTGTGAAACCATATTTTAGCTGTATTTCTACCGCCAGCCCTTCTCCAATCTGCTGACAGTTCTCCCCCTTCTGATCAAAGGAGTGTTATCAAAGAAAATCACATCGTGTATATAAATATTATACTACAAATAAAATTAATGCATTTCCTTCATCATGTGAGTGCTTCTAAGTAAAAGGCTCAGTCAAGTGTGGCCAAAACTCTGTTTTCTTTACTGACACTGCTTCAGAAACTGCATGATTTGATCAAAGACTGTATCCTGGGACCGAATTACAAACTTCTATGGGAGCCACTAACAGCACCATCAGCACTGATACCAGTGACTTTTTCTTCTTTTGAAGACTGACTGTTAAGGTGGAGATGACTGTTTGGTGAAAAAGCCTGAAGTAAATGTGTCTGCCATGGTCCAGAAGGCTGAGATGAAACACAAGCTTTAAATCCAGGGAGCATGCACAAAAACAGTAGGTAGGTCAAATGCCAGTTTTACAGTTTCTTTACAAATATCAGTATACTTGGCCACTCTGAACCTGCTGCCTGAAATAGAAGGTAGAATTGAATATATGTATAATCAATCAGCATTTTCTAGCATTTAGTGAAGTGTTCACAAGCACTTACTGATAATTTTCCATATTTTAGCCCATTAACTAGAAACTTACCAGCCACTTCATTAGGTACACCTTGTTAGTGCAAACACCAATCAGCCAATCACACACCAGCAAATCAGTGTATTTAAGCACGTCCAATAGAAATGTCCAAGAGAACTGTTGAAGTTCATATCAATAATAGAATAGGGAAGAGAGATGATTTAAGTGGCTATGAACGTGGCATCATTGGTGTGTCAGACGAGCAGATCCGAGTATTTCAGAAACTGTTGATCTGTTGGGATTTTCTTGCACCACCATCTCTGGAGTTTACAGAGAATGGTTCACAAAGCAGAAAACATCCAGTGATCGCCAGTTCTGTGGGAGGAAAATGCCTTGTTGATGTCAGAGATCAGAAGATGTTCTAAACAAGGTATGCAGAAGTACATTTCTAAATACACAGACATCAAATCTTGAAGCATATGGGCTACAGCAGCAGAAGACCATACCAGGTGACACTCCTGTCTGCTAAA
The DNA here is from genome assembly GCF_057382095.1 of Aulonocara sp. 'chitande type north' Nkhata Bay. Taxonomy (NCBI): domain Eukaryota; kingdom Metazoa; phylum Chordata; class Actinopteri; order Cichliformes; family Cichlidae; genus Aulonocara; species Aulonocara sp. 'chitande type north' Nkhata Bay. The sequence goes on along the minus strand of NC_141365.1, from coordinate 7,427,519 downwards.
ATCGGGAAACTGAGGATAACATTTGCATGGGTTCATTAAAATTGGATAATCACAGATGTTTTCTGGTCTGCTACAATATGTATTGTGAGAGTTTGGGGTAAACAACATGAAAGTATGGATCCAACCTGCCTTGTATTACAAGTTCAGATTGGTGGTGGTGGTGGTGGTGTAATGGTAGGGGGAAAATATTCTGGGTACACTTTGGGCCCCTTAGTACCAACTGAAGATCATTTATACAACTTACTTGAGAACTGTTGCTGATGATGTTCATCTCTTGACGATCATGCTGTAGTCATCTTGTGATGGATGCTTCCAGGAGGATAAGCTAAGATCACCTAAAACTGGTTTCTTTAACATGATAATGAGCTCTCTGTACTCAAATGAGCTCCACAGTCACCAGAGCTCAGTCCAACAGAGCACCTTTAGGATATGGTGGAATGGGAGATTCACATGATGGGTAGCAAATCTGTAGGAACCGTATGATGCTATCACATCAATAGGAAATCTCAAAAGAATGTTTCCAGCATCTTGTTGAATCTATGAAACAAAGAATTAAAGCAAGTGGACCCAATACTAGTAAGGTGTATCTAATGAAGTGGCCAGTGTATTTCACATTATTGCCATTGATCTTTTGATATTTGGAGGCTTTAGATTTTTTCATTCATGCAATATAGACCCCATCATTCCAACTTGCATAAAACTTGGTCATAAAAAATAGTTCCTTAAAGCTCCTCTGATTTAAATTTACATATTAATAATCAATCAAATAATAAAGTGTAATATTATGCCCTGACGAAGATACAAATAATGGTATCCTTCAGTTTTTCTCAGCTCTGCAATGTTGTTAAACATCTTCCATTCCTCTGGTTTTGATTTATGGTCCACAGTTTTATTGTTTCTGATCAAACTCAGCTCTGTCATTAACATATTTCATATATCTCTCTTTCTCGGGACATAAACAAAGCTAAAATGAGAGTGAATTCTGGAATTATTTCCATCACTTGGCTTGAACTATAAGTCAAAATAATGCTAATGTTGCTACATGTCTGACAAATGTGAAAATGGGCAACTTTTGGTTAAAACTTGTTTGCTATGACTTTTTATGAAGAGATAGTAGATCAGTTTTGTGTTTCTGGCTTTTCGTACTGCTACTTTGTGTAGAGTTTAGGAGAAAGAAAAATAACAGCCTTCCATCTCGTGTTTTGGTCGGAGATTTTTTTTTCTAACATAGCTAATTAGTACAAAATGCTAGGTAACAATGAAAACTTGAATGTCATAGGCTGCTATAAAAGCACCGCCACTCCATATTTTAAAACTTTTAAATGAGTTGCCATATACAGTAAAAGCTATGATGGATTGCCTATTTCGAGTAAGCTTCAAGTCTCAGCAAGTTGATGTATGTATTTTATTGAAATGAGGCAAATGAATGAGTGACTCGAACGTAGGAAATCAAAGTTATGGTTTGGAAAATGGCCATCAGTAATGCAAAGTGTACATGATTTGCAGTTAATGGACTGAATCACATAGAGCTACAGTTTTGGCCCTTTAATGGTGCAGTATAAAAAAAATTTATGACATAGATTTATCATGATCGCTCAAAAAATTATTCTAAGTGAGATTTTTTTTAAAACAACGAGACACAGCTTCACCGAGCCATCCCGAAGACCACGCGAGAGTGATGCTAACATGTTTCAAACTGGGGTTTTGTCCTGCAGTCAGTCAACAGCACTCTGGTAGCCATGTTATAAATCAACATAATGAGGCATAAATCAGCATTAATTAGCATATGGGTTACGGGGGCGCTGTAAGATACATAATGGCAGATGACATATATTCTCCATTATTGACTTACACAGTGCAGCAGCAATCACCACCTCATCTCTCCCTCGGCCTTTCTTCACCAGCTCATCATTATTTGCAATCACTGTAGTGTGTGACTTCTACAAATCGCAGTGTCAGTGCAGGGAACCAGAGAGACGATGCCTGCAACTGTTTTTTCACTGCAGAAGTCTCATCCACGGACACTCCAGTGTCTCTGATGAGGTGGAGGGCAGGAAAGCAATGACAGAAACAATCTGATAAAGAGCTGAGGTACGGAAGTCACAGTCGGCAGTATTTAATATTGCTCACTACACTGAAAGTAATACATCGGACCCCATTGAGAAGTAAAATCAAACATGTTTCTGGGCTTCTCAAAATTCATTACAATACAATTCATAAAGCATCTTTAATAAGTTCTTGTATTTATCCCTTTGTCTAAAGGTACACTTTTCCCTGTTTCTTCTAAATTTGTTTGTCCTGAGTGGTCTCTTCACCCATTTTCCTCTCATTCTTCCCACAGAGCTCATTCAGTCCAGGGGGGCCTTTAAAGAGTTGCCAGTCAACAGGGAAGCAGTACTATCTGTGAAGCTCGGCTACTGGACAGCAAACACACACCGCGTAGAGGCCCAGCAGTGATCTGTCTGCTGAAGCGTTTCCAAACGCCTCTCTCAGTCTGCCACTCTGCATAATCAAGCCTCCAAACACAGCATGCCGTTCCGGCTCCCTTGGCTTGGCTTTATCTGAAAAGACAGCATGTGTAGATAGACCAGCGCAGAGAACAATTTGTACAATTGGTGGCAAGAAAATGAGTGTATATATTTCAGCCTAAAGGCCTGGTGTCCACCTGCAGGGTCCCTCATGTATTGGAATATTGAGGCACTTGGTTCTTTTCATCTCTTCACTTCACAATCTCTAATTATCTCGTGCATATCATTTAACTCCAGCCCTCCTTTTCCACTTTTCTTGCATGACACCTTTTTTCTTTTCTCCAACCTCCAGCAATTCCTGCTGCTAATTTAAGCATGTTGAGTGCCTTACATCAGCGGTCCCCAACCCCCGGGCCTCGGACCGGTATCGGTCCGTGAGTCGTTTGGTACCGGGCCGCGAGAGTTGAGGCTCAGATGTGAAATGTATAGTTTTCAGGGTTTTTATCGGTTTTCAGCGTTATTTTGTTATCGCTTTTATCGTTTACTCGGTTTTCCTGGGTCTTTTCACGTGTGTTATGAATAAATCTTATTTTTTTCGGTACCGGTACTAGTTTTATTTTGTTGTATTTATCCGCGACACTTTAAAGGCCGGTCCATGAAAATATTCTCGGGCATAAACCGGTCCGTGGCGCAAAAAAGGTTGGGGACCTCTGCCTTACATTGTACTACATGAATTCCCTAATAGCCACACTGCCAACCACAAAATGTTATATATCTGTGATGTGATGGCTACTTGAATAGTGAAAAATAAACAATCAACTATGTCATAAACCATCAAGAATTTCACATACTCATCTACCTTAACTTATAAAAAACTTTATACAGCAGCAGAACTACTCTGATATTAGGCATCCTCAGCTGCATTTTATGTAGAACCAAATAATCTTGCTCCACTAGTTTCCATAGAAAGAGGCAGGCATAATAATCACAGCCTCTGATGCATATTTTAGCATGGAAAAGCATGCCGGGGGCAATATGAATTTGCTTCTTTTTCATGTTGATCTTTCTCTTGTCTTCTGGAGTCAAATGAAACAAAAGAGCAGCCAAGCTGCTGTTTAGTGCCTTCGTTATGGTGATGTCGTAAAAGAAACGGTGATCGTGTTGCTACAGTAATGTATAATGTCAGCTATCATATAAATCTGTGTAAATGTTGAATTTTAAAAGCTAAAACATTTGCTCACATTTGTTTTGCAAAAACAAATCATGTAATTTCTAAGCATTCATACGGGTTAATGATTCAAACAGAATCCTGAGACTATGAACTGCTTGGATGTGTGTTAAAATGGTTTCAGGGGAAATTTGCAACAATTTTGCTGACTTTCAGATACAACTGTCTGTTCGAGACATTTCTCATAAAGCTGACTGTTCTGGATTTCAACAGTATTACCTGTCATTGTCTATCAGCTCCCAATATGATGTCTTACTTTTACTTTCAGTATTGAAATAAAACTCAACTTAAAATAAACCATCTGAACAGGGACATGTTCTATAACACATTTTGTTCAAGTTACTGCCTTGCATCCTAGGTATGTGTTTGTGCCAGCAGATGGAGAAAGCCTACTGGTGGTGTCTACCAAGATCTGTATTTAAATAATGGACTGAGCTGAGCAGCATTCGTGTCCATATGGTTGCCTCCAGTTCCTCTCTAATGATCTTCCTGAAGAATAAATATCAGGATTTGCAGACATTTGCAGGGAGCAAGTTTATTATAGTTTTATATAGCACTAAGTATACTCTTCTTTTTACGACACAAAGGAACTATGATGGCTCAATAGGCAGCAAAGAAGGTGTAAACCATTTATCTAAGCAGGAGATGACATTTTTAAAGAAACTCACTTTGAAAAACATCTCTGCTTTAAGGAGAAATCTTGGTAATCAGAACATACGCTTCAGATGTGCTTTTTGTCTGTGGCTAAAATGTCTCTAATTTTTCTTCCTTGCATTCACACACGTACAAACATGCCCAGTATGTAAATACACTCTATTTACATACATGTGCTCCCCCACATTCTCAGAAGTGACATTTTCCTTTTTGTGCGTTATCTTCACAAGGCTTTTGTTCACCTGTCGGTTTCCTTACAAATAACCTTTGAAACTTCTTGATCTTGATCCGATGTGTCTTATATATAAAGATGTGAGTGTGTTGGGAATAACATTTCTGTTACTGACACTGCTGGTTGCAAGAGTATTATGAAAGGTAGGATGATATATATCATTACTGTGTGCCTGGAGTAATAAATGTCATTCTGATAGCACTGTTATATTGTCCCTGGGTGACTGAATGTCCTATACATTTTAACACACTTTTAAATCTGCTTCAGGTAATAACAGTGGTAAAGTGTGGGATTTTGCTCATTTTCCACTCTATTCTTGGACTCTTTTAAGCCTCCTCAAGCTAACTTTCCAATGACTGGCTGCCACTGGCAAACAAAAGATCTGATGGTAGGTGGGGTTTCTCTATTTGCAAACTAAGCTGTGTGTCTGAGATGACAATATTATTCATATCTGGTCTCTATGACGCAGAGTGTAGAAATTCTCTGCAACATAGTTAAAGCAAACTGAAACCTCAGGTTGTTGCTCACAGGGATTACTTCTATATAGGCTGATCTCATTATTTTATATATGATCTATATTATAAATATGACAAAAAATAAGAAAAAGCATGTTAATAAACAGTATTCCGTTTTTTGGCTCTACAGTGACATGATAAAGCATTAACCAATCCTATGTTTTCATGGTCGTAGATATACACAAAAGAAGAGTTTGGTGAAAACTAGACCATCATTTCCACGGCAACTCTGCAACAAAGTAGTTGGGTGCACTTTGCCATTGTGACTGCTGTATAAGAAGGAAAGATCGCTGCAAAATTAGTGCAAAGTCCTTCATTTATCCTATAAAAAGACAACTAATAGGGTCACTTTCTTTTGGGATTACAATGCTTCATCCATAAGGCAGGTGCAGTCACTGAACTGAATCACTGACATCATCAAAACACCAAGTAAGGGCATATATTTGGGAGAATAGTCTTCCATCCTTCCAGTAGAGTCCGAACTACTTGGAGAATCAATGCCACGATGAATTAGTGTTCTGGTGGCATGTGTCGGCCCATCACCTTACTGAGACTGGTTTTTCCTTCCTCTACCATCTATGGCAGACAGAAAATTTTATTTGTGACTCAAAAGACTAGATGGACAGAGACAGATAAGGAGACAGAAGGCTCGAGGGAGGCTGAGAGGGCAAAAAGGAGAAAAAACAAAATGCCTCTGGCTAAGAATAGTAGGTGAAGAGAAAAGATATGGCATAAAAGACAAGACAGAAGATGAGTAAGAAGCTATGTGCCAGGGGACTTGGTTTGGAGAAGTAGAGGGGGCGAAAGGGAGGTAAAAGGCAAAGAGGAAGTGATACAGTAATGGCAGAGGGGAATCTACACTGCAGGTCCGTTGGGAAAAAAATTATTCTTTATTGGCCTGTCCTGAAAAAGCCCCAGTCTTGCGAGTGTGAATTTCCCTGATTTGTTAAACTCCAGACAACCTCTGCTTGCTGACAAAATCAACATAGCTTTAATCTTGCATGCAGAGCCCTCTCCTCGCACTGTGTTTCACCTCATTTTGGCATCGCCTATCAGGAGAGCCGTCTGGCATGAGGTGCTTGTCAGGGAGAATTAGAATGAGGTTAAGATTATTTTATTATTTTATGTCTTTACATCACAGTTTAAGTCCCGGGGCTTTTATCTGAACATCAGATATTAATTAAAAACACACCAAATTAATATAATATAACCAGTATTTTTTACACCCTTCAGATTACAAACAGTATAGAAAGTGGCAGGTAATAAAACAAGGACTTCAGAGTTTTCCAGGTGAAAAGCTCTATTGGCTACATAGCCTTACAGACCATGAGTTTTTAATGTAACATTTTTTTAAACTGGTAGTAGTAGTTAACTTTAGGTTTTCGAAAGGTGATCGTTTAGAAGTTATATTTTCCTTGTAGTAGATGTTGAAGGGAGGCTGGCTTGCTTTCACTCTTAAATTGATTTCTCTTTCATCTTTATATTTAGACATGTTTACCTATTACAATATATTAAAATTCGTTTTTAAATAAACTGCCTTTTAGATTTTTTCTTGTAGATAAGCTGCTGCCAATTAAAGATAGTACACATTTTGACTGAACCACATAAACACACTAATATGAAAACCATCTCTAAATTACACCAGTATCTACAGAAACAGATACATGTGCAAATAAAACTAGATGTGTAAAAAAAAAAAAAAAAAAAATGGAAAAAAGAACTAAATAAAGAAATCTGAAGACGATTGTCACTCCATTTTGGTAATACAACTCACATCTACTAGCTCATGCAAGTGGAGAGAATTTGGCTGGAATTTTGTATATTTTTATTTTTAACTTACATTTTTACATGAAAAGCACACAATTCTAGTCATAGCAGCCATGCTGGAGACAGTGTGGACACACTCACTGGGTACTTTGTTAGATGTACCTTTTCAACTACTGGTAACACAGATATCTAATCAACCAATCACATAAGAGAAATTCAGTGCATTTAGGCATGTAGACATGGTCAAGAAAACCTATTAAAGTTCAAGAATGGAGAATAAAGATCAAATAGACTTCTCTGAGAATAATCTACTAGCATTTCCCAACTAAACTATCTCTAGGGTTTAAAGAGAATTAATCAGAAAACTAATGGCTTGTTGATACCAGAGGTCAGATGAGAATGGCCAGACTACTTCAAACTGATAAGAAGGCGAAAGTAACTTGTTATAACCAAAGTATGTAGAAGAGCATCTCTGAATGCACAACACATCGAACTTTGGAGCAGATGGGCTACAGCAGCAGAAGACTCATTTGGAGAAACAGCCAAGAACAGAAAACTAAGGCTATAGTCTACACTGGCTCACCAAAACTCAGTAACACAATACCAGAAAAACATTGCCTGGTCTCACAAGTCCCAATTTGTGCTGTGACATTTAGATGGTATGGTAAGACTTTGGTGTAAACAACACGAAAGAATGGATACATTTTGCCTCATCTCAACGGTTCAGGTTGCTGGTGGTATAATGGTATGAGGAATATTTACTGGGTACACTTTAGGCCCATTCGTACAAACTAAGGGTCATTTATATGCCACAGCCTAGCTGAGGATTGCTTCTGAAAATGTCCATCCTTTTATGACCAGTGTACCCATTTTCTGATGGCTGCTTCCAAAAGGACAATGCACTTTATCACAAAGCTCAAATAATCTTAAACTGGTTTTCTGAACTTTACAATTGGTTCTCTGTATTCAAATGGCCTCTACAGCCATAAAATCTCAATAAAATAGAGCACCTTTGGGATGTGGTGCAATGAGAAATTCGCACAATGGATGTGTAGCTGACGAATCTGCAGCAACTGTGAGATGCTGTCATGTCAATGTGCACCAAAACCGCTGATGAAATGAAATCCCCAAGATGTCATGATATTGTACCTTGGGGTAATAAAAAGAGAACGTTGTTAAAACTCATTACTGCTAACGGGGAAAAAAAACAAGAAAACAAAGCAATTACAAAGAACTCCAAATCTTAAACAATGGGTGGACTCAGAGATGGAAATATTTATGATGGAGAGAATTACTTTCTTGCTAAGAGATTCCTTTTTACAAAAGTGGGAGCAATTAATTTGCATCTCAGTTGAAATTACATTTTAACTAAAGAGTGCACTACCTTTCTGTAACTAAAATTACAATGGACATTCGGGACAATATAGTCCAAGAATGAAATATTCTGTTCAATACACCAACTGCTTTTTTTTTTTTTTTTTTTAAATCGCAGTAGTACTAAATAAGAAGTAAAAAAAAAAAACAAAAAAAAAAAACCCAACAACATGGTACCAAATTAAAAGAGGCTCATTATTATCATCTATATAACCACACTGGCAGCAACCCAAGAGGGAAGTTGCCAGACGTCCATTAGTTTTGCACAAGCGGAAAAACAAATTCTCTGTTATTGGCAGGGAAATATTGTCTCTAGCTGCAGCAATGTGGTTCCATCGATTTGTATAATTTATAAATAAAAGAGTTGTTGAAAATCAGCTACTTAATACATCTATAAAATCTCAGCAGATCTTGGCAGACTTTTGAAACTCAATGACAGCAGGTTCAGAGGTCCAGCCATCATCAGTAACATGGATCTGAAAGTCACTTTCACTCACCAACACATTCACAGAAGGTTTACACAAAGAAAAAGTCAAAATTCAAGGCAAGCCCGTCATGGTAGAAAAGCCATGGAGAGTAATTACACACGTAAACAATCCTCTTTATGAATGACTGTACTTATCAGAGAGGCTCCTGTCTGTTTCACTTCATTATCTGATTTCCAAGTAAAAATTCACACTTAAGACTTAATTGAGTTTATATTCTTAATTGGCTCCACCACTTGGGGTAATTAAACAAATTATTTCTTTGAAAAAAAATAATTTCCATTGGGTAAGTGAGAATGGAGCAATGCCATATCTGAGTTATTGCATCATATAGTGCTGCATAATGTTCCTTCACTAAATTTTAGAGTACAGTTTAAGGTTAGAAAATAAGATCAACCACTTCCATTCATCATTAGTTTAAATTTTGGTGACGGTTTGTAGCTGTAAGCAGTTGAGGCCACTCTTGAGCAGTGCCTCGTAACTTTTCCTTCTCTGTCTTCATATCATGTTTCCTCTGCATGTTATGTGTATTTTTTTTATTTATGCAAGTACACAGCACATTGTGGAGCTGCATTCAAAATTATGGATGAAGTCTCTTTCAAGATGCCACACTGTTCTGTTTGATTTTGGCAGAGGAAGACAATTAAGGATGTATAAAATCTGCTTTCTCTTGTCTTTTATTTCCTCGCTCTCACTTTGTATCTGTCGCTCATTATCGTCTGTTGAAACACACATATCTACCGCGCAGCCAGTCTTAACACTGCAGATTTCAGAACAGTTACTAAAATGGTGTTTGACACTAGAATATGCAGTCTGATGTGTTTCAGCTGTCCAAACATATTTCGTACCTGTCAAAACATATAAGAATTTATAAATGAGTCCGTGAGCAGACAGTATCAGAGCCAGTGTCATGACTAATCTTTGCTGGAAACACAACTGCTGATCTCAACAATGTGATATGCATGCTTTGGACCAAGAAAAGAGACACTGCACCATATACACTACCCACATCAAACTGCATATATACATTCATGATCAAACCCTTGTAACCCCAGCACTTTAATACACTGAATTTCTAACAGACATCTAAAGTAATGCCGTGCCTTCGACGAAGATAAAAGAAAAGCACAGCTAGGATGACGGTGTCTGGATACTGTATCTCATTCGATTTGATAACAAAGCATATTTTCAGTGCATTTTGACTAATGACATTTTCCATTGCTTTTTCTACTAGAAGACCACAGAGTAACATTTATTATTTTGTTTGTTTTTATATTGGAATATGTTTAGATTTGCAACGTAAGACTAACAACGTAAGAGGCAGTTACTGAATGCAGGTAGGTATTCTCACTTTGGAGACACTTGAAGTAAACAGCGGGCAAAGCCACTGGTCATGTTTTTGGAAAAAGTAGAGACAGGTAGGTCGTACATAGGTAGATCCAAGAGATGAGTTCTTGACCTGAGATTTCCAGAAGGCATGGATCGGTTTGATGGAATCAGGTAAGTGAGTCTGGAAGAATTGCAGCCATGCAGGACACAATCTGGTGAAGGTTGATAGAGCAAGACCTTATATGCAGGCAGGTGATTAGACTGATAAAAACAAATAAAACAGAAAAAAAACAGGTGTGCTGGCTGGAGCATGGGAAATGGTAAATGGACTGATTCTTATATAGCGCTTTGTTAATAGAAAAAGAAATGTAGGCTCTACTCACTGGGAGTTTTTCCCAGAGCTTCTCCCTGAGCCTGGTTCTGTGTGAAGTTTCTACCAGTTAAAAAGGAGTTTTTCCTTCCCATGGTCGCCAAAGTGATTGCTCATAAGGGGGTCGTCTGATTGTTGGGGTTTATCTGTATTATTATAGGATCTTAACCTTACATTATTAAACACTTTGAGGCGATGTTGCTGTGATTGGCGCTGTATATAAATTGAGTTGAAAATAAGTGAAATCTTAAAATGCAGGGAGTGCATGAAGACTGTCAGTTTGCTCCATCTGGATTAACTGAAAGAGCTGTTCATTTGTGTCCGTGTTTTAAATTGGAACATAAATAAGTAACACAAGAAAAGTCTGGACTATAAATATAGCATTTTAGGCAGTTTGGCAACATTTTTATGCAGGACAGAGATGCTCAATTTAGAGTGGACTTTTACGCGTATAAAAAATTATATAACAAACTAAAGGACAGAAAAGAACCCAAAGAGCTAGTAATAAGGGCATTTGAGTGATTATGAGTCACATTTTTTATGTGATCACAGCATTATTTTTGTAGAAATACAAAGACACAAAAGCTCTAGCAGGGTGTATTTCATTAACCAAAGTGTTCTTTTTTGATCACTTTAGCATTACAAGTATTATTACTGCCAGTATTACATCTAATTTACTTTTCATGAAACAACCCTGAGCAGAATTTGAACAAATTCACATGTTCTGTATGTATCTCTTCAACATTGTATTCACAAAACATAATTTCAAAATTCTAAATAAGAAGTACTGTGAATATCAAATGCACAGATACAATTCATCTTCGAATACGTTATTTCCAGGGCCACAAACAAGCTGAGCCTCACATTCTGTGAGGAAGGGAACAACTTAGATGAAGAGAAGTAAATAGAGAAAAGACCAACAAAGAAAGCTTAGAGTGTGCTTTTCCGTGCCCTCTTTAACCCCTGCTGCTATAGAAACAGCCCTGCAGTACAGAGTTCCACACATGCTAGTACAGCGAACAATTTTTGTATGACGTACGAGTCTAAATTCAACCAACACCAGATAAAAAGAGAAAATGAAAACTAATGTGTAGAAGTTATTCATCAAGTCAAATACAAAAACATTTAATTGTTTTAGCTTCTCAAATGTAAGACTCTTCTTCTTTGCTTTACTTTTATTTAATAATGTAATTTCCAGTAACACATGTCTAGATACCACTTGGCAATCCCCTTGCCAGGAAAAATGTGTATTTTCTGACTGTTTATAGTTCCTGCCAATCCCTAGAGGAAACAGATCACAACACGGTGCACTGAAAACCTCCCTGTGACTGCTTTGCTTACTTGCAGGTTGCCGCATTCACCTACAGTTTGCAGAGGCAGAAGTGAAACGGTGAAAAGTATGATGCAAACAAGAAAGGAAACTGTTTCTCTTCAAAGTAAAGTGTTTGAAGCTTCTTGAAACATGCTGTTTGGCACGACTTTTACTGTGTGTTTCATGTTTCCTTTGCAGATTTTCAAGTTCCACTATGGCTAGAAAATTAGCTGATGTTCATAGACAAGTTAGTGTCTTACATGTAAACTATGGGTAACTGTAGCAATATGCTAGTAACTGATTTCACTGAGTGGCAACAACCTCTAGTGACTATTTGCCAACTGATTGGAGAATACACATTTTTCTCTACAGACTGGAGGTACCTAGGGAGTTCCTGACTCTAGGCCTGTGTGATATAATATCATGATACTATATATTAGAGTAAAAAGGACACTAAAGGAGGGCAAGATCAGTCTAGTCTTACCTTGCAATTGATAAGTAGTTGCAATATGGGCATGCAGCATCCTTCAGTGTCCCTCGCTCATGATGTTTGATTTCAAAAACCAAGAAAAGTTGAGCTCAAAGCCACACAAAAGACTTCATTAACCAGTGGGTAATGTCACAATGGCTATATCCATTTGTAATATTCACTCTATGACTAGGACTTATGACAAATGCTCAAGGCTGATTTCAGCAAAATAGAACTCTATTTTTCTGTGTATATTATCTAACAAAAATATCCCTGAATAATTTGTCTGTCAACATTGGTTTTGTATCACACTTTGCCTACCATGCACAAAGAGTTGTTAATATTCAATCTTTAGTTTATTACAGAAAATAGATGGCTGTTCTTGGAAGGACATAATATATTTCAAGGTGTTGTCCAGCATTACAAAAAAGAAATTTGATTAAACAGCATAATGACAGGTGGAAATTTAAATCAACCCAGACAAGGACAAGCACGAGTACACTCGTATGAAGTGTATGTCCTAAAAGCGATTTGTACTGTCTCGTTTAAGTGAATGTCATTCAGGTTGCTAGCCCTTGTAAGGTTTTTACAGCCTGTACAGAGGAAAATAGCCTATGGCCAAGGTGATATGGAGAAGAGGTGGGCGACACTGAGCCAAACAGGTGCAAAGAGAAATGGCCATTACATCCCTTTAAGCTTCTATTACTTGACAATGTTCACTGAACATCAAGAGATTACATTGCCTGCAGTAATAGTTATTATTTTACAGCATTTTGCTGAAGGTGTTTAATGTGAAGCACAGTATAAGAAAAAAGAGTGGAAATGGCAAGAAAGCTGAATGGTTCTTTCGAGCACTCTTTTTTTCCATACTTAAAAGAGTTTAAGTGTTGGTGAGGTGGCCTCAATTTGAAAACAGATTCATAACCCGCTTTTTTTCATAATGCTTTTCTCTGAACTACAGCATGATGCTCAACCTCTCGAGAAATCAAATTGTAAACCTGATTTCTCTTTATAATCTTATTTATGAGTCAAGAATGTGGAGTTCTGAAGTTCCAAATCCATCTGTAATTTCCATCCCTTTTTTGCGGACAAAGCATATTTTTGCTACTTCGTGTAGAAATAAGATATATACAGTTATTTCCTCTTTTTTCCCATGTATCCACCATCCACATCCACCATAAGTAAGTGGGCTTTGGCTGGCAAATACAGCAGTTTATTTTCATTTAATGGAGTTATGGGAACTTATTTAAACTGATAAAGAGCAAATCATATTTCACTAGCAGATCTCAGTCCTACTTGGCATTGATGTATTACTTTGGTCAAGACCATTCCCTATTAACTGCATTGGGATTCCAGGTTCTGCACACTGGAAGAAAAAGCTGAAATGTAAACAAATCAGCAGTATTCAAATTTGAAAACACTCCCAAGGGGATTTTTTTTTTAATAAATAATATATATATATATATATATATATATATATATATATATATATATATATATATATATATATATATATATATATATATATATATATATATATATATATATATATACACACACACACACACACACACATACACACACATACTATAACAATGTCTTGGGCAGTAATATGTGTCACAGGTAAAGCTCTCAATGACAGAAGGTTTCCCTTTTGGGGGCAAATGCTGCCTTAAAAGAAATGGGAGAACCCTCATGAAGTTCGTAAAGAGTCAAAACTGCTTTATTATGGTAGTAATAGGAGCAAACGGATAAAGATGTGTGATCTAAACAAAAATTTAGGATTGAGTCACTAATATGTGTGCAAAAATGTTTGTATGTGTGTCTGCAAAATCAGAATCATGAAATGTGTACCAGTCAGTTTTGTTTGTACTACTGTGCACATGTTAGTGAATCAAAATCAATATATATCAACCAGCTCATGGTCACTATCTGCAGTCTGCATATGCCCACACCCAGATTTCTCTATACAAGCAAAAATATTTGCCTTTAGGTGAAGTGGAGAAAGAGCTGTTGTAAGAGAGAAGCCTGTATCACTAAGAGAAAAACACCGAGAGAAAGACAGAATGAAGCCTGAAGAAATTAAAGCAATAGTGTCCAAGGAGGAGGCCAGAAAATATGCACCTTTCAAAAGTGTTTCACAGGAGTCAAGATGTTTAAAAAAATAACAGTGAAATAACAGCGATTCTAAATATCCTTTCCACTCATGATGGCTCAAGTAAAACGAAAATCCTTGACAATACAAAAAAGGGAGAAGACCGGTGGAGACTACCTTGAGATAAGAAACTCACTGCAATAATAAACATCCAGATCCTCCAGCATTTGTGGGAAAGTGCCAAGAAATTAGACTATATTAGACAACATTTAGATAGGATGGGGGTCATCGTTAATGATAAGACAAGATGACATGAGAAAAGACATGACAAGATAATGCCTATAACAATATGGTTTTACAAAGTTTAAAGTCTACACTAGTTAGCCCTCTTTATGTAATTTAATATCTCATGTGTTCAATTCAAATTATCTTGCTAAAACTGTAAATAATTACAAGTAAGAAATAATAATAATAATAATAATAATACCACTAATAATATAATAGTATTATTAGTAGTATTAGTGTTATTACTATTTTTAGTATTCATTTATTATTAGTATTATCATTTTTAGTAGTAGCATTTAAAGCTGTGTAATTTTTTTTTGACTACTTCCAGGTCTTCATCATTTGTTCACATGCATGTTCTGCATGAGGCAGTTCTAAATATGTATGTAAGAGTAAGAACAAACTGACATAGGAACATTTGCACACACTGTTTTCACAGATGTTTTTGTCCGTTAGATCTGTCAATAAGGGTCAATGTTCAGATTTTTTTTTTTTCTTGAGAAACAAAGCAAGCGCTCTTGACACCACCCCCTTAAGGAAAGCACAAAGCCATCTGGACTCAACACAAAGCAGAGGCACCGCACACAAACACATGCGCACAGGCACAATGGTAAGAGCGCAAGCACTCACACTCACTTTCTATACGACAGTTTTTCAGTCCAAACCTTTTTGTGGTCAGAACGTATAAATCCTCTTCCAACATCGTTTAGAAACTTGGCTTTAATAAAAAAAGAAAGAAAAAAACCCCCACTTCGCTTACAAAGAGGAACAGAAGTGCACAGAATCAAAAATCCTGCATGGCCACCTAACACTGGATCAATAGTAGAATTTTATTATTAAATAGTGCCTGCTTGTATTCATAGAAACCTAAAGAACGGTCTGGTACTATGACCTGTTTTCTATCTTTTCTAAAAAAAATAACCTTGACAATTTTCCAGTCAAGATTGTGTAGGTTTAATTAATCTTTCTTTACAGCCCAAATTCCCTTCTGTCCTCTAGCAGACTGCTGTTAAAGCATTTGCATAAAATTTGCATTATTCATTGTCACCTGATATATTATTTTAGCGCCTACAATAACAATACTTAACTCATAATGCAAATTACTATATGCTTTACGGCACGTAGTTGTTGCAGGTAGTGATGTAAGAATTTACATCGTCTGATTGTACAATAAAATGCTTGCCAAGTGATACTGTTGCCAGACTATTTAAATAAATAATCCAAATATATAAACACTTGTATTAGCTGAAGAGAAAAATATCTGCCATCTAGCAGTACAGCCAGTTAAAGCAACCAACTCTTTAGTTATACATTACCTAAGGTGATCGAAACCAAAGCAAGCATTCTCCGTTTCCTCAAAAATAATTGTCTCAGTACTGTCACAAAGACCCTTGCTTATCAGTATATTCTGTAAATGAGGTGTGCATTAGTGTGATCACAGATTAAACAACCAAATAAATTCTCTGTTCTCTCTGGTAATGAATGACAGCAGAAAAATTCAGTTTAAAAAATGACCTGTCTTAATAAAACAATTTACAAAGCCTTTAATGTGACATCTATTAGCCACATTAACTTCATGTTGTTTGTTGTCACTGTTTGGCAAGAGGCAAGTACTTTACGAGGTGCCACAAATAATATAAAAGCTCTTAAGGTTGAAAATAATTCAGCTTCACAACTATTACATATGGCCATCCAATTAAGTGAGTGGAGCACATCTTTGCATTTCCAGTTTCGTCTTCCTACCATTACCGCACCACCTAAGCCTTATTGCAACAGTAACTAGGTTAGTTCTGCTACCTGTGCAATACAGATTAATTAAAACGTCTGACTGTATGTTCTGCAGAAACACCGGAGATGGATGAAGCTCTAAACCATTTCTCCTGATGGATAACAGATTTGATTTTGGATACAGCAGCTAATTAGGCTTGACCAAGGACCCTGTTAGGCAGCCAATATCTTTCTGCATACTGCCTGCCCTGATTATCTATAATGTCTCCAGAGTTGCTGATATTGGGCTCTAATGAATATAGGAAGTAGGTGCTTGCTTTAAAGTACTATAGGGTATTCTTTTCATGACACAGGAGGGCTGGGACTTATTATCTTAAAAACGGTGTCTTCTCTTTTTTGCTTGATAGAAGTATTGCATTTTTTAGGCCTACCTTCCTATTTTATGTCACATAAAAATAAGCAATACGACTGCAGTGATACAATTTGTGCAGATGAAATGAATACCTGCTGCCGCTCACCTGCATACGGACCAGTTTTTTATTACAACTTTTATGCTAGACAGCTCCCTAGCAGTTGCATAATATGCAATGCTTTTCCAATTTAAAATATGCTTCTATTGTGAAGACGTTCCGATGAAAGCACTCTCCTCATCTAGCTTTAACATTAAAGGGACTGACAGAAACAGAGAGAAAGGGAGGGGGAGGGAGGGAGGGGGAGGGGACAGGAGGGAGCTGTTGAGTGTCTGCTGATGGGCTAACTCAATTTCAGGGAACACAATGGAGCCAGAGGCTGATTTCCAAAAGGCAAATTGTCATTCTGGTGAGCAGTATGGCACCTGTCTGGTGAGTTCATCTGCTGTGCTCCTGTGCAGTGGGTGTACTTGGGGGAGGAGGCTGGAACCAGAGGAGAGGACCGCATTATGTTGGGGCCCTGTGATGGGGAGAATTGAAAGTGAAACTGTAATGTGTCTGAAATGCATTGAAATGAAAATTGGGCAGGCTCTTACTGCTGCCTTTGGAATCCATTCATACAAGCACTCAATTGGTTTTGACCAGATTGAGGGGGCACACAGGTGGGGATCGAGTGAATTGACCCAGACAATGATGCTGTTGCCCCGGTGACAAACCAAGAACCCCCTCAGCCCCAGGAATACTGCCACCAGTCCCTGGGCTCTCAACCCCAACCAAACACCCTGCCATACACCCATCCTCCACCTCAATTATTTCTTGATCTTACACACTATGAGCTGCTCTTCATGCAGTGCTCCAATTACAAAGCTGTCTGCACAGATTAAAGACGAAGCCCATCTGACAGCAGCTAAACACTTTAAAAAACACACCAACATGCGAACAGTGCCGTGCAAGTAAAACATGTAACCCCATCAACTCACACACACACACACTCTCACACAAACATTTGTATAGCCCCTGACTGCATGGCATAACAACTTACCTGACATAAACACATCTGTCAGCCCAGCACCTCGACATTATCAGCTGTACACACGCCTACGCACAACTCCCTCACAGCACCCAGCATGTCTTTGCTGTTGTTGTCTGTCACCTTCAGGAGGAAACAACTCCTAATTGAAGGTGCAATTTTTCTTAATTGTTGTGGAAACAATTTAACAGGGTTAAACTATGTGGTCCTGCCTGTGTAGGAGTGTAGTCACATCTGCCTGAATGCTTTTTGCTTTGTTTTTTCAGCTCATGTATCTAACCTTTGCTCGACTGAAGGTCCTCAAGTGGGCTGGTTAATATTCTCTCAGTTTACTGTAAGTCTTTTTTGTGCTCCTATCATTTACTCATCTGTTATGTGAACAGTGAACTCGTGCTTCAACCAAAAATAAGAGAACAGAAGAATGTAGTAAAAAACTGTCAGACAAATGATGACAAATTAGAAGGGTATAAAACGAAATGTAATATATTTGATGTCTATTAAAAAATAAATGCTTATCTGTTGGGTAGTGTATAGGGATGGGTACCGATAATGGCACTGGTTCTGACTTAAACTGTAGTAACCAGACCAAAAAGCAGCGCACATTTCGGTGCTTTTTTTTCCTGAGCTGTGATACACTTTAGATTCTAGCCAATCATTTTACATTTCCAAGGATAGTAGGCGGGCCCAGGTACGTACGTTCTTTTAGAGCAGAGCTACAGATTAAAAATGCCCAAGGCGAAGCGGTCAGAAGTCTGGCTGTACTTCACAGCAAAAGATGCAAACTCAGCAGCCTGCAACAAGTGCTTTAAGGTGATACTGTGCAAAGGAGGTAACACCGCGAATCTGATGAAACACCTGGCAACACATAGCGTTTTTTTAAAAGCCGAGAAATGCACCGTATTTGATAGCTTACTGCAAGACCCCACACCGAGCACATCTACTGTGTGCCTGTTATCAGACCCGGAGTTAGCAACATTCCCCAAGAACCTGAAGAGGAGAGTCCTGGCCCCTAGCCCTGCCAGTGTAGCACCCGTTCCTACCAAAGGAGGTATGTTGTATCAACAGAAAAGGCTAACTTGGTTATGATTTTGCAGAAAAAAAGAGACTGCTAAAAATAAAAACATAAGAGGTTTTTGGACAAAGTTTGTGTTCTCCATTCTTTAAGCACTGGTTTGAGCACTGTTTAAGCACCGGCACCATTTCAAAAGTACCGGTTTGGCACCGGTATTGGATAAAACCTAAATGATACCCATCCCTAGTAGTGTATAGTTGCCTTGGTTGTTTGAAGACAACAGTGAAGAAAGAGTTAAGTAATAAGCAGTGTGGTTGTTCCATATCATACCGCCCACAATAACATCATTTTCATTGGTTACATCATGAACTAAGGTGACTCAACAGATGGATTGAACTCAAAATCACAGCATTTATGGGCTGGCAAAAAGGTGACGAAAACAATAGCAGAACTGGGTAGGAATTGTCTGGTAAACAGGTGATGACAAATAGAAGTTACACACACCATGAAGTGTGAAGCTACACACACAACAAAAACTCAGAGGGAGATGCAGACAATTTACACAGAAGAGGGAAGTAAGGCACAGAAACACAGCTGAAAAGAATCTGATCAAGGAGACAAGGAAAGAAAAACTAAAAAAAAAAATAATGCACCTAAGATGAGTGACTATCAAAATAAAATAGGAAGTGACATAGAGACTGTGACTAATGTATACACACTTGACAAAAAAGAGAAAACAGACAGCACAGGGAAGCCAGACAGACATGGGGGCTCGACTGGGGAGGCAGAAAGTAATCCGTAAAGTGATCTGTTTCCTTTTATAATATTGCTATCAAAGAGCATAGCAAAGCAAATACATCTTCAGAAATGTATAGTTTACAAAAACGTAAATCCCAGTTGTCTGTGAAGGTTCTCAGTCATCCAGGTCATCAGTTCAGAAGAAGAAGAAGAAGAAGAAGAAGAAGAAGAAGAAGAAGCTTCTCGGATGAGAAGTGAAACGTCTTCAAGCAACTTAAAGAAGTCCAGATGCTTTTCTTTCCAAGCTCCTTAGATTAAATCCCAGTTAGATACTAGCTTGCTTCTGGGTATTTATTATTTTTAGCAAACACTGTTTAAATCAAACTTCTCTATATAAAGTTTTTGACACACAACACACTGATCAATAATTAATTATATGTTGTGATCAGTTGCACTTATGGAAAAATTTAACACAGCTTTGACTCTTTAAATGAAGATAAAGCTGAAATGACTTTATGACTCTAAAAAGAACTACATGTTTATTTAAAGAGAGTTTTGAAATGCAGCCTCCAGACAGTCTCTGTTCTGAACATTTTATATTGAAATTTCCTCACAGTTTGTATTATTTATTCAAAATGATTCTCCAGAAACTTTACTGAAATATTTAAAACCAGTAACAGTTATGACATGTCTTCCAACATGTTTATCATTACTAGTTAAGTAGTGCCCTTTACCTTACAATATAAAGCATCTTGAGGCAACTGTTGTCGTGATTTACTCTATATAAATAAAATTGAAAAACTGAAATTGAATGTATCTTTTAAAGCAAACTTATTCTGTCGATGGTGACAGAGTGGACCAAGCTAATTATAATTATTTTTCCTCCTTCATGTTCATTGTTTCAGTTCATATTCCTGGGTCCACTGGATTAAAATGTTGCCTCTGCTCTTTAAATATCTGCTGCCATGGTGAATCGTGGTATCAGAGTGCCACTGATGACCGCTTCCTTTCTCTTATACATACGTGCTTAACAAACTGTGAACTGATTAAACTTATTCTGTTCTGGAAACAAAAGCTCAGAATTGCCAATTTTAGAGTTAACCAACTCAGGGTTTATTTTTAAACTCAGAGTTTGTCACTATAGGTAGAAAAAAAACAAATTTGTTTCTTTCTTTTTTTTTGCCTGTCCCGTTTGGCTCTTTTGCCATCAGAATTGTTGTCTAAAGGCAAAGAAAGATTTACTTTACCAAATTGACCATCCCAGCCTTGCCGTAATGGTCCATTTGATTCACCTTTTATTGTTTATTTTATTTTCACTTACTGAATACGGGACAGACTTGACTGGGGGAAAGAAGGGGAGAAAGAAAGGGAAAGAGAAACAGCTGAGAAGAGGGACGGGGGAGAAGGGCAAAAAACAAAAACCAACAGAATGAGCAGAAAAAAAAAAGAAGAAGAAAAAAAAATGCATATATCAATCACCTGGATCACCTGCTGAGAAAGAAAAAAAGAAAACAAGCAGAAGAGAACAAGAGTAATAGAATAAACAGCATCACAATGATATATGGGAATATGACAGTAAATACTAAATATTAAACATTATTGTGCAGCACATAAGATCAACAGAACACAGTGTGCTTTGAGGTAGGAGCCAAAAAGGGTGTAGTTTGTGGGTGTGATCACCCGTGTGTACACCTGTGAGCATGGATGCGCTTGTTTTTTTAAAAGGTTCCTTCATGTAATGATCTGCTAGAGGGTGTGGGGGGGGCCACAGCCCCGTCCTCCAGGGCATGAAGCAGGTATGGAGGAGATCAAAACTCCAGACATCCAGAGGCCCCCAGAACACAAGAGACCAAGGAAGACCAACAGAGGGGCAGCCGCGCCACTGTCCCAGAAAGAGCTGAGGAGAGTCCCAGATGAGGGCTCACTCAGCAGCCGCGGAGCAGAGGCCAGGGGTAGTTGCAGTGACGCGCCCGTGAGCTCCGCCGGCAGCCAGCCGTGCCTGAGTGACCGAGCCCCAGGCCGAGAGGCCGGGGGCCCCCCACCTCCGAAGTGGCCCGAGCGAGCCCCAGGCTCCAGGCCCCGATAAGCGGCCGCCAAGGAGTGAGCCGGTGTGTACCTGGACGCCCACCCCCGGACACAAAGAACCACCAACGCACCGATGTCTGAGGGAGTCCGCCACTGGCAGGGGAAGTGGTGGATAGGGGGAGATAGGCCTCCAAACCTTGGAGGGCCTGAGATGTCCCCAGAGAGGTGGCGTCTGATACCCAACCTGACATATAGACACAGAAATCCAGGCACACACATATACAAACATCCATTCCCACCCTCACCCCAAATTTGTTTCACCACTTGAGGCAAAACACATCTTTGAGTACAACCAGGTATGAAGAGTTGCAATGAGATGCTACCAGCTGATCATGTGTAAACCAGCAAACATTTTATCCAAACATTGCTGGAGCACTCACTAGATGCGCTTCATATAACAAGAAGAGCAAACAGTGGAAGGAAATCAATGATACAAGATCCCAGGTAGAAAATATTCCATTTCAGCTTTATTATGAGACAATGTTGTGCAGCTCCTGAAGAGCTACAACACGAAGTTCCTTTGGTCATTGTTAGCTAAAGTGTTACACAGTTATATCATACTTTTTTTTAAAAAAAAACATTGGCTACTTTTGTGCTGACATTTGACTTGTGCTGTGTCACTACCATTGCACTATAACGCTGCTGCTGCTGGCACCCATTGCAATAGATTCACACTTTGAATTAGGTAGTCTGTCATCAATGACAGCAGCTCATTGGAAAAGAGGGATGGAAAATGCCTTTCATTTCATTTGCACTAATAAATGCTGCTGTCTGCAAGCTGCAACCACTGATAAAACACTCAATATTTTTTTTACTCACCGTCTTAAATATCACTATTGCAAATTTCCTTGAAATATAGTCATGTAATTTTGAGGCTATATCGCCCACCCTTAATGGGCAATAAAACCCAAAAGATTTCCCAGTGCAGAATGGAACAGCCCAGCTGGGTAAAGCAAAGCTTTTCGACATGCACATCTGATTGTAATACTAATGCCCGTTATTAAAGCTGCAGGACAGCAGTGAGCACAATAGAGTGTGGGCCTTCTTACTTCTCAAAATAAATTCCCGGGAGCCTTTGTAGGTGTACTCTTTTTTCTTTATTTTTTAAGACATATAATTTTGCATACGACGATGTCAGTGTGTACAACATTACTTCAGGATTGTCACAGTATAACCAACACAGCAAAGCAGCACTGATTCTCCCTGTCATGAAGTGAGCTACTGCTGAATATACCGCTGCTCGAACACCCAGCCTCAGGGGATTTGCAGCAGCTGTAAAACAGCCTTTACTTTTTTTTGTTATTGTGATGTTGTGACTGTGATTCTCTCTTTTTAATCACACACACTGTTTCCATGTTTCCCCCTGTGACCTCTTTTTGATACTTTCCATCCACTACAAAAGAATTTCTAGGAAAAAGCAGTTGCGGCAGAAATTAAAGGCATCTACATCAGCCTGTTGCCAAGGCAAGTATATTGCTATTCATTATCCACAGAGACTGATTAAGCTTCTCAAGGTGGTAAACTTGGATTACTATAGCTGCAGAACATCACTGTCATCACCAGTAGGTAAATAAAGCTAAAGGATCTGTACTTGCAAGTTTTTAGCTTTATCCGACAGCAAGTACTTAAGAACTCAAATACCATTGCTTCATACAAGCCTCCAATGATTACAACAACAGCTGACAAATAGTGCAGAGTGATCTCTGATGATGTAGTACATTGCCTCCTTTTACCTTGAGAGAACGGGGAGGAGGACGGCCTGTGAAGTACCGCTCTGATGCTTGGCTGCTCATGTTCACAAGGTGTATTGCTGTGAATAAAGTGAGACAAAGAGATTAAGAGGATGAGAGGTTGGGTCTTGTATGCAGTGAGACAAACCCGCTGGAATACAGAGTATGAGGATTAGTTCTCCTCCTTGTCTAGACAGCTTGAGCCAAGGAGAGGTGAAAACAGCCATGTGTTTGACTTCAAAGAACAGAAAACAAGCACCAATTGTACAGTCTTACATGTCAGTGCTTTGTAGACAGTGTGTAATTGCAAAATACACCAGCACCTTCCAAAAACAACAGAGTGTTACAGCTTTCGAATCCGCCTAATTTCACTTTTCTTGTTCTGTTTTCACACTATAACGTGAACCTGTACATTCAAGTGAAATTCCCTGAACTATAAGAGCCCCAGCTATTGCTCAGGACAAATCCCCATGACCTCACCATGAAATGATACACTCTATTGCCTCTCTTCACACTGCCAGATAGTTCTCCAGCCATTACTACAGGCCCATCTCCTTGCTCAGATACGGGAGACGGGAGGTTGTGGTTTTGGTTTTGGTGAGACCGGAGTAGGAACGAGCAAGGCATGTCCCGTGGTCTTCCAACCACATCACGAGCAAACAGGGATTCTGACTGCTGATGTGTGAAGCAGAAGTCGTCACACTTCATAAATCCCGCCTATCATGGGTTAGAAACGGGTTAGATGGCCTGGGAGGAAGAAAGCACAGTGGTGCCCAGCTATACAATATACAAGCTATACAATATGCAAGCTATACACCTGTATTATAGTGTTTTGTCTTCAGGCAGTATGAATATTATGTTGCTATATCTTGCCATAAGCAAACATTTTCTGAGTAATCTGAAGTGTATGGTGTTTACTTGCTTGTCACTTTGTATTGCTTGTGTCCTCAAATATGCAGTTACATTATATTCTCTTTACAGTACTGCTAGTAAAGTGTTTTAAATCTCTTGTGATACCAGAACTCGACTATGCTCCAGCCATCTCGCAATCTCTCAGCAATTTTAAGCTGTGAAAACATGAATGGCCCCCTCTACACTGCCTGGAAGAGTAACACAAGACAAAGAAGAAAGTGAGCTCTCTCCATGTGTTTATACGAACTCATCTCCAACCCCGAATGAAATTCAACACTGCCTCATAGTGTGATTGAATAAATCACAACTGATTGTGCTTTGTAATGAAGGCAGCGGAGCATATTGTGCAAATGCTCTGCTTTTTAATGACTTAATTAGAGAAACCTCGCTCAAACTGGAGCAGAAAATTTCAGCATGGAGATGAGTGAGAAGCCCTGCCAGAAAACAGCACCATGACTCAAGATCCTGTTAATTGATGCAGCAGTCGACAGATGTGCCTCACGCTTCTGCCCATTTTCTGCTTTATTGAAATTAGCTGGACCCCAAAGAATGCCAAATGTTGTCTCCCTAAACTAAATGATTTACGAGCACTAAGCACCATCGTGTCACTCTAATTTCCAACATACTCTGCCTGGTTTCTTCAGCTTTTAGGCAGTTGAGCTTCTTAAATCATCAACTACAGGTGTCATCAACTGCTGAACTGAAAAGAGAAATTGAGTAGATCCTTTTGAAGTTCCTGATACGTTTAAAACATCTTCAGTATACACAAGGAATACGACTCAGTCTACAGTTTTCTGACCAGCTGATTATCCCATCTCCCCAAATTTTAACTTTCTAAGCAGAAGTCCAGAAGGTCCATCAGTGCAGACGGTCATCTGAACCAAACAGGCAGAGCTCCATACACTGCAAGTTCTGCCCCAGCACGGATGCTGTGTCCCTCGGCTGACAGCAGCACAAGCATTAATCATCCAACTCATTAAGACAATCTGCGCAAGTGCCCACAGCTCATAAAGTCTGCAATAGACCATAGTGATTCTTTTACCTCCTAGTGTATCGGCTTATTTACCTCAAAACGGTCGACCACCTATTCAACCCTTTCACTTGACAGGGTTTTATGACGTCTAATATCCATCATTCTTATTCAGAGTTTAAACTTATTTCAAAAAAGTCATTCAAAATCATGTCCACTTTACTGCTGGCAAAATGCAGCATCGGTGAGTGGGTTGTTTAACCCTTTAAAGCCGGTCGGAGAGGGCACGCTCCGTTTTGCGTAACTATTTTTAAATCCCGGTAGCACTGCAACCATGTAAGCTAGCAATAATTTTTTTTGCATATGAAACCAGAGGAATTGTACTTACATCTTATGCCATCAGCTTGTTCTAGGTCACAGTTTCCTTCTACATATAGCTTTGCAAAAACTGCATAAAAAAACCACTTGCAGCAACAAAAACATAATATTCCAGAAACACGCTTTGCCGATCTGATCAGCTGTTCTTAACACTTCCTATGTCCATCAGCGCAAACTATCGCATATCCGCCATGACCTGCCTGAACCCGGAAATGACGTCATTTTCGCGGAAATGTAGTTTTTTTACCATCAGGGCCTTGTAAGGCTATACTGGTGTTTTTAAAAGTTATGTTTGATTTTATGACTTTCTGTGTCGTTTCTGGGATGCTTAGAAGTCAAATTGCACTGCTGGAAATAGTTTATTTTGATGCACATGCTATTTTTTTTTTTTTTTGCAAATTTGCATTATAATACTTATTTTCGTTTTTCCTGCAGTATATAAAAATTGGTGAATTTCAAAAATAAAACTATGAAGACACTCAAAATAAATTTCCTGTGGTGGGAAACTATTTTGTGCAACGTTTTTGTATTTACAGTTTTGAGGGATAAGCCTCTTAAATTTCTCTAACTAGAAATATATGTTAAAAAAACCAAAACGATTTTCAATTTTTTGGTAGTTTATTGCACTTTTTTGCAATTTATGTAATTACTATGCACTTAATGCATACATATTATTAAAATTTGGTCTATAATGGTTGTATTGGTGTGCAGCAACTTGAAATGCTCCCAGAAATGGCACTACAGCATGTAAAAATATAATATAAGCTCTGGCGGACTTGGTTCAATGGTAGGTCTTAAAGGGTTAATGAACCCTAAAGTTTATTAGTTTGTCTTTAGTGTTAAATCACCCAGGTGACACACTGTTTTTTGGCAGGTGAACACTACAAGAAAATCTTATTTTTCACTAACATTGTTGAGTTAAGAAATTGTACTGAAATGGCAAACATGGGAAATATGGCAAAGCAATGGATTTTTTTCCCCCCAAATGCCGATGCTCTTTTCTCAACAAGATCAAACTATTATAATGAATAAAAAATGAGCAATATATGTATCGAGGTTTAAGCCGATTCTATTGTGAAACCTAGACAAGACTGCTGGAGGCGAACTGCAGATAGTGTAGCCTAAATGTTCATCATTTCCAATGAAAAAAACATGTCTCTGCATGGGGGGGGGGGGGGGGGGGGGGGGGAATAATAACAGCATAAAGTTTTGTTAATAGATGTATACTTTGGTATTTTAATGCAAAAGGAACCCTTTTAAATTCTGTGTTTCTCTGTCACCAGGAACCTCGAAAAATATCAGTGCTATTCTCTAGTATCACTGATGGGTAAGGAGTCAGACTTTTACATAGTTGGATCTGATAGCCTGCAGGTTATGGGAGCTGCCTAAGTTACCATGGTGATACACACAGAGTGAAAAGTGAGTCACTGCAGTGAGACCACAAAGCCAGCCAGGGTTAAGCCCAAAGTTAGTTTGCTAGCCACTAATCCTGCCTCGTGGGACATAACCCAGAAACAGAGGCGACAAAAAGTCAGAGAGCAACATCAGCCGCTGAGGTGAAAGAGAAAGCAAGGATGGCTGAGGGAGGGAATACAAGGATTTAAGTCGTATCAGTGACATGAGGTGAAGATAATCCTATAAGTTCAGGGGCCAGAAATGTTTCACTGTGGAAAAAAGAATACTGAGATGTTAGAACGGAGACACGAACAAAAGCTGATTATCCACAAGCGCGGGGGGGGGGGGGGGGGGGCGGAATCAATGAATATTTTTAGAGATAAGCAGTCAGAACAGCTGCGACAACAATAACAGGTCTCCCCTTTGTCACCCCACCTCTAGGCCACAGTCACTGTCAGGTGGGAACAAATGCACTTTTTCATTATATTCATTAAGCTTTTATGTTGATAGTTAGATGAAGAGATCTAACATATGTCCATCCGTTAAATGTGACTGTAACCAGGAGCCACTCAGTTTAGCTTATAGTAAAAAGAAAAAGGGGGGAGAATGTTAAAGAAACAAATAAGCCTACAGGTATACTTTTCTTATTTGTATAATACCTTAAGTGTAGAAATGACAGGTTGTGGGTGTTTGAGAATTCTGTCTGGGCACACTGACTTCCTGGCAATGTCACAGTCTCTAACTATGCTTTTTAATGGATACAAAAAGAGCTCCTGCGGGTTCTGAGGACGACTGGCCACTTGCAGTCCACCTTGGCATTATTAGCAGCCAACGTGGGCACAAGTTTATGGGTCAATGCCATCTCATCACTCACCCAGCGAGCGATTGCCGGCCAGGTGGGCTTCCAGAATGGCTACGGGCCAGAAAATTAGTTTTGATGTGGAAAAATATGAGCACCTGCCAAATTAATTCAGGCAGTGTTTCTGATTAACAGCTTTACAAAAACTCCAAAGATATATTGCACATTCATATATGGATGGGTAATATATTACTGCAGCTTGAAATCACAATTTATTCTCAATCTCAAATACTCGACAGGGTGCTGCAGGAGCTGCTGCACAAACCGGGGCTGTAACGTAAGGCTCACAAAGTCAAAGTGTGAGCGAGCATGCTGCTGGTTGTGCAGAGGGTAAGGGTGGTGGTAGTGGTGGAGGAGGGGGTCCAAACCTTATAATACAGTCCCTCTCCCCAGCCCCCTGCACAATTTTCACGGAGGCTGGGTTTCATCAGTTTTTGTATTTTAGACCTATTGATTATGTGCTGTGAAGGGGGGGCACTGTGACAAAACCTCAGCAGGAGTTCTCCATCTGCAGTGGACCATGTGCCAAAAACAGGCTCCCTCCTTCACTCACACTCACACACACACACACACACACACACACACACACACACACACACACACACAAAGAGGGGGGAGAGGGAGATTTGCTCTCCTGTTATATTGGTTCCCAGGTTATGAAACTGAGATATGGGGATATGCTCGCTAATAAAAGCACTGAGAGGCCGATATTGGTTCTTTTATAGGATTATCCCATCACCCAAACACACCTTCATCTTAACACACATGTAACATCTTTGCCCGTTTCCTGACGTCCTTGGGAGAAAATCTCAAACCCGGGTTAATACTGGCGGCAGCTCTATATTTAAGTGTAGGCCATTTTTAGCATCTATGCCTCATCTGTAGGTTTCTGATCAATGCCCCTCGTCCCAATCGATTCTCATTTCTCTGACCTTTTGCGTCTCGCCTGGGAGGACAGCAACGAGACCTGGGGGGACAAACAAGAAGATGAAGAGCAGTGCAGCCTCTCACAGGCCACGAAGAGCGGGATCAACTTTATTTTTTTCTGCGTTTAATTATTAATCATGAGCGCCCGGGACCTCAGATGAAGAGACTTAACCTCCAGCCACGTATAGCGAAAGACTGTCATCTAAATATTTTTGACGGAGCGAGACTTCCACCTGGTGGCAGGAAAGAAAAGCGGTCATGCCAGAACGTCACAGTCGTAAAAACAACACAGCGAGGTTCCAGCGCTTTACGGCACGTTGTGATTTGAAGTTTTGACATGGCTTCCTCGTTGCTTTGCAGCGAAACACAAAGCAGGTAGAGAAAAAGCAAAACGAGAGAATGAAAATGAGAGAAATGTACTCACCAGTGCATAGATAATGTACTTGGCTGTTGTACGTGTTTGGACGGCAGCCTGTTACTGGTCCTTGAGTCGTGAATCTTGTGTTTCTATTCTCATTTCAGAGTGAGTTCAGTGCTAAACAGAGATGTTAAGCAGTATGGAAAGAAGTACATGTTTGACTGCAATGAGGAGACATGCTGGAACTCAGACCAGGTAAATACAAATATAGCAATGGACCCGTTCCTCACAACCTATTGCTAAAACTGTTACCAGAAACCTAAAGAAAGGTTAGTTTAGTCTGCCCTTTAGTTTTGAGTTGCTGGAAGACTGTCTGAGATGTAGATACAAACAAATTGCAATGCTTTGCAAAGTTCACAGAATTTTAAACCGAAACCCTATTTTACTGTTTCATTAAGAATAATAGCTCATTTTAAACTTGGTGACAGCAACATTTCTCTAAAAAAGCTGGGACAAATGTAAGTGGTACTTCAAAAAAAAGAAGTGCCAATTAACATGAAACTAGTTAATTAGCAACAGGTCACTAACATGGCTAGCTATTAAAACAGCATCTTAGAGAGGACGTTTCTCAGAAGTAAAGATGGACAAATCATCATCTATATGTTGTGGAACAATTAATTTCAGAGACTAGTGTGAATATATGGTCATCATCTACACAGTGCATAATGTCATCGAAAGATTCAGAGAATCAGGAATAATTTCGAGCATAAGGCCAAAAATCATTATTGGATGCCCTTGATCTTTGGGCTCTCAGGTGGCGTTGCATTAAATGCAGACATGATTCTGTCATGGAAATCACTGTATGGGCTCAGAAATCACTGTGCGAACAAGTTCGTCTTGTAATCCACAAATACAGGTTAAAGCTTGATCATGCAAAGAAGCAGCCATATGTGAACACTATCCACATAACTGCCATCATCTCTGAGCCAGAGCTCAAAATATGGGTTTATATCACATGTTTATTTTCTCAAGACTGGACTTCTGCAATTCTCTCCACTGGCATTAATGAAAAGTTACACTCTCATCTTCAACATGCTCAGAATTTTAAGATTTTACTGATTACTTCCCAAGCTTTCCTGGGTCTGTCCTCAAGCTACATAGTAAAGCTACTGACCCCATATAAGCCTACTCGCAGCTTGTGATCCTCAGGTGGGGCCCTGCAGGCTGCTTTGAAAATCAAGATTTAAATCGAAAAGGTGACTGTTTTTTGCCATCAGGGCCATCTCGACTTTAGAATGACCTGCCTGAGAAAATTATGTTTATAGGCTTGCTTTTAAATGATTCTATTATGCGTTTTATCTCTGGTCTTTCATTAATTTTATTCATGTTTTATGCCTTTGTGTTTCTGAGTGTATTTGTTATTTCAATGTTTGTCTACCCTTATAGTTTTATAATTATAATAACATTGTTATTATTATTATTATTGTTATTATTAGTATCATTATTATTATTATTATTAAGAAGAAGAAGAAGACGATCAGACCAATTTAACAAAGAGGGCAAAACATTTTACCAGATCTTAAGCTCCCTAACAACTTTAATTCATTTCCATCAATGCATGGCTCATCTAGTACTCATCATGTAGTACAGTTAGTAACTGTACTACAACTAACTAACTGTACTACATGATCTGCACAGTGGTATGATACTGGTTAAAATTGTTAAGCTATCCCCAGTTGTTTATATTTTGCTTAGAAAATGGGGGGACAAGGGGCAGGGATTTATTAAAATATGTGCAAACATATATACAAATGCAGGAATAGTCTTCCAAGAATTCTCCAGGTTTCAAGGATATTCAAAGTTGTGTAGTAGTGTTTTTTGGGGATCATTGTCATGCAGAGAAATGCGGGGTGGCTCAAAATCTGATCTCACGATACATTTCTGTGTTTATAATTCCATCAAGTTTAAGAAGACCCCAAAACCACTGGCAGGATTGCACACAGCATGGATCGTGTAGACACTCACTGTAGTAACTCTCCTGACTTTCGTCATACTTTTTAAATTCATTGCTTAGAAGACCCGTTGCCAAGGATTTTTTTCTCTTTCTGATAAGGCTTAGGTGAAAGCAAATGGATCTCTCAGGTCCTGGGCCACGTCTTTGCTGGATTTTTTTCCTATTGAAGATTTGACTTTCAGATACTTTTGGCCTGCCATAAATGGCTCTTTAGGTCTGTGGCTTCTTATTTTGTCCTCCACTTGTTCAGTTTCCCCAACATTTTGATACACTGCACACCATGCTGAGATATGCTAATTTTTTTAACTAATAATATGTGTGTAGATTCTCAGTCATCCAGATCATGTTTGTTTTGTTAAAAAAGAAAGCAATCGGACTTTAAGTTTATTGAAGACATTTCACCTCTCATCAAGAGCTTTCTTTAGTTTTAAAATGAAAGGGTGGAGAGTCCCTGGTATTTAAATCCTAGTAGTAGTTGTCCCTTAGGAGGTGGTCGTTGACCCACTGTTATTCATGTGCATCATCACAAAATGATCATTTTTATCTTGACTTTTGATGAATTTCCCAATTTTCTATGTTCTTATATTTCTTATTTAAATGCTTTTGTCTATAAAATGATTAAATGCCCACTTTGTCAATACATGTTGTGATTTGTGTAGGAAAAAGCCTGAAACATGTTGAATTTATAATAAAGAAAAAAAAAAGATTGACACAATTCTTGATAATCTAATATATATTTTTATAAATTAATTAAAGGATTTCTATGTGCTATTAATTTATTCATGTGCATCATCACAAAATGATCATTTTTATCTTGACTTTTGATGAATTTCCCAATTTTCTATGTTCTTATATTTCTTATTTAAATGCTTTTGTCTATAAAATGATTAAATGCCCACTTTGTCAATACATGTTGTGATTTGTGTAGGAAAAAGCCTGAAACATGTTGAATTTATAATAAAGAAAAAAAAAAGATTGACACAATTCTTGATAATCTAATATATATTTTTATAAATTAATTAAAGGATTTCTATGTGCTATTAATTTATGCAACTTATGATAGTACTTCTGTCCTTCTTGACCAAGACACTCTTGTAAAAAAGATTCAGATCTCAAATTATTTTTTTTCTGGTTAAATAAAGGTTATTAATAATTGGGGCGATCGTGGCTCAAGAGTTGGGAGGTAATCGGAAGGTTGCCGGTTCGAGACCCGGCTTGGACAGTCTCGGCCGTTGTGTCCTTGGGCAAGACACTTCACCCGTTGCCTACTGGTGGTGGTCAGAGGGCCCGGTGGCGCCAGTGTCCGGCAGTCAGTGCGCCCCAGGGTGGCTGTGGCTACAATGTAGCTTGCCATCACCAGTGTGTAAATGGGTGGATGACTGGTTGTGTAAAGCGCTTTGGGGTCCTTAGGGGCTAGAAAAGCGCTATACAAATACAGGCCATTTACCATAAATAATTATAATCTGCTTACATGTACAGCATTGTGGACCCCAGGAAGAATAGTTGTTGCTGTGGCCACAGTTAGTGGGGATCTGATAAAAGAACGACTAAAAGTTCCCATATTCTTGGCGACAGAGACAGTTATTCTCGGCATCCTGTTTTTCACAGGCAAATGGATGTTTTGCTGTACACATCTCTGTGTCATTATGAGTATTATTTTTCTGACAGGGTGAATGTCAGTGGGTGTCCCTGGAGTTCCCCAACTCTGTCAGAGTGTCAGAGTTAAAGGTCCAATTCCAGGGAGGATTCTCAGCAAAAACGTGCAGACTGGAAGGTAAATCCTGAAGATAATATTAAAAAATGACTTCCTGATTAAAATGTTTCACTTCAAATTCAAGCAGTAATAATGAGATAATGTAAATTACTTTTCCACTTGTGCTTTCTGCAGGTTGCCTAAAAGATAAAGACTTTACAGTGCTCAGCCATTTTTACCCAGAGGATAACAACTCTCTTCAGATATCCTTTTTCTCACTATACTGAATTTTCACAAGGAGATTTGATTGCATATAGGGCTTCGACCAATCTTTTCCTTAAATTATCAGTCAGGTGGGGAGCCATTGTTCTTTTCTATTCTCCAAATTAGCAGTCACTGCTGAAGTAGCTATAAATGTTATATTTAACTACTTAATTTGTGCAAAAAATATTGTTCACAGCCACTGATGATGCTGTATGCCATTAAAAATATTTAAGCTCAGCTTATTCTATCAAGTAGTTGATGGTGTTCCTTTAATAAACATAATTCTGTTATAAAACATCAGTCTTGGTGTACGCCAACAACAGCTCAAAGCTGTACCTGTCACTACAGGAGCATGGTGCGTTTCCTGCTTCATAAAAAGCATTGGACAATATTTTCCTGGACATGCTTTTCATCATTACCACGCTTATCTTGTTCTTAACTCCACACCCACAGCTTTCCCATACAGGAGGCCTCTGTAGTGGACAAAGTAAAAATAATGTTTGAGAATAGTGCTGACTTTTTTGGGAGAATTATTGTTTATTCCTTGGATGTCCTGGGGGAAAAAGCCTCCTGACCATTTTTCAGTCCTCTCATGAGAGAGAGGAAGTGACCCCTGAGTGAAAGTACAGGATGTAGGATGGTGTGGTGGCACTTGGGAAACATGTCATCTGTGTTGCCACCTCATGAACTCTTGTGAATGTGGCCTTTTTTGGTATGAAAGCTTCGATGACCTGTCATACAGTGACCCTTTGCACATTTTGATTGTGCACTTGTAATCTGCTTTTTATACCTTTTCTGTGCCTTCAAAATTAAAGCGCCATTCCAGTATGAAAATAATTTATTAGAATTTTTTTTTTGGTCATTCTTCAGCCAAGCAAAATAATACAGCTGCACAACTGTCACATTTCAGTCCTTGTTTGTAAAACATTTTGAACATTGCAATGCATATAAATGGAATAAACAGGTTAAAAATCGCTGTTTATCTGGTAAATGTTTGTGTATGCAATGATCCGTTATGACCTTAGCTTGTGACAGACATTTTTGTGAAAACCAACGAAGGTTTAAGATCAGCTGAGTGTCACACTGGCAACTCCATTAATGTATTTTAATAAGTGTCATGTTGATGGCTTGTAGAGTTTCAAGATGTGGTCCTCCAACACTTTCTGGACTATAGGAGAAAGGAAGTAAAAATCTTACCTTAGCAATACATTTTTATCTTAGTTTTTCAAAAAAGAAAATGTGCATTGTATACCTACTTTTCTTATGCCCAAGAGCAACTGCCAGCGCCATTGGACTGTATCCAGAGTCAGACTCTATGGTCATATCTGCTCCTCTGGCTAAATTAGAGAGCGATAGGAAATTAGTGACGCAATTTTAAAAAAAATTTCTAGAATATATAATGACTTAAAGTCATGCACTGTACCTAGCAATGCCTCTACACATTTGATATGGTTCCCTCGTACAGCATAAAGAAGAGGAGTTCCACCATTCTGAGAATAATATACAGTGTGCAGTAAAATAAAAATGTTAAAAATATAGTATTTAGATTTCTTGCTCCTTAAAAATGATAGATTTTATGATGGAAAGTCATAAATTCATAACTATACCCAGTCATAAGTGTTAATGTCCACTCCATGTCTGAGGAGGGCTTCAACGATGTCCACATATCCTCCAGAGCTGGCCAATGTCAGGGCGCTTTCTCGCTCCCTCGCAATTGTTTTGGGGTCTGCACCCTGGAACAAAAAACATGCATTAACAATAAAGCACGATACCATTTCTTCTTTTGGCTGTTCCCTTTAAGGGAATCTTAACCTGTCCCTAACGGCCATCCCTCTGCATGTCGTCCCTCACTACATCCATGAACCTCCTCTGAGGTGGTCGTCTTTTCCTCCTGCCTGGCAGCTCCATATTCAACATCGTCCAGTATATCCACAATCCCTCCTCTGCACATGTCTAAACTATATAAGTCTTCACCCTCTAATTTTGTCTTTAACAAAGTTAGAGAGGTAGGGCTGAAAGACAATATGATTCATTTTGAGATTTGAAAACAGTGACCATTTTTGTTAACACTTTTTATCATCAGTATGATGATTTGGCTTCTAACGGACACATTTTAGAATAAGTTCATTTTCTTTCTAATTAATAAAAGGTTTTTTTTAAAACCACTGCCTCTCATTCATCTTCTTAATCACATGTCATCAGTCTGTTGCAGTGAGAAATACATCCTATATATGGCCAATCTAGAGTCATTAATTAACCAAACATGCATGTCTTTGGCCTGGGAGGGAAGCTGGAGTACCCAGAAAAAACCCACGCAGACATATGGAGAATATACAAACGCCTTGCAAAAATACTCCAGGACCCTCTTGTTGTGAAGCAACAGCACTAACACCACACCATTGGGCCACCCAGCTGCCCTTCAGTAACTTATAACTTTTGTGTTCTTAAGTACCTATGTGCATGCCTTATTTCTAACCTTTTCCAAGAGAAAGTCCACCACTGCTTTCTCTCCAAACGCTGCTGCCCACATGAGAGGTGTAAAGCCTCGCTCATCCTGACTGCTAAGCAATGAGCTGTCTGTGAGACAAAAAAAAAGAAAGAAAAAAGGATTGGAGTCCTTAAGTAGGATATTTGTTTAGTTGTATACTGGTAATAAAAAAAAAGCTTGTTAGAGATTTCTCACCTTTGCTCAGGTGTGCAGCTACTTGTGAAACCTCACCTTGAGCTGCAAGCTGATGTATGGACAGAGCTGATGGGGGTAGAAAAATCTCAATAAATGAACATGGTAAAAATAAGATAAAATAAGTACAAATGTTTCCCTAACACCTGAGTATCTTTATCAGATCTTACAGTCTAATGTTGCCGGGCGTACTGTAACCTCATTCCCACGCTGTTTGTTGGTGAGAGTGGTGGAGTGTTTGAACAAATCATCATCCACCTCCATGCTCTCTAGAGATATAATCAGATGAACCACAGCCATGTGAGTGGAAGCAAGACATTTACTGTTCAACTGATTATAGCAAGAACCTAGAAATCAGGCAAATTCAGCTGTTACACAGAGCAGGATAAAGTACCATTGGCTTTTTCATCTCCTGATAGGGATGGACATGCATTAGCGTTAGATGGCTGAACACGTTGGCCATCTGCAGCCTCATCATCACCTCTGCCCTCCATGATCGCTGCAATAAAAACAAATAATCTGGTTTAGCCATGCAGAAAAAGTTTTTTAAAAATTAGGCAGTTCGTAAAGCCACTCACCACATTTAGCCTTCCAGTCCAATTGCGCTAACTTCCTTTAAGGAAAACTGAAAGTAAATAAGTTCATATCACATAATGGATCCTGCTAGTCTTCGATGTGTTCCGATAGTACATTAGCCGTCGTTCAGATGATTAGCTATTTAATAATCCCGTTATTTTCAAAACAGGCACTGAAAACACGTTTGATTCAGCCTGTGTAACGTATCACCGCATCTGGCACAATTTCAAGGGAGAAATGTTTTCTTTATTTTTTTACAGCCCATATTTCTATCCGGAATGTTGTCCTGTGACACACTACAACAATAATACGGAAGAGGTGGGAATCAGGTGACACCACTGGCGTACAGCTGAATTGTAGTTCTGACAGTAAAAACCAGACTGCATTATGGAGGACCAGGAGATGCAACTGAAAGTCAGAAGGGGTAAAAATAAATAAATTAGCAAAAACTAAACTCGCGTGCAGCATAGCTCATTGTTGCCTTGATCCACTGCTGCCCCCTCGGAGCTGTTAGCTCCATCTAGCCACTAAGCTAATGCATTTCCAGTATAGAGTCGCAGGGCTATGATTTTGGCTGTTTTCATCATTTTGTTTTAGCTTTCAAACACGGGCCATTTGTTTTATGCAATTGTCTTCCCTTCGTTTACACTACAGTGACTGACAAGTTCACGGAGAGCATGTACGTCCTGGCTAACGAGCCGTCGGTGGCTCTCTACAGGCTGCAGGAGCACGTCAGGAGGTCGCTGCCAGAACTAGTCCAGCACAAGGTATCGTTTATCCTCTCGATGACATCGCATTAACTCTGCTTGTAACCCATCTAAGTGAATGAAGGGAAAACGACCTCTGCCAGGAAACTTTATGTTTGGAAACAAGCGGCAGTCTTTACTGAAAAACCTAACTGATGACTTCAGCAGATCAGAGGTTGGGGTGTTTACGTTCTTTTCTCAGGAAGAAGAAAAAATGGCATTTGTATTTAGTCATTAAAGGTTGAATAACACCCGATTTTGAAACGTCTTCTTTGGGATAAGTGAAATTCTTTAGGTATATACCCTCACCAGACACTTTATTAGGTATACCAGGTTATTACAGGTTTGACCCCTCTTTTATTTGCACCTGCACAATTAAATATTCATTTCCAAATTTACTATCTACCCTTTTTACTGAAGCCTTAGAGGCCTTTCTGTGAAACTGTCACCCACTTTGATAATGAAGAAAGCCTGTCACAATGACTTTGCATTGCAAAATATATTGTCCCGTAAATAACAAATTAAAGAATGTTTTCATATATGTAAAAAGTAAAGCTGCAAAGAGTAAAGGTAGTGAAGGTGGCTGAGTGTAAATACCTCGGGCCAACTATCCAAAGCAATGGACAGTGCACAAGAGAGTTGTAGAAGAGGGTTGAGATGAGTGTCATGGATGATTTGTGGCAGAAGAATAGCAGCAAAAGTGAAAGGGTACTAAGTCCTACTGTGTTGTATGGTTTGGATATTAAGATTTTTACTGAGAGGATTAGAAATGAGTAGATCCGAGAAACAACTCAGGTTGAGCAATTCAGGAAGCAAGGATGAAATGGATGGATGTGTGTAGCGGATAGAGAGTGAATATACTGAACAACGGGTATTGAATATGGAAAGAAGTAAAAGAGGAAGACCTCAGAGGTGGTTCGTGGATGTCGTGAAGCAGGACATGCAGGGGGTTGGCGTGACAGAATTATGGTAGCGATATGGTGCAATGGAGGCTGGTGATCAGCTATGCCAACCCTTAAAGGGAGAAGCTGGGGAAAAAAGAAAATTATACATCAAAAGACTGTGTTATTTCATTGATATAATTCTCATATAATAACATAATAATCCAAATAAACTATTTTAAAGCTAGGTGAACCTTTAAAATCCCCTATATAAATTCTTGGCCTAGGTGTTGCTGTGTTGTGTGCGATCAGAAATAACAGTAGAACATCTTTTTCTTTAAATTTTAAATGCATTTAAAAGCAAGCACTGTGTCTCAGTCTTGTTTTATTCATGACTTGGATACATACTTAGATTCGTGGAAAAAATGTAACTGGCATTGCTTCAGTTAAAACTGAGTAATATTTATTTTGTGTTGTTGGTAAAACATATCCTTTGTTCTGCTCTTTTTCCTGGAAAAACATGTTGATGATATGAACAGTTTCCCATAATGTTTTGATGTATGCTCAATAACCCAGGTAAGAAAATCCCAGAGAGCTGACAGAACCAACTTTCTGGGAGTTTACTGTAATGAAACACAAACCTCACAAGTATCATAATGTCATTACTCGCTCGCTCTCTCTCTCTCTCGCTCTCCCTCTACTGAGTTTTAATGGGTTTCATTTCTTGCACAGACAGATATGCAGAGCTGGGAGGAACAAAGTCAAGGAGCCATCTACACTGTAGAGTACGCATGCAGGTGAGATCACACATATTTGAAAGCTTTCATAAAAGTAGCTCACCATCCACCTGCCCTGACTGTTAATACTTGTATTGATCTGCTGGCTTTTGCAGTGCCGTGAAGAGCATGAACAACAGCAGCTTATATTTCAAAAACATTGACAGTCTTCTCCGTCAAGCCATCAGCATGAAGGAACAGATTAATAATTCTCAAGGGCGCAGGTAGGAGGCGGCAGTGAATGTGTTCACTGAGACATGGTGGTGAAAAAGCACAACGTTGTTTTGATCACACTGAATGCTACAAAGTGGCTTTAATCTTCTCGTTAGTAGCAGTTTTCCCTCTCATTTTTTAGTTGTGCTTTACCTCTAGAAACATGTTACGTGGACATAACCTGACTCCATCTATTTTTTTTGTTTCAAATTCAGAAACTTTAATTCAAATGCAGAGCCTATAAGGGACAGGAAAGCTTGACTAGTTATGACAGCCATTATCATACACACCTTTGCTAAAATGCAGATCTCTACAATATGCTTTTTATCATCTTTATCACTCAAATATCTAGGTAATATAACAAAGTTTTTTGCTTTGTCTTATGCTTATGTCAGTATGTACTTCTCACATTTTTTTTTAAAATGAGAGATAGTCACTGAGCAATTATTGTTATCAGTACTTAATGTAAATACGTAAAGCCACAAAAATTATAGAATATTACTTTTTTGATAAGATCTCCAACGTCCTTAAGGCTATAAAAAATATACTTGTGGGTCTTTATATGTTCACATTTTTACTCCCTCAGTATCTAAAGGATCATTCTTTTTACGTATTTGGGGTGACCATGGCTCTGGTGGTAGAGCTGGTGTCAGACGATTAGCTACCAAATGGAAAGGTGGTGGATCCATCCACGGCTCCTACAGTGTGTTAGTTAAAAGCACTTAAGTAAAAATAAAAGCACTGTATGAATATGTGTGTGGTTGGGTGATGAGACTTGGAGTAGAAAGCACTTTCAGTGTTCAAATTGAAAGTGCCAGTCCATTTACAATTTACGTAACTGTTTTTTGCACTACATCATATCGTTCATCATTTGTTTTTGTTTTTATTCATTTTATTTATTATTTTATTTTTATTTATTTTATTGTATCCTTCATCTAATGTAATATATCATTTAATATATTGCTTTTCATTAAAGTTTGTTTCTCCTGCAACTTCAAATTCGTAATCCAGACATTTCTGAATACTTTGTAGTTACTAGAAGCGTCATACTTTCTGTTTGATTTGTCTGTTGTTTTTATTTTATTTTCCACCTTTTTCCCTCCCACACTGACAACTGCATGCAGCTTAAATGATGTGAGTCCCTGTCCCAGCCCCACTGTCACTGCTCCACATGCCCCATCCACTTCCTCATGACAGACAGAGGTGTCCAAGGTTAGTAGTTCCTTCAGACGTTACATTATTAGTATCTGAAATTAGTAAAATTAGCTTTTCAGATAACAGGCTTGTGTGTTCAAAAAGTTCTTCTTTGAATTATATATACTTCTAGAATCAATTTATTTAATATTTATGTGAAATAATTTTACAAAGCACATAAAACACTTCTGCACATTGTGCACATATTTGGCAAAAAGCAGATATATACAGCAGAATAAAATATTTACATGATTATAATATGATCGATAAATTCATCAGCTTGATATATGGATGGCATTGGTGTGCATAATTTGGAAATTTAGATCAAATTCATTAACGTGAAGCACTACATTTTTTCCCCCCACCAGGTTAATAATACTTTTGTAACCTGTGTTGGAGAAAAGGAGAAAAAAGTTGCTAAAGATACTTTTTTTTTTTCTTCCTTCTTCTTTTGTCTGCAGTCATTCTGGATAAACTTGTCGAATGTTGACAGTATTACATCTGCACTGCACTTGTTGTTGTCACCATATAGTATTTGTAGGTCATTAGTCTTTTCTAGCCACTGATGCAAACTGCTAATCTTATTTTATGTCACACGAGAGTAGAGTCTTTTGCACAAATCCCTGACTTTCGTGCAAGGACGCTCCTCATCTCATTGTTGACCCCATTCCAGGGTTTAACCTGGGCCTGTAGCAAACCAGATTCAGTAGACAGTGTCCTGTGCATTCGGGGATAGCTGCCACCACTGCTGTAAGCATCTTTATCACTAGAGTGGCCCTGTGAACCTCCTGTAGGGGAGTACTGCTGCTGCTGATATTGTTCTCGCTGTCTCGGGTCGCCACATTGAGTGAAGGCAATATGATGCTGGAGGTGAGACTGGCTGCGAAGGATCCGCGGTTTGTCCACTCCAATTTTTAACTCGCAGGGCCGAGAAACTGGTGCGCTGCTACTTCCGTGGTCGTTACGATACAGGGTGTCAAGATGGTCGCTGTGATAGTGCTTTCCAGTATAGGAAGCTTTAACCAGAGCGTGTATTACAGCCACCAGCAGGATCAGGATCCCAGAGGAAAGTACACAAGCACTTGCAATTCCAGTCTCCATCTCGAATATTAGGAGCATAAAAATGGACATGGCTGCCAAGAAAGAGAGTAGCAGGGAAAAAATTAGAATTTGTATGTGCAGAAACACCAAGTGCTTTTCTCTGTAATCAGCTAACAAGTTGCACCTCTACTGGGCCAAATAACTTAAAGCAAAACACAATGAGTGTTACAGTTTATATTACAGTTTCCTATGTTTTTCTGCAGGAAAAGGACAATGGACTCAGGCATGCTGAAGGAGGTGGGAGAAAAGCACAGCTCTGGGATGTGATGCGACTTCCTAAGTTGGTGGCGTTGCCTTTAAAGTCTTGCCCTGCTACCTATTGACTGTGGCTGAAGTGGGTTCAGAAGGGTAACACCTCCTCATCACAATAGAGTGGCTGCCTACGCTGACCCCCCACCCCCCGTACAAGCCTCTCAGTGGAACAGAGCATACCAGTGCTGCTAGGTCCAGCATTAAAAACACTTAAGTCATGGCTGCTCAAAGAATGCATTGTTCTGTTGGACTCACTGGTCGGTTCAGGGAGACAGCAGCACTGCCGTTTTGCCACTGCTGTTGAAAGTCCACTGCACAGCCAATGTTTTTAAAGTTAGTTCTTTTTTTTATGTGTTTGTTCTGTTTAACATTTTGCCAGATGGTACAACATATGCTTATACAAAAATACAGATCCTTTTTTTATTGCTCAGGCTTACCTATTAAATAGACAGAAACCCCCAGACAGAAGAGTCCAATAGCCACATGTCGTACAGCTCTGCTGTCCAGAAGGAACCAATCTGCTCTGTTAAAACAAATCTGATCTGTTTAGTGCACAAGGACATTGCATTACTTAAAATAAAAACAATATATTTTGTTTTGTTTTTGATATGTTCATTTTCTTTGCTACATAATAAAGTTATAACTTTTTGTCCTGCAAAATTAGGGCTATTTGTTTGTTGTTTATTTTTATAAATGCTTGGTCATTTGTGCCATGGATTTAAAATTTCTAGGAATGTCTCCATTGTCAGGGAGGTGCTGTGGTATGCCGTTAGATTTGTAAACCGACGTGGGAAAGGGCCAGCTAGAGGCTGTGTGTTGGGTACATAATGAGAGGAAATCCATTGTTTAGCTGGGATTCATAAAGGGTTAGAGAGGTGTGTGTGTGCAATGCGGGCCTCTGCACTCTTGCACAGGACACCCATTTTATCCTTTTGAAACTATGTTTTCTTTGCACGAAACCTAATTGGTACATTTACTATTCAAGATAGGACTGTGGTTTGCAGGGTTAACAATTGAAAAACATGTGGGCACAAGGAGAAGTGTGACATGAGCACCTCGACAGTGCACTATCCTCAAAATAGGAACCCATAT
This sequence comes from Aulonocara sp. 'chitande type north' Nkhata Bay, assembly GCF_057382095.1. Lineage (NCBI taxonomy): Eukaryota > Metazoa > Chordata > Actinopteri > Cichliformes > Cichlidae > Aulonocara > Aulonocara sp. 'chitande type north' Nkhata Bay. The sequence goes on along the minus strand of NC_141365.1, from coordinate 7,384,922 downwards.
AGGATGTTGTGCAAAGCAGCAGTCTCATAATAAGTTACCGCACCTGAAATGTTAAGCTTTTTGAAGCAGCTGATCTTAATTCCATACTTAGATTAAGTGTAGTGCTTTGCGTCTTATTAAAATATATGTCGTCATGTTAGTTTTACACTTTGCATGTGTAAAGGAGAATGAAAGTAAAAGTTGAAATAATCCGCAGCCGTAAAACCTTGGACAAAGTTAAACTGAGATCTCTTACACCCTGCAAAACACAAAGAGGGAAATGAAGTTTAGTCATGGTGTGTTGTATCGTATTGGATTTATTTGGCACGCATTTAAGGGTTTTTTTGTTTTTCGTTTTTTACTCTTATTGCCATTTATTTAGTTTTTATTTAGTAACACATCACATCACCCATAAGTGACTGAGACAGGACTCTCTTCTAGACACTCTAAACCCACCGGCACAATGTACATTTCAAATTCCTTTAATTTTAAATATGTTCATAATGTGTATTTTGTAAAATAGTGAAATTGTCTATTCTTATTTAATTCACTTAATGTACAGAATTCACCTGCTTGCTGCAAACATGCTACTACTGCACTTTCACCTAATGTATATATTATATATAATGTTCTTATACTTGTATAACTATGCATGTGACAAATAAAGAACCTTGAACTTTGAACCTTGCTTTGCGAGCAGTACTCGACTACTTTAACAAGGCCTAGGGGTGAGGGGGCAAAAAACGCGCAGTGCTGCTTCAGAGGTCGCCTTTCTGGGTAAATAGTGGTTTTCTTAACTGTCAAAGGTGTGTCACAACTGACCGGAACTGCCTGTTTGAAAAAACCGGATCGAGATTAGGAAGAAAAAAAATGGAAATGAGCACAGTGGCTTTGAGTGCTACCACAGCTGCAGGTGCTGTCTAACAGGTGGTCGAAAAGAAATGCCTTAACGCGCAAGAACAAATACCTTTCTGTATCCTGTTCTCCTCTGCAGACCTCGGTTGAAAAATAGCTGTGGAGGAGACACACAACCACAGAGCTCAAGTTGAGAGTGAGGGACAGAGCGGAGAGCACTGTGGCCACTGGCAGCAGGACGGCCCAGACATGAGCGGGTATGACCGAGGAGGTGGACGGGGGTGATTCCTTCACCGCCGTCTGCTGTGACTGCAGCTGGAAAATCAAAATCACCGATAAAACCGACATGATGGCCGATAAAATCCCCAGTAAAGACAGAACAATTAAAGACCGCTGGCTGTACTTTTGCGTCATGATTATCTTTAAACGTTGGTGGTCAGATTTCTCCTGGAAAAGGGGGAAAAGGGTTTCCTCGGTTCTTAGCTCTTAAACACAATCCTCCAGCGATCCTAGAGTCCAGAAAAGTGCGCTTGCATTGCGGTGTGAGGATAAAGAACGCCTTTCTTTGCACTTCGGCAATAGTTTGCCTGTGTTTCGTGGAGTGCTCCGCAGTCCGGTCTGAGCATGTGATGGGCTTTAAATCCCCAGATTAAAAAGTTCGCAACAACAATGGACTTTTTTTTCTCTCTTGGATCAACAGAAACAATGCCTCGACGTGTTCAAGGGAGACGCTGAGCTCACTAAATAAAGACAAAACACCCCGAGAGAGTAAAGACATATTTACTGTTATCCCATTATTAACCATTAAAACAGGTTTTAAACTTAAGGTGTGCACAAAAATGTATGCTTTAAAAAAAAAAAAAAAAAAAAAATATATATATATATATATATATATATATATATATATATATATATATATATATATATATATTCTAATCAAGTTTATTTCTTGATATTTAAATGTAGGCAGTGTAGATATGATGACAACAGGGCTGTGTCTCTTTTTAGATTAACCTACTTCTGCTGAAGCCTCCTGTCCTCATAAAGTGATTAAAGGATTACTGTATGTCTTTTAAACAGGCAATTGATTGTCATAAACAAGACACAGAAATAAAATAAAAAGATATGCAGTAAGTTAAAATAAATTATACAAATAATAAGAATAATATTAAAACAAATGAAGGAGGAAAAAACCTTGTCTAAAGTTATTCTTGGGCATGCTAAATAGGACCATGGCAAGTTTAGGGGAATTTGAAAAAGGATAACCACCCAAGATAACCTCTGTTTAATGCGAATATTCTTGCCACTCTTAGTTCAGCTCTGCAGAGGATGAATCTAATTAACTTTTCACAAGTAGCTTTGGAAGTATGCACAGCTTGACAGAGATGCGCCTAAACTCTCATCTGCCCTTCCACTTTTACGCCCACTTTTATTGCCTTGTATAAAAATTAATTACATCTCCAGAATTTGATCAAATTAATATTAAATATTCACACACTTCATTCACACGCTGCTGGACCACAAGCACCCTGACATACTTTTAAGTCCGTGACTTGAGTTACAGAGGCCTTATTGTTCTGTTAGAGGTTGGGGGTTGGTGGGGAGTGGTGGGGAGGTAAAGGTGTAACCCTTATTCTGTTGAGATGCAGATAAGACTGTAGCTATAAAGGTACTCAATGTGAACAATTGCTCTCACACATGTAGACTGACCATGAAGGCTATTTCTGAATTCGACAGCCTCACCACATGCTCTAAAAGGGTCGCGGCTGATCTTGTCGAAAGCAGAAGTGAGAAGTTTCAGGAAAATGAAAAAAAATGGACTTGATACGGAAAGTTCTCAAAGGGCAAAGGCACCTTTATCTTTCTGCAGCTTCTCTCAACTTCTCTTGTCTTAGACATTTATCAGTAATTCTGACTGTGTGAATGTGAACGCAGTTCAGATTCCACCTTCAGTGCCTACACCGACGGCAAAGCTCTCGCTGTGTTTAAAAGAAGAATGCACTCTTTGCTATGCGCAAACACAACGCATAGCAAAGACATAATTTCCCCTTTGCTGCAGGTGATTAGCTTGCTTTATTTACAGATGGGGATTTGCTGTATTTGCCGTCAGCACGCTTGGGCCCCACACAAATGAATCCTGGAGGTGAAGACTGTGGTAGCCTGCAGGGATGTTACTAAGTATTGCATCAGATGCACAGTTTAAGCTATCTCTTGGGATCTCAGACTGTGCATGTGTGCTTGTGTCACTGCATCTCCATGTCTGTGTTGATGTGTTTGTCTTTGCGTGAGAGAAAATAGAGTTGTTATCCACACTTGCAAAGATGATCTGTGCTAATAAATTGCCACCATATTATATTTAGTACATTGTGTAACAACCCCAAAATAGTTAATAATGCAGCTCATGCAGTGATTCAGTTATTAACTCTAAATATACCTATTAAGCTGACAGCATGTCTGCTTTCTGTTAGTTTTTTTCTTTGCTTTGATCATTCTCTGTCAGTTTCCTCTCCTTTTTACACCCCATTTACTTTCTATCAATACTACCCAGGTTAGCTGATGAACATATATCCAATGACATCAGCTCTGCATGGGCTACAGTGCACATGGCACTTATGGAATTCTGACTGAACGATTTTATGTGCCATGGTTGATTTGGCAAAGAGGAATGAACAACTTATGAGTAAAGCATTTACAAAATAACAGCACGGATGAAGTTAGTTTCAGTGTTTGCTAGTTATAAATAAGTATTAGATGTCACAGTTAGGTGTCACCGGGATCTATCATTTACTGATGATATGGAGAAAGTGGGAACATTTGAGACTATTGACTAATATTCAGAGATGTGCCAAAGGGTATGTCAGTGTAGTTAATGCCTGTCAATATGAGGCCTCTTCTGATGTTTTTGAGCCAGTATTCACAGACATTTGCTTCCAGAATATTGCTGAGTTAAGTAATTAGATCTTGTGGTTAAGGGCATCAAAATTCAAATGAAGCCTCAAGAAAAATCTTATAGCATTGCTATTAAATCAAGACATGCTGCTGTAATTAAAGAAGTATTTTTAACATCAGTTGTATGTTTTTAGGCCAGGAGTTTCCAAGCTCTTGATGTACAGCATCATAAAGAAGGGTGTCGAGTTTTATCTAGGTAGGAAACAGGAAATAAAACAACATAAGTTACATTTATTTTCTGTCCTTTTCCGCTTTCTTTGCCTTTTTTAAGCGATTTGTTTATTTTTGCATAGCTCCTTGTGCCTCAAATATTCAGGCTAGACTAAAATGAGGAAATCACTCTGAGCTGCTCTCAACTTGAAAGCAAACATTGCTTTGAGCGCTGATAATGTTAACTATGCCCTCGTCGTTCCAAATTTTGACTTTTCATCCAGTATTTTGTATTTGCTTTTTATTTCCACACCTATTTATGCATAGTTACTCCCTGAATGCTTGATTTTTAAATTACTTGATGTACGGACAAACAGGCAAAACACTAAAAAGACTCTTAATCTTAAATAACTCATTTTGTAGTTTTAGAATTGGCTATTGCAATTATGTTGTATTTAGGCTTTTATTGGTGTAAATGTGTGATTAGGTTGTCACTGTTTCTATGGCAGAGAAATGTGTAAAGGTTGAATTAGTGACAGGCCACCACAGACTCTGGTATTGAGCAATGGCCTGTGGCCAGTGTTCAGGTTTGCTGAGCATAACGCAGTGTTTCAGTTGGTACTGTGCAAATTGACTTTAATGCAAAGAGATATGTGTATCCCGATAAACAGTTAACATTTACTGATGTATCCTTTTCCCATAACAGCAGCGAAACACCATAGTCAACCTCCAATAACGAAGTCTTTAATTCATCAGTCACAATAAAAATTTTATGTCAATACTAAAAAAATGAAAAATTCCTTCCAACCAAAGAGGCCAAAATGTTTAAATATTTTTATCAAAATGACCGTGAACTCTAGAAGAGTGTTCCTCAGAATAGTTTTGCTCTATTCTCATTGCTGAATGACTTTTGGATCAGACTGTAATTCTTTAGGTTCACTGACTCTGCTAGGGGCTGATTTTAAAAAGCACATTGTATCTTCTACTTTTTAAGGCAAAGCAGGATTGACATTTAAGGGGATTTTTTAAAACAAAATAATAGCAAATATCATAACAAATATCTACCATATCTACTGTAGAAACATAACATATGCCTATTCCTACTGTGTGCAGTACATTTAGTAACAGAATCTCACACCTAATGTTGTGCCTTGCATTGTAATTGGGGAAGAACCGCCATACACCTCAGTTATGCTCCATGCTCTTCTGCTTCCTTCTGCTTTGCGTTCAAATGCTTGTAGCTTTGTTTAAAAGTAAATAAATCTTATCATTGTCACATTTTCAGAGTTGATTAAAGTCAGCCATAGCACTCACATTTGCACAGTATATCAAATTCATGTGACTCACCCCTCAATTTAAGTTTTGCAGAATCCCATTAAAGAGATTAATTCAAGTCATCCCTTAAATTTAGCCCATAAAATTTTATTTAAAAATAAAAAAAATGAATATATTTTTGTTTTTGACATTTTGCAGGACATGTTGTAATGTCCTGCAAAAACCTTGTAATATTTTGTGGTACATGAATGAATCACAAGCAAAAATGCCCTTTAACCATAGATATATACATACATTTTAAAAGATAACATTAGAACTAAATTGCTTCATAATGCAAATCTTGAAGGCATAAAGGACTTTACGCAACTTTTGCTGACACCTTATAGTGACGAATGCGTTTATACGCGGAGGGGAGGTGGAAGAGTGTGTCCAATAGCATGGCCGAGGAGGCGGTGTGTGGTGACACACACAAACAGAGCGAGAGGCGGGCTGTAGCAGCCAGCTGTTGGAAAGCAGCGCTCCTGAATCATCCGCAGCTTCTGCATCAGGTGAATATTTCTGCATCTGCACAAGACCAGAACGCACAACAAGACTCTCGACGCTCATTTAGTCATTTATGTTTCCTATCAGCAACTATTCCTGTTTGACTGGTCCTGATCGAGTGGGTGAAACTAAGAAGTAAACAGAGAAAAAGAAGATCGAGGAACAGGTGAGATCAGATGCTCTATTTTTATTTTTAAGCACGTGTTGAGTTTCTGTTTTATCTTCTTATTTCGGTTTTTAAGGCAAATGAGCGAAGCTTCCTGGGGTTTCCTGTGTAGAGCATTGCATGACACAGCTGTGAGTAAAGTACCTGTTGCTGTGTTATTGAGATGAGGCTATAATAGACAGGAGTGCTTGGCAACTCGGGGACAGACGGGCTATTCTTAAACTGTCTATTTGAAATGACGTCAGCAAGTTATTGGGAATAATTGCCCATAAACGGGTTTAAGCAATGCATTTCTACTTCTTTTTAACTTTTATGATTATTATTATCATTATAATAATAATAATAATAAATAGTTATTATTATTACTTAATTCTTGCTTGGCTTGCTCACTGTGAAAAATGAATCAGAGTCCTTTGAAAGCAAACACATCCCATGAGTCCATTCTAAGTAGACTGCTTCAACTTTTAAGAAGAATCTCGACTAACTTTGCTCTTATTAGAAACAGATATAGATAGATATCTAGACAGACAGGTAGATAGCTCTTTCATCCCTTTACCTGTTGTCCTTAGTCTAATTTAAAGCAAGCATTACTGATTCTGATGTCTTTAATCTTCTGACATTCCTTTGTGCTGGACATGTATCTTTTTCCATTTTTAATGCCCTCAAAGAGGTTTTCCTCTTTTAGTGCGAGGTGTGGCTCATCTTCACAGATAGTTTGAGAGGATGTCAGACTTTCTAACCTTTTGGAAGACTAAAAAAAAAACCTTTTTTCTCTATTTATGGAAAGATCAAATGTTCAGCACATGCCTGCATGCAACATTGCTACTCTGGCTCTATGAAAAAATATCAAGGCAATTCAATTATACCCAGTTAAAATTAGACAAATATTTCCTCGCTATTGCACTGCAAAGGCCCGATGAGCACATGAACCATTTGACCCCAAAGGTGGCAAACAGAGACATATACAGCTAGGTATACTGCAAGATAAAAATAATAAAAAAGACCTCTTTTGGTTACCATGCTAGCTATGCAAAGCTTTGTCGAGAACTATAAAGACTAAGAAGCAAAGTGTTCCCCTGGGGCCTTTATTTTATGAGTATGCTTCTGTTTTGATTTGAATAAGTGAGGCTGTCACTAAGACTTCAAATTTTTCAAGATTTGGCCTTCACCTTTTTTAACTTTAGTTCAGAAGGATGTATGTATATGCTCTAATACATACAGAGAGGGAATGGGTGAAGACAGACATCGGCCCACATAACACTGGCCTTTGATATGACATTCACAAGCTGATAAAATGACTAAAGCAGTGAAAACAACAACCCTGTTAGATTTGATTCACACACTGCTTGCAACAGTTAAAGCACATTATACCCATATAGTACAGTAGACATTTTAGGTGTTGCTTCTCTTGTTATCACCATAGTTGTGTAACTAATGCATTCACAGAGCAAAACATGAAAAAAATAGTTTAGCAAAAGCAAAACCCTTTTCTCAAACCATCTTTAATTATCAGTATTTTAACACTACCATTATATATCTTGTCATATTTAACATTCAGTACTGCGTAGAGAGCAGGGCAATCTGCTTTTTCACCATAGAAGAAACCATTAACCTCCCTGGCTAATATGCTTACAAGTGTTTATCATGTTTTTGAAACATTTGAAGCCACCATGCTCTGAATGACTCATGGAAAGGAAACCATTGAAGCAGAACCCCCAATACTCTACAAATGCCCTACTTTTTCCCCCTTCTCATTCATGCATACAGTTCACTGCAGCAAGAAAACATGTCGCGCGATACATATTGTTAATGAGCAACATCAGCAGTGCTAATAAGACCAATTAAAATTACCTTGATGCGCAGGGTTTTCTGTACATGTGCACTGTTGTCCCAGGTAGTTCCCTGGTGATTAGTCAGACGATCCCGGGGTAAAGCAAAGCTCCTGCTGTCCTTGTATGTGTCTGTGCTCAGTGTTTTCCACTGTCTCACCTTTGGGAAGGTATCTGTCAAAGGCACTGTCCTTCCCTAGAAGCCTGAGGCTCTGGGGAAGGTGTGCATGTGCTGAACTATTGGACAATGACAGGTTAGATGGTGATTCTGTTTTTCATTCATGTCCATTTGATGGCAAATGAGACAAAAAGGAAGATTTGCTTGTTCCGTTTCATGTCCACCTTTTCCCCGAGATGTTCAGTAGTTGACCATGGAGATGAAATGTCACAGGCAGTAGGTGCATGCTGTTTTTTGTTTCTGTGAATGTGCAGACCTCAAATGGCAGTTGTCAAATGGGAAAGTATCCAGATTTAGCTGTGAGGCACAGCCAGGCTTTTCCTGCCCACCTCGGCCTTTAGGCCTTTGACAAACCTACCAAACCACATAGATTTTCTATAGCTAACTCCACGCCGGTTTGCTGGAGGGGCAGCTATATATACCCAGCTAGCCATAGGTTTTAACAGAGCTGTCAGCAGCTCTAATAGTTGACATTTGGTTGTATTTGAGAGGAGCGGAACCTTCGGTAAAACCCTGTGATAAACATCTTTCAGCCTTTTTTAGAACATATGTCCCACTTCCCTCTCTTCTCTACATTAACATGCCTTGATATGAGGTGAAATTGTCTCACTTCTGGTCCAAAAAAAACCCAGAACAGATTGGCCTGGTGTGAATTCTTTGTGGTAGTTGAGTTGTTAGTTAGACAGACCAGTGCTGGTTTTGTGGTTCTATTTTTCTGTTGTGCACTTTGTTTTACCGTACAGACATTGGCAAGGATGAGTTTGTCTGCAGCTGTTACTTTTGAGGTTTGTCTTGGCTCTGCAACATATTCAACGAAGCAAATAATGGAAGACTTTATAAGGTAATCGTAAGGGCAACGAGGTGGACTCTTCCAGACATGCCCCAAATTTCTGTGTGCCAAGCTTATGTTGAAGGACAGCGGGTACTTTAGGGGTCGTGGGAACATGGGCTTCATATCCGCTCAGGCACCATCAGGAGGGGCAAGCAACTAAATATAGAGAAGTCACGACGTCTAGAATTAGGGGGGAAAACCAGTGAAAACTCCTCTGGGCTTTAGAGAAATACTGTATGGCCCAGTCAGAAGAGGCAGACCACCACTTAACACAGTTGTTTTACTGATAGTGAGCATCAAACGGAGACAGCTCATACAGGGAGCAAATTTATGGATACATTTGATTTAATGTTGTATTTTCAGCAAAGCCATCTCTTAAAGCGTCAATGTAATTAAACATTCAGTTCCACGTTTTTCTGCTTTGTTTTTGTTTCTATACAGCAGGGATGGGGGGCATTGTTTTCTAGCCCAACAAAAACAGAAAAACCACGGGTGTGAGTTTCAAAAATGGACATTCTCAAGCCAGCCACGTCTTTGCTATTTGCCCCTGAAAATCCTGTTTTGTTTTGTTTTTTTCTGACCTGGCCGTGCATGAGAGAAGAGTGGGTGGCTTTTAGCATTAGCCATCTTTCAAGAACACACCGTTTTCCTTCTACTGTTTGGTTTCAGCTATTGCCTGCTGAACCTTTAAAAAGAGCTATGGACTGTATTTTTAACCCTGTCTCTTGGGGCCGCTTGGTGCAGTCAAGCACTGTGCTGTTGGCCCGGGGGTAACCCAGACTGTCAGGGTGTCATTCTGTGTGGACTGCTAGCCCCACAAGAGCCACGCTAACTTTAGACCGCATCGCTTCATGGTGGTAAAAATAAACACCCTTCGCCCCACTGAGGGGAAAGGACTTGAGTCACTTAAAGCAAAGGGATGACATTTTCCCATCAGAATTGTATTAAAGACTGAACATTTATTCTATTCTTATTATAATATGTGATCATATCACCTCAAATTTGTTACAGTAATTAATAATTAGTTCAACTGCTTACAAATGCAAGCTTAAGTATCGAGGTAAATCTTTTTGTGATCTTCGAGAGTAAAGGTTCATTTAATGTTTTAGGTCATTTCATTGATGCTGATTTTCACACATTACTGCAAATGTTTAAGTATGCTGTTTTATTCTAGTATAACACTGATTTTCACTTTGTTTGACAGGTGTCAGACTAAGAAGAGAAGAGAAAATGGGAAGAAAGAAAATACAAATTTCTCGTATTCTTGACCAGAGAAATAGACAGGTGAGCACACATCGTTTCATGTTACGCACACACAGACACATATGTTGTTTTAAAAAAAATATTTCTCAGTAAATATTATCCAGTCCTACTAAAATTATAGTTAACTGCAGGAAGAATAAAAACTTCATCCAGATTATTTGAACAATCAGATACATTTTCTTGTTTTTTAAGTGTCAAATATTATTACAGTGTGAACGTGTGGGCCTTTTCTCTAGTGTAAAAATTGTATATCAATCCAAGACATTTAAAGACATCGCGCTGATATCTCAGGAAATGTATCAGGCAAATTTTTAACGTTTTCCTCTTCCAGATATGTTTTAGACTCCGTAATTAAGTGTCACTTAAGCTGCAAGCACTGAGTTGCAAAAATAGCGGTACATGTTTCATGCAAATGTGCATGTTATGTAGCCGACGCTGTGGTTGTTTGTTGTCCAACATTGCACTGCAAATATTTAAAACATAGGTTCACTGATTGAAATGCAAATGCAAAGGCATGCAAGGATGACTATTAATGAAATATCAAATTACGATATTTATACTAGTGTGAAACATTATTAAAATCGTGCAGTTTACAACATCACTAGCATTCATTATTTTCTACCCAACGGTGGTAATAGCAAATATTTTGAACGTAAGTGATACAATAACCTAAAGCTGTGAATTTATCAAAAGCCTTAACACCAGTTAAAGTGAGATTATTTTATTTGACAAAAAGACAATCTTTCACACTGAACAAAAAAAAGGATGTGAGCGTGCCGACAGTCGACACTAGATTAAGGAAATATTATTAAAATTTAAGAACTAACAAGAAAACACACCATTAAACAGAAGAGGAACTGCTTATCAGTTTGATGCTAAATGAATCATGACAACACCGATTACATATACAACATAGTACTTACATCAACTTATGGCACAGGAGTTACACCGCTCTGCAATACCACAGACAGATATTATCATTTGTACAATACTGTGGCATGAACAAAATTGCTTGCATCATATTTATAGCCTATTCGTGCATTAATATTTGTTCAAATACTACAATTCCATGAAACACCCTAAATATTATTTAAAGTTTTAGCTGTGTTAGGAAAAACACATGATATGCATAGTGAGTTTGTGTACACATCCAGAGCTCTTATTTAACTGTTTTCAGAATGCTGATAAACACAATTTATTTCTCATATCTGATCTTTTTGACTGAAAGTGTTGTGGTGATAAGGTTTGTGTATCTGAATGAAGTGTTTGGTGATTGAACGTGTTCTGCACTGTAAAGTCTCTCTGGGATATTTAATTTAATTTAATTTAATTTAATTTAATTTAATTTAATTTAATTTAATTTAATTTAATTTAATTTTATTTTATTTTATTTTATTTTATTTTATTTTATTTTATTTTTAATTATCCAACTTCCTTAATTCGTCATGCTCACAACTTTGCAGAGTTAACTGGAGGGAGTTAAAAGTGCAAACCTGTTTTTCTTCTGTCACAGGTGACCTTCACCAAACGTAAATTTGGCCTGATGAAGAAAGCTTACGAGCTGAGCGTGCTCTGTGACTGCGAGATCGCTCTCATCATCTTCAACAGCACGAACCGTCTGTTCCAGTACGCCAGCACAGACATGGATAAAGTTCTGCTAAAATACACCGAGTACAGCGAGCCACACGAGAGTCGCACCAACACGGACATACTGGAGGTACTATTTTAGGAGCTTTTAAAAAAGAAGTATGTGAAAGCTTCTCATACGCAGCTGATCTGAAACATAAACCAATTTTTAACAGAACATGCAATTATTCGATATAAAGCCTCTGGAAGGATATTGTAAAAAAATAATTGGAAAAACAGGTGTTGTATTTTGAGTGAAAACCCTTTCCCGTGACATTGTTGTGGTTCGAAACCATTGTGCTATTGTTGCCAGTAATTTTCCATGTGCACTTTCTCTTCTGCATCAGACCCTGCGTAGGAAAGGACTCGGACTTGATGGCTCAGAGCTTGACAGTGAGGAGAGCATGCAGGTGGCGTCAGACAAGTATCCTCTAAGTGAGGGCATGGATCTCTCTGTGGCTCGCCAGCGCTTCTATGTTAGTGACCACATACTTACTCCTTACTCCGTACTTACACTCAACACTCACAGACCAAACACAGACAAACTGACTTCTAATTAGAATTCTGTGTTACGAAAGCATGTTTAATTAACTGATCTTTAATCCATACTGTTGTCAAAATTACACGTTATGTGTTTTACTCTTCAGGGTCCCTCTCTGCTCTCGCCAGAGGCACAGTTCCTCGTGTCTGCAGGTTGCGAGAATGGTTTTCCCAATTCATCCGGATCCGGCATGACCTCCCACAGACCCCCGAGCTTTAAATCTCTAAACTCCAGATCCAGCTCGGCCAGTCCTGCTGCACCCCATGCACACACTGCATTCATGTCTCCACACTCGGGTTAGTCTCATTAAGTCCTATACCAGAATCATCATAACTACTAAGGGTAGTATCTATTTGTGTATGTCTTGTGTTTGAAAAAAACACGTCAGTTTCTATTGCATCTATGTATCGCTTTTGACAAGTTCCACAAACTTTGGGCCTTTGTCAGGTTCATTCAGGCTCATTTGTGAGTTATTTGTGTTTTTTTAACGCTTTCATGATGAAACCAAAGTCTAAATGATTTTTTAAAATTTCATCTACCACTACAAATAATCTACCAGTATTATTCTACCTTTAAACAGAGTCATAGCTTTTCACATGAAAATCCACGAGCCACTCTTCTAACTTCTTGTTAAATGCTTTCTGTAAAATTCGTGTGTACTGTCAACCATCTGTGCAGCTGGCTGTGAACTCACAGGAAGTGTGTGTGTTTGTGTGTGTATGTGTGCTTGTGCGTAGTCGGTCTGTTATGTGAAACTGGCCCTCCAACAGTGTAACTGCAGCTACAACCAGCTCTGTGGTTTCTATTCAGAATGCATCACACCTGCCTATCATGTCAGCCATCATACAGTCGCTAACTATTTGGATGCACTGGGATGTCATTAAATACTGATCACTGACATTTTTAGTGATTCTAAATGCACTGCTCTGTTTTATCTAAGATTTGACAGTGATTGTTGGTTTACATTGCGTTCGCAATGGACTCTGTCACATGAGTTACAGTATATTCAGTACAGTTGCACATATTATAAGTATTCAGACCTGCCTGGTGTCTCACGAAGGCTTGATACTCATTCAAAGGTTAAAGGAAAAGAAGAAGTTCTTTTTTTCAAAATCACACTTGTATACCGCAACAGAGGGAGGTGATGATTGTATCACAAAGAATAAATGACAGTAGTGGAACGGGCTTAGATCGCTTTTCACTTCCTGCTCCTTTTTTTTACTCTTTAGGTATCGGCTACTCTGTGTTTTCCCATGGCAACCTCAATCGAGCTCTGGACATGAAAAGCCCTCCTCCTCTGAACGTGGGCACTGAAAACCTGCGGGCAGATGGTGCTAATCAGGCCATGGGGGCCACACGTGCTAACCACAACTCCGCTGTAAGTAGCTGTGCTATCCAGTGTGATCAAAACAAATAGGTGTCAGTGCCTCTAATAGATGTCGTACTGCTTCTAAAAACTAAGGTTCTTAATTAAATACCAAAACACATAAATAGTTCTGCAAACTTGGACAAGAAACTTCACAGGTTTTTTGACTCATTCACACCTCTCACAATTATAATGTTCACAAGTTTCATAGTGTTCATACACTGACTTCACTATATCAGTACAAACTCAAGATTTCCAGTATGACTGTTTCCCTTTCTCTGATCATCAGAGGGGTCTTTTATACCAGGGCCTGCACAGCAGCAGCTCCATGGTGGCTATGGGGAAGGCAGGGCTGCTGAGTCACAGTTTGGGAGGATATGGTCTCCCCTCCCCTGGAGCCTCTGGTATGTCATCTGTGTTCTGTTACTATAGAAAGAAAGAAAAAAGAAATATATGAAAAATATATGGCAACTAACAAAGTAGTCATACAGCAATAACTTGACATGTTAACAGGTTATATCAGAGTGTTAATGCCACTCTCATGTCTGTATGGCAAAACTAAACCTACCACACATATACTCTCTTAGCATAGCTTAGGATAACAACTGCAACGCAAGGATACTGACTGACTGTGGTGCAGTTCACTCCAGAACCTCATTATTAGTGCACAAACCTTGTGTAAAAAGGTTTGGAGTTTGTGCAGGACCAGGAGCTTGGAGAGTTTCAGGTGGTTTTCTGGTGAATTTATCATGAGAAAACATTGCCTTTCTTGCTAAACCCAGGCAGGAATTAGTTCCACAGAAGGTAAAAATAAATAAATAAATAAATAAATAAATAAATAAATAAATAAATAAATAAAGAAGAAGAAGAAAAAGAAAAAGAAAGGGAAATTTTGTTAGGGTTTTTTTTACACTGTTCCAAATTAAGCAGAACATCTTCTGACTCTAACTTCATCTCTAGTGTACAGACATGAGTGATGGGAGGTTACAGTCTTCTTATCTTGTGCTCATCGATAAAAACTACAAAGGGTATTTCCCAAAACGTCAAACCAGCCTTGCTGTGAAGTTTATCTTGTCTTAAAATGAAACCATTTTATTAAACTGTATCTTTTCTCCTGTTTCCCCCCCTGTCCTCTCCAAATCGATGTATATCTATTCTTCCTTTGCAGAGTACAGCCAGCCTGGTTTTTATCACTCAGTCAGTTTACAACGAGGAACAGTAAACCCCTGGCAAGCGGCGCAGCCACCTCAGGAGCCTCATGGGCCTCATATAAATCCTGTGTGAGCATATCATATATTATTCTAGACATAATACAGGAAATCCACTGTATATATAATTTTGAACCATTAGTGATAGTTGACTCTTAAATGCCATGTTCACAAGCAGTTTTGACTGTCTTTAAATTATCTTCAAGCTACTTCTAGTGCCCCTTAGCTGTAACTCCAGGACTGATGACGTGTTTCAATCCAAATTCATTTCCTCCACCCTCTTGTTGTTTTCAGAGGGTCCAGCGGGGGATGCTCTTTCCCCTCTCAGTCCTGCACTCCAACCTCTCCGCATCTGCCGTCCCTCAACCTCAACATCAAATCGGAGCGTAGCTCTCCTGAGCACATGGCCTCACCTGCCTCCCCTCCTCTGCACCACCTCAGGCAGCATTCTCCAATGAGCAACCCCGATTCAGCTCGTCATACCCCTCCAGATAGCCAGCCAGCCAATGGCACAAAAGAGTTTGCCAAAACCGGCTACCCACAAGACCAAGAGGAAGGAGGGCAGTCGCTCCGGCAGTTAGAGATGAGCGACGGCTGGCAGAGATAGCCAGCTGCTCCGCTCTACAACCCACTCTCAGTCAACATCTGTCTTCAGACAAAACCATAAAGGGTCGACATATGCCTCTCTTTGTCTCCTCAAACAGAGCTGGTCTCTCCTGGGCAGTGGAGAATTCTTCTCTGCATCACTTGCTTGATCCCATGAGGAGATAGATGCATACAGACTTTTGCTTTTTGTTTGGTTAGAGTTAGTTTTCTGTGTGGAGCTAACGTGAATCAAAAGTACAAGTTGGAAATGTGATTGTTTTCTTGTGACTTTGTTGAAGTTGGGCACAGCAGCAGTGTGGGACCAACTGAATTTCTCTGAAGTGCACATATGAAAAAAAAAAAAAACGTCCATACATATTCAGCTTTCAAAGCCAAAATAAAATAAAATATAAAAAAAAAAAAATAGGAGGTACTAAAAAAGTAGCTTGACTGGGGTTTTATGTGATAAGGTTACACAACAGGGCATTTAATTGGATACGTTCTTAAAATAAAAGGTTTTTTTTTAGTTATCACAGTTTTTCCTTTTTCTCCTTTCAGATGTGAAAATACCTTCGTAATGGAATTTTAATGAGAGAAATCTAGGTATGAAAGCCACTGTCTATTTTTTCCTTAACAACACATAAAATTCAGCTAACAGGAGGTTTCTTCTGTCTGAATTATTTGTTTTGTCCAGACAGTGTTTTATTGCTGTTGCTTTACAAAGCACATTCTCATGTTAAAGCAAAGGCATCCTTTGTAGAGAAACAAAGAAAAAGGAAGTTTCGCTCTGAAAACATCCCAACTTAAATGAGACTGCCGTAGCCTCAGATTGTCTTCCTGTGTCTTGGCCCCACATCTCTTACAAATGATTCACAACAAAAGAAGATATTTGCAGAACTGGAGGGACATTTTGCAGCAGTATCATCTAAAAAAAAAAAAGAGTTGAAAAAATGTGAACCCACCCTTTTAAGATTCTGGGCATCAATCTGTGTCAGAGATTAGGTCAATGAGCTCTTTGGGATGTAAAAATGGTTTTCTTTTTCAAGTGTTGTTTTGTTTGTTTGTTTTTTAATCTTTAGTATTGTTGTAATATGATCATTTTATGTTGTCAGAAACACTCACAGCAGTCTGCTAAGACCAAAGTGTTTAATTATTGTCCCTCTGCATTGCACACAAATACTGCAACAGCCCAAAAAGGATCTATTTGTCTTTATTTGGTCGATTTTTTCTAAACAGCAGCAATCATGTGCTCTTCCTGAAGGGCTTTGTGTAGTAAGTGTTTAGAGTAGATATTCCTGCGTTTATGATGTGTTAAAACACGAGACAAGCTGTAGTAGATGAGTCCAAATATCCATTCATTTGTTCATTTATTATCCGGGCTTCATTTATGTATACATTTACTTTTTAATCTTGTGCACTGGATACCTCTATGTCTTTTAGTTTTGAGTTTTCAGTTTCTGATCTTCAAATGACAAAAAAATAAAAAAAAAAATTTTAAAAAGGAGATAATTTTCATTCACTGTCCACAAGGGGTCGTCTTATTTCACACTTTTAATCTGACTGAGACTGGTTAAAGTGCAGAGCAGTGAAGACCAGCCTTAAAAGGTAATTCTTTATCTAATAAATCGGTTAATCGGCTCATTAAATTAAACTCCTGCTAAAATCCAGCTTGTGGAGGTTTTCAAATACAAGTTCCACTGTCGATTTATCTCTCTTTTCATGATATGTGGATTTTTGTGGATTAATATTAGCATGAAACATGAAAAGCCAAGTTGTCAGTATTCTGATGTTTCTGGTTGATTTTTTTAAACACGTATATACATACATATTTGCTGGATGCTTCACTAACAAAACAGAGGCATTTTTTGACATTTTTTGTGAATCATTTTAAAATAAAGACTGTTTACTTTGTGTGTTTGCCCCAGTCTGAGTTTTTTGTGTTTTTTTTTTTAATTTTAGGACATTCAGTTTATCATTTTTCTCAGATGAAAAAAATGTCATAATTAATTAATTAATAATTAATAAATTAATGGCATAAAAGGGAATCATTTCCCTCTGTTTTTATGTACATTAATTCTGAAAGCAGGTAAAGTGCCCTTCACTGTGTAGCTTTCATGTGTCCATTTATTTCATTTTATTCACCTGCATTCTATCTTTTGAATACACACACACTCCCTCATTATCATGTCAGGGCCCTGTCAGGCAGCTCACCATGCACCCACCAAACGAGAGGAACAAAAATAGACCACGCAAAAGCCTGGAAACCTTTATTTCTTCCAAACAAGACAAAAAAGGGGGCACAAATAGGGTCATTTCCATAGCTGGTTGTTTCATAGTAACCATGTCAAAATGTTTTCCTATGCTGCCTCTATGGAGAATTGACCTGCCTTTTCACGGTGGGCACACACAGAGACACACACACAGTATTGAGCTGTCGTCTCTCCACCTTAAATGACGAGACTTTCACTGGGGTCATGTCTGGTCTGATGAGACTAGACCAGGCCCAGTCTGTAAGGCATATCTGGGTCCTATGTATACACACACACACACACACGCAGACATACATTCTAGCCTCTATAGCAACCACAGCCGGCCATGGCTGTCTGACTTGCCTTGTCCATAGAGCAGACTGAAGGGGCCCGAGGCCTCCAGCACAGATGCGTAAAAGTAATATCACCATTCAGTTCATGAGGCCAGGCATTCTTACAGGCCCACCAGAGAGAAGGATGAGCTTGACTCAAATTAAACCGATGTTCCACAGCAACAAAAACATTGTCCTAGAAATTTTTCTGCGCTTACTGAGATGTAGGATTTGCTAACTGGTGTGCTCTCAAATCTGTTTGCTTCTCAGTGGCTTTGCGATTGTTAATGTCTTTCAGTTGTCCATATAAAAAGACAGTGAGGTGAGGAGCATGTCCCTTCTTTTACTGAAGGATGCTCACAACGTTTGACTGGAGGAAGAATTTAAATCATGTCAGCTTTTAAACAAGGAGCCACTCTCTTCTCATTATTGCAAAAAGCTGACGTGACAATTGACTGGCATGTGATTTTGAAGGTTTTGATGTCACAAAATACATATGAATGATTTAAACTGCACTGTCAAACAGAGATTATGCAGTTCACTGCATAAAACCTGTCCATTAACTGGATTATTTTGCTGCTACAGCCAAGCTCATCCACCGCAAACATTTCTTCTCAGAGTCCAGGGGGCATTAGGTTCATAATAATTACCAGTGATTAAAGAACGATCTTCTCAGGAGGTTGGGGTCAGAGATCAGCACCCTGCAAAGCGACTAGACGCTCCATTGTCATCCATGTCTTTTGTCAATGGAGTACCAGTTCTTTAAAAGGAAATGTTCTATCTGTAACATCTCCCACGCTCCGTGGTGGAAGGAGGAAATAACGGAGAAAGTCAAAATGAAGTGAAAACAGCAAATCTTTTTATTAGGACCACACATGGGGGAAAAAAAATAAAATAAAATAAAAAAATCAGGTTACAGCCAAAGTGTTGCACAACATGCATTCAGAAAATCTCCTAAGGGAACATTTCATATCAACTTCACAGTATAATGATATCAGAGCATTCAAATACACCATCTAAAGAAAACATACTAATGATCAAAACCATCCACAGAGTTAATCAATGTATCATAAATTAAATAAATAAAACACACTGATGAAGACTGATTCAGAGAAGGTTTTGATTAGTCTGACATATACATGGCTGATTGGCAGCAACAACAAAACCTATGAAGTAAAAGACGCGATTAAGACACTGCAACTAGCATGTTGTTCATGGGTAGTGTTTGAAAATTAATGGGTAAAACAGAAATGTACCTGCAGTGTTCACTGCAGAATATCAGCTTGTTCTAAATACACATGAACAGGGAGGAAGGAGATTTCAAAACATTCAAAATCCCTGAGCTCCCAGGCACTTCAAGATAAAGAGCAACAGCTCCACGGTGTTTGGCTTTCAAACACTAATACACAGCCACACTGCATTACACTCAGTAGGCTCGATCTGAAAATTACGCCCACACAGAAAAACAGGAAAAAGAAGCAGAAAAAGACACGCACGCACACATACACACAAAATCAAAACAACACAAAACCAAAAAAATAAAAAATCCCCCCCAAAAAATAAAACTCAAAAAGTAGCACTCGTGAATCGGTTCTTTAAGGACTGCAAAGAGTCCCTCACAAAAATATGTCTTATTACTCAGGCATTAAAATATTCATACTTGTCCTGGTACCTCCAAATATCATAAATGCAGCATTTAACAGTGTTCCTTTGAAAATTAAAAAAAAAACAACAACAAAAAAACAAAACTCAGTAACACTGGCATAGATACATGTGAGAAGTTGCAGAAAAATGTTCTATTAAAGAAGTTATTAGATAACACTGGGGTCTGTATCACAAAGAGAGCTCCGTAGGTAATCCAGCAGCATTTGGGATTAACTCTGGTTTAACATCATCACAAAGCTGGTTCAATTTTAGCCTCAGTAAATAACAATGGTAACCAACACTGTATGATTAACCTGCTTCAGGCAGGGTTACCTTTCAGGAAAACAGACTTTAACAAGTCTTTCTGGGAAAAGAGAAAACAAAACAAAAACTGGACTCTTCAGTATCCTGACAATTACTGAGCACTTTGCATTTAAAACAAGAGTTTTAATAAACAATTCGTATACCAGTTTGTCTTACTCTCATCTAGGGTGAGGCAATTATAGCTGCATGTCAAGTAAGCATACGGTTACAGGCACCATTCATTAACAGTTAAAGCAAATGCACTATTTTGGTCAGATAAACAAATCAGATTTGTTTTTGTTTGTTAATCTAAATCCAGAGGCAATTCCTGCAGAATTCCAGGTTTTATCAATGCAATATCCAAATTAACTTGCTGGTGAATGTTTTGAACCTGAATGTGAACTCTGTCATATTTCATCACAAGACTATCACGGCCTGCATTAAATTCACTGTAAGAATAATGTGATATCAACTGACTATAAACTCAGTCAAACGTATCCTTCATTTTTGTGGATAACAAAGTTTGGTTTGGCAGCAGCGTGAACAAGGTGGATGAAAGGTGGTTACTACTGCATATCAAG
Source organism: Aulonocara sp. 'chitande type north' Nkhata Bay (assembly GCF_057382095.1). NCBI lineage: Eukaryota > Metazoa > Chordata > Actinopteri > Cichliformes > Cichlidae > Aulonocara > Aulonocara sp. 'chitande type north' Nkhata Bay. Next base: position 7,364,468 of record NC_141365.1, on the reverse strand, counting down.
TTAGACTAAACGCTACCAGAATTTCACAACACCAGTAGTGTGCGTAATAGACGCTACACACCTAAAAAGACTGCACAGTTGACCCTTCTAACGCAAATAGTACACAAAAAAAGAAAAAGAAAAGGGCTTTAAGTTTCACTTCATATTTTTCACTTTGTTGTATGCGCCCCACCTGCAGGGACTGCCCCAATGTCTGACAACTACTTTTGCGTTAACCAGTGTGTAGAAACACTGCACTATAAGGCTGTAATAACACCTGCGCTGACATATTTTTTAATGCAACATAATTTTCTTCATTTGAATTATCACCGCTATCATCAGTATCGGTATATGGTGCCACCTTCTGGGCCAATTAAACCCAGATTTTACTGAGCCAATTTAGAATTAGCATTGTGATACATGTTAAGGCGGACTAAACTACCGTTGATTTGTGATGCAGACCCCACTCAGTTTCTTTCTGTATATTTGTGTGTTACTAATGCCAGAGTCCTGCTGGTCTCAAAAAGTTACAAGGTCAAAAAGTAGTAAATATTGCAACAGACAGCATCCAACCTTGATCAGTTACAACCAGAAAGATGGTGCAATCCAGCTGCAGTTCTATTTTAATGAAATGTCCCCTCTGCTGTCTGCAGGCATCCTGTGCGACAGCATAATATGAGCTGATTGCTGGATGTATAGAAGTATGGCACTCCATTTTCCTTAGTTAGTTTTGCATAAGGTACTGATGGAAGTAGATGCCAAACAGAGAGCTTATGACCTGGCAGGCAGCCACCCACCAGGTGAGAAAGGCAAAAAACCCTCTGTAGAAAAGCGGTGTGAGGACAGATCGCAGCGCTGTGAAAGTCTCTGACAGTCGAGCTACTGTAGCTTGGATGTCTTCCTCCATGTCCTCCATCCCTTCTTCATCTTCATCTAGAGCTCCAGACAAGACAGGTGCAGCTGTGGGCATGATGATTGCTGGTGTCACACCAGGGGTATCCTGGGCACCTGTACTCCAGGAGAAGTCCCCTGCAACAAATAACTGGTTATGTTTCACTAACATTCAGACTGCTTGACCTGTCCAATAAATGCCCAGCTTGCTGGTCAGACAGCCTTGGAATCAAGCTATTTTGCTAATTTTGCTTCTGGGGACAACAGAAAGTTTTTGGGAATATCCAGGCCAAAAAAAACAAAACAAAGATCTTTCATTTTTATCTGCCGCTTGCTTACAATTCCTGATTAATAAACCTAACCTACGGTAATGAAAAGTTCATCTTTGTCAGATGATTGCCAATAATGACCTAACTCATCAACAAATTATTTTCTTTTTTGCTCTCCACATGGCACAGTTATCTGCATGCAGTCAAAACCTGATTGATGGAAACCAGAAAACTTCCAATACCAAAATTCTTATCCCTTGCGACTGGCAGCAGTAGGTTTGCAGTTTCCTGACTAGAACCAGCTAAAATTAGTCCACTTACTCGTAGCACACAGGTGTGAAATGTGTGTGTTTAGTTAGTTAGTTTGTTTGCTTGTTTTAATCGATTTTAAATCATGCTTTTTATTTGTTTTTGTTTCTAATGTCTCTGTAAAGCACTTTGAATCACCTTGTTGTTGAATTGTGCTATACAAATAAATTTGCCTTGCCTTGCCTTGCCACACAAATTAAATTGTACATTTCCAGGGCAGAATATAGTAAAAGTCTAATTTATTTCAGGGGGGCCTTTCTACTTTATTAGGGTAAAAATTAAGAATAGACAGGAGGGAAAGAGAGTGGGGGAAGACACACAGGAAAAGGCTGCAGGTCGACGTCTAGCCCGAGCCACTGCATTCAGCCTCGTGGTGTATGGTGGAGCTAAATTGCCACCTACAAAAGTCTATTTTTGGATCTGGTTTTTGGCTGGCTAATTTTTCATTGATTGCACTCTGATGCGAACCAATTTCCAACCTCATTTTTACCGTTATAAGGAACAAGATCAAATGTGACAACCGAGGCAAAATGTGCAACTTCCCATTTATATCAAGCGCCGTCACTTCTACCACATAAAATAACAAGTGACATAAAAGCTAATAGCTAATTAATTCCAATTCCATTAGTGCCTTCTTGTCCAATGCCAATGATTATCTATGAATGCAAAAATGCTCCACTCTATAGCATGACTCCAGGACTGCTGGTATTTTTGAAGTTAACTTTAAGAGAAATCCGTGAACCTTTTGTTCATCAAAAATATTAGGTTGGCAGTATTTATGGATACAAACTATCCACTTCAGACATGTTGAAACTATCAGAAATATTCACTTTGGTTTATGCAACAAACTGCCTGGATGGAGCTTCAGGATGCAGCACACACGGCCCTCGCTCACTAGTGCTCTTAGCAAATTGGCACAATCTGACATAAGGAGCAGTCAATTTAAAAATGGATTAATGTCTGACTAATTTCCAGAGAACTTCAGGCCTGTGAAAGTCTACATGGTTGAGAAAAAGTTCAAATATCAAGATGTGAGTTTCAGTGAGCATTTTACTTACCCAGTGCCTTAAGTGACAGTGTTGAGAATAGGATGAGCAGAATTGGAATCAGATACTGAAGACTAACTACTGTCAGGTAGCAAAACACACGTGTAACCTGGAAGCGGGCACAGAAACTTTACTCGACACAGGCACTCAAGTTTTTATTAAGAATTATCCTTAAATATTTAAACAGGTTTTTTTAAGTTGTTTTTTATTAAAAACTCTCAATTTGTCTGTTTATAAGATAAAAGCATGCAATACTGAGAAAGTTTAAAACTGCATTTGACCTTTCGTTGGATGTCAATTGCAGCAATACGTCCTGCCTCCTTTTTCATCTGCTCTACCCATTTTTGAGCTAGGTTGAGGTAGGCCTGGAGGTGATAACGGGTGAGACCCAGCCGCAGCACACACGACACCACGATGATCCAAAGACGCATGCTGTCAAATGTTTCGCTGGATACTCTGCAAAGAGTGAAGTTATCAGAGATTAGCCAGGTGTTCACTAAGCGCTGCCTAGAAGAATTCTTCTATTTCCTGATTGTTAGTTCTAGCTTCTCGAAGCCAATCAATCAGAAATGAGCACTCACAGAGTAACAGAAGTCTTTCCCATAGGTGCATTGGCCAGGAAGTCTCTTGCAATGGGTTTCACCCACAAAACCAACACAATGACTGGAGACAGAAAACCCATATGCAGCAGAATCCTGTCAGGAAACATTAGGGACACAACTGAAAGAGCAGAGTAGAGCTAATGTGTAGTAATAAAAGACATGAAGCACATGCTATTTTTCATATAACAATTCTTACTGGATGAGTGGACGGTCTGAGTTCATCTGCACCGCATCCAAGTGAGTTTGAGCCAGCCGCAGTCCAGGGAAGGCCAAGAGAGCTCCGATGTAGGCACAGACAGCAGCCAAACCAAGCTTCACTGTCAGCTTAGTCACTGGGATTCTGAGTTTAAAGCAACCACTAACAGTAAGTGACACCAATATTTAAGAAGGGCTACTTCCAGCACAGATATCAAACACAGTCAGGCTCATTCCTGTGCCAATTGAAAGATGACTTAACTCATATAAGATTTAATATAAATCAATTTTACTGCAACAAGCATTTCTTTAAAGACAACAGGTCAATATTTCAATCAGAAGTAATCTTTTCATGGAGATACGTACGACCAGTCAGCGTAGCCCTGCTGTTTGACAAAGATTTCCAAGTTGTCAAAGAGGCTGGAAAAACCCGGCTCTAGGCCGAACTCCAGGTAGTCCTCTCTGACAACCAACACTAGCATGGCCACAAGCAGACACAGAAAACCAAAGGCAAGGCACACTGAGCGCTCACCACCCTCCTCAGAGCAGAAGTAGTGGCTCATTAGGGTGTGAAGGGTCTTTCTGTGGGTCAGATGGTAAAGGAAACCAAATAAGAGGTGTTAAAAAAAAAAAAAAAAAAAAAAAAAGGAGCTACATATATTTCAGTGATAATTTACCTTTAGTTAAACATGTATAAGACTTACAATTTGTAAGACATTTTTAATGTTTTTATATTAGTTTAACACTAGTAGTGCTTGTATTCCTAATAAGAGATTAAACGTTAGCTGTAGAAAGAGATTATTAGGATTTTAGGTTCATTCAGTACTATAGATAGTTACCAACTCATCTTCATTGATATAACAGCTGCCAAGAATGTGGTGGACATATCAGGATCTTCAGTCAGGAAAACATCACAAACTAATCTGGCTCTAGATATATTCTTTCTAACCTAGAGAGTGAGTGTTTTACATTTGAAGGATACAGACAGAAGAGAACAGTCAGGACACACCAGATGGCTCCAATATTAACCTCTTTGCTGGCATCTACCACACTATAGTAACACTCAGTGAAGAGGAAAACTCCGGTTGCATAGACTGCAAAATCTACAAGCCACTGGTACTCCAGGAAAAAGCGCAGCACTGAAAATAGAAACAAGAACAAAAAAACAAAAACACAATCAAAATGAGAATTTCAATAAAGTTTCCATGCAGTGTAATATGCTGCAAACCACCGGCGGGACTTAACAGTGAAAGCTGGGCTTCGAGTAATATTTACTCTTGCACAACATTACTGTGATGTGGACGAAGAAGTATTTGTTTTACCGAGAGCGTCAATGACGTTGACTGGTGCTTTCTCCAGGTGAAGGTCAATGTCTTTGGGCACAGTGAGCGGCTTATTCTCCCCATTCTGCCGCCTATGAGCAAATAAAGGATGGAAAATAAAATAACAATGCAAGCCTGAAGCATGAAGAAACGGATGGATGAGAAACACACTATAACGCTGTCATGGAGTAACACTAGAATCACATGATACAACTTTATAACTTCATGCTATAGCACGCAGTGGTCCTGCAGCATGAAGCACAGCCCTCCATTTCCCACCTGTCTCTCCTGTTTTGTTTGGGCATCTGCTTTCCTGCCAGGGCACACAGCTCTCCCTCTGAAGGGTGTTTGAATCGCAACAAACTGGAACAAACAACAAGCACATGTGTTAAAGCAGTTTAGTGCACTGTGTGAATTACGTAAAACCTGATTATATTACTGACAGTACCTGCCGTTGCAGAGGAGCCAGCGTGCAAATGAGCAATGTGGAGCCATCCTCTGCATTATGCTGGCGGCCAGTAAGCTGACCACAAGCTGAACTCCCATCAGCGCCTGTCAAATTAAACACACGCACTGAGTTTCCACCGTGCACTTGAGTGCATAGCGTCATTTTGTATAATGAGGATGTAGAGAGCACGAGCGCCTTGTCTACAACAGTAAGGACTCCGCAGCAAAGTTTGAAGAGCCGTAGAGCTGGCTACATCACGGTTTGTTTACATATAACAGTCTGTGGCAGAAGCTAACTCACGTAGGACATTAAAGAGATAATAGCAGGAAGAGGTTACGTTCAACAGCACTAAGAACACGATACGCTGGTAGCCGCTGCAAAATGAATGAAACTGAGCAAATGGCTATCGTGCTAAATTTAACTGGAGGTCCACCACCTGTCAGTACAGCTGGTTAGCATTAGCAAACTAGCTCTAACTGCCTCCGGAACACCTAAAAAGCGCTCGTCAGTGGGCTTCCCAGCACTCTGTAAGAAGCTGTTTTTATATATAAGACTATAAATGAAGTTACCATCTCTTCTTCCAAACGGCGTCGTTGAAACGAGAGTAACTAAAACAGCTTCTTCTCATGCAAGAAAGTCTTTGGCATCTGAACCTGCCGACATGTGGAGCTGTTAAATGTCCCGGATGTAGTCGTGGAGACGGGAGATGCCTTCAGGTGCTCCGGGAAAGAATCGTAAATCTGAAATGTGAATCCCCATATGCCTCTGAGGTGAAAGTCAATCTGGAGGTAAAAGTGTATTTTCTACTAATTTTTATTTATTTTTTCTTAATTGGTTAACCTTCAGAGAAAACGAACCATTGTTTTCATAATCACACATTCAAATTGCTAATGTTGAAAGATTTTCTTTTTATCTAAAGAGTCACTTTAGATAAAGTGAACCATAGATAAAGTTAGCCTGAACCATTCCTATATTTTGCTTGTTTTATGTTATTGTATTTTTTGCACAACTTTGTTGCTCGTGAAGCTTGCACACAAGAATTTCACTCACATGTACTGTACCAGTGTACCTGCACATGTGATGTGACAATAAAAGTGATTTGATTTGAACACCCAGGTAAAAAAAAAAAAAAAAGAAAGGAAAGAAAAGAAAAGAAAAGAAAAGAAAAGAAAAGAAAAGAAAAGTTGCGGCCAAGCAAAATTAGAGCAGCCTAAGCCTACTGCGGGCAATCAGTAGCCTATAAGAACTGAAAGGTGAGAACCCTTGAGAAAGAAAAACAGTATAGGTAGACAAAAATACAATTTCTACTACTCCTGCCCCTTCCTTTTTACCTCTTTAACATTTTCAATTACTAATATTAAAATGTGGATTTGGGGGATTTTGTTTATAATGTAGCAATTATAATGTAGCAATTAGGCATAGTATTTCACTTTCGCAACTTTACTGAAATCAAAATAACACAACAGCCATACTGTTGAGTGAACATTTTCCGATTACAACAGCCATAATCGGAAAATGTTCACTCGTTCACGTGAACATTTTCCGATTTTTATGAAGGCATCAGAATAACAATGTTTTGCTCTTAGTCCCCTGATAGAGACAAAAAAAAATGCCACTGTGATAGTAAAAATATGATTGAAAATATGATTGAAAATTATTGCATCATTTCCCCCGGTTTTACGATTTGAACATACAAAAAATAATAGTGTGAAAATGTCTGTTAATTAATACATATTCTGCAGTATAAAAATGACAAACAATAAGGAAACTTGTAAAGAGGTTTTGCTTTTACTTCTCATCTCTAATTAAATGTAAAATTGTACCCTTCATCTTTCCTTGTTATTCTTCAGTGCCCCTTAATGCCTCTGTGTGATCCTTCTAATGATAATCTCCAGGTTTCATGCTTCCACCATCATGCATCTTAGCATTTCATTGGATAAAAACAAACATTATGCAGATTGTGAAGCTTAAAGTCTCTGATATGCTCCTGTTACTCTCTGATTTGGTATTAAAACACTAAACACCAGGGAATGAGTAAAGAAGAGAGCACACTTTCTGATGCTATCATGTTATTAAAGTATTATTTTCCCATTTTGATGGGTAAAAAAAACTTTACTATACCAACACAGTTATCTTCAAACCTGAAGACAAAGTGTATGTCTTTGCAATTTGACAGTGTTTTAACACAATCTGCAGGCATCGGAATACAGTAAACCATGAGTTGTTCGGCACCTGAGACAGTGCAGGAAACAGCTCGGTGCATCCTTCATGGGTGGTATAGTTTGTCTCTGAAGTTCCAAATGATCGTACACCCAGAAACATATCCACGCTTGGCCTGAACATGCATTATAATGTCAGCTCATCCCATCTAAAGCCCCCAACAGTGCCAAGTATTTCCAGCAGCATGCCCTCTAAAGATCTTTTTCCAAGACCCATTCACAGCATTTAAATCTGTGTTTAACATGTGTGTTCATGTTATTTGGCTGGTCTCCTGAAGCTGATTGAATTTCAACTTTCTGCTAATTGGTGGCAGCCCTTCTACTGAAGATGTGCCTGATCCTTCGCCCTGTGAATTTGGGTGCGAGAGCATGGCGCTTCAATAGGAGCTGTGAATTTGATCAAATGGAGCTTTGTGCAGTGAAGCAACAGCATCTCTCGTGGGCATGTATGAACCATCAGGCAAGCATCTGCAAACATAAATCAAGTGAAATTAGTGGTTTAACTCAATATCAAGCTTTGCGTGCGTGACTGATGTTTATGATCCACCTCCAGCCTCCACCTTCAGGCAATGCGTTTGTGAGATTAGTGAGAGTTTTAATTAGAATTTCACTTTTGCATATCAGCTTTTAAGACATAGAGGTATTTGTTAAGCCATCTCTTGATGCTGCTGGGTTATGAAATACACACTGAGTCATTTCTGGCTTTGTCTTTTGTGGATAGCACAGCATTCATAGATCATCCTGACATTGTGCAAACTCTGACTTTTCCAATGCCTACATCTGGCATTGATCACAAACAAAAGGAAATAGTAATTTCTTAAATATTTTGTATATTTTTCGAGACATTAAAATGTAATTCAGACCCAGAGAAGGAATGTCTCTGTCTGGGTGGAAAACATGTCCATCATTATCATCTTTGACACAAATGCAAATCCTTCTTCCTGTGTTAGCCATCTGTGGTTGAAGTGCTGGGGCAGAAATTACTGAGGAAAATGGACACAAATAAAATGCAAATTCACCACAGACTACAAGTGGCTCCCCTCCCTCTGCTCAGATCGGGGGGCCTCTTGGTTCCCACACCACTTCCCCGTGTTTCTCCCAGGGTGCTGCTGGGATACCGACGGCTGCTTCTGAGCCTGCAGCAGAGACGCAGCCCTCCCATTGGCTTGTCTTTGTTCACCCTCATGCATGACATTCATCACCTGATTTGAATATATGCAAATGTTGCAATGGTGCCCCGTCAAAGGAAACACTCCCCCCACCACCTCTCTCGTCTCCCTTCATTTTCCCCGCTCTTTTCCTTTTTGTCTCTTTTCCTAACTGCTGCCTCCTCTGCTGTGTGGGAACCAGCTACGGAGGGCCAGATCTGCTTTGTCACATGGATTTATTTAAAAGAGTAGTGAGAGTCATGATTGTTAATTACCAGCCATATATTATAAGGAAGGTTACACTGCATCTGTTAAGGCGATTCACTGCTGAGGCATTATCTTTTTAAAAAACCTGATCCCACATCTGTTTCTACAGTGTATACAAGCCAAACACTGTCATAGGTGTCAAATATAACAGTCTGGTTGGTTATTTCCTTTCAGAGTGATCAAATAGCTTTTATTTATCATGTACATTTCTGATCACTCTCCATTAATAAGAAAAAATGCATTTCTTTGAACCAGCCTCAAGGAACTTAGTATCGCTGCAACAGGAGAAGCACAGATGTTGCATTCAAAATGGCTCTGTGCTTGAATGCAGCAGCCACACTACCAACATGCACCAGCTCAGGACCAAATATAATTCAGATCATTAATATTATTATGCACACCTGTGCCTCTTTTACCTGCCGTTATTTGGCAAAACGTGTCTGTGAACGAGGTTGATTGGAGGAAGAAAAAGAAAATCTAAGAGAGATTACTGACCAAAACCATTTAATGAGTGCTCTTTGTAAAAGCTTACATGCTATAATAAAAACAAACTGTAGTCACACACCTGTTGTGTCTCACCCACAAATGAAGCCTTTGAGATGCGTATTGGCCTTACATCTGCGTATTCACTGACCTATCATGGCCGTCTGTTTTCAGATTCAGAGACAAACACGGCAGAATTGGCTCAGCTTGATTCTGCTGCGATGCGTTAAGCTGTTGCGCTGGCGTCTCCTCACACGGTTTCTGGATTTGGGCGACATGAATGATTGCACACTTTAGATTGTAATTACGCAAATGTACGACGCTAATTCTGTTTCACCGAGTGCTTGTGTTTCCGGCAGCATAGATGATCCCATGGATCATCCACTCGCTCGCATGCACAGATGAGTGATGAACAAGTACACGCAAAAAAACAAACAAAAAAAAACCACGAGAAAGCTGGTGCTTGAGGTATTTTTTAACTTCTCTTTGCCAGAGGAAACGACAGTTACACTCACTTAACCAAAGATGAACCTTCAGCAGCTCAGTTTTCTCAACCACTACTGTACTCTACCACTACATCATGTACTCGGTATAAATTCCATGAATCCGAAGAATATCAAGTGTTAACTGGACGCACCTCTTTTTTTACTCCAAGAAAACATTTCTTGGGGTAATATTTTGTCAGCCCCATGGGGGAGTCTTCTTACTCTTGGAAAGAAATTTCCAAACTCACATGCTCATTGTGAAACGTTTTCACTCAAATTTGTTGGTACACTAGGAAAAATGTCAAACAGGCAAAAATGTATAGTTTTTTTCATTTAGGAAAAAAATTAAATAAATCTACCCCCCTCCCCTAATTTTTATCTGCGCAGTCACATTTTCTAAATGACAACCGCTGTGCTTGAACTTGACCGACGGAATTGCCTGGGAAAAGAGGCGCGACTTTGGCCCTTTTGCTCTCCTCCTTTATGGAGTGGGGGGCTGCTAGAACTGATGTCAGCGCTCATTAGCATAAACTCCAGCCTGTTCCCAATTAAACCAGGAAAGCAGCAAGACCGTTCCTCTGTTTTCACATGGTGGAGAAAGCATCAACATCTCTTCCTCAGCCTGAGGATCAAGAACCAGAAGCAGGTGATGAAATGTAAGTTGAATGACTTTTCTGGTTATCAGTTTCTTTGACATGTAAGTTTAGCATTTGCACAGTATGTTTTTTTTTCTTTTTCTGTTTTATTCTTTTTCTTTTTTTTAATGATCTGATCGCTTCTGTGTTGCATTCATGAACGTGGGGTTTGTTGATGTTGCAGCGATAAGTGCACGTGCCGCCTATGCTGTTGTGTTTTAAGTGTGTTTCATGAGTTGAGTGTTTGATTTTATCAGTGCGATGAAACTGATTTTGCTTTAGGTCAGTTGATCGCTTCAGGGCTGTGTGTAGGTATGTCAGCCCAATGCATGGACCTCTAAATGCCTCTCACAGATATTGAAAGGTTGGCCACCAGATCTCAACTGACCCAGGATGTAAGTGGGTCAGTCTCCAAATTGCTAATTAAGAATTACATGCTGTTAAAATAATTGCTTTTGTCACGTGCTGCTATACAAACAAACAAACAAACAAACAAGCTTCCTAGCATGGATTTCACTATCAGTGAATAATTCTCCCATCACCACAGCAAACGTCCATAACTGAGAAAACAAAATATATTATAAAATATCACAAACTATTCAATGTTGCAAATAATGTGATCAGTTCAAAACTAGAGGAGCTCACTGCGCTGAACCTTATCTATTTATTTATCTGTCTCTTTCAGTTGGACAAAAGTCAACATGGAAATTTCAGAGCTTTTCATGCCCATCATTTCTTTTTCCCCAGACATAATGATGCTAATACTTATAATCTGAACAATTCAAATTTGTGGGAAAACTCACAAGGCATTACTTTTAAAACTGCCAAATTCATTATCAATTTAGATATGAATGTTTTAAACCCTTTTGGAGAATCAGAGCTTTCCACCAACCCCAAAACAACTTATGACAATTAACTGCAGTACTTAGGCGCTAATTTAGGGGCATGACAGACTGAAGGACAAATATTGGCTTCCTGTTGGTCTTCATGTGTGACCTTTGACACCGCTGTTTCAGTGTCAGGTCAGGCCTCTTTGAAGAGCGGCCATTACAATTCCCAGAAGTGGCCTCTTGAATCGGTCACTTATTAACGATTGAACCCAACAGAGTTCAGTGTGGTCATGCATGATGACAGCCATACAAATTTGACAGGAATGAATGATTTTAAGGGGAAGTTGGATGCAGTTTAGGAAATCGTGAATTATGAGTGCAAGAAAACTAACTTTTCATTAAGCTTTTCAGTCTGTAAATTAAACAGATGAGATTCATATAAAGAAGAAAAGCAATCTCCAGTTTTGTGAGCACCATTGAACGTACCTTATAAATATGACTTTGTGAGCCGATTAATAAATTGATTTTTTTTCTTTTAGTCAATAAATATATTTAGTATGTTGTCCAGGTAATTTTTTCCAAATGTAGGTTTATGCAAAAATTAAAATAGGAGGAGCTGACATGACAAACGCATGTTGAGCTAGACGTTGCTACTCCCTTGGTGAATTCGATTGTCTTTTACCGGTGATTGCACCACTATTCGATTTGCCTGACCTGTGTAATTTTACCGTATTTGAAAACCATTTTTAAACCTCTACTTTCTAAAGCATTCATTTTTTTATTGCCCAAAGATATCAACTCTTCATTAAAAGGACAACTAAACCTCACATTGTGCTAAGAAAGGGACAAACGTTTAATTATTTTTTCTCCAGTTGTCCTACATGTCCTGCTCGTCGATGTAAATTTTTAAAAAAAAATCAAAAATAATCTCAACAAATTTCTTTAAACTGTGTGTAGATTTGCAAACCTTCAGTATAATTGCCTCTAAGGGATGTATTTAGCATTTACACGTGCATATGTGTGTCATTACTTCGTATTAATGGAAACGCTTTTCTACTGCAGACAACAACAACAAAAAACAACACAAAAATATGTAACAAGATACAACCGTTCTTCTCCCGTCTCTATAAAATATTAGACTCCTTTGATATTAGCTGATTGCGCATTCTAGATATGATTTTACAGCTTACTTACGTTGAAAACGAAGACACTGCTGCTCTAAAATATGGTGACTGCGGGTCATTCTGCTAAAGAGATTACGCAGTTTCATGCGCTCCTATTTCGGTTTGAAGCCTCTAAATTTCAAAGCATTCGCACGAAGATCAATCACGTTTTTCTCCAATGCTGCAGAGAATAATGCCCTGCAGACAATTCTGTAGCATCATGTAGGCCTGTGCATGGATATTATCCAGTACCACCAATTATGCAACGAGGATTTTGATGATGAAGTAACTAATATTATGCATCTCCATTAGAGTGACACTAACGATCTTCAAATTCTTTGTGCGTGCTTTGTAATGTGAAAACAAATAAACACAAAATATCAGGCCTATCAGTTACTCCTGCAATTTTACAGTCACTACATCTGCAGAAATCAATCGTTTTGATGCATCCTATCGTTTCTATTCATGGCTCTATTCCTGTTACATTGATGTCACGGAGTAATATGTCGTTTTTTGTGGTTTGCAATGTGCTGTGGACGTAGGCCGGAGATAATAAGCATGCAGGCCCGAACAGCAGCTCTGAGTTTGTGCCGTTAGGTGACGCTGTTTCGGCTCGAATGATCTGAACTACGCGGCAAAGAAGTGCGGATGTGCAGGCCTTATTAAGGGCCACAGTTACGAGATTACTGATTCACTTTGATTTAATTGACCGCCATTATACACTTGGAGATGTGTGGATGCTTAAGGGGAACCTCGCGACACTGTTAATATATTTAGAGAACAATAAAGGGACATATGATTTATAGTCTTTAATTGTAAGAGCCCTCATGATCCACGGGCAGCTGTGACCCAAGTTAATTTGACTGCAGGACTAAATATTAAGAACAAAAATAAACAAACTCTGGTTTCTGTTCTAAATTTGTGTATGGTCTGCTTGCTTCTATAAACGGGAAAATGCAGTTTAATGTCGAACCGTATGTCTGATTTATATTCATAACAATTCTCTCGCTGCTGTCACTATACTTCTGCTAACTCCACAATTAATAATGATAATGAACAGGTTTCCTTGGCTTGAGTTTAAATTGTGACTTTAAATCTTGCTTTGTATTTTCTACTTGGTTAATCTTTTCTACTTTTCTGTTGTCTTAATTTATAATTTAAACCAGCCAAATAATACATAACTGCTTTCCCTTTGGCCTATTCTTTTTAATCTTCCTAAATTCTGACATTTGGACAGTTATATTTACGCACACACTTGGTTTTTTTGGGGGGGGGGGGGGGGGGCAGATTGCCGTTTAGAAAGTCAAAAATGTAAAATTTCTTCTGGGATTAATGGGTCCACACGCCAAAAATGTTTTCAGATAAATGCAGAGGGAATAAAGCCGTATTATAACAGGCATCCGTGTTTTGAACTCGTGAATGTTAACCCTGCGTCGCACACGCAGTCTATTGGATGACACATTTGGAAGAATGTACCCCATCGCTTGACGTAAGCACGCAAAGAATCACGCTCGTTTCCGCGGCTCGTTTTTGTACCTTTTATCCTCGACTCTCCTCTCCGTATGTTAGTATCTGCAGTATGATTTCGTTTTCTTACAGACTGAATGCTGCGTTTTTATCAGCTCTGATACCGACATCTGGCACACGAGTGTTCACTCGTGCGCTCTGTTACGCACAAAGGAGAAGACGTAGCACCACGTAAAGCAACGTGACCCACTGGAGCCCTGGGGAAGCATCAGCTTCTCCTTGCGCTGCTAAGGCTGCGGCAACAGCACATCACACATCGCTGCTGTGCTCTTCTCCTTTTCTTACAAATCGTTTGCTGTTCAAGCGTTTATCCTGCAGTGCGCCTTTAAACCCACGGAAACGTGTAAATCTGCGGTCGCTTTTATTGTGCTTTGCTGCTCGGTGTGGCTCGGTGTTCCCGTACGCAAGATGTTGTCACAGGTGCCTCAGTCAAGCAATGTGTGCAGATCACTGCTCATTCCAGATGTCACTACCACCGCTGCCTAAAACAGATTGTTTTGTTGGTTTTGTTTGTTTGTTTGTTTATTTATTTGTTTGTTTGTTTTATTTTTTGTCCTATACTTCTGTATATTGACGACCATGAGGAGGCAAGAGATGGAAAGATGAGGCTGGAAGGGAATGGAGGCTATGAGCATATCAATTCTTCGTGCAATACAAAACCTTCTGCCATAGAGTATGCCACTATAAAAAGCAGGGCGCCTTTTACCCTGTCGTTTTTTTCCCAGTAGACCAAAATTTGAGGTCTGCGTCTGTCTCCAGTTGATTCTCCCTGGCTCCTTTCTCTCCTCCGTCTCCTGGGCTCTCTCACCAGCAGCCACAGAGATTGTGCTTTTCGGCTCACCACGTATATCAAACGCTGGATGCAACTTAAAGAAAGAGAGACCCGTCATTCAAGCATAACAATGGATTTCACAATGGTCACCGAAGAATGTTTGAGTTTCTGTACACGTCGTGCACACCAGGCGTTATGTTTGCAAGAGAGAGAGAGAGAGCGAGAGCGAGAGCAAGAGAGAGAGAGAGAGAGAGAGAGAGAGAGAGAGAGAGAGAGAGAGAGAGAGAGAGAGAGAGAGAGAGAGAGAGAGGAGGGGACCGGCGACGCAACATCACCGCATACTGTCATCGGGGGCTGGTGAGGAGAAAGCAGGAGGATGCTGGCAGCAGTATCACCTCGGCCTTGGCTTGTGTCGATGCAGAAGTAATGGCAGTGATTTTTTTTTTTAAAGAAATGAAAAAAAGAAAAGAAAGTCATGAAAAGGAAAAAAAGAAAAACCACTCTTCTTTGGGTTTGGATCAACTCATTGTGTAGATTTACTCTCAATCTGCGAAGGCTTGTTCATCGATTGGCTGGACTTTGGGCTCTTAGAGTTTGGTTGCACTTGAGAGATGGCCGATAGAAACTTGAATTAACGCACTGAATGGACTTCAGCTGGAGATGTGGAATTTACTGAGTACACAGCTTGTAAGTATGTTTTTAATATGATTAATTTAAGGTCATGTAGTCTTAACCTTGAGACTCTGGGGGGGGAAAGGTAGCTCGAGTAACATATTTCAAAAGCACTATCGCTAAAAGCAATACTAATACTACTACTACTACTAATAATAATAATAATAATACTAATACTACTACTACTACTACTACTAATAATAATAATAATAATAATAATAATAATAAAAATAATAATTGTATGTAATAGTATTTATGTAAGTTAAAAAAAATCATGCAGAAATATAAATGCACTTTTCAGTAAAGGTTGCATAGTGGTTCAAGTTAAACTGAAAATTTCGCTGTCAATTATGGTGAGCTCTAACTGATGAGTGGCAGCCGGCCCTTCCATCCCATATTAGCGGGCCCATCCATTGAGCGCTGATGAGGCGGGCTTAGTGGCCCCAGAGCTGGCGTTTATAAAGCAAACAGTTGTGTGATTGTTAGCAGAGCCTGGGAAAATGTCCCCTTGGCTGGGAGGTGGAGGGACTTGACGCCAGAGCCTCTTGTTAAGAAGACTTGTGTGCTCCCAGACAGCATTGTGATGCTAATGAGCACCAGCACGTTGTTGAACTTGATGTTGACTTTCTTTCTTTCTTTGGGAGATTTTTTTTTCTTTCGTAGTCTTCTTTTTTTTTTTCTTGGTCACTTGTTTGTGGGAAAATCTTCTCTGGGGCTACAGCGTGAAATTAATTAATCAGGCCATTGCAGATGAGTATATAGAAACAGAAAATCGCAGAAACAATCAAATATATATATATATATATATATATATATATATATATATATATATATATATATATATATATATATATATATATATATATATATATATATATATTATATTTCTTTAGTTATAGTATTGTTATTTTTTTATTTCTTATTTATTTATTTGCCAAAATATATTTTGGCAAAATTCAACAAGGCAGTCATTTGCAATCATTTCCAGGACTTACACTATAAGAGATTTGTTATCTCTCACAGATGTACTTAAAATAATAGTTTCATATATAACAATTGAAATCTAAATATTGATATATGATGGCTCGCTTCGTTATTTAGAAATGAAATAGTTTCATTAGTAGAGTTAATTTCTTCATATATATATATATATATATATATATATATATATATATATATATATATATATATATATATATATATATATATATATATATATATATATATATATATATATATATATGATTATTCTCCTATTTTCTTTCTCTCACCATGCAACAGGTGCAGGACTTCTGTAAATTGTCTGCCATCTCTACTTAAAACATTAAAACACACAATTTTTCCGCATCATATAAAATCAGGCTTACAACACTGCCGCTTTATTTGTTTCTATGCGATAAGTTTTATTAAGGCATTTCATTTAAATTCAGTACACACAGTTTCGCTGCATAGAAAAACTAAACTCAACACTATAGCTGCCATCTTCATGCGTAAAATTCGGGCGTAAATCTGGCATTTAAGTATAATTTTAGAGTTAAATTGCGGTCATATTTATGCTGTGTTTGCGTGTCAAAACAACACATTTAAATTAAATCACATTAAAACGCAGGGGATTCTGGTTCTTGAAGTCTGTTCGCAGATTCATATAATTATTCAATTCATAAATTATTTTATTCTTCTCAGAAAATAGATTTCAGTACTGAAAAGTTGGTGTGTAACCTCTTGATTAGAATTTCAGTGTCGTTTTCCCCCCACGTTTGTAACTATGTTTACTTAGTTTTAATTTCAAAATATTCTTCCCTAAATTTTATTTAGTCTCAGAGCTTTCAGATTTGCTTACAAACCCGTAATAGTTCAGATTTTTACTTTTTCTCTAAAAATAACAACGACAGTGGCAATTAATTTCATTCGTTTCAGCACCATGGACAGAGACTCCCCTTTTCTCTTTTTCTTTGTGAAGTTCAGTCTTTGTACTTTTCGTGATAAACATTAAAATTCAAACACACTCTGCAGCTTTGTTCTTTTAATTTACTTTTACTTTTTTGTTTTTCACCTTTTTGCTATTATTTTTTTTTATTATTTAGTAGGGAAAAAGCAGAAAGAAGCAATCATTTCACCCCTTGATATCACCGAATCCATACACCGTAAGTCATATGTGACTTTAGCAAACGGTATAAACAAATCACCCCTGAGAGTGTATTTTATTCTAGTCTATTTTATTTACTTTATTTATAGTATAAAGGCTAAAACGGAGAGGTGATAAGGATAAGATGGGGCATGAAAATAGAACAGAATACTCTGAGTGAAGGTAAGAGGTTCAATTGGTTGTCCTGAACACCTTTACTGTACTTCATGTCTGACAGGACGTGACGCAGTCAGGGGGCGGGCTCAGATGCATCAACTCGAGCCTGATGAAAGCAGAACTGAGAGTCAATCAGAATTAACGCACAGTACAAGCATTTTATTTTAACAGAGAAAGACAGAAAGAAAAAGGAGACACAGACGCACACACAATGATAGTTACGACTTACGCTGCAGATAATGCGATTTTATCCAATTCTCAGCAAAGCTTTTAATTCACTTATTTCCAAAAGAATAACAGTTATTACTTTTTTAGATAAAGAATAATTGGCTTGTTAAGTTAATTGAAAAATTGAAAGTTATAGCATTTTTAGTAATAAAAAAAGACAAAAAATAAAATAAAGCATGATAAAAACTATTTCCTTATATTTTAGTGTCGTAAATTCGGCGCGTTGGTAGTTAAAGAAAAATGTGAATTTGTGGAGTTTTTTTTATTTATTTGCACACACACACACACACACACACACACACACACACACACACACACACACACACACACACACACACACACATAAGGAGAGAGCGAGGAGGGGGTGATTATTATGAATATACTTTTGAATAAACGGTTGTGAATTTTATGAAGCTCCATCTAAAACACGCAGCGTTAGCTGAAAGTGACGAGTTAACACATTACAGGCTTTTACTGAGATTGCACGAAATCCTACGTCTAATGTATTCCTATTTATGTTTTTGCGTACACTGACGCTTTGTAGTCATTCTCTGCATTTTGTTAATTTGACCTCCAGACAATCACCTCACTGAAATTATTAACTAAAGCTTAAATGCTGATTTCCTGAAACCTAGTAGTTATAATCAAAATAAACGCATAGAAAATGGAACAGGGCTGTAAAAATAAGATGATTTGTAATTAAAAAATAACGCTATACTGCTTAACTTAACGGGCTTTTATCCAAAAACAGACTGCAGGCTGTTATATCTTTCTTCATACGAGCAGACTTCCTGTCTTTACGCACAGGATATTTAGGGATGTCCCTAAACACGGACAGGTGTATGCTGCCCATGCAGATTCATGCATTCATGTGACTGTGGTGGTGTTACACACTGTTGCATGGCTATCTCCATTTCTGGTTATCTTTTTTTATTTTTGGAATAGGCTTCTGCTATGCTGTTGTTATTAGCGATGTGAGGAAAGCACAGTACATGATCTGTAGATTGACAATAGAAAAGGAAAATAATTAGCCCTTACATTGTTGAGGGAAATCACCTCCTAGTAGATTTTGGCAGGGTCTTCGGACTTCATATTGAGGTCCAACAACCACTCCCACAGGCGGTATCTGTTTATTATAGCGAATAAGCTTAATGGAAGCTGTTCTGGAAAACATTGTGTCTACTCTGTCTTGAACTTTCATTACTCCGTGTGTCCGTTTTATCCACCCCATATCTCTGATGCTAACCCATGTGTGCGTGCCAGTGAGCATACCTAATTTCGCGCGTATCCCTTGGCAGTCTGACCCCGAGGCCCCGGAGCGGCCCTCCGCCTCCTGCTCCCCATATCTGACACTGCTATGCGCCTTCTCCTCACTCTCGCTTTCTCTTCCTCGGGCTTTGCTGCGGCTTGCTTGATATCCCACATTATTTCTCGTGTATTTCTTACGTGCACATGGTGATGTTCTGTGTAAAATGGGCTTTGTCTTCGCGCGTGTCGGTATCCCACATGGTCGACACGCGGTATCACAGCTGGACATAGCCAAAGGAGGAGGCTTCAATCCCTATCTGAGACTGGAAGAATATTTCTGCCTAGTGGATTTTAATATTGCTGCCTCTGAGCAAGGTGTGAGCGTCCGATTATGGAACCTGCTCTTTCAAATAGAATCTGTGAGTATGTTGTGTATTATTCTCAATTCAGCGTGACCTATCTAATCTAAAATTTTATGATAATTAAAATAAAAGTAAAAATAATGCAATTAATTTAAATTATTCACCTTATTTGCTTTGATTTACTTGGGCACCATTAATTTATTAAAATAATAAGTATTTGTACCGCAAAACTGGCTTACTGCCTTATTAAAGATGTCGATTTACTATTTCGTCCTGCCTTTATATTTGGAATCCATTCCCCCCCCCCCCCCCTCCCCCCTAAATTCTAGCTCGACGCGCTTATCACGAGGAAAAGTAGCAAGTTCGAGTATAATAGCCATGTGTGGCTGATTATAAAGGATTATAAAGGCTTGTTCGTCCTGCTGTCACAACATGCTTTAGTCCAGAACACACAGTAACATCAAGTGAGGCGGGACTTGTTCCACTAGATCATGTTGTTGACATTTAGCTGGAAGCTCGTGTGCTGTAGGTTATATAGGCCTTTGGAAGTTTGTCTTGCTTTCAAACAATTCATGGATTAATTCACTCAACGAGGAAACTGTGCTCTATGCTCTGAAATGGGTCGATGTGAGTTGGCATTTAAAAGAACAATAAGCCGGTTGTTTGTGAGTTCTGTTGGGAAAAAAGCGGACGTAGCATCGTCTCTTATGTGTTGTGTTATCGCTGTAGGAGCCAAAGTTGGACATTAATAGTTGGTACATGTATGCTATATTAGGGCATAGAGCCGGGTTTCCTGTTACGCCTGTCCATAGATGACAGGTGGATGTATCATCATCCTCCTCCTGCAGCTGGGTGACTTCACCCTGCAGATGCTCCTCAGGACTTGTAGTAGGAGGAAGTTCAGCAGTGTTTTTGAAGAACGGAGATGATGAATAGTCCGCAGTTTGATTGCTACGAGGTAGGAATAGGCTCGGTTGAAAATAAGACAGGTTGTATGGTGCCATTGCTGCTTTGCCTCTGAAGCACATGTGGTGATTGTGGGGATGTAAACTATGGCTTCCATGTTCCTTTCTTAATATTACTTGTCCTGCTTCTGTATTAATGCCTTTTCAGTTTGGAGCTGTCTGGTGATGCTAGGCTTGTTCTGAACAAGCCATACCGTAAAGATCTTAATAAAACAGGGTATTACCTTGACTGTAACCTGCTTTGTGCATGCGCGCATTTCGGTGTGTACATTATATAGAGAGAGGGAGCGAGAGAGAGAGGGGGAGAGAGTGAGAGAGGCGTGCGCATGCATGCAGGCGGAATGCAATGGCTCCATGTGACCACAACACAAGCACCTCCGGCGGCCCCTTTAAGAGACGTGGGTTAGTTTTTCTCTTTGGTTATCTAGCTGTATGAGTTTATGTAATATCATAAAGCTAGAGAACCGAATGTATAAACTAATTCTGCAGTCGTCACGGCAGAGCGAGCCGGAACCGGACCGAGAAGGGGGTGCTGCCGGAGCGGATGGATGCAGCCTGCACGGAGGACTGG
The DNA here is from genome assembly GCF_057382095.1 of Aulonocara sp. 'chitande type north' Nkhata Bay. Classification (NCBI taxonomy): domain Eukaryota; kingdom Metazoa; phylum Chordata; class Actinopteri; order Cichliformes; family Cichlidae; genus Aulonocara; species Aulonocara sp. 'chitande type north' Nkhata Bay. Next base: position 7,343,530 of record NC_141365.1, on the reverse strand, counting down.
AAGCCCGCGGCAGCGTCCGTGCATCGCACAGGGAAACGTATCCCATCTCCTTGGACGTGCACCGGTGCAGAGAGGAACATGGCCTCCAAAAAACGGATTCATGGTGCTATATTTCTTTCGAGAAGGATGCGTGGAGTGACAGTAGCAACCGGAGACAGGCTCCATTCATAGAGTGATGAGGAGGAGGGCGATTCGGCAGTGGTGTTCATGCTTTGGTGCTTTCTCTTTGAATGGAACGTGCTTGCCTTGTTACAGTAGCTAAGACTGGTGTTTTAGATAGGTTTTGTTTTTTGTTTTTTTGCATTAACCGTGTAGTTATTTCGATGCCGATAAACAGGGGAGATGAGGTGAGATGAGCACGAGCTGTAGCTAGAAGAGGCACCTGATTGGAGGGATCTTGAATGTCACGTGTTCTATCAGAAGCCCCCATGTCCCCTCTCTGCTGGCCTGTTTGTGTAGCCTATTGGATTTGGAAAAATTGTATTAAGAATCAAAGCTTCTTATTGGTAGCAATCTGTTAATGCACATTGTTGTATTTTACCTTTAAAACGCAAAATGCAGGTGCGTCATCGAGCCATGTCACACCATGCAGAAGTACTCTGTTTAAGAGGTACACTCACCTTTATGTGCTTCTGTTGATTCTGATGGCAATAATCCATCTTTCAGATACATTAAGAGTGCTTAATATATTATACCTATAGGAGTAAGGAGGAGGATGTGTAGCAGGTCATCAAAGTAATGTGTGACAGGTTATGAAGTGGAGGAAGAAGACACAGATGTTTGTCAAAGGGATCATGTTGTATTCGTGGATTTAGCATGATTGATGTCCTTATCGGGAGCATTTTAAAACTTCACAGACACAGAAAACAGTTCAAAACAACAGCTCATGCTTGTGCTGAGGCCAGGAAAGCACAACGTTGTGCAGTTAAAACAAAGGCACATTCTGGTTTTGATGGTGAGAAAAACAAGCATGCTACATTGCCACTAAGTTGTATTTTCTCTGTTAAAAGGTAGATATGACTGAGCACTCTGGCCTCTCACAAATCACAGCATGATTTGATTGCTGATGTAGAGTAGCAGGCCAAGCAGAGGGATTTTGGGAGGCAGCATCACTGAAAGGCAGGGTCAGCTGGGTCACCCAGACTGGTTTTCAGGCTTGTTTCATAATGCTTTTTGGGGTGCACATTATCTGCTCATTCTCCACTCAATCTGAGTCAGAGTGGAGCTGCCACTGAGTGACAGGATGTTCTCTGTAGTGTGAAGCATATGGAATTTTAAACAAGCCAATTCAGTGCCATAGCTGCTAAATCTGTGGCTGCTTGCGGCTCTGCACCGTGGAGAGTGTGTGAGTGTGTAGCAGAACAGAGCCTGGTGCTACTGTTGGTAGGCCCTGGCTTATACTGCGTCACAGAGCAGGGCAGGTGCTAGCAATGGACCTAGCTAGAAGATGTCTGTGCCTTCTCAGTGAGCTGTGCTTTTGTGGTGTCATGCTGCTGTACGTGCGAGTCGGTATTGTCTGTGCATATTAGTAAATATGTGCCATTCACACGTAAGGTTAGAAATATTAGCTCCCTGCAGTTGTAATTATGATAATATTAGTGTGTGCTGTGCAGTTATTGTTCAGTTAGTGTAATAGAGTCTGGTATTATGCAAGGTTTGCATGGTGTCAGGATATCCACAATCTGAAATCAGTACAAGCTTATTTCTAGGTGAGACATTTTTATATAAAGAATTAAGACCTTCAAATGAAATCAAAGCCACAGCATTGTGATTTGATAAACCCAGTATTTGAAAAATAGTTACGACTTGTGGACAATGTGTGCTGAAATCTTTTTTTTATAATTCTCCTCTCTTCTATTCATTTAACCGATAATTAAGCTGAGGCACTTATAATACATCACGCCCTGTCATCTGTGTGCTATAACAACAGCACCAGCCTCCCAGCTTCCTTCCAGCTGTAGTAGAATTTCATGCATTGCTGAGGGGTAATAAATGGAGGATATGGGGAGAGGCCTTTGAGATTGAAATGCAGTCTGCTGAGTGACTTAGAGGCAGGCTAGACGTCGGTGTTCCCACATTAATATGTGTCTGTCTGGGCCCTCTCCACCATCAGGAGGAGGCCCTCAACACCAGATGGAGCCCAGTCTAGTCTAGTCTAGGTCTAGCCTACAAGCACCTGCCACATGGCTGCATTAAACTGTCCATTGTCTCTGTGATTTCTCTATTTGTAGGCCTATTTGAATCTCATTTATTGTTTCACATGCCTGGGTTTATTCTGCATTATAATGGCAACATTAACAAATGGCACAAAGTTGTGGTGAGACTAGAGAGAATAGGACTAGAAAGACAGGACTGAGTATTTTGTGATTTGGTTGGAAATGCATGCATTTCCAACCAAATCTATCATGCCTATAGCCTTTCTCACTGAAATGTAAGCCTCCAATTTATCAACAATATTTTTATGTTTTAGCTCTGTGTGTTTCATAAGGGCAGGCAAAAATTCTGGGACAGAGCAGCCATGCTGTTTATTGTCCATCATTGTTTTCGGTTTACAGACCTATTACCAAGGTAACATCCTTTTCTTGAATAATTGTGAGCATTATTTCAAGTTACTATAATACGTTTTCCCTTAAAAAATTGCTTACATTTTTAAACTTCAGATTTGGAAAAAAAAAAGTTAATATTATGATTAACATTATACGTTTGCCTTTGAGTGTGAAATAAATCAGTGTTTGTGGTCTATGTGATTCAACATTGTCTGAACCCATATTCCAGCTTTATCAGCTTTCTATTATCGTTTTACCTTGAATTGCAGTGGCCTATATAAACCTCTTCTCTGAACTTATGAATTCTGGGTTTGGTAGCCTAGCAACAGCCTCTGACCCATGCAAGGGAAAGAGGAAAAAGATTGAAAGGCTGACATGCAGGCTTTAAACCCGCAAAGGATGTCAGATTTTACTGGATGTAATCTTTGAGTATTTTGTGTGTGTGTGTGTGTGTGTGTGTGTGTGTGTGTGTGTGTGTGTGTGTGTGTGTGTGTGTGTGTGTGTGTGTGTGTGTGTGTGTTTGTTGAAGAGATTGGTGTTACAGGCAACTGCAATAGAAAAACATAAGAAATTTTTCTTGTAATTCTAAACAGGTAAAGCTGTATTAGTAATCTGCATTACTCTTAACATTTAATACTGTAGTATTAAATAGAGGTTTTCTTTATATTAATTTATATTAAATACATAAATGAAATTCATTAGAAATGAGGTGGCTTTTTCCTTGTAGCTTTGCTATATTCCTGCTCCAGTTCAGGTATAAATATTGTTTTTTGAAATAAAGTGTTGCTGTATTAAGAACCAAAGCGCTAATTGTAGCTGACAATTTAAAATAGAAGTTTGATAGTCTTGATTCGATTTATGAATCAAAACTTAGGAAAAAATATGCTGTGATACTACTAGGAGGTCCAAATTAAAGGCTTTTTTATTGGTGTAACAATCCTCGAATATTTTCTGTGAGAGCGTGGGCAAAAGGTTTATGGTGGTGAAATTAAATTGTGACCTGGGCTCAGGTAGATTATGACCATAACCTGCTGCAGGAGTGGGCCCTCTCTCAACTTAACGCTTTATGTTTTTGCAGGAATCTGCGCAGTGCAGAGTGATGGCAGTCACACAGAAATACACAGACCTCACCAGCAGGCCTGCGCCTGGACCTACAGGACAGCAGAAGGTCAGAAGGGAAACAGCAGCCTCCTGCCCCGAGGAGCAAAGGTCACTGACTGGGTCAGGATGAGGCTTCATCACTGTAGTGCAGAGGTGAGACACACAGTGCTATGCTAATAATCTGTTTTTGTCAACACACTTGAACTTGAAACAGTTCTAAACTACCCTCAATTAATTCCACATAAACAGATGAACTAGTTTGCTTGAAAACTTTACATTTATAATGTACATTGAATTAAGTCTTCAGAGTATGACAGTTTATGTCTTCACAGAAAAGCGGTGAGCTTTACATTCTTCTCATTCTTCACATACACCCTTTTTGTTCACTCATCTCTTGCCCTCTGCTTAATAGTGCCTGATCCAATTTGTTAGATTCTTCGGATTTGGCAGATAAGAAGGGGTGGCCACTTGTATAATCTATATTTTAATTCATGTGTCCACGCTCTTTATCCCTTTAAACATACATAGGTGGGGGGCCTTAGCCTGTTGTGTGCATAAGGTGTGCTCATGTGGAAAGACTTTCAGGGTGGCTAAGTCCCTCACTTCACTAATTCTCTCTTTTCATCTCTCTCCCTCTATGTCCTCCTCTTTCTAGTTGGCTCTTCTTTGGTCTCTATAACACCCTTTATTTTCCTGTGCTCCCACAAAGAAATACTTCTTTCTTTACTTCATTATTATTATTATTATTATTATTATTATTATTATTATTATTATTATTATTATTATTATTATTATTATTATTATTATAAAAGCTAACCCTTTTTCACCCGACTGGTAGAATTTTTAAAAATGTTCCCATCCAGTTTCTTGCATAGTTATTGGTTATTTTAAAGGAAAATGTGTGGTTCACTGTTTTGTATTTTTCCCCTCTATTAGATGCTCATCACAGTATATATCCTACTGTATTGACAGATATTTCTGGCTTCGGTTGCCAGTTACTTTGCTACCTAGTTGGCAAAACCTTGCAAGCTATGTGTTTTATAATGTTGCAGATGATGGAAGGCTGAAACCAGATGTAGGTGACTCACCCACTTCCCTCCCCACTTCCTCCTGAGTGTCGAGTGACATGACAAGATTACCTTCCCTATCCTAACAGTTGCTATAGCAGGCCATCAAGGGTGAGAACGCTGCTCAGCTCGTGCATGTTCAACCTCCTGCAGAGAACAAAGTAGACGGAGTGATGGAGGCAGTACTGGAGAGGGAAGCAGAGGGAGATGAAGCCCCTTCCATAGAGATTGAGGGCCGTCATTGGGGATAGACAGAAGAAGTGATTTTTTTTTATTTCCCTCCAGGGTTAGATGAGCGTTCTGTGACATTGGCTTAGTTCTATATCAGCATGCCCCCCAAGAGAAGAGGTTGCGTTTGAGAATCAGACAAGGGAAGATCAGAGGAGATTTCACAGCCTGTGGCTATCCTCCTCCATAGCGTTAGACCACCTCTTAAACCTCCTTTGCTTTGCTTCAACTCGATGAGGGCTGCCGGTCTACTTAGTCAATATCATATCCACGAACTAGATAAATCGATGCAAACAAGCTTTGGCTGGACATGAGCTTTAGAAGTAGAGGCATAGCTACAGGCTAAATTTGACACAGAAATGCATCAATCCAGAAGTGACACTCTTCACGTCCTCTTTGTATTCATAGCAGCAATTAAGAGCTAGCATGCACCAGCGTGCATTCATGCTGTGTTTTCCCCTCACAAAACTCCCATACACATTGTGCATTAGTTGCAATTGTTCCATAAGCAAGTGCCGGTGGGAGCATGTGTGATTTCACACATTGCAGTGTTGCTTCCACAGCTGAGCACTCTCATGTATATGGAAAGACTTGAAGAGAGGGAAGCAGTAATCCTCTCATTTACAGTACCTCAGATCTGGTGTGCCTTCTTTCTCTTTCTCTTAGTTTCTCTCTTGAACACGCAAACACACATGCACACACACACACACACGCACACACCCGCACACACACGCACACATGCACACAAACACACGCACACACAGACACCTCAGCATGTCATATCTCCTCCTGCTCAAACCTCCCACCCCCCTCCTCCATCCCAATTCAGGCTCATCTTGCCATCACCTCTCCAGCTCCGCCACCCCAGAGAAACCAATTCAGACTGTAGCTCCACACCGTCATGGCATGTTGGCCAAGGGAGATGGAGTCCTTTCAGGTTCTCGGCTACAACCTCCCTCCCTCCCTCCTCCCCTGTCGCTGCCCCCTTGCTGCTTCTCAACATTTCCTCAACATGCCTGGTGTAACAGCAGGGTAGCTAGACAGCATGATAGGACTGCTCCTGAGAATCTGTTGGAGTTATTCTGCACATTATGTGACCTTTTAAAGTTTCTACAAAATTGCATGTGGGTGTGTGTTTTTTATGATTCTGCTCTGAGCCTGCCGTTGCATGGTTAATACTGTCAGATTAGTGAGAGTGTTAGAAACAAATGAAGCCTGCATTATGTGTTTAAACAGACTGATTGTGAGGTTTATCTGTAATAGGTTATCTTTATTGGCAAAACCAAACACCTACCTCCCACCCGTGGCTTCTTAAAGTTGGCAATCTGCTCCTAACAGCCGGCTGTTTGCTGGGAATATTTTTCCCAGGCTTTCTAGATTTGTATGCAGAAACCGCGCTACTTGGCTGTTCTTAAAAGTTGATTTAAATTATACCCTCTGCATTATGCGGCTTGATAGGAAATAAATCTCTTCAAGTGAATACACTGGATGGAGGGAGGTGGTGAAAGGGGCCAAATGTGTGTTTGCCTGGGTGTGCGTTGGCACAAAGGTTTAAAGTTGTGTTAAAGTATGTTAACTGAAATTAAAGTCTGTGCTGAGGGGCTTGAAAAAGGAAAAGAGAGAGGAGGATATGGGTGTCAGGAAAACAGAATTGGGTTTAAAAACAAAAAAACTTTAAAAGTAGAATCAGCCTCTGGGAGAAAGCTGTCCATGTTAAAATTATGTGTGATATTAACTGTTAAAGAGTTCATATAGTTTACATATATGTACATTTACTGTGTAGTTTGGTGCGTGTAGTACATTCAGCAAATATAAATTACCATACAAGTTACTCACTTTGCATTGGTATTTGTTATTCTTTACCTCCTTAAAGCAGAGAGGCCTCTGGCATCTCAATGTGCACTGGCTGAATGGTGGCTGTATTAAAGATTGGTGGTGGCGAGGGTGGTGGGGTGCAGCAGGGTGACGAACAGAGCGCAGAAGGGAGGGACAGGGGTCCACTGAAAGGCAGAGTGAATAGGAAAGGGGAGGGGGGGGGCATTAGTGGCGGAGGCAGGCTGGGGGTGGCGGGGGGCCTCCATTGGTTCAATGCAACGGCCGAAGCAGCTGTGAAAAGAGGTCTCCCCTTTTTCCCACGCCCAGTACGACGCAGAAACCCTGCTTCAGCCTGCCAGGGTCAAGTCACATTTTTAATATATACACTGGGCCTGCGGACTCTCACAATGCATACGCACAGCTCATTTATTTTATGTATGCACACAGACAGACACACACTTGTATGCACACAGCAAGTAGGCAGCCTCTCAGACGGCGACAGAGGTGGGGGCCAGGAGAGAGTATTATGACACTGTTTTCTATCCCGCTGGAACCATTGTTTCATCTTGCAAATTAACAAAGTGCGAGTGCGTCCACAAACGCACATGTGCAGATGCCACCACCGCATTTGTGATCCTCTGGTTTATAGGGTTTTTTTCTAACAGAAAACACTACACTACAACACTACAAAGATTTGTGACTTTTTTTTAAATTCCTGCATGTTGATTTTGTTCTTTTTCTGTCTCTCAGTTCAGGCTTACATGCTCATGAAATTCCCAAAGTCCTCCTCGAATAGCTAAAAATGCATTTTTCTTTTAGTGTGTTCACTCTCATACCGACCACCACACTGCAGCCCCTTTCTTCTCACATGTTTACGTCTCGGCCGCCATTTACAAACTATAATCGTATTCCAGGGAAGGGGATCTAAATTCTTTGTCCTGACAGACCCCCCCCCCCCCCCCCCCCCTTTTAAAAAACATACCCCACCACCACAACCCAGTGCCAGATGCCCTTCTGTATTGTGTGGGTGCTGGGGGCAGACAGGCAGGCAGTCCCCTTCTTCTGTCTGTCTTTCTCTCTCAACCATGATGTCACCCGGTGTGTCTGTATGTCTATCAGGGCCTCGACAGGAACTTAAGTGTGGGAAGGGAAAGCATTCAGGGTCGGAGGGGTGATGGTGGTGCGAGAGGTTCAAGGAGGGGTTCAGGATTGGTGGGGGGTTTTTTTTAGGGAGGAGAGGTGGGGAGGTTGATGTGTTGGGAAGACAGTGTCTGCCCTAAGAGGTCAGTTAGTGGACTTGAGCATGGAGCAAGTGTGTGTCTCTATGTGTGTGTTTAAGGGTGGGGGTGTCGGGGGGTTCTCCTAGAAACTCTAAAGCAAAGTGGAATTTAGATGAATCTGTTCATCTGTGTCTTCTACTAATTCATTCTGGAGTCCAAACTCCTCAGTGTTATTCTCACAAAGGGCTTGAAGAGAGAGGATGTGAAGAAGAAAAGGATCGAAAAGCACCTTTTTTGTTATTATGAATTCTATCAAGTACATTCACAATTGTGCACAGATGTAGAGGATTCAAGGCAACGTGACAGCTTAAGCATAAAACATGTTGTTCTAGCATGTTGAGAATTACATTACACAAGTGTTGATTACCGAGCCGAATCACTAAATGAGTTTGATCAAATTCAAGTTCTTTTAATAATATTTCCTTCTGATTTTTAGAAATGTGGGAAGGGAAGTGCACTTGTAGACCTTCTCCAGTTTAGTTTGTGTAGGCAGTTTTAAAAAAAAATATGAAATGCAAATGAGGTCAGGTCAGGTTTTTTTTGTTGTTTTTATAAAAGCTGAATTTTATTACAGTGAATTCCCTGATCACATTTAGAACTTCTAAAATTCTGAATCCAGACTAGACAACTATATCTTATTGCAGAGGTTTAACTGCTGGACACATGCAGTTAACTTTCCCGAGGCTATATCCACACTAGTATGTATTTATTTCAGCAGGGTGCTTTAAACACAGCCTCGATCAAGAAAAGCATTTTAGCATAGTATCAGAAATAATCTGCCTTTTTCCTGACATGCCTATTTACTTACAACATGACTATTTACTTATAAATGTTGGCGTAAACATGAAGCAGAGTGTTAGTTACATGGCAAAAATATAACTGAGGATGAACAGCAATGGAAAAAAAGTCAGACTGCAAATATTTTTGGAGATTTTGTTATTGAAAGTGACACACAAATATAAGGCAATGAGGGAAAACATACATAAAGATTTATATGTGGCAATATATTAAAGGGGCACATTGTGCATTACTAAAGGAAGCCATTGCAATGGAAACCACACAAGAATAATGAGATCACTAAGCCTAGCTGCAATGTTTTGGCCTCATTTTTGTGACCGATTAGACCCAATTAGGACGTGAACATGTGTGTCTATTCCTGCATATATGAACTAAAATGTTGTTTTTAAAACTAAAACCAGGTCAGCAGCAGTTACAAATATCTCTGTTTTAGAGGTCTGAAATGCTGATGTAAACTTAGCAAAGTTTCAAAATGAAGATGAATTAGTATGGATGTACTAAAGAAGCCCTTTGTGTCTTGCACTTCTCTTTGTCCTGGATTTCCACATTACGTCATTGTAGGTTACATCGTGGTTTGCCTCTCAAATCGGTACATGGTCACTGTTAACTCAGATTTATGCTGAGCTTAAAGAAACTTTCCTCATCAAAATGTGAAAATAGCCCTTTAGAGACTCGCAATCTGCAATCTGAAGCTCGACTAGCCAACTGAAGCAAGATCTTTTATTTGAGGGACGTTCAGCTGTGATGTTGTCATTTATTCACTGTGCTATCAGCCAAGGAACTGAAACACTAGTTTTAGTTTTTAAGGTTCATATAAACAGCTTAGAAAACTCATTGCTGCATTACTGTCAGTCTAAATAATGGAATAATGTTATTTTTCTTGATTCCTGAATTGGCTTTATAGAGAATGGAGATTTTCATCTGACAGCATTAATGTGATATTTACAGCCCACCAGCAGACACAGACAACAGGCACCTTTTTCAACCGGTAAACATTTACTGGGACACAGATGCATGCCTTTGTCATTCATCCCCTTTCTGTTTGGTCTTCTGCGTTTGTATTTCTTCCACCTCTTTGCTCCTTCCATCTATTGCTTTAATACGTTTCCCATCTCTGTCTTTCTCCTACTCTCGCTCTCCCTTTCTCTTCCTGGCTGTGTGAAGAGGTGATAGTATTGGGAGACAATGGGGAAGACTCACTTAATTAGCTGGACGAGAAGATGCATTGTGGCAATTACCGTGCACAAAGGGAGGGGAAGGTATGGCTCTGTAATGCGCTGCTGTCTGTATTTGCCTGGCTGTTGTAGCCTGGAGTGCAGGCAGGTCTTTATAGGGGAGACTGAAAGCAGTAACAATGGAAGACAGGATGTACTCCACATGTAGAGCCATTTCTAGTCCTTTTACAAACAGGGACAATAGCATCTACAGTCTCTTAAAGGCTGGAAATATAGAAACTGTATGTACTCTACTGATGGATTACTGGGCTCTAAACGCACAGGTCTTGTGGCTGTGTGAAAACTAGCTATCCTGCTTTGCATCTGTGTACAGATCAGTTGTGCACATTTCATAACACCTTTTAATAATAATGCTTTAATTAGATATTATCATAAATAATTTACTGAGGCTTTACGTACGGTTGTATGCCAATAAATAGAAAAAAGAGGGCTGAACTTCTAGACAGTCTTCATAAATGATCTGCAGATACTTTCCTCAAAAAAAAAAAAAAATGGAATCAGCAAAATCCAAGGGGTAAAAAAAAAAAGGCCTTCAGACAAAGTATGTGTGGGTCCTAAGTAGACACACAAACCTCATGGACACACAAAATAAAATCAGTCAGTTTAATTATCCAAAAACTAAAAATAGTTTGGGGTAATTAATTATTTCAGCCAAACTAGTAAAATTGAGACGCCTGTTTTTGTTGACAGTTTCACAAAATTCTTTAACACTGTTGCTTTTAATTGTTGGGTAATGGTTGTCAGCTTAAACAGGCATAGTACCATTAACTAAGAGGAGGAGATTTAGATGCCAGTATGACATAGCCTTCAAACCATGCACTTGATGATGATCCCATTTCTGGATATGGGAAGTTGGGAAGTTGTTCTTCTGATGTGTATTTAAGTTAAAATAAAACATAAAATGTCCTGTGTTTATTGCTGAATGTTCTAACAACACACTGAAAGGTCTTTTTTTAATATATATTATATATATATTATATAATATATATAATATATAATTGCTTTAACTCATGGGGGTTACTGCTAATAAATAATTTTTCTAACTAATCTAGATCCCTCTACACCAACAACAACTGCAAACATCCAATACAGAGGTTCCATATGTCATACAGAGCAGTGGATGGGCTTGCAAAGTGTAGAAACTGCACAGAATTCAGATTTTTTCAGTCAAATTCACTACTATTCCTGGCGTGAGGATGGTAAGCACAAGTGGAAACGTATGAAAAGTTCTGAGCATTTGCAGATCTCGACCAAGTTGGATCACAAAGAAGTAATATAAAATTTCTGTCTAGCTCCACAGCGAAGGTTTCATGATTTTGCAGGTCCACTTCAAACACATGGAAATTATAATGCACTTACTATTACAGTATGCTGAAATACTGCTGAAGTTGCACAAATGATTCGCATATCTCAGGCTTATCGTGTGTTCTGTAAATTGTAGAAAATAGTGGCTAGTTCACTGAATGTGAAAGTTTTCTAAATGTTTTTCTACTTATAGGGAAAATGTTGGATTTCTTTTATGTGATTTTACTGGTCTGGCCCACATCGCCATACAATATATTTCATACCCCCTGATTGAATACAACATAACAACTTTGAATTTTCTTACAATCACCTTCTTAATCTTAACCTAATGAACTTATCTTGTAAATCCATCTTGTTGGGGCCCACCCTACTACATTGTGGGTTTTTCATAAACGTTACTGAAACTTTAGTGAAAAGATTTGTCTACCACTTAACCTGGTGACCCAAAATCTAAAATATTTGTAATGAATTGGGTGATAATCAAAATCGACAGTCACAACTTAAAAACTCTAAAAAGTGAACTTGACCTTGTTGGGTGGCAATGACTGTATTTATTTTCCTCTACTGTTGCCCATCTGTCTCCTTCCTTTCTATTCCTGATTGTCGTGTTGCTGTGTACCAAACTGGACATGCTTCTGCTTTCTATTTCTGACTGGCTATGAGTGGGCCGCTGCTTGGTGCCACTGAGTTTTTTTGTGTATCTATGTGTGTGTGTGGATGTGCAGGGTTGGGTCTAGCGAAGAGCATCCTCCTCTAGTGGAGTGGCCTGAGGGGATTTCTTTCATGAAGTCAGATAACATCCAGGCGACCCCCTCTTCCCTTTTTTATAAGAGTTCTTTAACCTTGATAAATGAAGTAGAGGCAGGAAGGGAGTGAGGGAGGGTGGGAGGAAAAAGTTGTGAGCTGTGTTGGGGGATGAGGCTGTGATGGAGAGAGAGAGAGAGAGAGAGAGAGAGAGAGAGAGAGAGACACCAACTCCCCAGCCGGCTTGCTCTCAGGATCAATAATGCTCGGAGAGCTGCTGAGCACTCCTGTCTGGCAGCTCTACCATAGGGGATGGAAGGAATCAGGGGAAGAGGGGGAGGATGGGAAGGAGGGAAAAGCAAGAAAAGAAGTGTTGAGAAAGCCTCTCTATCTCCTTCTTGTCACCCTATTTTGCGAAGAGGGGGAATTGAAGTGGATGGAGATGTAAAGATAGAAGGAAGCAGAGAAACACAGATGCAGGGTGGAGGGAAGCTAAAACCAGCACACCTATCCAGCTAAACCATGCCACACACCTACCTGCCCACCCGCCAGGGAAGCACACACTCCCGCACACACGTACACTTAGGTCTCCTTTTGCGTAGCCACAAGGTTACAGAGTGTCGATACAAACGCGCACAGCCCTCTGACAAATGGGATTTGGCATGTTCAATCAACAGTGCTGCCAAATCCCTGTTGTTAAGTGTTGCAGAGCCATATCTGTCTGCAGTGGGGCCAAGCTATGCTACCTGGGCCCGCTAACTGTCCCCTAAATATCCTCCATTAAACTCCTCGGTAATAGAATTATCTGCTGCATTTGTCATTGGATTTGAATGGACGTGTGTGCTGTGGCATAAATAGTGGACAGAGAGGGAGTTGTCACTTTGTGCACCTGTTATAAAAAAGGCTTTGGTACCTCCTCCAGCAGTGCCTCCAGGTCATCTGAACTCTCTTCCTTTTTTCTTTTACCCTCTTTTTCTTGATTTCCCTTCTTGGAATTTAAGTCTCTGGTCTCCCTCCTCCTGGCCTTTTTCCTGTCCTCTGTTAGACCTGATCCTTTCATCTTCTCTCCCCTAATCCTGTGCTAGAGAAGCCACCCCACACCCCCGCCTCGCTTCCCATTGCTCTCTTTTTAACTCCATGCCTCCTCTTATTTTAGTGTGTCCCTGTGCCCATTGTGTCTCTTTCGTTTCTTCTCTTTTTGCCTTCTTTATCCACCCTTTTATCATCCCTGCCTCTATATCTTCTCAGTCTCTCTCCCTGTGTCTTCCATATCACCCCTTCTCCTCTTCTCTTACCCTCGTCTATCCTTAATTAAGTTAGAGATCAGTTGACTGCCCCTATCATTGGTAGAGAGCGGGTTGGTCCTCCCATCCCAGGAAGGGGGTGTATTGTCTGTGCTGGTTGACCAGTGTAATCCTCCTCCAGGGACAAAGGGCACTACCCTTACTACCTCAGCCACCCCCAAAGGGCATTAGCCCCCTGATGAGTGCCATGCCCTGGCCTCCCCCTGCCATCCTGACAAACCAGCATCATACCGCTGGCTCTTCGCTGGTTTGGCTGCTGAGACTGAATGCAGATCACCATGGCAAGGATTTGTGTGTATGTATGATGATATCTACAGTTAAGTGTAGATAATTCATATATCATGTTCTTTCGGGAGGAGAGTATTTATTGTAGGGGTACATTATAGGGACCCTTTAATCCATATATTCTACACGGACACATCTGCTGTAAAACCACAGAGTTCTACTCTAAACCTCTACACAACCCCACATACTTCGCTCTCTTCTTCTCTTTTCTCTTTAACACACACACACACACACACGCACACATTCACACAGGGAACAAGTAGCTAGGGTTGCTATGGGAACGGTTGGTCAGAGTTTACCAGAGGGGAAACAAACAAAGTACTGTTCATGAGAGCAGGTTGTTCTGTGCAGAAGGAGCAGTGATACTCTGAGAGCAGGTGTATGTGAAAGTGCGTGTGTCCAATTGTGGGTTGCGTGCTATCATGTCTGGTAAGTGATTAGATATGTGTGTGAAAACATTCATACTGTAACCTTTCACATTTGCATCCTCGCCTCCTTTTTTTTACTACGCCTCACCTGTGTTGGAACGGCTGATGAGGTAGAGGGTGACCTTCTGATTAGGAGGTTGGGGATCCTTGACATACCAAATTCCTCCTGATGGTGTGCATGACAATTGCCTTTATAAAGGCATGGAATAAAGCGCTGTATGATAGTGTGTGAACGGGTGAATGAGGCTTGTAGTAAAAAGTACTTTAAGTGCTCAGTTAGGTTGAAATGGCAATATAGAAGTACAATTTACCTGTGCACTACCTTCATAAAATATTTGAAATTCTCAGTAAGGATGAGAATCTCAGAGTAACTCGTGGTATGATATTTAAAGTTAACATGATACAACAATTTTGCAAGAAACCTGCAGTAGTGGGTCTGATGAGTCAAATTGTCATGGGAATCAGTTTTGGATACCTGCATGTTTTTCTTTTTATTTGTTATATTTGGCACCGGTGTATTGATTACATATCAAGAGGAAGCCAGTAAAGTATTTATCCCACTCCTGCTGCTCAACGAGCCCATGTGGCAACACAGCCTTCAGTTAATTTTAATCAGAGTAATGAATTTATATGAAAAAGCAGAAAATACTCTGAAACAGACAAGAATTTTCATATTCAATTCATCTGGTAATGTCTGTCTTTCTCAGTTAATCATTTAGAACATCAAACAACAGTAAAGATTTTGATTGTGTCCAATCAGAAGTTGGAAACCTGTTAAAACAACTTTAATGTTAAGACATGAAAGAGCAGTTTTTATTGATTGACACCAAGGATTAATACTCTTATAAATTTTCTTAACTCCTAATATCTGAGAGTGGATGAAAATGTGTATTTCTTTTCTTAAGCTGTTATTATGGGGAAATTACTTAACATTTTTAACTTATTTTGGAGGCAAACTTGATGCTAACCTGTCTCTCTATCCTATCCTACTGGTCTTTCTGTAGTTAAATAATCGAATCTGAGTCGCAAGAGCAACAGCTTTTGCCTAATTTTGGTCATTTCCATTTCTTCAAACATACGAAATGCATCTAAACTCTGAAGCACCATGCAAACCTCAATTTTTCTTTCCATAAAAATGCCACCATGCAATCCATCTAGGTCCCCATCCCCTTTAATGTCTCTTTAGCCCTGCACTTGGCTGCTTGAGTAATATTTATTGCACAGTCTCTTTTAGCCTCAGTTTCTCCTTTTTATTCATTTCCCCCTGAAACAAACAAGTCCTGTGCCGCAAGGCAAAACGCATCGCCCCCCACCAACCCCACTACCTCCATCAGCCTTCCCCACCTTCTCCAACCCCTGCCCTCTTTCCTTCAGCACTGACAGATAGACAGACATACTGTTCTCTCTTTCTTTGCCTTTCACCTCTCAAACCTCCCTCCATCCATCCTGCCTGGACGGGTACAATGCAGGCGCTCTATCCTGCGGCAGGGAGAATGCAACCCTGAACTAACAATATCACCAAGGCTGCCTGAATGCCGCCGAGTCCCATTGTGCTCTGTCAGAGGGGAGTTAACACCCATGTCTGAGCCCAATGAATAGTATTATTGTGTCTGAGACATACACCGCACCCCGGGTCCCCATCCATGTCCCCGAACTCAACTCGCCTGCCCCCCCAAACTTGGCTCTCTTGTCCCAACAGTGTAGCCCCCCTCTCACGCCACTCTTGCACCCCCTTCGCTCTTTCCTTAACAGACAGCTCTAACTTCCAAAGCCTTGCCGGCCCACTGACTCTAAACCTCAGCACTTTACTTCTCTATTCCACTGGCAGTCAGCCCATGGGTTTTAGTCTGGTTTTTAGAACTGCAGAGGGGCTAAGAGAGGTGAAAAGAAGGGCTGTAGTGACTCTTGCAAGAGTATTTTGCAGATTGTGTGGTTCTGGCAGCATGTTGCAATGTGAGGTAGTGGGGGTTGAATTTGGCCATAGCTCTTTTTCTGTTGTGGAACACAATAGGACCATGGATCCTCAAAGAAATGTCTCCCCCCAACTGCTATTATCATAAGAAGAGGGCCGCTCAACCAATTTAAATAATTCTGGATGATACAAAAGCTGAGATGTTTTGTTTGGCAAGGTTTCTATAGAGCACCACTGGTCTGGCCAAAACATTCCCATTCCTTCACACTAACTGTGCCACAAGGTGGTGAAATATCCTGTCAGGTTTAACATTACTTTTGTTATTTATAATCATTAAGGGCAAATAAATATTACATTTTGCAAGCCTGTTCTGCCAAAGGAGCGGAAAAAAAGCATAGCTGTTAAAGACAAACTTTTCCCGTAAATATTTTTAATGTATTCTATTGACGCAGGAGTGATTTTTATAATGGGCCCACTCTTGCTATATTTTGCTATCTGCAGCACATCAGAATCTAATAGCTGAGAGTACCTTTGGCAGGCAGTATCTCACTGCCTGACACACTTAACTCTCAGGCCTCAAATCCCCGCAGTTTCTGCTCTCTGAGGTTAGCAGGTTCATATTACCAGCTGAGTGAGGATGCCAGAATCCTCACCCCAGACTTCTTGTTGATCAAAGACCAGGATTGACATTCAGAGTGTGTAAAATCCTAAAAGTTAAGATTAACTTGTTTTTTTCTCCATCTCTGTCTCTGGTTGTTTGTGTACAACAGGAAGAGGAGAAGGAGGAGGAGGCAGCGGAGAACGAAAAAGAGAAGCAGAGTGGGTGGAAGAATGGAAAAAGAGAAGGATAGAAGCAGTTCGAGGAGGTGGTATCGAAGCGGGTGAACCCAGAGCAGGTGAACACAGCTGTGGATCGCCATGGGCTCTCTGGCTGCCTTCCTCCTGTGGCCCCGGTGCTGCATACAGGGGTCCCGGTGAACCAGCAGGGGCCAGCCAAAGCTGCGGCAGAGTGGGCAGGCTAGGCCAGCCAAGCCAGGAGAGAGGCAGGTGAGGCGGGTGAGCCGAGCTCTCATTCCCGCCGGCTACGAGCCTCCTCGGCAGAGTGGAGCAGCGCGGAGTAGCAGAAATCAATACAGAGGAGAGAGGCTAGCAGAGGTTGCCCAGCACCGCCTGCAGGCCTCAGAGCCCAGGGACCAACCACCACTGCTCCCAGCTCCTCTTTCCATCTCTCTTTCTATCTTTCTCCAGCAGTCCCACCACCATCTAGGGCCAGGGCCCTAACCTTGGAAGTGCCCCACACGCTGTGTGTGTGTGTCAGTGCACGCACATGTGTGTGTGAAACAGAGAAAAGGGAAAGGGAAGAGACAGAGAAGCAGTCTTTGTGTGTGGTTCAGCTGGAGGGTTTTTACTTGGTCCAACACCACTTCATAAAACTTTGTCAGAGAGACGTGGAGACAGCAGGAGAGGCAGAGAAGAAGAATGAGACAGGACGTCGAAGGTCTCTTTTCTTCCACCTGCCTCCCTCTTATTACTCATTCCATCTTAACCGTTTGAATAAGGATCTGTCTGAGCAACCTGCTCAGTCCCACTTCCCAGCACAATATTCCTAAGATCTCATGAGCCAGGATGAAAGGACAATTTGAACTTTTTCTCTCATCCGCTATATCAGACACAACCTGTCTTTTCGTCTTAGATTTTCTTACCCTCACTACAGCAGCTCCCATAAGAGGATATGGCAGTGCAGTATTGATCTATAAGGTGGAAGGCGGGCCTGGGCTTTCATACCTCTCTCTCACTATGTGTGGGGAAATAGCACCTGAAGTCCACTTACCGCTGTGCAGCAGGGATCCCATGGCAGCACAAGTGAATGGCTGCTAATTGAATGAGAGATGAAAAAGACAGTAGTTTTAAAAGTGCCATGCCCTCAATCGTCTGCCTTCGTTTTCATCTGACTTTTTGTCTCCTCCACGTACGCAAAAGTCCTTCCCCACACAGACACTCACTATTCAGATGTTTAAGCTAAATTGCCAAAATAATCACAAATGAAAAGCTGGTTTGACATCAGCGTGAATGTGCAGACCTTTGTACAAAAGAGGGGAGAAACAAGTCGAATTTTTATCCAGCGATAGTGAGCGTCACGACACAAAAAGATACTGTACATGTCTGAGGGCTGGAATGACACTAAAGGACAGGTGGAGAGTTTCCCAAGAATGCAAATGTGCGGTGATTACGATGGGATTCTTATTTCCTGGTGAGTACAATGTCACGGTTTCGTTCTTCATTTTTATTAACACAAGCCACTCTGTTAGTGTGATAACCATATTGAACTAAACTAAAAGATAGCATAAGATACCATCTCTGCTCGGGGGACCACGTGTGTTTTTCAAGTGAACTCAGAACATGTTGTGTTGTAGATGATCTCCACAGTCTGCGCTGTGATCACACTGTCACCGACTGTTGGAGTAGCTCGTTGTTGTTGACTGTACCAGGCAGGGCATTAAAGCACAATTCCCCCTCGCCTGCCAATCTCCTGGCACACACAGAGAAACTGGCGCCTCTCTACATCTCAGCCTGGCAGCGATTACAAAATGGCCGATTCCTGTCTGCCAGCTGTCTCCCTCAGCCAAGATGGCGCTCACTCTCTTTTTAATGCCCGCTGTTTGCCATCTGCCCTCTAATTGTTAACGGCTATGCAAATATCTTGTAATTGCCTTTGCATGCGCTTGATACTTAACCCCTCCCCATCGGTTGTAAATAATGGTGGTAGCGTAGACGGAATAAAAAGAAACACAACCCTGTGCGGTTGCTGATTGAATACACAGCAGGAACAATTAGCAAATGAATGTTGCCTGTAGTTGCTCTGCTCTTTACTTCTCTTTAAGCTCACCTTATTCTGCATGCAAATCACCGATGCTGTTGCTTTTGATGCTAGCTGAAAAAAATAAAGCGGCACCTCGTCTTTCTGTCGCATTCAGAGACGCTCATGTGTCTTCTCATTGTGCCATATGTGGCATCTGTGGTTGGCTGCATAACCAGGGTACCCTGCCTCCTCTGACAGGCAAAGCCCACACTGTAAAGGGGAGCAGGAGCGAGGGAGAGGCATAACATAATGACCTCATTAGCATGCTCAGCACTCCCTGCTATAGGCCCTGGTGCGCCGCTGCGCCGTGGGACCCACCGGTGTACGCCCTTCTCACAGCACTCAGCATGCAACATTGTGTTCTCCCCACACAATGCGGCGCTTCATACAGGCTTTATTACGCCTTGTCAAAGCACAGGGGGATCAGGGGTATCAGTGCAGAAGCAGCAGGATACTCGCTGTGTACGTGGAACAGGAGATGTATTGGTGCTTTATGGTCTTAATGTGGTGTTAGCTGTGCTGATGGATCCTCTGTTGCTGCTGTTGTGCATTGATATGTGTGTGTTTATGTTTGTGTGTGTGCTTCTCTGCGCCCCCATACTTGTGTGCCTTTGTGTAATTGTTCGTTTCATTGTCAGCTCCCATGGCATTCGTGGCAGTTTTCACCTGTCAGTGCTAATTATTGGAAAGAGTGATCTGGTGAATCATCTATGTCCTGGAAATAGGCTATCAGCCACCCTGCAGACCTGCTGTATGGCATCTGTTGTCGTTCTGTAGCAGCGTAGCTTTTAGCTTCACAGTGAGGACTGTAGGGTGACACCACTACATATGGGCTCTCTCTCTCTCAAGAATATGACAAGATGACAGATCAAAGCATACATATTTACGTTTTTTTTGTTAAGTCAGAGAGGTTTAAGCCAACACTAAAACAAAATCGGAATTCTTTTTTCTAGATAAATCATATCTCTTAATGAATGTTTATTATTGTGAGATCAGACACAAAAGGACACATGCTGACAGTTAAATGTAGGTTTTACAGTAAAACAATTCACACAACTATTAAAAGCATAAAAAAACAGCAAAAGACCCAACAACAATAAGCACTGACGTACAAAATATAAAAATTGAAGTACCGTGGTTGTCCCCAAAATAAATTTTTTGAAATCTGTGGTGCGATTACTGCTGAAAATTTTAATAGTGTAGTAACCACTGTTGTCTTTTATCCCTCCTCAAAAGGCTGGTTCATCCCCGTTATCATCTCCTCTATCAAACTGAGGCAGTTTTAATCAAGCCTCTGTCTAATCAGTCCACAGTGACATTGATGAGACTGAGGTAGAGTGGAGCGGGTTAGGATAAAGAGCCCATGCTAGCAGTGGTTAGCCTAGGTGGGGTGACGCTACAGTATCTTTTGTGGGGAAACAGGCAGTGGAGAGGACTAAAATCCTCTCTCAGCAGGGAGGCAATAACAACCGATGCAAGCTAGATTGAACTTTTTATAGAATTTTTTGATGATGTTCCTAGGTTAATAATTTTGTCTAAATTCTTGCTTTGGAATTGAAACATACCTGGGTTTCAGAAACAGTGTAGAGGAGAGAAAATAAAAGAGGCAGAGCGAAGAAAATCAGTTTGAATTTGTTCAAATCTCTCATGCAGTCTTAAATATGGATGTGTGTCAAGTGTTTCAAAGAAGAAAGAGAGACGCGACTGGATCACGAGGAGCTGAAAGGGTGGGGCCATCGTATTTTTCGTATTCAAAACTACAAGGACGACCATATGGTATGAAAAGCAACCGATGAGCACGATACCTCACCGCATATGCCAGTCAGCCATCATAAGTGACACGTACTGGCTTATGGAAACATACTGCATGAACACACACACTTTCATGTGTTCGTTCACGCTTACTCACAGAAAAAAAATGGGGAGGAGGGGGGGCTCCACAATGCCATCCCCTGCAGAAAGCTTTTATGTTAATCACAGTTAGGGCCCTGTGTCTTACTTACAGTGTTGCAATTATGCATAATTCAACACACAGACAACAGGCAGGACAGTACAGTAGACCTTGGTTTAGGCGGCACCGCCTGTGGTTGAATGTGAGACACTAAATTGAGCAGAATAACAAGACTCGCCTTTTTCTTTTAAGGCTAAAGGATATATTGAGGTTCCAAATGTTTTCATTTAAATGTTTTTTTTGACTAATATTCATGATTCAAATAACTATATAAAGTTTCTAAATTTAAACATTACTAAAACTTTATATTAAAATCATTCTTAATAGATGATTTAACATTTTATTTAATCAGAGTGAGATCTGCTCAAATACACGAAAGATCAGCATCACTACTGTAGTACAGCATAATTTTCCCTAAATTGCATTAACTGAGAAGTTTTTAGGGCATTTTTTTGTGCAGTCTTCATTGGAGTGACTCTTATGTGGACTGTTCATTTGTGTGCGAGAGAGTGTCGTTCACTCCACTGCAGCTTTTCTCATTCTGACTGCCCATTGCTTTTTATTTGCTTAGGTATTGATTGAATGTGGTGCACCCTCTGAAGTAATAGTTGCTGAAAGCATTTACAGCCATCACTCAATTTATCCTGGCCAGTTTCGCATGTCGTTCTTTTTCTGGTTATGACCAAACAAATAAGTCATCAGTTCTGTCTAAGATCAAATTATTATTCAAGTCGAAAATGAAATGTAGACACATGTGCGCCGAGGTTGCGGCAGTAGGTAAATTTGCAATTTTTATGTGCATTTTGTGCAGTTTTTTTCTTTACTATGCTCAAATGCATGAATTTTATTTTGCAGAGATTATCGAGCTGAAGTGATCACGAAAGCTTCTAGCTGCAATTATTGCCGCGCATTCATGTTCAGCAGAAGACTGATCTCTATTCATTTCAAGCATTGCAGTTTTCTATTTAAATGACAGCCATTATTTCCTAAAAAGTGAGTCATTTAAAATATTGAACCTCTTTCAGTTATAATGATAATTAAGGTAATTGGTTGAACAGGCTAAGATCTTTTTCGGGCCATTTTATTTGCCAAGATACACTTGATAGACCAAACTAAATTCACTTCAATGATACTCAAGCAAATTCCTTATGTGAAACTACCCTTCTTAGGAAGTAATTCCTGAGTCAAGTGCTGCTGCTGTGGTTTCCTCGGAGCTGCAACACTGAGCCCCAAGTCTGATTATAGACTCAGGGAAAAACAGTCAGGCATTTATCCAAGTCACTGATTATGTCATTTCAACAGGCTGCAAACACTCAGACTGGGTAGACAGCTCTGAGGGGAGAATTATGAAGCCGGACTGGAATGGAGGCTGTATGAAAAGGAAATGAAAATGGAGTAGTGCTGTATGTGTGATTAAACTGCCTGCTTACCGGCAAAAGGCCACGCTGGTGTAACACAGGCCTGAGATTTGGCCATAATGAAAATGTGAAGGTGGTGGGGTTTGAACCCTCTGAATGATGTGTATGAGCACACACACACACACAGACACACTCTCTGGTGGCTGCACATGAGTTATATAGTGTATGTATGTGCTCAGGTTGAATGGTTTATATGATGGCCCGTTAAGAAAGACCACAGATGTAATTTGAGACACAAAGCACAGAAGAATAATTCAAGGAAAAACATCCTTCTCCAGTTAAAGAAAAAACAATTTAAAAAAATAAAAAAATTTGTAGGTGACATGCAAATTAGACCACCATGCCCACATAAATATTACATTTAACCATTTGGATTCAGAGCCAGAATCCCAGTCATGAAGCGTGGGAACAGACTAAATTAGGAGGTGAGGGGTCTGTGCGGTGGAGGGGGTTTCAGTTAGTTCACGGCCAGACACCCCAGCTGCACTGACTTCCATTCAGAAACAGGTTAAGGAGGACCTCAAAGGTCAAGGTTAGAGGGAGTGGGGGGAAAGGGGTCATCACTGCAGCATAGAGCAATATGCGTGTGTGTAGGTGTGTGTGTGTGTGTGTGTGTGCCATTCATCTGTCGTGCGTTCCTTGCTGGCTGGTTCACTTGTCTGTAAGCTGACTGCATGTTTGCTTAGTTTATAAGCTGCTTCTTATTGCCTCGCTCCAGGGACAACTTGAACAGAGAAGCAAGGGAACCCAACCCCCTTCTGTCAGCCTCTGGCCAGTTTCCAGCCGGCCCTGAGCCAAATCGAGCCAGAAATCAGACCTGCAGCCTAGTACACCCCCTGGTCAAACAACCCCCAGTGAAACGCAGTCAAACCTAGTCAGACACTTTGACAGCCCCCCCCCCCCCCCCCCCACCCCCCCGTCTGTCTCAGTCTGCTGCCTTCTGTAATTTAGCATGTTGGCTCAGGATTAATCAAATGTGCATACCTTAATCAGAAATATCTTTCATTACATGTCACTTTGGAAAGCCTTGAATGGACACATGTAGAAAGAAATATAATTATGAATTAGCAATAGATAGATAGATAGATAGATAGATAGATAGATAGATAGATAGATAGATAGATAGACAGACAGACATTGACCATAGACCATGCGCTAATTTGATGTGCCATCATCTTCATCATATGGCATTTTCTTTGGTATCGAAATGCAGCAGATCACTGCCATTTCATTAAATCATCCAGGAGGTGAGTCCATGATCATGTGGCACATTAAGCAAGTTATGTTTGACATGAGCAGTGTAACCCCTTTAAGAGGAGGGACTGCAGCACATGAGGAGAGGAGAAAGACAGGATGTGGAGGCAGATGAGGAACAGAGAGGACAGTGGAAGTGAGGGAAGAAATGGAGAGAAGCAGAGCCACAAGCTAACCCACCCTGCGGTTGCCTGCTTCCATTCTTCATCGGGTACTTATGGTTCATTAGACTGTCTGAAAGAAAGACCCGCTTTCCCTCATCACCTCAATAGACTAGTCCCCCTCTCTCTTCCATAGCCTGGAGGGTTCTCCTACAAAAAAAAACCTCCCATACCCTCGTTTTCCTTCTCATTTCTGCCTCCGTCTCTTAATCGTCTCAACTCGCCCTGAAATCAAGCTTAGTAACAGCAGTTTTGTGAGCCCCTCTGGTCCACCCCCCCACCCCCCTGCTTCCATCTCCTATCATCCTCCGATCCCCACCAGCTCCCCTTCTCTGCTCATTCACTCACCTTGGTCAGACACACCACCCACCCACTGCTTAAATCCCTATCAGCATGTCAAGTAAATGTCTTCCCAGCTGGGGTTGACGCACACACACACAAACGCACATGCTGAAATATAAATGCACTACACACACAATCTTTTGCTTGCTTCTGGGGTTTAGCCTTCCTCCCTGCTGACCCTTTTCACCCCTGTTTTGCTCTCTTCCCCTTCCCGCCGACTTTCTTTCCCCCTCTGCCTCTCCTCAGGCACCGATCTGACAGGATGGTTTGGCTAGCTGACTGTATGTGCAAGAGGTTTATCACAGAGCTTCACTGCACTCCTTCTGTTGCCTGCCTGTTTTTATTTTCAAAATTAAAGTGCTTTCTCCAAAAGCCACTCGGTACCTTAGGCCATGCTCACCTTTACATCCCATCTTTTTGATTAAAAGGTTAGTGGAATCCTATCCTCTAAATTTGTTACAGTAAAATCTGGTCAGTTTATCTTCTAATACAATCTCCAGCTGCAATATCTGGGCTGTGTGTTAAGAAATAGCTCTCATATCTGCCATATTTTGAAGTCGCTCTACTGCAGAATACTTATTTTTTCCAGAAGGGATGTAATATGAAGCCAGGAATGTTCTTTAACACAGGTTTTTGCAATTTTTCTTTGCAGATTCCTTTTTCAGATGAATACTTTAAAAAAATAATTTTTTGTTATTAATTTTGCATTATCTACCATAGTTACATCTTTCACTAAAATGTTGTTGCTGGGAGATTTAGAAATATATTTTGATGAAGGCATCTATGATTTGAAGAGATCAGGTTCACCTATCGCGAGAGAACCTTTGTTTGTTTGCAAATGGCTGCGGTTGTTTATCGTAGTATTTAGGGAATAAGAGATTTCCTTATTCATCTAAATTGTCACAAACCTAGTCTTGATCTAATCTCCCACCAGCTGAAGTCTTAGCCCCCTGGGTTGTAAAAATAATTTGTGCAATTTGAGTTTGTTCATATACACTGCTGATATCATTAACATACAGGGGGGGCAGTCATTACTGAGCTCCCAGCAGACCGCAAAACAAAAATCTCACCCTGGTTCTTCTCAGAATAAGTGACCGTTTCCCGTTTGAAGCAACCCCCCACCCTTTGTACCACATTTCAATCATTACGCTGATTTTTGGGGACAATGACGAGCAAAGGCGAATTCTCAGCAGTGCCTCAGTCAACATACCACAATCTTTATGTAAATGTATTCAGATGCATTCTCAGCCCTCTAGACCATCATCTCTGCTGGGTGGATGTGGTGGAGGCTGTTCAGTCTTATCTTCTCCTGTAGCAGGCTGAAAAACGCGCAGCACGGTTGGTGAAGCATATTGCGAGGTGGACCCCTGCCAACGTGCGTGAGAAACCCCTATTAAACCCTATGTTTATATTGGGGTTGTGATTTACAAATGTGCGTTTTCGTGCCTTAAGGCATGTGCACCCCCTATGCCATTTTGCTTTTTCATCAGGCGCACAGCAGACAGCAATAGAATAGCGAGGATGGGTCCTTGCTGCGTGTGGAAGGGGAGGGGAATAAGAGAGAGATAGAGAAGTGTGCATGTGTGCATTTTCATCTTATTAGGTGCTCTTCTCTGGAGCTCGGTATTCTGCTCATATTGAGATATTTCCTGAGCATGCTGACACAATTATGCACGCCAAGCAACTGTGTATGGCTGTGCTCCTTGACTCCGGTTCATCTCTAATGCGCTGAACTTGACACTCGGCAAGTTCATTGTTATTCATTTCACTGTCATCCAGGGTGCCCTGCGAGACTGTCCAAGTCTCCAGCCTAGGTTGTCCTGGCAGGACTGTGTTTGTCACACAAGTGTGCACACACACAAACATCCACACAAACCTATTGTTTCAGCATCAGGATGGTTGTAGTCCTCCGGGTAAAGGTGTGTGCTGACTGGATCGGAGGATGCAGTGAGATGGTGCAGTTTGTCTGTGACTTAGTAGCACCGCGTTGAGCTGCAGCAAAGTTCAGATCTCTGGTGAATAGGCGCAACGAGAGCAGATGTACAGTTTTTCTGCGTAGGCTGATATTTGTTTCATTGAGGTGAGGAGTTGGATTTGAAATATTAAAATGTCATTTTGTGTTTGACTTCAGCTTTTTCGTTTTTGTGTTCATTTTATGTCACCAAATTAAAAACCATTAAACCATTTCTCACTCAAACACCCTTAAAATAAGTGTGTTCTTCCCCTCTTGTTTTCTTGCCCTTTACGGTCTCCTTTCTAGGGTTTTTTTTTTAACTTTCTCCTTCTGTCACTAGAAAACCAGGGGCTGCAGTTTGCTTAGCCGAGTCCATAAAGAGGCATCTTAAAAAGCTGTGTTAACAGACCAACAAAGCTTTAAATGTGCCCCCCTCTGTGAGAGGGTGGTTCCCATAGGGATGTGGCGTGGCGCTCCATTGGTAGGCTTCTATCCGGCTTCTCATTCAGCCCAACGCTCAGTCACGGTCACTTATGGTAGGAGGAGAAATCACACAATTCAGCCTAGGCCTGATCCAATGACATGTTTTTTTAATGAGGTGGCTCTATGTCTTTGTTTGGGCACCAAATTCAAGTCCAGACCTGAGCAAGTCCTGCTGAATAAGATGCAAGGCCATGGCC
Organism: Aulonocara sp. 'chitande type north' Nkhata Bay; assembly: GCF_057382095.1. Lineage (NCBI taxonomy): Eukaryota > Metazoa > Chordata > Actinopteri > Cichliformes > Cichlidae > Aulonocara > Aulonocara sp. 'chitande type north' Nkhata Bay. The sequence continues at coordinate 7,316,862 of NC_141365.1, read as the reverse complement.
GGGCACAACTTAGCACACAAAAAACCCACAAAGAGCTGAGCTTCTGTTGAGCTAGTGAATAGGTCTCTACTTTCACACTGCTCCTCTGTGAACATGACAAGCAAGCAGGGCCATACTTAATTTTAACTTCTTATTTCTGATGGGAGTTTTAATGTAGCATTTGTTGTCCCCTTAGCTTGAGGACAAGCTCAAAACCCTTATATATATTTTATCAGGATTCAGTGGCACTCAAAGGAATTGCCTGGAAGCTAATTTTACACCTTCTAGTTATTTTTTCCAGGGTCATACACCAACGGATTTCTTTCTTTTTCATTTTCGCAAGCCCTGGTGTCTTTTTCAGAAAACGCCACACCATATATCACACATATGTGCATTTGTCATACGGCGTGTGTACATCTGCAAGCATGCCAGGCGCTCACTGGTTTGTATGTTCAGGGGTGAGGACTGTCATTAAACTGTCTGCCTGCATCACTAGACTCAACCATCACCCAGGCTGGCTGTCCATTCTGCTTCATGCTAGGTCTTAGAACAACACACACACACAGTCAGATTCACTTGGCCTGTAGCCAGGATTCACATACACAAAGCATACAGTCTGCCTCTTCACATTGATATGAAAGATTACATTAGCAAATACAGATATTTTTATGTTCATGCTGCACAAGTTTCATTTTAAAGTTTCATTTTTTTATTCAAATTTCAAGCCAAAAAATTGAAAAAAGTGATGCTTCATAGATTTTTTATACATATATATATATATATATTTTTTTTTTTTTTTGCAGGAAAAACTCTTTGAAAATATTAGTTGTGGTCATACTCCCAACCTGTCCAGCTTGTGAAGCCCTAAAATGAAGCGGTGTCCATTTGTGACCCCCTCATAATAAAAGAAAATTAAATGAAAAGGGATTTTTCTTTTCAACGTGTTTTTAGGTCAATTATTTCATAGACATATAGAGGTAAAAAAAATCTGTTTCTTCTTGTCTCTTTAACCAGGGTAGCATTTTTTTTCTGTAATGTTAAATAGGTTCATAAGGCCAGGTTACCACTTCCAATTTCAACAAATGAAAAGAAAAACTAAGAAAATTTTGTTACTTAAAAATGAATAAAAATGTGCATATGAAAAAAAAACCCTTTTAAATGTTTTGCCAAGTTAAGCACACTACAATAAAACACAGTCTGCCCACTGGACCTGTGTGCCCAAGTGCTAAAGCATCCTTAAACCCTCTCATACAGCCAACCCATCAGCCGGGCTACTTGTCTCTGATTTAGTCCGACTCTGTTCTTTGCTCATGTTCAAGGCTGTGGTAATGGGGAATTAGTATGCAGAGAAGCAGACAGACGGCCCTGTGGATCCAATAGGTAGCCAGACTGGAGAAGTAGGCTGGAGTGGGGGGAAAGTGCATGTTGTTCACTTCTCCTCCTTCTATCCTCCCGCTCCCCTTCCATCACCCTTTCTTCGCCTCGTTCCCCATGCCCTGTCCCAAACCTTAATGGGACGTCAGACGGACAGCCTCGCCTGAATTGAGCAGGGACAACAGCCTGCAACCCCCTTGTTGTCTTTCCAAAAAAGAGACTCCCCCATCCCCCTCTTTCCCCCATGCCCCATTTGCTCTCACACGGCTAGCACCCATAGCTGCTCTCCTCAGTTCTCAGGGCTATTGAAGGGGTTCCAGACACCCTCCACTCTTCAGCCCCTCAGCCTAACTCTGCATAAATTAGACACGTCTCCCTGGTGCCTCGTCAGCCGCTCGGGGCACGCCTGGCCCCAGGTCTGCCATCTTCCAATCTGCTGCTCTTGCCCCCCCTCATGCTGTCACCTTCTGTCTCCCCATCTCCACCATCTACTGTATTTTATCAGTCCTCAATCTTCTTCTATATCATCTTGAGAATTGTGTCCAAGTTCTTCCAAAATCACAGTCACTACCCCTTCTGCTTCTGCTTTTGTCAATTTTCCACTTCCTTTTTCTTCTTTTTTTCCCCCTTAAATCCCCTGACACACTCACTCCTACCTAACCCGCTTTATATTCTCCACATTCTCTCTGTCTGCTTTTCTTATCCTGCTAGCAGTTTCTTATCCATATCTACCAAGCCTTTTCCTCTCCTCTCCTCTCCTCTCCTTTCCTTTCCTCTCCTCTCCTCTCCTCTCCTCTCCTTTTCAGCCAGGATATTGTTTACATCTGTCTTGGTAATCACCGACAGAGCCTCTCTAGACCTCACAGATGTTGCAATAATACAGGGGATTAGAAGGCTTAACACTCTGGCTTATTTAAGGAGTTTTCCCAATGGCGTGGTAGCGAAGCTCGTCAGCTCTTCTGAATTTGACCTTTTTTCTGTTTCACTCACTTGTGCCGAGATCCTGCAGTCTCTCTCCTCTTTGATTTGTGATTTTTCTCTCTCTCTCTCTCTCTTTTTTTTTTTTTACAAGAGTCAGGCATGCTGATTTCTTTCCCAGATTGGTCCTCTGGGCTCCCAATTCCAGCAGATACATCAGTTGTTTGGTTTAAATAACAGCTAAAATACTTTATATACTCTATGACAGGAAGGACATGCTATCTTTTTTATTCACAAGCCCTTTAATCCGGTATCATAGTAGCTATCTTACATACTGTATGAGTTTATCCTTGGCATCCTCTAGCCTTGCAAGAATAACAACCCAGTGTAGCTAGGTAGCTATGTGCTAGCTTCTTTCGTTGCTCACTATGATGAGGGCTGGACCTCCCGCGTCTCCTCTGGTCTCCTCTTTACTTCAGCATTGAACGATAATTGGATGGCCTTCTCAGACTCAGCATCTCTGCTGCCCCTCTCTGCTGTACAACGCCACTCGTGTTTTATGACCAAGCAAATCCTGCATCTGAGACTGTGTGTGTGTGCGCGCCTGTTTGGGTCAATGTATTTCTGTCTGGATTCTAATCCCAAAGGTGATATTAGTCTCATAGGGGGCAACCCTTCCCCCTTAAGCACGCGTGTGTGTGTGTATCTGTGTTTGTGCTTCAGGCATTGGGGTCAGCCAGGAAGCCCAGACAGGGCTCTATCTTGACCTCTGACCCATGACTGTCTGCTTGCTCAGGGGTCATGCACATTCACGATGCAGACAGCTGATAGACGCACAAACACACGGACATGCACTTGCCTTCATGCGCCCTCCCCCATCTAGTAAACATTAACAGTTTGGTATGTCTGGGGTGATGATGACAAAGGCAGCATCATCGTCACTGCATATCTGCAGAGAGCTCATGTGATTTAAATAAAGTACATCTTCATGTGAAACAGTTCTTCCTGTTGGTGGTTTTCTGCAGAAATCCCCATATGCTTAATTAACATACACTAAAGGACACTTGGAATTAGAAGAATATTTCTGGACTAACTGCACAGTTTTGCATTGCATGCAGTATTGCATTTTCTATTCACTAATGAGTCTCTTTTTTACATGCTTGTATCTTCACAGATGCAGTCAGAAAAGCCACCGTGAAGATAAAATTGACTCTTGAGCTTCCACCTGAATAACAAAGCGTGCACGCTATCTGTAGCCAATTTCTTTGAACACGTTTAGCCTTGGCCACATATGGAAAATGCCACCTCTACACCTGCAAGAGCAGTCACTTAGACACACATCATTAGAGTCTGATTATCCTCTGTCTAGGCGCTCGTCTTTGTGGATGGTAACAGGTAAGTCAGTGCTGCTTCTAAAAGGTAAGTTTAGAGGTTGAATCAATTTAAGTGCTGTCTAAAGTGTAAAATGGAGCTTCCGAACAATATTTTCCAAAATTAGTTTCATTAGATATGAATTACTATATTTGAGACCAATTTTAGGTCGGAGATTGGATGAGACCACAAGGGGTCTTTCTTTTTCACTCTGTAATTTACATTCAAGTATTTGATTGTAAAATCATTCAACGAGAGTTTGCTGTTGTTGAATTACTTTCCTCTTTGCTGGTGCGACATTATGTACACATGTATATTTAGAGAATCTTTTTCTATAAAGAAATACGTTCATCACAAAACACTGAACGATATTGCAAAATGCCAAAAGTGTTGTTCTAATGGGATATTCATATTTTGAATAAAGTTGATCAATTTGTGAAATGAAAAACTGCCTGTGTTGGGTTTTCTTTCTACTGAAGTATCATTTTTATATCTGCCAGAAATGTTTGTTTTTAATAGTTGTGATTATACCTGAAGCATACAGTAAAGTTATAGGACTGATCATGTTTCATATTTTCAATAATGTCAAATAATTCAATAAAAACACAAACAGCAATAATTTTGGTATTACTTTCCAAAGCTTGATATGTCTTATTGCTCACTGGAATTTACTTTGCCAATACACTATGCTCGCTCCTAATTACTTTTTCCAAATGACTTCTCTAACAAATATGCTCTTTAGTCTTGTTGGGGTCCAATTTGCTAGAAGCTACAGTTCCCAGCTGCCTTAGGAAATCATTTGGCCTACTAAAAAAATATCTTCCACTGTGGGTTTTGGCCACTGTTATTTGTGGCTAAAACCCACAGATAGAATCAGACTGGGAAAGTTTTGAGAGGTGTTTAACAAATTTCTGGTTTCGCCACTTTCACAGGCTTTAATGACAACAAACACACTGAGCTTGATCCTTTAGCACAGCACAACAAAGCACAGATGCTTCATTTTCTGAAGCTATAGGAACCTGTTTATTTAGATTACTCTGATTATTCCAGCAGTGGCTGAAGGGTTGGAAGGGGAACAGTTAAAGCAAGTGGCCTAAATCTGTAGTGTCAATTAGGTGCCTTTGTATGTGAGCAGCAGGGGTGTTGAAGCGAATTGCTGAAGCTGAAGGAAACTCTGAACAATGATACACATTTATAACCACATACACACGCATACACAGGCATCGGTCCTATTTTTGTGGAGATCACACCTCCTTTTGTTTTCCCTCAACAGCCAGTAGAGGCAATGCCCCAGTGCCCCCAGTGTGCTCCAGTGCTCTGGGTGAAATGGGCTCCCATGCTCTCCTTTCAAGCCCCCTCCCCGCACTCTCCCCCAACCATGCTGTCCCCTCGCTCACTCCAGGCTTCCCAGCCCTCGGCCTCCCCGTGAGTGGTCCTGACCTGAAATTAGGCCCAGGCAAGCCACCGTGGCCAGACCGGCATAAAAGGAGATCTGTGTGTGTTTTCGTGTGTATGTGTGTGCACCATGGCCCTGAAAGAAAGTAGGAGATTATCCCATTCTGTGTGTCCAGTCACCAGTGCCGTATTGACCACAGTGGGCCACCCAGGGAGCGTCCAGCCAGCCGTGAGATGGCCTGATATACATGCTTACTGGCCGTGCTAGATTCCCTCACTCTCACCGGGGAGAAGGCCGAGTCCTACTGGCTGAACTCTTTCTAAAGACACTGTATGTGAAGTGACCGACCGTGCACAGGCACACACACACACACAGCTGCTGTCATACACATACACACACATGCATTTCGTCGTAGCCTCTGTACAGTGAAAGACATTGCCATCAGGTCGTTTTCTGTGTCCTGTGAGGCGAGGCGGAGGTCATTGGGAAGGTGGAAAACCTCTTTAATGGTGGCAATGATACCATAACACCTATAGATAGAGTTACGGATCATGTCACATAAAGTCTGTATACAGGTTACAACTCTGACAGCGAGGCCTGCTCCCTCCTGATGGCAAATGTGAAGACAAGCGTAAAAACACACACACACAAAAGAAGGTTGTGTAAAAAAATAGAATTGGTTGTTTTTATTTTACATGTAATTACATTTATATATTTCATCAGCTTTGTTAGTCATGTCTCCTTTGAATCATTGTGAAATTTCTTGTAGTGTTCTTTTTTCTACCTTTTTATGGTTTCAAATATATCTATAGTACTACATGAAATACAATTAATAAACAGATCACAGAAAAACATTAACACAGCCACGCAAGAGTTTATTAAAAGTCTTTAAAACCTGACCAACACACTAATTTGTTAGCTCATTGAGTTGTAAAAGCAGCCCTTTATTGACCTAAGTAAAGCCTCCGGGGCGAGCTAATTGTCTTTTAATAGCTCAGCTGTTTGTTTGTCAATGAAGAGTCTCTAACATCCTGGTTGTTAGCAGAACAAAGGCCTGTAACAGCAGGACAGAGCTGCACAGAGCTTGGTGGCTAGAAAAACAAATAAACAATTTTAATGCCGGTGTGAATTTTATTGTTTTTTTCATTGCATGTAAACTGTGGCTAAGAAAGCATTTAGATCTTTGTTTATATTCTTTGTGTTAATTCCATTAAATGTGCTGGAAAAAACAAACAGCATCAAAATTTGAAAGCTTTGAATTGTATATTTTAATGAATGATTGAAATTATTTTATTTTAGCACAGAAATATTTGAATTACTATCATTTTTCTCCATCATTTTGGAGCGCATTGTTAGCACCCTTTAAAAAACACACACAAGCAAGTTCTATGATTTGCTGCTTTTGTGCAAGAGGTTAATTATATAAACCACACAGGATAATTAATTTGTTTTAGCACAATAACACAAATCACGAAAAACCAATCAGCTTGAATGAGGAGTCCCAGTAAATAAGATATTTAGCCTGTTATGTACAAGAGCGTATTTCCATGGATTATTTGTGTGCATATATTTCAAAAATGCTCTTAAGTACAGTATGATTTAACTCTCCAAGCTGGGCTCATAAAACAGCATCTTAATTGTCCTTTGTAAGATGACATCAGCTTGGAGTGTATTCTGGGTGTTGTGTGTTTTATAGAGAGACCATCAGCACAAACACTACAAAATAAGGAGCAGCCCTTATTAACTGCATTGCAGTCATCACAAGATGTAGTGCTTTTATTCACACAACACAATCCACTGACAACTGGATCTATTTATTTTACCAGATATTATCATGCTGAGCTCAAATAATTGAGCGACGTTTTCAAACGAGCCAAACGATTAGAGCCACAGAACTCAAAGAAAACACGCAAAGATGTGTACGCCAATGAGCACATGTGGTAATAAGTAAATTAACATAACTAAACAAAAAGTGGGCATCTTTGGATTGCAAATAGGATATACCGCACAGTACAGGTAACGTGTTTTTACTTCATGGCAACAGCACCCAAAGGATCCGAGCCCAGCTGAGGCCCACTGATGCCATTCCAGCATTTGAAAAACCAAACGGAATTCTTATGTAAGTGTTCTAATTCCAGACTCCAATGACTGCTATCATACTCACGTATAATGAAGGGCTGGCTTTATGAAATGTGTTAATGTGATGTTGGAGTGTAAGGGAAGCTGAAATGAGAAAGGAAAAAGGCTGGGAATGAAACCTCTTTTTAATTCTGGTGTATATAACAAAGAAGAAAACAATTCATACTTAAAACCGGTGATCGTGCAATTTTAAATTTTCTCTCACACTCAGGAAGTGTGTGTGTGTCTGTTTGCAGGGGTCATCTCCTTGGCTCCCCTGAACTTGGTACCCCCCCAGACACCAAATAAACTCTTTAGGCCCAGCCCAAAGCACTGAGGAGCAAGTTGGGGGTAACGGGTTTGTTATGGTGGAGTCAGGACATTGATGGGTGGGGCTGTTGAGGGTGGGGGTGTGGAGGGAGAGGCTGTCTCAAAAAGTCCGAGAACTTGGAGCCTAGTTTGTCATGCTAACTGCAGTGATACCATTGAGTGCGGAGCTAGGGAGCAGAAGGTTCACAGGACCCCGGCCATTCACATGCAAAGTCTGTCAGAGCTTTCTCCTTCATACATCCACCCGCCACACACCCACACACCCACACACCGACCCCCAGTTTCTTCTCAGGCAGAAGAAATAGATACATGTTTATAAACGGGCACACACTCACTGGATGGTGGGTATGGTGTCTCTTCTGTGTGTAGACTATGAGTGCAGAAATGGTGTTACATGAAAAAAAAAAAAAACAATAGACAAAAATATGATTACTGTTATTAAAATGCATATAAAATGTTCCTTTTAAACATCAATGCTATTGTACAACATTTTGAAAAAGGTCTTCAGACAACATTAATATGCCAGAAAGTCAGAAAATCAGAGCAGTCACAAATTATTTGTGAGAAATAAAGGCAACATTGTTCCCATCAACACTCATCTTTAACGTCCTATGACCTTGACACTACCTTGACAGGCAGTGGCATAAAACTGACCTCATTTCCTGGCTGATTGTGAAAAATAATTTCCTAACTGTACGTTCCAACAAACACAACTTCTATTTAAATTTCTATTTTGGAATCTCTATTAAATCACCCGCACACCCCGATTCTTATTTCTGCTCGCTGCTGTAGGCTGCGCCTCTCATCCGTTTCACCTGATCCAGGGATTGGAGGAAGCTACAACTCATTGCGTGTTGAATATGTTTAAATGCCAAGTGGTGAAAATGTCAGCAGCAGAACAAGCACATACACGTATGCATTTACTCTCTTTAAATGCAAAAATACTATGCAAATGAACTTGTTATCTGCCTCAGGGCTTTAAACAGTGAGTAGAGGTAACACGCATACACTGTGTGTGTGTGTGTGTGTGTGTGTGTGTGTGTGTGTGTGTGTGTGTGTGTGTGTGTGTGTGTGTGTGTGTGTGTGTGTGCAGGTGCCCAGATTTTATGTGCTCAGATTTATGCATACAAAAAAAAGCATTGAAGGAGTCTCCATTTGTATGTTTGTGTGTGTGGGAAAGTGTGTGTTTGTGCCCCCTCATCTGCACTTGGAGCAGCCGTTCACAGCCCGTATTTGATTGAGTGAAGGCCAACGCAGCCTGAACACTCCCTCTAATGGAAGAGTGGAGCCCAGCAGCTCAGTAATGCACTGACCCCAGAGCTTTTACAACGCTGCCAGCCGATAAGTGGCAATATGCAGGATCTTATAAAATTAACAAGACTGAGCTATGGGGAGTGGGTGCTCTGAAGGTGGCAGTAGGAGAGGATGACGATCATATAGCACTTGTAAATATCAGCATATGTGCATGGAGGGATTGTAGCTTTTTCCTGACTGAGTTTTATAGTCATGGCAGTGGGATTAGCAATTTTTTTCACCCATTTCTTGGCTTTATTAAGGGAAGTTTACGGCTAAAGGTTTACAGGCCCGTTTATGTTAGATAAAACATCCCTCAAGGCATTTTAATGCTCGTGAATTTATGGAAGCTGCCTTGGAGACAGGTGCGCAGGAGTCTAACACAGAGCAGGCCTTCAAAGTGATGGCAACTGGATCCCTGCCAGCATTTCCTCTGCAGGACACCACGAGGGGTGTGAACATGTGTGCATATGTTTATCATACATTCTCAACCTTCCAAATCTGTGCTGTGACATCCACAGCAAAGATTCAAAGTCAAATGGCCCCTCTGCCAGGTTGCTCACATCTATTGTGTTACGGGTGAAGAGTGCCTGAATGTTTTCAAGTCTTCTTGTGGAAAATTTTTACTGCCATTGCCACAGTTTCAGCCTAATCTGATTCTTTCCAGTGAAAGGCTTTATAGAAAGCATCCTCCCAGTCCAAACTCCTCACCTTTCTCACACCCTCGGAGACTGGATGCGTGTGTGCGCGCGGGAAGGCTTTTTTGTGTGCATTTCCACCTTATACTGTGCATTTATGTGCAAGTGTGTGTGGCTATTGTCTGCCAGTGCTCCAGCAGGGGCTTCAAAGTGAATTATTCATGCGAGATTTGAATACATGCAAATGGTTCACTCCCCTCCCTTGGCACAGATCCAGGTTACCTATGGCAACGGCGCCTTCAAGAAGCATCCTTCCACCCCTCCTCCTCCTCTTCTTCCTCCGCCCGCTTCTCTCAGGCACCCGCCCTCCAACCATGTTATCTAGCCAGTCGCATTGTTTCGACTATTGCAGTACCTGGGTGGGTGGCTGCACACTGTAGGGTGGCAGGATATCCCATAATTCATAGTCAAGGTCATAAAGGTAGGGAGGGTGGGCGAGAAAAGGTTGGCAGACGGAAAGAGGGCAGCATCCCTCCATCCAGCTCGGATGGGAAGTTCAGGAGACAACACCCAGCCGGCGGTGAAGAATAGAAACAGTTTTTGGGTGCCGAATAATGCGACAGACTGGGGACACACACACTCATATAATTCAGAGTTACTCAGAGCTCATGCGTACCCGCAGCACAAAAAAACAGGATAAGATGGAGGAAAGATTTGAACAAAGCCATCTTCTTCTTAAATATATTTGAGAAAACAGTTTAGAATGACAACTAAAATGTAAAAGTGTCTTAAATATTAAAAATATAAATAGTATTGCAAAGTAATATTCTATCTCAAATCAGTTCCTTTTTTACAAAAGGTTTAGGTGAATGTATTTAAGACGTCACTTAAATTATGTTTTGTAATTTTTATTTAATTTCGTTTGTTTACTTACAACTGCTTTTCGTTTCTGGCTATTTTTCATTTGCTGAGTGATTTTACATTTTTTGTTGGGTTTTTTGTTTTGCTTTGTTTTGTAATAAAGTTTATTAAAATAATCCAAACATTTTTAAAAAGAAATAAAATTCCCAAATATTAAATATAGAGAAAAGTTATACTGGGATCATATATTGAGGGAAAAGATACAGCACATCAAACATTTATACAGTATTTAAGCATGTTAATTAACCTTTTTGGGATTTATAATTTTAATTTCTCTATATTTTTTAACTGAATAAGTAACTAAGCTGCATGTATGTGTTAAATACAACTCATAAAATAACAGTGAAAAAGCTTCTAAATGAACAAGAGAACAGGCTATGAGGGGCCGTACAAGCCAAAATTTATTCTTTCACTCTCACACACATACATTCTTCTTCCACACACATATATTTTCACTCTCACACACATATATTTTCACTCTCACACACATATATTTTCACTCTCACACACATACATTCTTCTTCCACACACATATATTTTCACTCTCACACACATATATTTTCACTCTCTCACACATACATTCTTCTTTCACACACATATATTTTCACTCTCACACACATATATTCTTCTTTCACATACATATACTTTCACTCTCACGTAGTTTTATTTTAATTTTTATATTTAGATATTTTTATTCTCATGTTTACACATATTTAACACACACATTGCAATATTATGCTCTCTTATACATGTATTTTAATCTACATATTTACACATTTGCACTCTAACATACATGCATTTTCATTTATGCATTCCTACATTTTGCTCTCATTTACATGCATTCAAAATGCATTTAATCTTACAAATAATATATGTATGTAAGAAGAGAATGCATACATATCTGAAGAAAATATATGTATGCAAGAGAATAATGTATGTGAATGAAAGAGTATAGTGGAAACGGAAGGAGTTTAATGGAAACGGAAGGCTGGGTGTCTGTACCGCTGTGATTGGCTGAGAAGCACGCGCGGGTCACTTTCAAGTGTCTGACAGCATGGAGGGGGGAGAAGAAACTCTAGTTCTTCAGCAAGCTGTCGGGTTGTTAAGAAATATTTTATCATCTCCTGAAACGGTCACATCGTTGTCCTCGTCACTTGATCGAGATGGGACGGGCTCAACTGCACCCAGTGTTACCCACAGCACGGTGGAAAGTGAGATGAGGGAACTTTTTAGACCAGCTAACACCCGGGTATCTTCAACGAGTCAAGTAGCTACACGGAGTTCGACTGGAGTGGGGCAGTCTTTGCGATATCAGACCCAAAAACACTTTGGCAACTGGAACTGCAGATCAAGGAAAAGGTAAGAACAAAACAGTTTGCCACTTAACTATACAACTGCGAAATACAAAATACGAAATGTGCTTTGCTGATTTAGCAACGCACTTTTTTACCCTTATAAATTTTTAGCCCTAGCTAATTTATTCAGCAGCATCCACATTAAAAACAGTAAAGACCGTGGCATTTATTTCAATATTAGTGGCTGTTTGTACTTGTGACCCGAGTGTAAGTTGATGCTTACTTTAAGATTACTTTATTAAATCTTCTTTATTAATGTGGGAGGTGGTAGCTACATTAGCCTGCTAAATAAAAGGTTGGGTTAATTTTCTTGTTGTTTTTGTTTAGTTTTGTATTTATTTATTTATTTATTTTTTGGGGTAGAATTTTAATCTTGCTAGAAGACATCAATCCAACTCTGTGTTGTGAGTGGATCAATATCTGTACCACTGTAGAGGTAGATAAACATGGATGCCAAGTCATGCCTTCAGTCCAGTTTCTACAGTGTATGAAATAAGAAAAAAAGAAATATGATCGGTGTCTTTTTTGTTCTTTAGTCAAAGTAAAAAGTAATAGCAAATGTTTCTTTGTATGCCTCTTTGTAGAGCAGTAAAAAAAATCCTTATGCATTGTACTATATATTTATTTATTTATTTAATTCAAGCGTCAGTGAATTAAAATGGTCAAACCCCAAAACATTTTCTATTTTACGTACATTTTCCATTTTTTTTTCAAAGGCAATTTATAGGCATGCTATTACTTTATGCATTTTTTTTCTTTCAAATTATGTTTCTGTTATTTGTGTTTGCTATTATACTCAACTCTTACATGCACAAGCAACTTTAAACATATTCAAGTGGGCTAAATGGCTAGCTGCGATACTGTTTTTTTTTAATATAAACTGTGTAACATTTTATTTTATTCATAAAAGCTTAGCAACAGTTTAACGTGTAAGCTGGTCACTACCAAGTGACATTAGCAACTTTCTTAAGGAACTGATAGTGTCTAAGTATAGGTAAATAAAACAAAAGATACATAAATCTGAATATAGTTTCTGTTTTGTTTTATAGGGCCAAGACACATTATCATGATACTTTCAACAAAGATGTCATCCTTCTTCCACGGCCATCAAGCAGTGTTGTTGTCAAGCATCGCACAAAACAACATTTACATGAACAAGGGCATATATTGAATGGATTTGAATTCCAAAAATCCTGGGACCAGAAAACTGTCTCTGAACAAATAAGGGACGCCTTTGGAGATAAACTTTCTATTGATGTAAGGTAGGTTGTGCTAGCAGTCGAAACCTAATGCGACACAGCTTTTGTCAGTAGTCTTTTCGATATCTAGGCATTTCAAAGCTTTACATAACGATTTAAGTCAGAGAACAGGTAGACATGAATCAGTAAACTAAAATAAAAGAACCAAATCAGTTATCCTTTCTTGAACACTCCATTTTTGGCATACTTTTTTGACATTTGTATAAAGTTTACTTCTGTTACTACTGGTTTCAGTCTGATTCAAAGAGGAAAACAAGATTAGCTCTAAAAAAGTTATTGGAACATTTTTGCTGTTTTGGATTTTAAACATTTTACAACTTACTGTAACTGTTTTCCAGCCTGGAGTTTCTGATGGCTTGTGGCAACAGACTGATTGCGCCCAAACTGCGAGCAGGACAGGAGCTGGATGCAAATCTCATACATAAAATTGATAAATCGAAAGCCCTATACATCAGACCATCAAAACCAATTTTGGTACGTTATTTGACTTTTGAATGAATCTACATAGCACTGTACAGTAATAATATGAAGACCAGAAATTGGTGCATAAACAACCTTTGAACTTTCTCATGTCTGTTCTTTTTAAACTTGCCTTTCACCTTTTGTAGTTGGATAGAATAGTACCAAGTTAATGTTCCTTTTTTAAAATGTTAATCCTAAGCTCTGGTATTGACTAAATTTACAGCTGCTCTGTTGGACTGTTTGTGAATTATAGAACGTAAGACTACTGCTGTTCAGGAGATGTGTTACAATTTTGTCTGCCTAGTATGTAAAAGTAATTGTGAGAAAGATCTATTAACTCTTGAAATTTCTCACCCTATGGTAGCTGGGATAGGCTCCAACCACCCCACCTCTGATAAGAATAAGCAGAAGAGGTTGGATATATGGTATTTAATGTTCAAATTCAATATATGTGAATTATTATAATTATTATTTTATTTCTAAGGATGATATTACAAGCTACAGCAGTGAGGAAAACTGTGAAGAAAACCCTGTTTCATCAAGGCAGCTGCGCTCATCATCTTCAGACAGTTTTGCCAGTTCAACAGCTGCCTTCCAACCAATCTCTGCTCCGACGCAATCTCCTGCCTCATCAGTTTGTAATGGAACATTATTAACGGAAACTCCTGCCTTGACCCATGAAAGTAGTATCTCACACAAGTACAGCAGCGCTTCAACAAACATTTCCTTCAGCCAGTTGCCAGTGTCTTCATTGGAAATCTACCCTTCCACTAGTCAGCCTTCTACCTCATCATCTGCATCTTTAAGTGATCCAGTTCTGGTCCTGACGTGCCGAAATACCTCAAGCTCACCCTACCAGACCAGGAATCCAGAGAATCATTGTTCAGCATTACCCTCTACATCAACACACAGTCAATCTGTAAACTACGATAACTACCTTTCAATCATGACTCCACTATCTGACATGTCTTCTGATGATGAGGAACTTAACCAGGCTATACTAGCAAGCCTGCAGAGCGAAAGGTTAGTTTCAAATACAAATGTTTTACAGTAGCCAATTAAACACACCATATTTGTTGCAATCCAATACTGTAACCAGTGTTGTGAAGGAGTGTAATCCATCCTCAGATATTTATATGCATATATGATATTTATATTTGCTGTTAACAAAACAGTTTTTTGAATAATGTCTACAGAGTCAAATGATAATGCTGTATTGCTGGCAAATTTTATTTTATTTGAAATAGGCAGCGAATTTTTAACAGCCTATCTGACAATGAAATGAAATTTACTTATTGTGCATTGAAACTATTTTTCTTTGCTCTAGTGCTTTCTAGTTCTCCAAAACATATAAACAATATAAAAAGCCACTGAGCAATATACTCCTTTGTACATTTTGCTTATGATTATGATAATTTCCTTTGGTGATTAATAAAGTATGCTGATTCTGATTTTGACAAAACTTTGTATGTCCTTGTAGCCCTTGTATGTGAATGTTTTTACTGATGTTCTTTTCAATATTTTTTTCTTTTTTTTTTCTTTTCTTTTTTCTAATCCTACAGGACTTCAAGTTGTTTGGTATCAGCAAAAGATATTTTGGAGGAACTTTCTGCAAAAGTAAACCAACAGAAGAAATGCAAGTTCAACATTAATAGATCAACAGTCCTGGATGGAGCAATTAGAGGTTTTAAACGAGCGACATATGATCCATGCCACACAATTTCTGTCAGGTTTTCTGACGATATGGGAGTACCTGAAGAGGCTGTTGACTTGGGTGGACCAAGAAGAGAATTTCTAAGACTTCTGATCGAAGCTTTGCCCCTGTCTCCAATGTTTGAGGGTGAAGAAGGCAAAATGAACTTGGCGCTTGATAGTGCTGGTATGTATTGATTTTAGGCTGATATCCCTGGAGTAATGCAATAAAAAAATCATTTTTATGAATGTTACAGGAAAAATGATTCTATGTTTCTTTACCTTCTTTTAAATGTACAAAGATGCCTTTTGTCTGCCCTCTGCCTGTGGTTAGATTAGTTTAGAATTATCTTTTTAGACTTTCCCAGCAAACACATCTTGTTTCTGGGACATATTGTTTTAGATTGTTTTATCTTCCCTAGCTCTCTGCTGACGAGACTAGCACCATATATGGAGTTGTTTTATTTTATCTGTTTATTATTTGTTATCCTGTTCTCACTGTCTCTGTGCTCTGTGCCTATAAAAATTACCAAGCCACTGTGCATGGTGTGAGTTGTTCTTAGCAGCTCACCCGTGTACACGTTTGATAAAGAAAGTAACTTTGTCTCATTGTGTCTTTATTTCTCCTGGGTTTTTTACAGAGTTTTCCCCCGACATTTCTTGGTCCTTCGACAGCCGGATCACCTCCATCGTGTCCCATCTCCGTGACCAGTCCACGTTGTCCGTCTGTCGACAGCCCACACACTAGGTGTGTGGTCAAAGACCAAGGGCGTTAAATTCGAGTCTTGGCCAACGTTCTAGAAAGCGACCCACGGTGGTGGGGCCCGATCGAGGTGGACCAGACCCGGCGACACCGACCAGGTAGATACAGACACACTGACACAATCTTGCGTAAAAGCGTATTTTAAATTCAGGGAATTTAAAATAGCGAAAGTAGCTCGTCGCGACTGGAAGCTCCCCACCTCTGTGGGTTTAAAGTAGCTCGTCGGCTGGTAGCTTGGAGCTCGTCGACTGGAAGCTCCCCACTTCTGTGGGTTAGGTTTGGAGCTCTGGGTAGCTCCCCCAGCTGGGTCAAGGGAATAAGTAGCTCGTCTACAGAAAGACTGGCAGCTCCCCTTATGATAAGGGTTCCGATCGCGCGAATAAATGTGAATGTGTGTGTGTGTATTGTTTTAATTAACGGAGCAAGCTGAATTTTCACGGTCCAATAAGAGACTGAGCTGCTCCTACTGTGTTTTTCTTTTACTGCTATTCACTGACGTGCTGGTGAGTTGAGAGAACGGTCGAGTTCCGTCTCGTAAAGTTCACACCGCTTTTGGAAATAGTCCGAAAGTAGAAGAGCGTGTGAGCAACCACTCTCGTCTCTAATACCAGCGAAGGTGATAGCAGCTGTATTGTGTATATATTACTTAAACAAAAATAAGTAAATACATAAATAAGATGGGTAATCAAGCAAGTGAAATTAAAACTCACTCCTGCTGACGAGCAGTGGTGAGAAAAGAAAAGTCCAGACGCCGGACAAAAACAGTGTCTGTAAACTGAGAGATTTAAGAAAACAAAATATAAACAGTCAGAAGAACAGAACTCAACTGCCAGTTTAGTAAAACCAGAAGACGAGACACTGTGCAGTTCCCACAATCCTTTTAGTAAACCATCACTCACTCCTGCAGCCGCATCTGCAGCAACACCCATATCAGGAAGAACATAATAATCCCTTATTAAGTGAAAACTAGAGATCACAGTAGTTTTGTAGTAGTTCAAAAGGGTTGAAAACAGACCCCACTGAGTAGATAGAAATATAAAAAGTACGAAATAAAGATGAAGGGAAAATTACAGTAGAAATTATCTTTAGAGTATTTGAAATTAATAATAGCAAGGATAACAACCTGTAAAGTGATATTAACAATGAAACACAGTTGGCATGATGACCATGCCCACAATGTATAAAATGAATATAAAGCAAATACTTCACACGAAAATATTTTAATAACATAAATAAAGTATATTAAGGCTGTGTCATTGTTCAGCCAAGGAGAGTGTGTGAAAAGGTAACTGTCTCCACCCTGGGAAAAGGATGATTCTGCAGGTCATCTGAAGCCCTTGATGGATACAAAATAAAATATAAATAATATATTATAATAGAACTGCCTGGTCCGCCATGCAACAGAGAGAACAAATGTGACCGCAGATTGGATGAATTCTAAATTATCTGTTTGCTGAATAAGATGATCCTAACTATCAAATTGGCTCAGTAGTAGTATAGTGGTACACACTGATAAAATATTATAATATGCTATTGCTGTCATATAAGACAAAGAGGATAATATTAACAATGACATAATATTAATATGAAGAGGCACCTTAATCGGTTATGATGTGAGGTGGATAATTGTTAAGCAGTAGTCTGCATCAAGCTTAAGGTTTGCTGAAACTCAGTGTAATGACATGTGAGATGAAGACAATACAGAGAATAACTAAACTAATGAAGTGCATAGAGGCACTTGACCAGCTTG